>NC_081406.1:391963938-392681938 GCF_030272615.1 Cryptomeria japonica | reverse complement strand
ATTCTAGAGGGCTTCTCTGCCTCATCTATTGGTGCATCAATTAGCATTTTTGTGTAGGCATCACGAATCTATGCATCCAACTCATAGCCCATTTCCTCAATCCAAATATTTTGGGGCTTGACTACTTCCATGAGAGTCTCATCCTTCTTTACCATGAAGCATATGTTGGTAGAGTACTATTCTACTATATGCTCAAGTACCCTTACCCTAGACCTCATAGATTTTTGAAATACCTTAAAATACCCCCATATATTATCATCTCTTTGGCTTCCTAATACACCAATTGACTGTTTTAATTGTCTTCCTACCAAAATGTCAAAATTCCTTTGTCTCTTACCAAAACTAAGTGTATCATTTAGAAAATATAGCATCAAGCAGACCAACAAATTCCCATACCGAAAATTTCCCTTCTTCTCACCCTTAATCTTTCTTAAGTTTATCAACAACTCATCAAGCATCCAACTGCAAAGATCTAACTTTACATTATCTCTCATTTTATATGTAGCCAAAATACATGAACTAGAAATAGAATTCAGTCGATTTGACTGAGTTACCTTATATCCAATAATCATGCTACCAAATTCGATGTCCGTGTTGATGATAGTTCTCACTTTCATGGATCTCTTGTCAGATGTAGCATCGGTGATCTTCCTCATGAAGTCATTTGAAACTTTCTTATTTGGATGTTTCCCTAGTGATGGTAAACCAATAATTTTCCAGATGGCTTCCTTGGTGATTTTGTAAGGTTTTTTCAATCATATGAATTCCCCGTGTACTTTGCTTAGTACATATCTGATTATCTCATCCTCAAACTTTGGAATATCCAGAATGTATGTAAACCCTAGATCTCCAAAATGTTGATATGCCAGTTTGATCTTTCCAAATTCTCCCATTAGCTCACTCATATACATTCCCTTTGATTTCTGAAGTTCTCAAGTCTTCGATATGACAATGAATATATGCCCTAACATCCTCTACATACACAAATCCCTCTAGAACGCTAGAAAACACTCCAATTGAATCTTCCAAGGTAGCCACATGTGGATACCGCTTGAAAATTGGCCTGGGGCGGTCCTTGACCTTCACTACAGTTGGGTTTGCAACAAAAATAGAATAGAAGATGATCACACTTCCATGTTTCAAGATATATACCTTTTATTTTCTCTCAGTGAAAACCTTCAATAAATTCTTCCAGACGTCGGTGAAATCGCTCAAAAATAAATTTGATTGCCTCTAAATAGCCTCTGATTGCACTTAGTCTCTCTAAATCGCTTTGAGATTGCTTTGAATGCACAGTGATTAACAATGAAGTGTATTTGACCTTTTAACCTTCGAGAAAAACCCTAATCTTACATTGACATAAATGACTGTTGGTGAAAGATACCAAATCTCGCTTAGAACATATCCATGCCGGATAATCCTTTCCAATATCTGGAACATTTTCCAAAACCTTCATCAATTTTTCCTATGCAGCATCTTCATCAATTTTTCCTACCCTTAAGGCATCTGCCTTAGTTATCGAATGAGCTCACTACTGGTGTAGGAGCAACCTCTTCTGCTGGATAGGTAACCAGGACATTCCCATTTGATGATTGTTCTTCAGTCTTCTTGACCCATCTCTGAGTATGATGTTGCTAGGATTTCACTAAACTTCTCTTTTCCTTTTTCATTTCATCCTCCATTACTAACTGTTGGATTTTTGCTTCTACAGAACTTAGCAATATGTCCAACTTCCTTACATGCATAACATGTAACACTGTTCTTTTGAATTGCTTTGTTAAAATCGGTGAAATTGTTTGACATGTGTTGAGTATCCATATGTCCAAATTTTCCACAAGCATAGCATTTAACATTCATTTTGCAATCTTTTGTCTTATGACCAATTTTATTGCATTTAGAACATTTACCGGGAGCAAAATTAGGGTTCTGATTTGCTCTGTTTCTACATTGCCTAGCCATGTGACCAAATCTATTGCAAACAAAACATCTACCATTTAATTTATAAGCATTGAATTGTCTTAACAATGCCTTATGGTTTTGATCTTCATTAGCAGTACCAGAACTCTATCCTTGCTCAAATCCAAGTCCACTGGAATCTCCAATCTACCTCTTTCTCTTCAATAACTCATCAAGTTGTGCTGAGATGATCTTGAATTTTTCTTTGTACTCACTTGCAACAATTAAATTTTCTCTTAGTATTATCATTTGTCTCTCAAGCTCTTTCTCATTACTCTCAAATTGTACCAAATCAGTTCTCAACATATCATTTTCATGAACCAACCTACCACATTCTTCAAACTTGTTCTTCAGGGATACAACAAGATTTTATTCCTTTTTCTTTCTGTCCTCAATCTCTTTATACATCCTCATAGTTATAACTTGCATTTCATTCTTCATAACCATGTTCTCCTAACTCAATTTCTCACATTGTTCCTTAAGTGCATTTTTCTCTTCATCATCCTAATTTTGCAAAAGTTCCTTCCTTCTAGCTTGAACAGATGATAGCCTCTCTTGTAGGACAAGAATGAATTCCTTAGCAGAATTCAATTCATCTTGTAGCTTTAATTTCTTTAACCTTTCAGCATCATAATCTTCAAGTGCCATCTCAAGTTGTTTCTCCAAAGCCATATTCAATGATTTCGGTTTCAGGATCTTCCTCAAACTGTTAAACTTCCTCTGAGGCACAAGGCTCTAATACCAATTGTTGGAAACCAATAACACTGAGAGGGAGGGGTGAATCAATGTTAGACCATAATAATAGATTTTAGCCTTAACAAAACATTCATACACCAACCGGTATAATCAAAATTGAAAGAAGTAAAACAACCAATAAGCCAAACACATAAATGAGACTCATAACACACAGATTTATACATGGAAAACCTCAAAGAGGAAAAACCACTATGGGATTTGTGACCCACAATATCAATCCACTGGCTATATGAAGAGATATTACAAAATATGAGGGGCCTACACTTGTAGGAAGGCTTACAGCCTAGAGCACACTGCTCAATCACAATAGGAGCCTCACTGACTACATAAAATTCTAGACAACAATCTAGTGAACTACAAAAGATAGCATCTCCTATGACAGAATACAGTTCTGGTTTAAGCTTTGTCTGTTCCGGTCTGAAACCCTAAACCCCTTAGTGGAATAACCCTTACAATGAATTCCTCACATACATAATCTCTCTAAATAATTTTGTATCATATTACATTTTCATATCCATTACATCCATTCATAATGATCTAATCAAACTAACTTATATACCCTATACAAATTTTATGCCTTATGTTAGCTTACAAAGATATATACAATATCAGATTACATGTCATTCAGATAACATAAATGTATAAACATTAAAACAAATTTTCGATGTCGGATCCAAGATGAGTCGGCCTCCAATACCGATAACCTTTACTATACCATGTCAGCCTGCATTGTTGATGACCAAAGAAATCTTTCTGACCTGTCGGTGCCGATGCCTGTATAGAATGAAGTGTCTGTTGGTAGACCATATGAAGCCTAGATATACAAAATCATGTTGCCATCAATGACAACATAGTGAAACCAACCAATAAAGTGTCAATTGCCAACAGTCAGATGCATATTATGAGTTCATTTATATGTGTAATCATCTTGTAGTACTATGTAAGTCAGTGAGAATTTTGTTTGAGCAATGAGTTCTAGGCGGTTGGCCTAATTGCATGTGAAATTGCCTTTATGTAATATTTGTATACCTTGATCAAGTATATAGATATTGTGGGTATCATCCCCACCCTGGTTTTTCTCTTTGCAGGGTTTTCCACATATAAATATTGGTGTTATGGTGTTGCCTCTCTTTGTGTTATTTGGTGTATGCACTTTAATTTTATTTACTGTTAACTGGTTACTAAGCAATAAGTTGAAAACTAACATTACCAGTAGAACACTAATTCACCCCCCCTCTCAGTGTTCTTGGATTCCAACAATTGGTATCAGAGCTTGGTTCCTTGAAAGAAGTTTAACCACTTGAGGAAGATCTGGAATTCAAAATCAATAGAAACCGGTTTGCAGCAGCAACTTTAAATTTCTCTTGAGGATCTTGATAATGAACAGATGGAGAATAGAAAATTGAAAAATGAATTGAAGCAAGCCAGAGAACGCATCATTTCATTGCAAGTAAATCTTTCAGTTGTTCAAGCTAAGAGGAAGGAACTCTATGATCAATTGAAAAATTAGAACCGTGATGAGGAAGATGCTATGAAGGATCAATGTCAAAAATTCACTCAGGAGAAAACTATCTTGAAGAATGAGATGCAAGCCTTAACCATGAGAATGTACAAATAAATTGAAGACAGAAAAAAAATGAAGAAAACCAAGCTCAAGCGTTGAAGGATAGATTTGATGAATGCAACAGACTAACACATAAGAATGATTTGTTGAAACTTGAATTGGTCTAGTCCCAGATTAATCAATAGGAACTTAAGAGACAAATTATAATCATGAGAGATGACTCAGTCACTACAAATGAGTACAAGGACAAATTTCAAGTAAGCTCTACTAAACTTGATGAACTGTTGAAGAGTTAGAGAGATGTTAATGACAAGAGAGGTCTTGGTTATGAAAAAGGAGAAAAATTTGGTACTGCACAATAAGATCAATCATCTGAATAGAAGCAGAATCATGACAACAACCGGAAGCAAAAATAACTGGTAAGACAACCTGATGCTCATACATTCAATGGTACACACTTTGTTTGCAATAAATATGGTCATATGGCTAGTCAGTGCAAAAATACGAATAATTAGAACAATGCATCATTCATCGGTCTTGGAAATGTAAGATGTCATGCATATAGTAGATTTGGACACATGGCTAAATAATGCAGATCAAAAGGAAATCAAGGAAATTAAGGGTTTAACAAAGTAATTTAGAAGAACAATATTGTCTATTATGCATGCAACAAGATTGCACATATTGCTAAATTTTGTAGAAGTAAGAACCCACTGACAACTAATGGAAATGCAGATGAGAAGGGAAAGACAAACGTGGAAGACAAAAGTGGAAGACATCAGAAAAAAACATGAGAAATGATGGGCAAGAAGATCAGATACACCATAGGCAGAACACCTAGTAGAGTCATCAGGTCCTACATCGGTAGCAAACACAACCGGTAGCTTTAAGGAACTCTGCCTTAGGGGTAGGCAAATCAATGAAGATCATGCAAATACCTCGGATTAGATCTGTAGTCAAATAATTTTGATTGTGGATGGGTACTTAGGAAATTTTAGATGTTTACCGGAGCCTACTCACAAACTATGTGAACCGGTCATCCCTCCCGACAACATTTATGATAGCAAAAAATTAGGATTAACGACGATAAAAGGGAAAAGTAAAGTTATTTTCTTCACATAGCAACCAAGCATTCAGACAAGCGATTTCTAGAGTGATTCAGAGTCCAAGGTGATTTTTGCAAGCACTTTCTTTCAAAAGCGATCTCATCCCCTGACAGTATCTTAAGGTATTTTTTGTTTGCATAAACCCTAGTTTCAGTATCCGATTATCATGGCTTCATCATCCAACTTTTGGCTTGATGATAATGTTTTGATGATGACTTGTTTTATGTTTCCATTGATGGAAACTATGTTTTGATAGTCATCTAAGTATTTTAGGCCAACCAGTAAAGCATAACCAGTAGAGGAGATAATTTATCAGTGAACCAGCAAATAAGACTTCAACCGGTAAATAGGAATAGAGTTATATTCAAGCAATCGATATGAGCAATCAATGAAGAGTTAGGTGATGTGGTTTTGCAAGAGTGTTGGAGATTGTATCGGGTAGCTATGTTTCATATCACAATGGTAGATTCATTAGGATGAGTGAGTTATGTCATACAAAGCAGTCAATCATGAAGAACAACTAACCGGTAGAACAAAGTCACTAAGATCGGTAAACCAATACACAATGTTTTATTTTTGGTTTGTTATATTAGTGGCTGACATAAGTAAAGCATGTAGTGCAAGATTGACTAGATTCATTGAACTTAGGAAATTGTTCCACGGTTAGTAGTAGACTAAGTTGATGCTTATTAAAAAAGTGTGATGAGTTATGATATGAATTATAAGATCATGAGCGAATATTGAGAGTTTGATTGTGCGGTAATATGAGAAGCTCTGTATTGATGTATTATTGATATATTGAGAAGATCTTATCAAGAACAAAGGTTCTACATGCAGATCATTTTACTATTGTTTTCTGAACAGTTGCAGCAATCAAATCCCCTAACTGAGTAGGTCCTAATAGGCCTGCAATTGTAAATCCCCTAATAGGGTAGCTCACTAACTTGAGTCTAAATCCTCTTGCAAGGTTGCTCCTAACAAGGAGAAGATTTTAATAGGGCTAAGGTAAATCCCTTAACTGGGTGACTCCTAACAGGGTGTGCTCCTAACCAAGCATAGTTGTAAGACCTTAACTGGTCAAAGATTACTATTCTGTAGATAGTGAATCTTATGGGTATTAACTCTCACTGTGGTTTTTCCCTTTTGGGTTTCCACGTATAAATATTTGTGTTATGTGGAGTCTAATATATTGGGTGTTATCTTATGTGGTGATATTTCTTTTATGTTTATTAAGATTTAAGTTATTTAAAGTGGTGATCATATTTGTGTTATTTTTTTTGCTTGCACTGATTCAGCCCCCCTCTCAGTGCCTTATAAGTTTATCAATTGGTATCTCAGCCTAATTCCCTTAAGGTTGAACCACTAGGGAAAGATCCCTAAGGCTATCATGGGGGACATGAGTTATAGAGAGTTATCTAACTGACTTGAAGAATCTAAAGAATCCCTAGATACATTGAAAGGAAAGTATAAATCCTCACATGCTAAGAGAAGAGAGCTTGCAGAACAATTAATGGAGTTTATTGAAAACTATTCTTCTAATGAAGCAAACATGGATGCATTGGTTACTGGAGTTGAAAAAATGAATGATGAGAAGGTGAACCTAAGGAGAGAGTTGGAAGCCCTAACTACCAAGATGATTCAAGAGCTTGAAGCAAGGAGGACAACTGAAGACAAGATCAGAGATGAAAAACATGAGATCTTTAAGCTGAACCAGGAGGTTGGAACCCTGTATGCTCATCTTCATGAGGAACAAGAAGAAAAAAAAGAAATAAAGGTTTATCTAGACATGGAAGTGTCCCTAATAGAAAGCCCAATGAAAAAGAATGAAGATCTTATAAAGGAACTTGTTGATGCTAATGAACCACTTGTGAATTTTAACAAAAGTTCTACTATGCTTGATGAACAGGTTCAATCACAGAGGATGAAATGTGAGACACAAGGCTTGGGATACACTAATTTTGAGAAAGGTGAGCCTTCTGGTACAAAGGACAACATTGAAGAAAGTAAATATGCACCTAAGATCCAGAAATCCACCTGTAAGAAATCCTACAAACTAGTATGCTTTAATTGTCATAAGCCAGGATGTATTGCTAATGTTTGTAGATCTAATTCTTTTAATGGTTATAGACCTAATGCATATCAAGGATACAAACCTTGAACCTTTAATGGATATTGTTACACTTGCAACATGTATGGGCATAGAGCTATTGAATGTACGCATGGAGAAAATAATCTGACACCCCACATGAATCAGAGGTCTGGTGGAGATTGGCAAAGAACTTTTAATAACTAGAGAAATGCAAATTGGCAGAGACCCTATTCTAACCGGTCTAGTCCCTATGAGATGGAAAAGAAAATGAATGTGATTTGCACAATTTGTCATAACTACGGTCATGTAGCTTTGAATTGCAGAAGAAGGACTAGTAGAGGCAATGTTGGACCCTAGAGAGCATCTGGTATGGCATGTTTTCATTGTCACCAACCAAGACACCTTGCAAATTTTTACAAAGCTACAATGAGTCAATTGGTAAATCAATCTATTGACTATAAAGGGA
Source organism: Cryptomeria japonica (assembly GCF_030272615.1). Classification (NCBI taxonomy): domain Eukaryota; kingdom Viridiplantae; phylum Streptophyta; class Pinopsida; order Cupressales; family Cupressaceae; genus Cryptomeria; species Cryptomeria japonica. The sequence goes on along the minus strand of NC_081406.1, from coordinate 392,674,001 downwards.
AGAAGAAAGTTGATGTGGAAGAGACCAGAGAAGAGATGAACAAGATCTGGAAAAAGAAGAGTGATGAGAAACCATTGAAAGATCCTAATTCTTCACCTAGTGTGGAGAACTCATCACTGACAAAATAAGTTGTTAAAAGGCTAAATCTGCATTGTAAGATAAATCTGCATATCTTGTTGTATTATGATATTGTGAAGTGATTTTATGATCAAACTAGTATATTTGATGTGATATGAGAACCGATAGTATATTGAATGGTGTTTTAAGGTTTATTTGTTTATACAACCGGGAATAACATTTAATGCGGTAGAGAAAATAAAAGGACTTTTTTTAATAGAATTTATCACTTTGCATTCTTGAAAGCACTCAGAGAGTGAAAAGAGAAGAGAAGAGCTTGTGTGAGCAGAATTTGATTAGATTAATAGAATATTTGGAGTGATCTACGATCAGTAATCGGTGAAAGTGCATTCTCAGTGTTGAAACCCTAGTTGTGGAAGCATTGAAAGGTATTTATCCGACAAATCATGTTATCTGTTTCTAACTTTGAATCTCTGAAGATGGATGCACCACATCTGGTAGATGTTACAGTCAGGCCTCATCCATAGTTTAAGAGGCACCCTTTTAAATCCATTGAAACCGATCCCGTCGAAGCCCTATCTGGATTCCCATATGAAGTTTTGCATGTAGAGGATATTAGATCATACATTCACTATAATTTGGAAGATCTTGGAATTTTTGCTATATTTAATCAATATAGGGTAATGTGTGACAAGGATGGAGTGTTGAAAGAACAGTGTAGGAGGGTTACCGATAAAGATTTTCACCATGCACTAAATTCTATTGATGATTTTGAAGATGATCTTGTGAGATATGTTTTTTAGTCATGTGCATGACCAGTTTATGTGGCTTGATTGACCACATAAGATCACCAATGAAGCAATTCATGCAGTAACTAGATTGTGTTCCACTGGTGAAGTTCCAATACTAAGATTACTTCCTAATAATGATGTTGCCAACCTGACCAAGTCATGATGGGATGGAAGAGCTATGATTGTTAATGAGATTAATGATCCCGTAGTAAAATTTGCTTCAATGGTCATAGGATACCGGGTATATCATTCTAGCAGGATGAGCAAGATCCCTATTGCAGCCATCCATACTACTTACCAGATGATCAAAAATAATGTTGATTATGATTTGTCTGAGGCATTGAGAATTCAGTTGGTGCTCAATATTGAATCCATCAAGAATGACAAAAGACTAAATTTTAAATTTGGACAACTAATTGTTGGATTGTTCTTTTATTTTTAGAATTTATTTCATGGTATCAGTGATGTTTAGTGGTCTAAGGACACACTGGCATTGTTATAGATGAAGAATAGCATCAGGGTGATAGGTAATGATTTTGGTAAGATTGCTTGGGGTTATTTCAAATATTTTTAGAAAAAGATGCATGCAAGAGAGAGGATACCGACATAGGTTGTCAGTAAATATGAGGATACCATCTATTTTTTGGTTGGCACAGACACATGTCAAATGGAGGCAGTTGATGCTAGGACAACTTGGGTGATGCCTATGGGCTATGAAGTTGAAGAAGATCTTTTGGTTGCTTATGTTGAACACTTTCTAGCACAATCGGTAGATACTACTATCGAGAGGTTTGGAACCTATAAAGAGAAATATATACTAGTGCACTCTGAGTTAAGCAAACTAGTAATTGCTAAAAAAGTGAGAAAGGAAGTTGAGCATTTTGTTCAGAAACAAGGTTTTACTAAGGAGGCAATAGCAGAGGCTAGAGCAAAATATGAAGCTAAACAAGCAGGAGCATCTAGTTCCCCAACCGATACTAGCACCTGTATGAATACAAGAAGTGTTGAGGTTAAGAAGGAGAAACCTGCAGAGGAAAAGAAGGAGAAAACTTCCAAGATACAATTCAAGAGAAAAGGTAAAGTCATTGAGCCCCCTGCACCTAAAGCACCGATAACTACAAGGAAGAGGAAAAAGGAGCAAGCAAAGAAAGCAGCAATTGATGATGAAGAAGAAACTGAATCAGAAGGTGAGAAGAAAGCTATGAGAGCTAGTGGAAAAAAGTCAAAGGTTGTAGGAGCATCTACTGTCAAATCCGTCAAGAAACTAGTAACTAAACCTACACCTTTTGAAAAGATGTTAATGCATATTAAGGAATATGGCATTCTTAAGTGTTTGGATAAATTGTATGATAAGTTTAGTGAGGATGAACAAAGGTAGATAGAGGATACAGTTGTTTTTATGATGAATAAATATAGTAAATCCCTAATTGAATTACAAGGGTATATTTAAAATTCTTTGTATGATAAGCTTGATGCTAGATGGCAGGCAGTCATAAAATAAAATAGAGAATTTATTGAATTATTCTTAAAAAATTGCAACCTGAAGCCACAAAGGAGGAGATAGATGAAATTATTGCAAAGGCTAAATCATCTTTTAGATCTAAGAAAAGGTTGACAAGGTTATTAATTGGTGAGACCCAGTTAGTTCATATGGAAACAGAGAAAATATTGAAGAAGGTACTGGGTTTGATACCTAATGAGGAAGAAGAGCAACCAGAGCAGTTTACGACAGAAGATATTCTGGACAATGTTGATATCAATGATTTTACACCTAATGAGATTGTTATGGAAAACCAACCAGTAGATGAAGAAGAAAAGATAGAACTGGTAAATGTACAAACTAAAATAATTATAATTCCAGATGATGATTCATAAGTTAAGGTAACCGGTACTAAGGAGGAAAATAAAGATCACACTGAGGATATACAAGATGAAGGTGTTTAGATGATTGAACAACAAGAACAAGAACTGAAGAGAAGAGAAGAAAAGAAGACTGAGCAAGAGCCAATGGTAATCACTCAAATAGTTGATACATAGACACCACCGGTAAAGGACAAGGAGAAGGAAGAGGAGAAGACAGAAGAAAAGAAAGAAGAGGAAGAATTGAAATCAGTGAAACTAGCACCTAAAGTGATACCTTCATCACCTACTTCTAGGAAGAAAATTGATGATGATGAGGACGATGATGCATTAAGTATACAAGGACCCATCAATATGGATTCATTGAGTTCTATAAACTAATGGAGATAGAGCTAAGAAGAAAGAATGAAGGAACAACAAAAGGAAGCTCAAACTATACAATGTGTAGTTGATATTTTGTCTAGTTTGTTACTAGAGACAAACACTAATAGACTGTCTACATTGATTGATAAGTTAGGTCAATTGGTTACTAATGTTGGAGAATAGATGAATTTTTTTGAAGATGCATCTTATTTGAATGTGAAAAAGAAATTTAAGAAGAAGAGAATAGAGCAGTTGATGAATGATATTGATAAAGAAAAAGTTGCTCTCATGGTTAATAAATATCATATTAAAGATGCAATTGAAACTGGAGGTAAAATCCTGTCCAATGTTGCAAAGTTTTCATGATTTTATGATGATCTGATGAAAAGGAAACAATAATATGAAAAGGAACTTGAAGCTCTAAGTGAATTATTTAGCCCCCTAAATGATTCTGCTATAACTTATGGTAGTTCGTTTGTTGAATTTCAACATAAGCTAAAAGCTTATGAGAATGAACAGGTCAAAAGGACCAAGTCATTGCAGGATCTACAAACACTTTTGATCCCTAAGGTTGAAATCTTGCACAGAGGCTATAAGGAAACTGAATCTATTCTAGCTACACTTGAGAGGAGTACAATTGATGCCATGGAGGAGTTGGCTTTCCAGATAAGAACACATGTTGAGATAACTGCCACTCTTTTGGAAACTTGGCACAATGATTTTAAGCAGTTAAAGTTACATTTTGGAGATGCATTTTCTAAGATAGCATTGTAAAACATTTTGAACTTTTATATCTATATATGATAATGAAAATTTTGTTGTATATTGCATTTATCTTTCATGTATTTTCTTACCTTTGCCATTGTTGTCAAAGGGAGAGTAGTAGTATGAGGTAAAATTTTGAATTGTAATAGGGAGTAGTAGATAAGTCTTGTAAAATGTTGTAACTGCTAAGGGGGAGTGTGTGTCATGAGTTGAGTCAATTTTTGTATTGCACACTTGGACAAAAAATTTCCTAAGTGTTGCCATCAATGCCAAAGGGGGAGATTGTTGGCTTGATGATGATGTTTTGAGGATGATGTGTTTTATGTTGTCATTAATGGCAACTATGTTTTGATAGTCATCTAAGTCTTTTAGGCCAACTGATAAATCATAACTGGTAGAGGAGACAATTTATCAGTGATCTGGCAAATATGACTTCAACCAGTAAACGAGAACAAATTTGTATTCAAGAAACCGGTATGAGTGATCAATGAAGAGTTAGGTGATGCATTTTTGTAGGAGTGTTGGAGATTGTATCAGGTAGCTATGTTTCATACCGCATTGGAAGATTCATCAGGATGAGTGAGTTATGTTGTACAGAGCAATCAATCATGAAGAACAACTAATTGGTAGAACAAAGTCACTAAAATCGGTAAACCGATACACATAATATTTTATTTTTGGCTTGTTATGTCGGTGGCCGACATAAGTAAAGTGTGTAGTGAAAGATTGACTAGATTCATTGAACTTAGGAAATTTTTCCAAGGTTAGTAGCCGACTAAGTTGATGCTTATAAAAAGTGTGATGAGTTATGAGATGAAGTATGAGATGGTGAGTGAATATTGAGAGTTTGATTGTGCGGTAATCTGAGAAGCTCTATATAGATGATGTGTTGTTGATGTATTGAGTAGAACTGAAGTGAATCTTATCAAGCACAGAGGTGTTACATGCAAATCATTTTACTATTTTTTTCCTAAATTGTAGCAGTCAAATCCCCTAACTGGGTAGGTCCTAACAAGCCTAAAATTGTAAATCCCCTAACAGGGTAGCTCATTAACTTGATTCTAAATCCTTTTGTGAGGTTTCTCCTAACAGGTCAAAGATTTTAATAGGGCTAAGGTAAATCCCTTAACTGGGTGACTCCTAATAGGGTTTGCTCCTAACTAGGCATAGTTGTTTGACCTTAACTGGTCAAAGATTTCTATTCTATAGATAGTGAATCTTGTGGGATTAACTCCCACCATGGTTTTTCCCTTTTGGGTTTCCACATATAAATCTTTATGTTATGTGGAGCCTGATATATTGGGTGTTAGCTTATATTACGATATTTCTTTTATGTTTATTAAGCTTTAAGTTATTTAAAGTGGTAATAAGATTTGTGTTATTGTTTTTGCTTGCACTGATTCACCCCCACTCTTAGTACCTTATAAGTTTATCACCAACATTGATACTCCTTTGGTGGTGGAAATCAAGAACCAACCCCATCCTGTTTTCAAGAAGCATCCTTTCAAATCCCTTCTAGATGAACCTTTGGGAGTGCTCTTGAGCATTTTCCATGGTATTCTTCACACCAAAGATATTATGGCATGCATTCATTGCAACATTGAGGAGCTCAGAGGATATGATTTGTCCTGCATTTTCACAGAAAACCTGATCATTGAAAATCAGCTGAAATCAGAATTTTCCCACTTGCAGAGGAAGGGTTTTACACAATTCATGGATTTTCCCACTTTCAATGAGGCAAAATGGGTCTGATACATTCTGAACTATATTCATAAAGAATTTATCTCATTGGATTGGCCGTAAAAAATCATAGAGGAAGTGATCCAGAGCATCAATTGTCTACACAATATTGGAGGTGTACCCGGCCCTAGGTGCAATCTCTCTAACATAGAACTCAACAAACTTACCTAATGCAGGTGCATCGATGTAGCTGTTATCAGTTGAGGTAGTTTGTAGTGGAATTTATTGATATGATGGCATTCCTTCATGTTTGAGAGTTTAGCATTGTGGTTTCGAGTTTATTCCCTTGTGTTCGTTGTCTTTGTCATGTTCAAGTTTCGTGGCATTTGGATTTAATCCCAGAGAGTTATCGATTCCGGTACTGTACCGGTTGATATGTTCTTACTGGTTAGTCTAGTAGTATGTTGAGCGAAGTTGGATTAGGTTGCAGTTGATTCCCATAACTTGTGGATCATTGATTTATGTTTCTTGTGCCTTGTCTGATGTTCCTGGATAACCATGTGATGTTTTGTGCATTGGAAGTTGTTCTTATTTATTTGAGCAAACTTATTATTGTTTACACATTTCATGAGTCGGTTGGTCTTTGGACCGACTTGATCAAGTTATTATTATTTGTGAATGGTATAAAGAGAAGTTTGTGAATCATTTCAGAATATGAAAGATAGAGGATAGAAGACAAAAGTTCAAGATCAACCAAGATGTAGTTTCCAGAGAGATTCTGGTCTGAGGAGACTAAAGTCGGGATGGTTGAAGTTTAGATTAGTGCAGACTATTACCAAAGACCTATTCATCGAGCTGAAAATCTACAGATCTTAGATTTGTATATTTATTCCAACAAGAATCTGGTCTGGGGAGACTGAATCTGGGATAGATGAGGTCCGAATTAGTGTAGAATAGTGAAAGTTGTTACCGGATAATTTTGTTGAGTGGATGATCCATGGATCATAGATCTAAGTTGTAAGAGTTATTTTGTAATCCTGGGTTGCGGTCCAACATGTGGCATATGTAATTATTCAATCTCTTATAAGAATTATTTATACTATTTACCAGTTATGTATTATATGATGTTATCAGTTGTTCTTTCTGCTATTACTGGCATTGTGTTACCGGTTACCAGTATATCTTGCATGGTGTTTGTGTTAGGCTACAAGGATGGGATGCCCTTTATTAGATCTTCCTACCTTGATTGCATCAAGTGGTATCCGAGTTGTTTTGTGAACCTGTTATTGGAGGAGGACCTGATTATGCACCGATTGGTTGGAGAGGAAGTTGAGGTGACTTGTGGACTTGTTCAAATTGTTGAACCAGATCAAGTGATGGGACTCACTTTTAAATTAACCCTGAGAGTCTGATGTAGGAGAACTAATGTAGTTCTTACTGGTTGAGGCAGTTTGTAGTGGAATTTCTTGAGATCGTGGCATTCCTTCATGTTTGAGATTTTAGTGTTGTGGTTTTGGGTTTATTCCCTTATGTTCATTTTCTTTGTCATGTTTGATTTTAATGGCATTTAGATTTAATCCTGTGAGTGATCGATTCCGGTATTGGCCCGGTTGATATGTTCTTACCAGTTAGTCTGGAAGTGTGTTGAGAACCGGTTGGTCTTTAGGCTGTCTTGATCAAGTTATTATTATTTGCGAATGGTACAAAGAGAATTTTGTGAGTCATTTGAGAATATGGAAGATAGAGGATAGAAGATAGAAGTTTGAGATCGACAAAGATGTAGTTTTCAGAGAGATTTTGGTGGGGAGACAGAAGCCGGGATGGCTGAAGTCTAGTCCAGTGCAGAATAGTGCATACTATTACCAGAGACCTATTCATCGAGCAAAAGATTTGTGAATCTTATATTTGTATATTGATTCTGGCAAGATTCTAGTCTAGGGAGACTGAAGCTGGGATGGCTAAGATTTGGATCAGTGCAGAACAATGGAAGTTGTTAATGGATGATGATTTGTTGAGTGGATGATCTGTGGATCATAGATCTAAGTTGTAAGAGTTGTTTTGTAATCCTGGGCTGTGACCCAGCATGTGTCATATGTAATTCTTAAATATCTTATAAGAATCGTTTATACTGTTTACCGATTATTTATTATGTGATGTTACCGGTTGTTCTTTCTGATATTACTAGCATTATGTTATTGTTTACCAATATATGTTGCATGTTGTTTGTGTTAGGTTGCAAGGATGGGATTTCCTTCATTGGATCTACCTACCTTGACTGCATCATTACCGACGCTACTTTTGATGGACGCTCGATGAGGGTTGATGATGTAAGAGAAATTGATGTCAAGTATGCAATGAATGATACTTGGTTACAAGGTCTATCAGTCTAACTAGCTAAACTCTGTCTCCGACAATAATATTTTGATTGCTCATCAAATGGTAAAGGAAGATGCACACTACAATCTTTGCAGTGTGATACTGAAAGAGCTTATGACAAACCTCCAGAAAATCAAGCAAGATAAGAAAAACACTTTCTAGTATAGCTCTTTTGTTATCTGTCTAACATTTTACTTTTTGGGCAGTGTTCTTGATTATGGGAAGAATCAGTGGCCTTTTGACCACCTAGTAGCAACTCAAATAGCTCAAATTTTAGATAGGCGAGGAGATAAGTTAAGTAAGGATAATTTATGGGCATTCTTCAAAACCTTCCAAGAAGAAAGAAAAAAAAGATCTAGAATTCCAAAGTCTATAATTAAAAAATATAAGGATACAATATATTTTATGGTTAATAAGGATGAATGCATGATGGAAGTTGTACAACCCAGAATTATATGGATCATGCCTATGGGTTGTGAGGTGGAGGAGATCACACTAGATGCCTATGCACAACACTTACTGCAAGCGCTAGTTGATGATAAGGAAGAAAAATTTGGCACAACCCAAGAAAAATGGCTTAAGGTTCACCAAGAACAGGTTGCACCTACTATTAGGAATAAAATGACTAAGTTTGCAGTGGAAACACTTATAAGTGAAGGGCATGACAAGGCAGATGTTGAACAAAAAGTCAAAATCATTGAAGCCTAGAGGAAAGAAGAGATGAAGTGGAAGAGAAAAGAGGAAAGGGAAGCCCCAAAGGCAGCTCAGGCCACTTCCAATATGGTCCCAGTACAAACAAAGACTTCCAAGCAACCAGAAGCATCATTCACTGAGCCGGCCAGTCCTAAACCGACCGAGTCAGCAAAGAGAAAGCAAAAGGCTACTTGGCAATATATGACTGTTTCTTCTGAGGAAACAAAATCCAATGAGGATATAAAGGAATTTCCAAAAAAGAAAAGGATTTTTTGCTAGAGTAGTGAGGGAGAAGGAGGAGAAAAAGAAAGAACCTATTAAGGAGACTCCCTGAAAACCTAAAATCACAATTGTACATAAGCGTAAACCTATATTTGATGAGAAACCCAAACCAAAAACCAAGAGAAGAACTAGTAAGAAGAAATTGGATGCTCGGGATCTAATTGATCAAATTATTAATGATGGTAGCTTAGATAACATTTCTTAGTTCTTTGATGGATTTGATGAAAAGGATACAAAGCAAATTGAGGAAGCAATTCTTTTATATCTCGATTATTTTAGTAGGGTGTTGATTGAACTTGAGAAAAAATTTCCTAAGTAGTTGTATGATAAGTTAGAGGCTATAAAATTACATGCTTAGACTTTGGACCGACCAATAAAAGAGACAAATTGGTTAATCTATGTCCAACAATAACCCCTCCAGAGATGACAGATCTAATAAATAAAATTGCCGCATCCAAATTTAATCCTAAGCACAGAATAAATGACCTTATGTTGGAAAGGTTTGAGGAGATCCAGAAGGAAACAATCTTAGAATATTTAGTTGCCAAAAGATAAGCAACTGACAGATACAGAACAACAAAGTGTAAATACTGAGCAACCTGCTAGTACTCCATTGGTTACCACCGTACCAACTAGTGAGTTAAATTTTGTAGCAGAGGATACACAAACTGATAATGTACAGAATGCAGAGGATAGAGAGGCAAATGTAGATAAGGATTCAAATAATAAGGTTATAGAGGATGTTTAGGATCCAGATAGGGAACCAAGTGGTGAAGCCACTAGTGCACAAGAGTTAAAGGGTTCTAAGGATACCTCTCTGACAAACAAGGGTAAGGAAGTTGTGATAGATATCTCTTATGGCTTGGCAATTGACACCTCAACTATAACCAAAGGGAACTTGTCACAATTTTCTATTAGTTTTGACAAACCCTACCACAAGATGTCATCAACTGAGAAATTTTTGGTGGCAGCAGCACTTCAAGCACAGGAAACCCAAGAGTTCACTCAGGAAGAGTCAAAAGATAGGGAATTAATCAAAGCACAATTTTGAATTTTTGAACCTATTGGTACCAGAATTCCAAGCAAAAGAGAGCGCAATCTCATCCGGTAAATTGGAGGAGATCATTAATTTTATTCCCAAACATTATGATTCTTTATTGAAAATTTCATTGACAGAGGCTAAAGATAAATTTGTTGAGGCCTGGAAGCCAACATTTTTGCAAATGGTTGAGTTTGATAAGGGGAAACTTAAAACTTGTTTGCAATCCATTGATGTAGCATTGGCAGAGGGAGCTAGAGTATATAAGACTTGTCTAGATTTTGATAGGCTCACAACCCCTATAGACAAGCAATTGTTAGATTGTAGGAATAATTTGACTCAGATTTCCAATTCTTACAACTCAACAGTTAACCTAAAAGTTATTTGGATGGTCCAACTTTGGTGGTTATGGATCAAATTTTGAAATTGGAGAAGGAAAGGGATAGTATAATAAAGAGAGAAAATGAGCTCCGCAATCTCATTGGTCCCTGATTGAATAATTTATTGTTTCATAAGACTGAATGTATTTCTAATATGCAGAAGGAGGAGGATCCCACTACATCAGAAGAAATTGAAATATATGCTAGTCTCTTGAATGGATTCATCTCCATTATTTACTCCCTTAAGCAAGGTTGGGATACCTACCTTTCATTTTTTAAGTCTATGTATGCAGACATTTTAAAATTTGTATAGAATTGGCTTATGTTTATAACTGTAAAAAATTCTTTGTGGGCACTCCACTTTGTCATTGATGTCAAAGGGGGAGAAATAAAGTGAAAAATGTATATAATACTCAAGGGGAGCATCAGATGCATATAGAAGATTCATGTACAGGTCAGTTGGATCCACAGATTCAGTGACAACACCATTTTTCACATGAGTGTTGTCATCAATGCAAAGGGGGAGATTGTTGGCAATTGACACTCATCCGGTAAGAGTTATTGGCAGTTTGGGTTGTCATTGATGAAAACTCATGGGAACTCATCTTTAGGTGTAAATATATTCTATTTGGATTCATTGTTTTATCACTTTTCTTTATTTGGGTTAATTGACATTCATTATGTTGGCATTTGATCAACTGGTAATGTGTGTTTTGTAACCGGTACATGTAAAAGGTTAGATTTATGTATGATGACTATTTTGTATGTTGTCATTGATGACAACTATGTTTCTTTGAGTCATCTAAGTCATACAGTTCAATCAACTAGACTTAACCAGTAAAGTAGAGATAGTTTTTATCAAAATCAGTAATTAGGACTTCGACCGGTAAATGACAGACAATGTTACATTCCAACAATCGGTACATGAAAATCATGAAGATTGAGCTGATGTGATTTTGCAACAACATTTAAGACTATCAGATAAAGATATTTTTGTGACCGCACATGTTGAACCGATCAGGTGAACGCGATTTGTTTGACATAACAGATTAGTTGATGGAGACTTAACCGGTAGTGATGAAAATCACTCAGATCGGTAACACAAAATTGGATTTGTTATGTCAGTGGTCGACATAACTAAAGTGTACAATGCAAGATTGTCTAGATGCATTAAACCTAGGGAATTGTAATAAGGTTCTAGCCGACCTTATGATAAGTTTAATTGTGGGATGAGGTATGAAAGGATATATATACATGATCTTGATAATTTGATATGTGATGAGTGAATTTTGTATTTCTGATAGATCAAAGATTAGAGGAGTTGAGAGATGAAGTCTTTGTGATGTTGTAATGTTCTAAAGTGGATCTTATCAGACACATAAGGTGTTATACTAAGATCATTTGTACTTTTTGTGTCCCTAATAGTTGCAACAAGAAAATCCTCTTACAAGATCACTCCTAACAGGGTGTAGTTAGATCATAACAATTCTGATTATTAAATCCTCTAAACAGGTGACACATTAACTTGTTTTTTGTAAATCCCAGTAACTTGGGTAGCTCCTAACAAAGCTAGCCCTAACAGGCCTTTTTGTAAAGCTTTAACTAGGCTTAGACACTTCTAACAGGGTGTGCCCCTAACTGGGTGTTGTAGACCTTAACCGGTCAGATCTCTATACTGCAGATAGTGGGTCTTGTGGGTACTAACTCCCACATTAGTTTTTCCCATTTGGGTTTTCCACATGTAAACTCTTGTGTCATGTGGTTTATTCTTTATGTGGTGATTGCATACTTGGTGTTATTTCTTATATGCCTATTGAGTTTTAAGTTGGTGAAATTGATAATCAAATTTGTATTGTTTTTGCTATCACTGATTCACCCCCCCCCCCTCTAAGTGCCTTATAAGTTCATCAATTGGTATCAGAGCCTAACTTCCTTAAGGCTTAACTACTTGGAAGGGATTTCTAATCCTAATGAAAATATCGGGGACAAAATGAGCTATAGAGATATGTCTAAAGCACTTGTTGAAACCAAGGAAGAACTTGAAACCCTTAGAGGTAAAAATAGGACATCACTAGCTAAGAGGAAATAACTGAGCGAACAATTTTTGGAGATCTCTGACAGAAGCTCCTCTGATGAAGCAAACATTGATGCACTGGTTGAAGAAGTAGAGAAGTTGAATGGTGAGAAGACTAACCTGAGAAGAGAGCTGGAAGAACTTACCATCTGGATGAGTGAGGAACTTGAAGCTATAAGAAAGGTTGAGGCTCAAATCCTAGATAAAAAGCATGAAATCTTTAAGATCAAGCAAAAGAATGCAACTTTGTATAAACATTGGCATGAGGAGAAAGAAGAAAAAGAAGCATTATAGTCAGATCTTGAAATGGAAATGTCTCTTAGAGAGACCCTCATGAAAAGAAATGAGGATCTTACAAGGAACTTGTTGAGGCCAATGAGAAGCTTGATAAATTCAACAAGAGCTCCTCTATGCTGGATGAATAGATCCAATATTAGAGGATGAAAGGTGATACATCCGGGTTAGGATACAATACATCTAAGAAGGGAGAACCTTCCAATACCAAGAGAAACATGAATGAAGTTAAAACTACTCCTAAGGCTCAGAAGCCTACCGGTAAGAAAGCTTACAAACCTGTTTGCTTTAACTGTCGTAAACCAGGACATATTGCTAATGTTTGTAGAAGCAGATTTGATGCTAATATTGGTTTTAGACCTAATACTAGATATGTGCCTAAGATATTTAAAGGTTATTGTTATACATGCAACATGTATGGGCATAGATCAGTTGAATGCAGATGTGTGGAGAAAACAATCAAGCACCTCACATGAACCCAAGACCTATTGGTGACTAGAGAAGGAATTTCACTTACCAGAGGAACACAAATTGGCAAAGACCCTATGTTAATTGGTCTAGTCCTTATGAGATGGAAAAGAGAGTCAATGTGACTTGTTCAATTTGCAACAATTTTGAACATGTGGCAATAAATTGCAGAAGAAGAATAGGTAGAGGCAACTCGGGACCTTGGAGAGCATCTGGAATAATATGCTATAATTGCAACAAACCAGGATACATCGCCAAGTTTTGCAAAACTCAGAAGAACAAACCAATGAATCATCCCACAGACCGAAAAGGAAAGCAGAAGGTTGATATTGAAGAAACCAGAGCTTAGATGAATAAGAGTGATAACAAACCATCTAAGGAATCAGATTATTCACCTAATATGGAGAATCCATCTCTGACAAACTCAGTTGTTTCTACAATTTGGTGTGAGCTTATTGTCAAATATTGAGTTCAACCCCTGGATGATGTACTTTACATTAAATCTACATATTCTAATGAATTTTTATTTTTTGATGTGTTTTTGGATCATAACTTATAAATATCATTGAGTTTTTGCTATCGATAATATTCTTTAGAGTTTGTTAAGGTGTTTTAGGGTTTTGTCAATAAATGCATTTATTGCAGTAGTTAGAATGCAAATAAATAGGACTTTTTGAATTTCATTTGTCACTTTGAATCTTAAGAACTCTTGGTGAAGCAAGCAAAGAATAGATAAGTTTGTGCAAGAAACATTCAGATCATTTACCAACATCCAAGGCGATCAAAGTGAAGTTTGATTCGGTGAATGAGTATTGAAAGTTTTTTACAATTGGAAACCCTAGCACTGAAGCATAAGAGGTATTTATTAGTGAATCTTACTCTTTGCTTCAATTTTTTGCATATTGTAGTATGGATACTCTGCATCTAGTTGATGTGACCGAGAGGGCAAGACCTGAATACAAATGACATCCATACAAGTCAAAGGAAATTGACCCTTTTGGTGCCCTATCTAGTGTACTGAATCATGTTTTGCATGTAGAGAATGTAAGATCCTTTTATCATTGCAAACTTGAAGACTTGGGAGTTGCAGTTATTTATGAACAATACAAATCTAAGTGAAATGAACAGGGTAGATTGAAATAACAATTTAGAAGTGTAGCCGATAAAGGTTTTCATCATGCAATCAATTTTATTGATGATTTTGATGACAAGTTGGTGAGATTTGTTTTGAGCAACAATCATGATCAGTTCATGTGGTTGGATAGACCTCACAAAATCACTAAGGAAGCAATCCATGTTGTAATAGGCTTTTACTCAATCAGTGAAGTACCATTACTTAGGTCTATACCTAAGAATGATGTTGAGAAGTTAACTAGATCTAGATGGGATAAAAGAGCCATGATTATGAATGATATTAATGATCTCGCTATGAAATTTGCATCTATGGTGATTGGCTATGGAATTTTCTATTCAAGAAGAATGAACAGTATACCGGCAAAAGCTATTCACACTGCATACCAGATGATTAAAGAAAATATGGACTATGACTTGACTGGAGCTCTAAGAAGTCAATTAGTGGCAAATTTGGAAGCATTCAAGAAGGACAAGAAGATTATATTCAATTTTAGATAGCTTATCATGGGCTTATTCTTTTATTTCCAAAACATTTTCCTTGATATTGGTGATGTACAATGGATAATCGGGACACTTGCCCTATTGCAAATAAAGAACAATATTAGGATGTTGAAAAACAAATTTGATGATATTTCATGGGGATATTTTAAAAAAAATTAGAAGGAAATGCATGCTAGGGAATGCATACCGACAGAGGTAGTCAATCGGTATGAGGATTCTATTTGTTTTATGGTTGACAAAGATACATGCTTGATGGAAGTTGTTATTCCCAAGACCACATGGGTAATGCCCATAGGTTATGAAGTAGATAAATAACTACTTGTTTCTTATGCTAATCATTTGTTAGCTCAACCAATCGATACCACCACTGAGAGGTTTGGAACTTACAAGGAGAAACTATTGAAAGTGCACTCTAATTTACAGAAACTGGTGATTACAAAGAAAGTAAGAAAAGAGGTACAAGTCTTTGTTGAGTAGGCCATATTCACAAAAGAATAGATAGCTATAACAAGAGCCAAATTTGAGGCTCAACAAGGTGGAAGTTCTAGTATACCAACTAGTACCCCCACTGGTAAGACTAGAGTAGACAAAGCAGAAGAGAAGAAGAAAGAAGAGCCTAAGGTGAATGAATCTTGCTGAATCTTAAAGAGGGAAACCCTCTAAAATACAATTCCAAAGGAAAGGTAAAACTGTTGAACCTCCTATTGTGCCTACCCAAACAAAAAGAATAAAGAAGGAGAAAGCTCACAAACTGGTGATAGATATAGAGGAAACAAAATTAGAAGAAGATAAGAGAGAACTAAGGGCAAATGCTAAGAAATAGAAGACTACTCGAAAAGGTAAAGAAGCTATGAAAATATTGACACTTGAATATTCTTTCACTAGAATGATTAGAATTATTAAGGAGTGTGGTATTTACAAAGGTTTAAACATATTATTTACTCATTTGTCTTAAAGTCGACGAAGGGAGATTGAAGATGCAGTCATCTTCAATATGAACGAGTTTAGTAAATCCCTCACTGAATTACACAAGAAAATTCCAGATTCCTTATATAATTTAATTGATGCTAGGTGGCAAGGGACAGTTAGCCTATATAGAGAAATTATTTATTATACACTTAAGCACCTGCAACCGGAAGCAACTAAAGAGGAAATCGAATAGATAAAGGTTAATACAAAAGCATTATTCAAATCAAAGAAGAGATTGACCATAATGTTGATCGGTGAGACCAAATCAGTTCAAAAGGAGACTGAGATTTTGGTGAAAAAGGCTTTAGGTCTCATTCCCAATGAAGAAGAGGAGAAACATGAAGTAATTGAGGATATTACTCCTGATAAGCCAAAGTCAAAAGAACTTCCTGAAGGTATAAAGATCATATACTTTGAACTAGACAACAAGTATATGCAAGATGATCCAATTGGTACTGAACCGGTAGACATAACATATGACAATACTGGTGATGCTAATAATGTTACTGACATGTTTTTGAAGTTGATGTGCAGATTTTTGGTACTCAGCAAGAATAGATTGAAAACAAAGGAGAAGAGAAAGAAGCAGACAAAATATCAACTGAGCAATTGGTGAATGTACAATCTACTACTACTCAGACTAAACCGATAACTATAAATGCAGATGTAAATATTAGTGTTGCTACTAATGATAGTCAAAATTATAAGGGTGAAGAAAACAAGGTAGATGGAGAACCGATAAAGGAAAAAACTATTGAAAATTCACCACCAGTCAAGGACACCACTAATGAAGAGAAAGATAAGGAAGAAAAGAAAGAAGGTAAAGGAGATAAAAAGGAGGAAGAGAAGAAAGTAGAGGAAGAAAAGACAGATAAAAAGGATCAAGAGAAAAAGAAGAAAATAATAGTTGAGGATGATGATGATGACTCAATCAACATAAAAGGTCCAATAGACATGGATAATTTGAGTGCTTCTAAGTTAATGGAGATTGCAACTGCAATGCAATCCTAGACATAAAAGAAAATATTAAGGGAACAAAAAAAGGAAGCAGAGACTATAAAGACTGATGTTGATATTTTGTCAAGTCTCCTACTAGAGACTGATCTTGAAACCCTTATTTCACCGATGGATAAGATTGGAGAGTTAGTTGTTAATGTCGGTGAACAACTTAAATCCCTTGAAGAAGCTGCATACATTTATGTTGCAAATGATTACAAGAAGAAAAGGGGAGAACAATTAATGGTTCAGATAGATAAAGGCAAAGTATCCCTAACGGTGAATAAAGATTTGTTGAAGACTGGATTGAAAACTAGCTATAAGATTTTGGCTAATATTTCTCAATTTTCACTATTTTGTGCAGACTTGAGAAAGAAGAGAGCTGATATTGAGAAGGAAATACAAAAGTTAAGTGAAACTTTCATACCATTACAAGAATCAGTGATCACTTCTGGTAAAAATGTTGTTGAAGATTACAACATGAGTTAGAACTTTGTGAACATGAGCAGGTGAAACGGATCAGATCACTGATAGAACTCCAAATTTGGCTACTTCCAGAAGTAGATATTCTTCAGAGAGTTTTCAAGGAGTCAGAGGCAATTTTGTCTACTCTTGAGATGAGTACAGTTGATGCTATGGAGGGTTTTGTAGCACAAAACTTGACACATGTTGAGATTACCAAGACACTGTTGGAAACATGGGACACTAATCTTAAGTAGTTGAAGTTTCATTATAGTGATATTTTCTTGAGAATTGTATTGTAAAGACTTTAACACTTTTATTTCTATATATACATGCATTTTTGTTGATAAATTTTGATGTAATGTATGTATTTTACTTCTTTATTTGGCATTGTTGTCAAAGGGGGAGTAGAAAAAGTTAAGAGTCCAGTCAAAATTTTGTATGTACTGTTAAGGGGGAGTAATGATTTCATTCTTGTAATGGCATGTAATTGCTAAGGGGGAGTGTATGTCATAAGTGTTGCCATCAATGCAAAAGGGGGAGAATGTTGGCATCTGATCAACCGATAATGTGTGTTTTGCAATCGGTACATGTAAAAGGTTAGATTTATGTATGATGACTATTTTGTCTATTGTCATTGATGGAAACTGTTTTTCTTTGAGTCATCTAAGTCCTACAGTTCAATCGGCTAGACTTAATCGGTAAAGCAGAGACAGTTTTTATCAAAATTGGTAATTAGGACTTGAACCGGTAAATGACAGACAGTGTTACATTCCACCAACCCATACATGAAAATCATGAAGATTGAGATGATGTGGTTTTGCAAAAGCATTTAAGACTATCAGATAAAGATATTTTTGTGACCGCACATGTTGAACTGATCAGGTGAATGGGATTTATTTGATAGAACAAATTAGTTGATGAAGACTTAACCAGTAGTGATGAAAATTATTCAGATCAGTAAAACAACACAGAATTGGATTTGTTATGTCACTGGCCAACATAACTAAAGTGTAAAATGAAATATTGTCTAGATGCATTGAACCTATGGAATTGTAATAAGGTTATAGCTGACCTTATGATAAGTCTAATTGCGGGATGAGGTATGAAAGGATATATATACATGAGCTTGATAGTGTGATATGTGATAAGAGAATTTTGTATTTTTGATAGTTCAAAGATCAGAGGAGTTGAGAGTGAAGTCTTTGTGGTGTTGTAATGTTCTAAAGTGTTTCTTATCAGACACAGAAGGTGTTATACTAAGATCATTTGTGATGGGGTTCACCTAGCTTGCTCACACTTCATCTAGTTGGTGTTGCTCAATTCCACCAACTCTCCAGGTCTAGCTATACTCAAAGACCTCCAAGACCTTCTCAATATCTTCTAAGGCTTTCTTCTTGTCAATCTCAAGGTGTTTTCTTTAAATGTTTAACTAGGAACCCTACCAATTCAAAGTGCTTCCCACATGCTCACCATTGTCGTCTTGACTTCAATTTGTCAATTTTACATCCCACTATTGTGATTTGTTGTAGAGGTGTAGAGATGGCTTCTAACATGATTTTAATACCATTTGGGTCCATTTGAGGTTTTCATCCATTATCTTTCTTACCGGTTTCACCATTTTGCTTAGAAAAGGGCTACAAGAAATGAGCCCCTATTAGGCCTCCAAAATCTGATTTTTGTTGGTTTTTTGGAAAATGGTCTAAAAGACCCTACAACAAGGTTTGATATTCTTCAATGATACACTTAATCCCAAGTGATATCAGTGGTTTAGGTTTCCCAACTGACCGTACAATGCCCTAACCCAAAATTTGAGGGTTTGCTAGGGTTTCTAGGCCTTAAACCGGTAGTGACTGGTCAAGTTTGCAAAAAGAGAAGAAAAAGGGTTTGTCAAGGCTTCTCCTTACAATTAAAAATCTGTATGAACTTCATGGACCCCTCCAAATTCTTATGTTGTGGTTTTATGCTCACCCTTGCACTTTACACTCCAATTTCACCCTGTCTTCTCTAGCCGGGTTGCTCCTGGACTCACCTAGAACAAGGTGACAGTCATATCAAAATTCATCTTTAGAACTTGTCCCTACATATGTACATTGTAAAATTGGTTTCCTTCTATGTCCCAACAAGCGGTGATGGTATCACATAGGGATTTCATGGGGCAACCATTTTACACAAAATTGCTATGTACAAGCCAAAACTAGTTGTTTGAAAACAAAACTTGGAAAAAAACAACACACACTATCTAAAAAGCTTGAAATGGAAAAAATGACTCTAAGAAACACCAAAGAAACTCAATCCATTACTGGATCAATGGATTCAATCCATTTGCATTCACATTATGAGCAAAATAAGCCAAAATAGTGACAAATAGTCAGAAAATGAGTAGTTTCAGATTGTTGATCATACAAAAACAAAACTCCAACCTTGGTAATCATGCAAGAGGAGATTCTTATAGTATTCCCCATGTTTGGAGTAATTCTATGGCATTGTGATATCCCTAACTCCATCACTAAGATTTTCAGGACAAAAGTTGTCATGACAACTTTTACAGTTTTGCACTTTTTGCTTTTCCATCCTATGAAACCTATTCTAAGTATTTACTAATGACTTTTAAAGATTTCCTAAGACTAATCTAAACCTCCCTCATTCTCATACCAATTTTTACCACTTTTGACCATCAAGAAGGTCAACTTCCTACTCAAACCACTACTTATGCACAAACATGCAAACCTAGGAAGAAACTAACTCAATCTAGGCCTACATTTAACTCATCACACTCATTCTTGGACCCTCCTGGAGTCCTTATTAAGTACCTAACTTGGATAAGGTCAATACAAGCCAAAATTGAGAAAATACTATAATCCTAAGTCCTAGGTGCTCCTGCACCATTTCAAAAGTTGTCATGATAACTTTTACAATTTTGCACTTTTTTCTTTTCCAACCTATGAAACCTATTCTAAGTCTTTACTCGTGACTTTTAAAGATTTCCTAAGACTAATCTAAACCTCCCTCATTCTCATACCAAGTTTTACCACTTTTGACCATCAAGAAGGTCAACTTCCTACTCAAGCCACTATTTATGCACAAAAATGCAAACCTAGGAAGAATCTAACTCAATCTAGGCCTACATTTGACTCATCACACTCACTCTTGGACCATCCTAGAGTCCTTATTAAGTACCTAACTTGGCTAAGGTCAGTATAAGCCAAAATTGAGAAATGACTATAAGACTAAGTCCTAGGTGCTCCTACACCATTCTCCCAAACAAAAGAAAACTAAGTCGCCTACTTGGGGATCAAATTCTGATCAATGCCTAACTTCTTAAACTCAGTCTCAAGTACCCATGTAGCTTCAGCATCATCCATACCCTGCCACTTGATTAGGTGCTCCTAATAGATTTGATGCCTTGTCTTCTTGGCGATCCTTGAACTCAACACCTTCTCATCCTTTGGATTTGGTCTTGTTGGTAATTTAAGGTTGTTGGTATCATCTGATACCTCTGAGTGACTGCAATTTAAACCTTGGATTGGTGCTTTGTAGGCAACCAAGTCTGCTATGTTGAAAACCAGTTACAATCCTATGTCACTAGGTAGGTCCACCTTGTATGCATTTTCTCCATACTTAGCTACAATGGCACATGGACCCAACCTTCTCATTTGTAACTTGTTAGGCACTCCTTGTTGTAGCCTTTCTTTTTTTAGGTGCACCGTGACAAGATCTCCTACTTGGAATTGTAGGTTCTTCCTTCTTTCATCAACCTTTTGCTTGATTTTGCTTGTGTTCTCCATCAATGCTTGCTTTACTGATTCATGTACTTCCTTCATTGATTGATCAAAGTCTTCTGCATATCCACTTCTTGCTGCTGCATTGCCTAAGTCTCTCAACTCCAAAACACCCATTGGGTGAACACCATAGACCACTTCAAAAGGGCTCTTGTTGATGGTCCTATTTATTGTGTCATTGTAATCATATTCATCTTGTGAAAGCACTTGATCCCAAGTTTGTCCATACTCTTTGGTAAGGCACCTCAAAAAGTTCCCCAAGCTTCTATTCACCACTTTGGTCTGCCCATCTATTTGTGGATGGTAGGCTGATCCAAAAGATAGGTTGGTGCCAAGCTTTTGCCAAAGTGTCTTCCAAAAATGACTAATGAACTTTGAGTCCCTATCTGAAACAATGCTCATGGGTATACTATGTATCCTTATTACTTCTTTCAAGAATAAATGAGATATTTTGCATGCATCATGAGTAGTCCTGCAAGGCACAAAGTGGGCCATCTTACTAAATTTGTCCACAATGACATAAATGTTGTCAAATCCCTACTTTGTCCTTGGTAAATCTACTACAAAGTCCATACTAATGCACTCCCAAGGTCTATTTGGTATGGGAAGAGGTTGGTATTGATAAGTTGATACTTTGTCATATTTTTATCATCAAAACTCTTAGGTTTTTGACACCTTTTGGGTTGCATTGTGGTAGTGAAGTATTGTGAATTGACTATATGTATTCCATGTGTTAAACCTGAACTTATGAAATCATGTTTGAACTTTGCTTCTCTATTCATGTAGCCATGCCAATTTATTCCTGTAGCCAAGTGATTTGTTCCTGTTGCTATGCGGATTATTTGGGATAGTGTCATATGTGAATTAATGAATGTATTAATTAAGTAAAATATGTATGCATGTCCTTGTATGTTGTTTTTGTTTTAATGCAGATAATAAATGATGCCCTAGTGGATATTCTCCTTTCGTTCCTGAAGAAGGAAGAATCATGTATGAAATAACTGGAGATCAAACTAAAGAGGAGCCGAGTGAGCGCAAGGTATGGCATAACCGGAGCAGCCATACATCACTATGGGAGTTTAACTCTAGTGGGAATTGAATTCGCAAAATATCATTATGACGTGCAAAGATTGTGGTTCGGTTTAGATCCATGTTTCATGTAGCCAAGCTCTAGTTATCTTCTTCATCTGTCAATCATCTGCCTCTTCTTCTAGGTGTGATTTGAGTTGTCCATTGTAGTTTATCTTTGCTTTATAATAAGCTCTTCCTTTTTCTTAGAGGTTAGACAAAATAGAAAGGAATAGAGTAGAGAATTTTGACAAGCATTTTGGAGTTTTTCTTTTAGAACATGTAATCATTTTTAGGAAGCAATTAATGAAAGACATGTTATTCTGATCTGTTAAAAGTATTTTTCTGGAAGCTTGATATCATTCATCCAAGGGGGGCCCCTTGGTGAGTGATCTTGTGTTTATGTTCATTGAAATTAGTTCTTCTTTAGTTACATTAGAAGTTTGTGCCTTGCATGTTCCTACAGCCACTGGAAATAGATCCGTTGACTGTTCCTGCAGCCAAGACAGAACATAGTGATTTATGTTATTTACATTAGATCATTCCAGCATTTTTTTTATAAGTTTTCATGTAGCCTTCTATGATTTCCCTTCTTGCCTTTCCTTTTTGAATAATGTTAGTTACTACAACAATGCAAAATAGCCATTGAAGGAGCTTAGTGCATATATAGTGCAGACCCATTTCAAGTTTTACGTCCCTGGGTTGATAACTAAATGAACACTAGCCATGAAAATAGTAACTTTACCAGATGAATGTCCAAACTTCGGATTGAGATTTCAATTAGAGTTATTATTATTATAGTTGGAGGATATTTTTGGCGCCGTTGTCGGGGATGGTGTCAAACTAAGAACCTTTCATGGTTATTATAGTTTCTAGTTAATTATTTTTGAGATTCTTAATTGTTTGAAAATTTCATGAATCTGCATGCATAGCAGAAGAAGAGACCCCAGAGGTAGATTTCTGCCCACTCATCCTAATCATGTAGAAGATAATTTCCCAAATATAAATTCTTTTGCTGAACTTTACCAAGCCCCACAGAATTTGAATCACCTTGAATCTGAATTTCTAGAAGGTAGTCTTCAATTCCTTTTTGGTCCTCAAGAAGAAGAATTTCCTATAGTAACAACCCCCACAAGTCCAATGCAAGGGATCCCTCCTCCTGGTGGGAATAATCCACCACCACCACCAGGTCCAACATTTGAGTTTCCCATCTCTGATCAACATGATAATGCTAACCTCAAGAACATTCCAGCATCTTCACTCCCTAAATTTTATGGATTGGTGATAGAGGATCTAGATACATTTCTGTTTGAGTTTGATGTTCTTTGTAGGAGTTTTGACTATACTACAGATGCCCATAGACTCAAAATGTTTCTTGCCACTTTGAAGGAGTGATCCTTAAGATGGTTTATGAGCTTGGGTAGTAGCACAATCAACACATGGGATGAGATGAAATGGTTATTTCTTGCAAAATACAAAGATTATTGTAGAGGTAATGATCGTCATGGGGATGATATCTTAAGAATGACACAAACTGAAGATGAGAGTCTTGAAGATTATTTGGAAAGGTTTATGTTTAGTGTCAAAAAGTCCAAGCATAGCACTCTTAATGAAGATTCCCTCAAATTGATATTTTTAAGGGGTATCAGTGATGAATGCACCAATTCCTTAGATCTTAAGGGAGGAGGTGACATTACACAATCCACTTGAGTTGAAATAGGACAAATTTGCAAGAAGTATTCCAGATCTAATTTTAAGAAGAATAGGAGATTTAAGCTAGGGGCACCATTATCAACATCTGGAACTGGAGTTTCTAGATTGGAACTTAGTCATCTATTAAAGGACTTCAAGGAGGACATTATAAACAATATGGCTACCCAATTGGATACACTAGCAGCTAAGAATAAGCATGAGGAAGCTGATGCATTCCTTGCAGAATTTTGTTTTCATTGTAAACATCGAAAGAAAGATTGCAGATGTAAGATGGTTGCAAATGTGGAGGTTCCTGACTTCAAACCAATTCAAGGTGAGGACGAGTAAGTCTTCTATGTTTCTCAAAGAAGACCAAATTATCAAAGACAAGGTATGCCACCCGATAAACTTTCTTTTTGAAGTTATAGTGGTAATTCTTATGCACCAAATAACCAATGGCAACCGCAATATTCTCAAAATTTTGGTAACTATCCACATTAGTATGGTTCACAAGGCCAAGGGCAGCAATTTGCTAATCAAATACCACAATGGCAGTAGCCACAGGGGAACTGGTATCCACCTCAGGGTCAAGGAAACCAGTTTCAGGGGAATTGGCAACCTACTTCTCAATGGAGGGGAAACCAATCATGGCCAGCCCAATCTTCTGGTTATCAGCCGCCTATTCAACAGCCACAACCTCCTACTTTAATGCCTCCTCCTGCTGCTACGGCTGCACCGCCTAAACCAACATAGTTGCCTACTCAATCGTTGCCAAATCCAAATATCAAATCTCAGCAACAACAACAAGATTATGCAGCTGATGTTAATCAGTACCCAGCCTATTCTTTATCACTAGATGGTATTCACCTCTGATCTGGAACAACTTTACCTAATCCCTCTCATCCAGTTATCACTGAGGTACAGGAGGAGCAATAAATCTCTAATCCAACAAATACAATACCCCAGAATCAAATATTGCCACCATTTCCCCATACATTGCAAGAAAAAGAAGTTAAAACTGAACAACAACAAAGCTTTGATATTATTGATCAACTGAAGCACATTTGTGTTAAAATTCCATTGTTGCAAGTAGTAAAGGATGTTCCCATTTATGGTAAGGCATTGAGAGAAGCATGTCTAATGAAACCTAGTAGGAAGAAAAAGGATCCACAAATAGTGCATGTTATGGGTCAATTGGCTGATATTATGTTAGGTAAAATTGTCATTCCAAAGTATTCTGATCCAGGTAGTCATGTTGTGAGTATAGTCATTAATGGCAGTCAAATAAAAAATGTTTTGATTGATCTAGGGGCAACCATTAATGTCATGACAAGGGAAGTAATGAAACATCTGAAGATCAATAGTTTAAGGGCTACACCCATAGTTCTACAACTTGTTGATGGCTCTATAGTGAGACCTGGCAGTATCATAGAGGATGTAGTAGTTATTCTACATTCCTGGGAATATCCTGCAGACTTTATGATTTTATCTCTAAAAGAAAAACATTGGGAGGATATCCGGTCATTTTGGGTAGACCTTGGCTTGCAACAACTGAAGCATATATTGGGTGTAGATCAGGGGATATGACTATTTCAGATGGGAGTTCTACAAAAACATTGGCCTTGTATTCTCCAGCACAACCACAGCTTGAACAACAACAAGCCATTTGGCCTATCTTGGGAGAAGAATCTGAAGAAATTGACTCTATTAATCACCTTATGATGATTAATCGAAGACCACTCATGCAGTTATATGATGAGGAATCAATTCTTTATAAAATAATGATAATTGAATTTATAGAAGAGCAAAAATTGCAGGAATTGGTTCCGAATATTGTAGGTTTGGACCTTCCTGCATCCATTGATATCTTGCATACTCTATTGTCGTAGGAATTATCTTTTTCTCATCTTTTTGATATAAAACAGATTGATCTTACTATTAAGATAGAGGTGGAATTGAATAAATACTTGAATATCAATAGAGATCTATCAGATACTCAGAAAGAGGGCCTTGTGGACTTGTTGAAACTTCATAAAAATGCTTTTGCATGAGATTACAAGGATATGAATGGGATTGATCCAGCAGTTTGTACTCACCATATTTATATAAAGGATGAGTGTTTCCCACTCAGACAACCTCAAAGAAGAGTCATTCCTGGCTTGAAGGAGATAGTTAAAGAAGAATTATAGAAATTGTTGAAAGTTGGGTTTATCTATCCTATCTCTAACAGCCAATGGGTATCACCTCTAGTGATAGTACCTAAAAAAGGAGGCAAATGGAGGGTATGTGTTGATTATAGAGCTTTGAACTTAGCAACAAGAAAAGATAATTTTCCATTGCCATTTGTGGATCAGGTATTGGATTCTCTAACTGGTAAGAGATATTTTTCATTCCTTGATGGATTTAGTGGCTATAATCAGATATAGATAGCCCCCGAGGATCAAGAGAAGACAACATTTACTTGCCCATGGGGCACATATGCCTATTTTGTTCTTCCTTTTGGGTTGTGTAATGCTCCAGCCACTTTTCAAAGAGCAGTGATCAGTATTTTTTCTGATATTTCTCAAGATATTATGGAAATTTACATGGATGACTTTACAACTTATGGTTCTGAATTTGATCAAGCATTGGGTAATCTGAAGAAATTTTTGCAGCGATGTGAAGACTACAATTTGTCTTTAAACAATGAGAAGTGTTTCATCATGATGGAAGAAGGAATAGTCCTTGGTCATCATATATCTGTACAAGGCATTCAAGTGGATCCAACAAAGATTGAGGTCATTCAACATATTAATGACCTTGTGAAGCAAAAAGATGTGAGAAGTTTTCTTGGTCATGTTGGATACTACAGAAGGTTTATCAAAGATTTCAGTAAAATTGCAAGTCCCTTATATTCATTACTTACTAAAGATGCAGAATTTAAATGGACCCCAGCATGCAATGAAGCTTTCTTAAAGCTTAAGCATGCTTTGACTCAAGTACCAGTTCTTAAATGGCCAAATTGGTATCTACCATTCCAAATCCATACAGATGCATCTGATTATGCAATAGGAGCGGTGCTAGGACAAAGAATTGACAAATTGGAAAATGCAATATATTATATTAGCAAGAATTTGCAGGGACCTGAATTGAATTACATAGTTACTGAAAAGGAAATGCTAGCTATCATATATGCACTTAACAAATTTAGACACTATATCATAGGGTATCCCATATTTGTTCATATAGATCATACTACAATTAGATATCTCATGAATAAGCAATCAATCACTGGTAGATTAGCTTGCTGGTTATTGTTGATGCAGGAATATGATATAACAGTTGTTGATAAACTAGGGAAGTCTAATGTGGTTGCAGATTATCTTTCACATCTTCAATTGCAAGAAGATTCAACAATAATAGATGACACTTTTCCAGATGAACATTTGTTTCTCATTCAAGCTCACACTCCTTGGTATGTTGATATTGCCAACTATTTAGCTATAGCTAAGATGCCAATTTATTTCTCTCCTAAGGAAAGAAGGTTGCTAGTTGAAAAAAGTTTTAACTTTTCATGGATTGTTGATTGTCTATTTTATACTAGACCTAACCAAGTCATG
This sequence comes from Cryptomeria japonica, assembly GCF_030272615.1. Lineage (NCBI taxonomy): Eukaryota > Viridiplantae > Streptophyta > Pinopsida > Cupressales > Cupressaceae > Cryptomeria > Cryptomeria japonica. The sequence goes on along the minus strand of NC_081406.1, from coordinate 392,646,655 downwards.
CGAAGATGTGTCAGAGAAGATGAAACATATGACATCCTGCATGCATGTCATGATGAGCCATGTGGAGGTCATTTTGCTGCCAAAAGAACAACACTGAAAATACTCAATATAGGATACTATTGGCCCACATTACACAAGGATGCAACTCAGTACACACGGAAGTGTGACAAATGTCAACGAATGGGAAAACCTACAAAATTTGATGAGATGCCACTATATCCTCAAATATCAGTTGCACCATTTGACAAGTGGGGATTAGATTTTGTTGGACCAATTGATCCACCTTCTAATGGAAAATCTTATATCTTGGTATGTACAGACTATGTAACAAAATGGGTAGAAGCTTGAGCCATGGCACATGCAAGAGATAATAAGGTGGCTGAGTTTCTTTATGAAGAGATATTTACAAGATATGGAGTACCAAGGGAAATTGTCTCAGATCAGGGACCTCAATTTACTTCAATATTGATAAAGACTTTGGTCAATGAATATGATATAAGGCACAAGAAATCTACTCCATATCATCCATAGTCTAATGGATAGGTAGAAGTTACAAATAGAGAGCTTGAGGCTATTCTTACAAAAATAGTGTCTATTCATAAGAAAGATTGGTCTCACCGGCTTTCAGAAGCAATTTGGGCATATAGAACACTTGGAAAACACCAATTGGTTTCACACCTTTTGAGATGGTTTATGGCAAAACAACAATGATGCCTATTTAATTTGAGCATAAAAATTTGAGGACAACTTTGCAATTAAATATGACATTGTCTGAAGCACAGAAAGACCACATTCAACAATTAAATGCTCTAGATGAATAGAGAAAGATAGTTGTTCAACAGACATAATTGATTTAAAATCAAAGAGCAAAATGGCATGATAAATATATCAAGGAAAATAAATTCAAAGTTGGGGATTGGGCACTACTGTATGATTCCAGATATAAAGATGCTATGGGAAAGATTCAAACCAAGTGGTTGGGTCCTTATGAGATAGAAGAAGTTTTCTAGAATGGAGCAGTCTGTTTGTCCACAATTGATCTTGTTTGATTTAAACTCTTAGTAAATGGACACCAACTACGTCTATATCATAAGCCAGCTACTAGAGAAGAGTTCATGCAGTAGTTTGCTCCACAAAGTGACATAGAGGTTGCTAAAGCAACTAACAAGGTTCCTACAACAACTGACAATGACTTAGCAGCAACTCATGAGCTTCCTATTGCAATTAAGCAAGGTAATAAAGGTAATGTTCCTGCAACATCTGCAGTGAACATAATTGCCATTTCATAATAAAATATTTCCATTTTATATGGGAATATTATTCGCCGTACATAAAATCCCATCCACGACATTCCATCCCACGTTCTTACCTATCATTTCATTTCATTTCGCCTTCATTGTCGTGCAATTGCAGGTACATGTATATTATATTTTATTTTAATTATGCATTTATTAGTTCATTATGATTATATCCTGTTTAAATCCGCTCCACTACCCGAAATCTTGTCAGCTTGTGTGGACACGTGCTAGGTTAAGTTGGGGGGGTACTTTATGGTTCATTTTCCAACGTTATTAATTATCAGTCCTTTTTGGTACTCTGAATTGATTTTCTTCCCATCATTACTTATTATGCTATTACTTCACGCAAGTGAATAATAAATTATGCCACTAGAGTTAAGATATGTAAGAAAATTTTAATTTTAGCAAGACTGTCAAATATTTTGGTTCAGCTACAGAGAGAAAAATATTAGAGTAAAAGATGGGTGGTGATCTAATTCGCCATGAGCCAACGATTCATGAAGGATTGCTGCAGGATGGTCTTTGTGAGCATTATTTCAGAAACCACGGTTGGTTGGATTACTTCTTGAAAATCAGGGATTACAACGAAGAAATTGCTGCAAAATTTATGCATTCTTTTAATGAAGGAGAAGCTACAGTTAAAGGTTTGAGGGTTATTGCTACAGAGAAATGAATAGAAGAAGTAACGGGGTTGCTGCAGGAAGGAGAACTCTTTCTGGAATCAAAAGACACAAGGAGTGCCAGGGCAAAGTTCACAATTCCAACTAATGAACCCTTAATGGTGGATAGACAAGGAACTAGAAGGATTTCTCTACCAGCACATTGGCCTCAAGTAGCTTTGTATGTTATGAAATAAATTACATGTGAAGGGTGATATTCAAATCTGCATTCACCTCATTTTAAGTTTCTTAGTCATTTGCGACATGGCCGGCGAGTTAATGTTCCTAATTTCTTATACCATCTCATTTCTACAAGTGCTAAGAAGACGTGAAAAAAATGGAAATCGCTCTGTTAGCCATCATGGATTGGTTAAGCTACTTGTACAATGGTCCCTGAGAGATGTTTCACAAATGGAATGGGGTGTATTTGAGGATATACAACAATTTAGGGTTGATGATGCCCCTATTGTAGATAACTCGCCGGTTGAAGAAGAGAATGTTACAGATAACCCACCGGTTGAAGATGAGGATTTGCTTGTTACTGAAGGAGCCGCGGTTATTATGGAAGAAAATATTGAAGCGGAATCAATTGAAGAACAACCCTCTACTTCTCTTCAAAGAGATTTGCCAGTTTTTTGAAGGAAGGGAAAAGAGTTAGAAAAGGGTGAAGTAGATGAAGAACTTATTACCCTACCGTAGGTAACACGGATTCCTCCTGCAGCTAAGAGGCATAGGACAAAAAAAAAAATCCTGTAGCCATTCCAAAAGTTTATGTAAGAATAACACATAGGAGGACACAGAAGACTCATCCTGTGGGTAATCCAATAGAGGTTATTGCAGTAGAAACTTCAGAAGAAGGAAGCCTTGTGGAGGATGAAATTCAAGAAAATGTTGCTGAGGATAAACTAGCAAATCTTGCTTCTATGGCATTGCAATTTGAAGAAACTGTTGAAGATATTCTACAACAGCCTAAGGAAAATATTGGAGATATGCCAGCTCAGATTGAGGAGTTTATTGAAGAAATCCCGCGATCTAAGGTAGTACCTATTAGACCTCCTTCATCCTTAAGTAGTTTATCTTTTGCTTTAACATTTTATAGACAATGGGAAATAGAGAAGGATAGGTTGCAGGGGATTATTGATAAACAACAAAAAGAGATTGAAAAGAGAGATAACAGAATTGAGAAATTAGAGGCTAAGGTAGAAATAACTTATGGTATGGTTCCTGAGTTGGTGCAGTGTAGGGCACCTCCAAGAGTTTATGCAGTAAATTTGAAAGAGCGGTATCTGAACTTCAAAACTAAACCGCATTGTTAGGGACCTTAATCCCTCTTTAGAAACACCTGAAGAATTATTTTATGCTTACCAAACCTCTCCACCTGTTGTTAAGAATTTTCTATGTGAATTATACTTACATAACTATGTTGTACCTCAGACAAGGAGTGGAACCCTTTATTGTATATTGGGGATATCCATATCAAAGATTTAATGTCATGGATCCAAAATGAGATTATCATAGGGCCACAAGCCAGGGAGTATGAAAAATTAGAGTTTGACTGTCCATTACCATTAAGAAGGGAATCACAAGCACCAAGGGTTCTTTATTATGATTGGCAGAAGTTACTGATAAGAGATGATGTTAGTAAATTAGTGCTTCCAATGAGAGAGGAAGTCTATCAAGCATATGAGCATTTGGTTCAGACTAACAGGACAACTACAATAGAAGGGTTAACTTAGCGCTGAAATAATCTACCAGAATAGTTAAAATAGGGAGAACCTTACTCACTACAAAATTTTCATGCAGCCATGCAAAAAGCTCCCAGATACATACAGTTAGGCAGGGAGAAAGCCAACAAATGGCTACCATTGATCTTTCAACCTCCAATCCTTATGTGGCTGCTTTTGGCATGTCAGCCAATAGAGCAGAACTATGATACAGTCATAGAAGAAACAACTAGATGGTCCAAGCAAGAAAAAATGAAAGGATTTTATTGGAACTTGGCTTCAGGGGGGACAAGTCAGGGCACTCGTTGGTGATTTAAGAGTTATAGCGAGAATCATAAATTTTCCTTTTACTGTAGGATCAACAAACTCTTAAAGTTGGGGGGCATGATAAGTTGATACTTTGTCATGTTTTTATCATCAAAACTCTTAGGTTTTTGACACCTTTTGGGTTGCATTGTGGTAGTGAAGTATTGTGAATTGACTATATGTATTCCATGTGTTAAACCTGAACTTATGAAATCACGTTTGAACTTTGCCGGTCTATTCCTGCAGCCATGGTAATTTATTCCTACTGCCAAGTGATTTGTTCCTGTTGCTATGCAGATTATTTGGGATAGTGTCATATGTGAATTAATGAATATATTAATTAAGTAAAATATGTATGCATGTCCTTGTATGTTGTTTTTGTTTTAGTGCAGATAATAAATGATGTGACGGTGGATATTCTCCTTTCGTGCCTAAAGAAGGAAGAATCACATATGAAATAACTGGAGATCAAACTTAAGAGGAGCTGAGCAAGTGCAATGTATGGTGTAACTGAAGTAACCATAAATCAATATGGGAGTTTAACTCTAGTGGGAATTGAATTCATAAAATATCGTTACATCGTGCAAAGACTGTGGTTTGGTTTAGATCCACGTTTCCTGCAGCCAAGCTCTAGTTATCTTCTTCATCTGTCAATCATCCGCCTCTTCTTCTAGGTGTGATTTGAGTTGTCCATTGTAGTTGATCTTTGATTTATAATAAGCTCTTCCTTTTTCTTAGAGGTTAGACATAATAGAAAGGAATAGAGCAGAGAATTTTGATAAGCATTCTAGAGTTTCTCTTTTAGAACATGTAATCATTTTCAAGAAGCAATTAATGAAAGATATGTTATTCTAATCTATTAAAAGTATTTTTCTGGAAGCTTGATATCACTCATCCAAGGGGGCCTACTTGGTGAGTGATCTTGTGTTTATTTTCATTAAAATTAGTTCTTCTTTAGTTACATTAGAAGTTCGTGCCTTGCCTGTTCCTGCAACCACTGGAAATAGACCCGTTGACTGTTCCTGCAGCCAAGATAGAACATAGTGATTTCTGTTATTTACATTAGATCATTCTAGCATTTTTTTTATAATTTTTCATGTATCCTTCTATGATTTCCATTCTTGCCTTTCCTTTCTGCATAATTTTTGTTATTGCAACAATGCAAAATAGCCATTGAAGGAGCTTAGTGCATATATAGTGCAAACGCATTTCAAGTTTTACATCCCTGGGTTGATAACTAAATGAACACTAGCCATGAAAATAGTAACTTTACCAGATGAATGTCCAAACTTCAGATTGATATTTCAATTAGAGTTATTATTATTATAGTTGGAGTAGATTGGTATAAACCAGAATTTGAAGAAGTACCCTTGGCCTTTTGGCAAACTATACAAGTCTCCACATACTTTTTCACATCTTGATTCATCCTTGGCCAATAATAATACCTCTGAACCAACTATTGAGTCTTATTGACTCCAAAATGACCACTAAGGATGCCATTATGCTTCTCTTGTATGATATTTTCTCTCATTGAGCCTCTAGGCACACAAAGTTGTCCACCTCTAAATAATAGTCCATCTTGCAAAGTAAAATTAGAATACTCACTATGGAAGTGATTTTGATACTCTTTACACACCTTGTAGGCATTTGATAAGTCTTCATCCTCTGGGTATAGGTCTCTAAAAGTGTCAACACCTATGCTCCTTAATTGGATTTATTGGACTATCAAGAGTCTTCTACTCAATGCATCAGAAACCCGGTTCAACTATCCTTTTTTGTGCTCGATTGTGAATGTGTAGGCTTGCATGTACTCCACCCATTTCATGTGTTTATGACTGATTTTGTCTTGTGAGTTTAGAAAGCTCAATGCTTGGTTGTCCATATAGACTACAAATTCCTTAGGAAGGAGATAGTGTCTCCACTTCCTCAAAGCCTGCACTAAAGCATATAGTTCCAAGTCATAAGAGGAGTAATTCCTCTTTGCATCACTTAGCTTCTCACTATGGAAAGCTACTGGTCTTTCTTCTTGGCTTAGGACAACACCTACTGCAACATTGCTTGCATCACATTTCACTCTGAAAAGTTTCTCAAAACTAGGCAACACTAGCATCGGTTGAGTAGCTATCTTCTCCTTCAAGGTTTCAAATCCTCTATTTGCTTGTTCATTCCATTGAAACTTTTCCTTCATCCCACCTCTAATGGTTTCTAAAATTGGTGCACATATAGCACTGAATTGCCAAATGAACTTCCTATAGTACTGAGCTAGTCCATGGAAGCTTCTCACCTCTGTTGTTGACTTAGGAGTAGGCCAATTTACTATGGCTTCAACCTTGCTGGGATCCATCTTGAGGTTTCCTTGAGACAACACAAACCCAAGGTAAACCAACTCCTGCTTAACAAATTCACACTTGTCCAAGTTCATGGTTAGCTTTTCATCATACAATCTTTGTGGCACATTTTGCAAATGATTAATATGATCTACCCTATCCTTACTAAAAATGAGAATATCATCTAGATATACCATCACAAATTTACCTATGAAGTCCTTCATCACCTCATTCTTGAGTCTCATGAAGGTGCTTGGAGCATTGGATAAGCCAAATGGCATTACAAGACATTCATAAAGACCCTTTGTAGTCTTAAATGTAGTTTTCCACTAATCACCCTCCTTAATCCTAATTTGGTGGTATCCACTTTTAAGGTCAATCTTGGTAAAGTACTTGACTTCCCCTAAATAATCCATTAGGTCTTCTATTCTAGGAATTGGAAACCTATATCTGATGGTGATCCTATTTATATCTCTAGAATCAGTACAAAATCTCCTAGTACCACCTTTCTTTGGGGCTAACATGGTAGGGACAGCACAAGGGCTAATGCTTTTCCTAATTAGGCCTTGGTCTAAAAGCTCTTGGATTTGCTTGGCAATCTCAACATTTTGTTGGGGAGTCATTTTGTAAGCTGCCTTGTTAGGTAAGGATGCTCTAGGAATGAAGTATATTTGGTGGCTTATGGTTTTTTTAGGAGGTAAGGTGGGTGGCTGTCCATCACTCACTATGCCCTTGAACTTCTTCAATAGGTCTTGAACCTCTATTGGCAAATCTGGCTGCTCTTTCTTGTCTTCCTCTTTAGGCTTCATCACTAATGCAAATCCTATGCCTTCACCTTCCTCAAGTGTCTTCAAGAACTATTTTTCACTCACCAAAAGAACATTAGGACCTACTACCCTCTTTTCACCTTCTTCAAGGATAGATTGGATCTTGAATGTGACTCCATCTTTCTTGAATGAGTATGCATTCTTGGTTCCATCATGAATAGCTTGTCTATCAAATTTCCATGGTCTTCCTAGTAGATGGCATGCATCCATGGGTAGGACATCACATAACACTTTGTCCTTATACCTCCCAATGGTAAAATCCACCCATGCTTGCTCATTAACTAGGACATGTTGCCCTTTTTCTAACCAAGTGACTCTATAAGGGTTGTTGTGAGGTATCCTTTTCAATTTAAGCTTACTCACTACCTCTTCTAACACAATGTTGTCTGTTGACCTTGAATCAATTATCACTTTGCAAACTTTGTCCATCATCTTGCATTTGATCCTAAATAATGACCTCCTCTGGCTAGGCTATTCTCTGGCTGGTTCTTTTATCAAAGTTCTCCTTATCATCAAGTTGTCACCTACCTCTAATTCTAAGGCAACCTTTGAGGTCTTGCTACTTAAAGTCTCTTCTTGAAGATAGTTCACTCTCCTTTCACTACCTTGTGATGATGATCCCTTCTCTAGACACCTATATGCTAGATGACCAAGTTGGTTGCAATGGTAACACTTCATTGTTGCAAAATATGAGGAACCTCTACTTTGTCCACTAGATCTTCCTCTAAAACCACTATTTGACCCCCTTCCTCTATTGGATCCTCCTTTACTAGTGCCACTCTCTTGCTGCTCAATGATTTTAGACTCACCTTGTGTTCTTTGTTTAGAACTTCTTCCTGCAAAGCCTCCCATATGGCCTCTATTGTCTTTTCCTCCACCCCTACCCCTATTGCTGCTTGAATCATGTCTTCTTTTTAGTTTTTCTTCCACCTTAAGGGAATGTTGATAGGTTTGATGAACTGTCTTTGGGCTCATTAGACTGTGTAGCTAGGAAATCAGAAATCATCAAAGCAAGTATCAATATTAGTCATAGCTCAATCACAAAAGCTAATTGCAATGATCAATCCTAATTACACTCAATAAAGACATGAAAATAAAACATTCAAAACTAAAAACTAAGCAAACCAGATGCAGATTCGAATGTCTCCTTCATGCGGCTCCATTGTCCTTCTTTCTCCTTCAAATAGCTTTGTTGTGGATCTCACCTACAAGTGCATGATCATGATATGAAAGAAAGTAGACAAGATGATTGCTCAAGAATACTCAAAGCGTGATTGATTTGGTGAAGTGATTATTCGATAATATGATTATTAGATTGATAATGTGATTATTAGATCAGGATTGAAGAAATTCATCCAATTTATAGATAAATTGGAGAAATGATCAAATTAGCATGATTCAATTCAAATGGAAATTGCAAATCAATATGACAAATTATGACAAATTATGATAAATTTGCACTTTCTATGCAAAATTGATTGATTGATAATTCATGACAAAATTATGACAACTTTCTATGTCAAAATTGATTGATTGTCAATTATGACAAATTATGACAAATTGAAATGTCATTCCCATGAAATTAGGAGAAAAATAGGAGGAAATTGAATTAGAAATTAGGAAAATTAGAAAATTAGAAAAAGAGGAAAATTAGGAATTAAGAAATTGATGAAAATTAGGAAATTAGGAATTAAGAGAAATTAGGTGAATTAATTAATAATTTGTCATTTATTAATTAATTCATAAAAAGAGGAATAATTAGCCAATTAAATGAACATTTAATTGTGACACGAAGACCTAGGATAAATAAATAATTTATTAATCCTAAAGGGAGAAATGACAAACAAGGTTAAATGATTAAATCATGAAACCCTAGAAGATGAATTAGCAATGCAAGGATAACAATTAGGTCTTGATGAAAGATAATTGACTTGATCATGACTTTGATTAACAAAGGACCAATGTGATAAATGATTTGATTGATAAATGCACCAATTGACGAGGAACAATGACTAATTGATCCAAATTGACATAATTGAGACAAACAACGGTCGATGGCAAATTGATCGCAAAATAACAAAATTGACAAGAGAACAAGAATTGATGACAAAATAGATTGTAAGACGAGAAGATTGAAAATGACCACGATCGATGACAAATCGATCGCAAAATGACAAGATCGAACATGACAACGATCGATGACAAATCAATCGCAAAACGACAAGATAGAAAATGATAAGGATTGATGACAAATCTATCACCAGATGATAAGATTGATAAGAGGACAAAACCCTAATTAGGATTGACGATGTCCAAAATGATGACAAATGAGCACGCACATTGATGTGACAGGATAAGATCGATCAAAATCATGGCTGGAGAGTGTTGTCGACAAGACCAAATTTGAGAGCGAGACGAATGAAGAATGTAGAAGAATGACTCGATGCTCACAAATGATAAAGACCAAGTGCGTGACATAGGAGAAAATGTTAATACGACGCAAAAACCTAAAATAAGGTAATGCGCAAATGTTAAAGTATGATTCTGCAAGCATTGACCATTTTTAGGTGTCTACAGACTAATTTCTTCTTGGATGTTCCACCGTAGACCATTTAGGTACCTAGCAACTTTGAGACTCTCTTCTTCCACAGTATGAGATCCAAGGCTAAGTTTATGGAACTCCTCCATATAACTATTGACATCAAGGTCTTTTTGTCTAAATTTTTGTCTCTTCCTATGAATTTGCACTTCATAGTCATCAGGGAGATAGACTTCTTTGATTTTGACTAACATCCCTTTCCAACAAGAGATGGGTGCTTTGCCCATTTTCTTTCTCTCATCTTGCACAAATTTCCTCCATGTGAGAGTAGCTCCTCCCATCCTTGACTTGGCCACTTTAACTCTTTGGGCTTCAGTTATGCCTTCACACTCAAAATGGTTCTCCATGCCTTCTATCCATTCTAAGACCACTTCTCCTTCCATCTTACCAGTGAACAATGGCAATCCTTCTAGTGATTTACCACTTAAGGCCTTCAATGCCTTTAGGAAAGGTTCTTGTTCTAAGACAGGATTAGGTTTAGGTACTTTGTCTATCTCTGGTACTTATTTACCCTTTCCTTATGCTCCTTTAACCTTTACCAACACTTCACCTGCCTTGGTTTCAATCTCACCAAGCTTACTTTCCAATTCAAGCAACTTCTCCTTCAGGAGTCTATTCTCTTCCTCTTGATCATCCACTTTCTTTTCCAACTCTGCATTGGTCACCATGTTTTTGTCTCCTACAGACTCCACTGAAGACATCTACTCACCTAGCCCAAATCTTATAGGATCTGATACCAATTTGATAGGGTTCACCTGGCTTGCTCACACTTCACCTGGTTGGTGTTGCTCAGTTCCACCAACTCTCTAGGTCTAGCTATGCTCAAAGACCTCCAATACCTTCTCAATCTCTTCTAGGGCTTGCTTCTTGTCAATCTCAAGGTGTTTTCTTTAAGTGTTTAACTAGGAACCCTACCAATTCAAAGTGCTTCCCACATGCTCATCATTGTTGTCTTGACTTCAATTTGTCAATTTTACCTCCCACTGTTGTGAGTTGTTGTAGAGGTGTGGAGGTGGCTTCTAACATGATTTTAATACCATTTGGGTCCATTTGAGATTTGCATCCATTAGCTTTCTTACCGATTTCACCATTTTGCCTAGAAAACAGCTACAAGGAATGAGCCCCTATTAGGCCTCCAAAATACGATTTATATGGGTTTAGTGGAAAATAGTCTAAAAGACCCTACAAAAAGGTTTGATATCATTCAATGATACACCTAACCCCAAGTTATTTCAGTGGTTTAGGTTTCCCAACTCACCGTACAATGCCCTAACCCAAAATTTGAGGGCTTGCTAGGGTTTCTAGGCCTTAAACCGACAATGACTGGTCAAGTTTGCAAAAGAGAAGAAAAAGGGTTTTTGTCAAGGATTCTCCTTACAATGGAAACTTTTTATGAACTTCATGGACCCCTCCAAATGCTTAGGTTGTGGTTTTCTGCTCACCTTTGCACTTTACACTCCAATTTCACCCTGTCTTCTCTAGTTGGGTTGCTCTTGGACTCGCCTAGAACAAGGTGACAGTCATATCAAAATTCATCTTCAGAACTTGTCCTTGCATATTTAAATTTTACAAGTGGTTTCCTTCCATGTCCCAATAGGCCATGATGGTATCACAGAGCGATTTCATGGGGCAACCATTTTACACAAAATTGCTATGTACAAGCCAAAACTGGCTGTTTGAAAACAAAACTTGGAAAAAACCAACACACACTATCTACAAAGCTTGAAATGAAAAAAATGACTCTGAGACACACCAAAGAAACTCAATCCATTACTAGATCAATGGATTCAATCCATTTGCATTCACATTATGAGCAAAATAAGTCAAAATAGTGACAAACTGTCTGAAAATGAGTAGTTTCAGATTGTTGATCATACAAAAACAAAACTCCAACCTTAGTAACCATGAAAGAGGATGTTATTATAGTATTGCCCATGTTTGGAGGCATTATAGGGCATTGTGATATCCCCAACTCCATCGCTAAGCATTTTAGGACAAAATTTGTCATGACAACTTTTACAATTTTACACTTTTTGCTTTTCCAACCTATGAAACCTATTCTAAGTCTTTACTCATGAATTTTAAAGCTTTCCTAAGACTAATCTAAACCTCCCTCATGCTCATACCAATTTTTACCACTTTTAACCATCAAGAAGGTCAACTTCCTACTCAAACCACTACTTATGCACAAAAATGCAAACCTAGGAAGAAACTAACTCAATCTAGGCCTACATTTGACTCATCACACTCACTCTTGGACCCTCCTGGAGTGCTTATTAAGTACCTAACTTGGCTAAGATCAGTGCAAGCCAAAATTAAGAAAAGACTATAATCCTAAGTCCTAGGTGCTCCTGCACCAATTTGTACTTGTTGTCTCCCTAACAGTTGCAACAAGAAAATCTTCTTACAAGGTCACTCTTAACAGGGTACAGTTAGATCCCAATAGTTTTAATCATTAATCCTCTAACTAGGTGACACATTAACTTGTGTTTGCAAATAACAGTAACCTAGGTAGCTCCTAATAGGGCTAGTCCTCACAAGACATTTTTTAAAGCTCTTAACTAGGCTTAGACACTTCTAACAAGGTGTGCCCCTAACTAGGTGTTGTAGACCTTAACCGGTCAGATCTCTATACTACAGAAAGTGGATATTGTGGGTACTAACTCCCACCATGGTTTTTCCCATTGGGTTTTCCATGTGTAAACTCTTGTGTCATGTGGTTTATACTTTATGTGGTGATTGTATACATGGTGTTATTTCTTATGTGCCTATTGAGTTTTAAGTTGGTGGAATTGATAATCAGATTTGTATTACTTTTATTATCACTGATTCACCACCCCCTCTTAGTGCCTTATAAGTTCATCACATTACACTTAACCGATATTCACTTTTCTTCACAACGAGCTAAGTTTTGATCCCGATAATGTGTATTTGGAATACGGTAATGGATAGGACCTGACTAGGAGATCTTGTGGTGTTGATTATTTATTTCATGGAATTTATGGTAACGTGTGGAGGTCAACATGATCATTGGGATTATGTTTGAAATTCATTATGATCTGACAGTTGATAGGATTATACTTTTCATTGAAGCCGACATGATGGAAGATAGAAGGATATTTAAGGAGATTCTTTCAATGATGTATTAAGAAGTTTGTGTGAATGTGATTTTGATTGCAAATTATTTAGAGGTTATTGGTATACATTTTGGTCAGCGAATGAAATCCTTTGTGTGCAGTTTCACGTGCATAGCCTAACCGTTAGCAGAACAAGACAAAACAATGCATCAACAAATTGATGCACAATGAAGGTTATTAGAGCATGAACAAAAACTTATCCAACATGGTTAGATGCATATTATGAGTTCATTTTTGTTTGTAATCATCTTGTAGTACTATGTAAGTCAGTGAGACTTTTGTTTGAGTAGTGAACTCTAGGTGGTTGGCCTGATTTCATGTGCAATCCCCTTTATGTAATATCTGTATACCTTGATCAAGTATATAGATATTGTGGGTATCAGCCTCACCATGGTTTTTCCTTTTGCAGGGTTTTCCACATATAAATATTGGTGTTATGGTTTTGCCTCTCTATGTGTTATTTAGTGTATGCACTTTAATTTTATTTACTGTTAACCGATTAATAAGCAATAAGTTGAAAACTAACATTACTGACAAAACACAGATTCACCCCCCCCCCCTCAGTGTTCTCATATTCCAACAAAAACTTGAAATTACAAATATGCTAACATGCAAGTACAATCTAGAGGAATCAATCCTCATAGGTTGTTGTTCAATAGCTTACAGAGTTTTCTAGAAAACCTTTTACAATGCAAAATCACAACTCCCAAAACTCACATACAACAACTCCAACAACTAACCCCCAAGTTTCTACATATGAGTCTTAAATAGACTTTCTTCGATTTTGGAGTTGAAATTACAATTATAAATTACCAATTGGCAGATAAATGCCAAAACATGAAATTGGAATTATGAAAATACAACCAAATTAAAAATTGAAACTTTTCAAAAATTGTCCAACTTCTGGCAACCATAACTTTTGATCTGGGAATCGGATTGATGAATAATTTAAAGCATTGGAAATATCTTTGAGTGAATAATATGCTAAGAATATTCTATGTAGAGTCCTACCATTTTCAGGCCCGTTTGAAACCGTTTATTTCCTCAAACCTGACTCAAAAGAATTTTTTTTGGTTTTTTGAGAAATTGAAACTTTAATAACTTTCAAACCGTTAATTATTTTGACCTGATTATTTCGCCAATGTGCTTATTTTTCCTTCCTTAATATTCTTGTAAATTTTGGGCTCCATCTCCCAGCAAAAAAAACTTTCTATTTTGGGCAGTCGGCTAGAAAAAGCATCTTGTCAATTCTGAGAGTTGGAATCTCTAATTCGCCCAAATGGGTATCTAGAAATGCAAAAAAAATAAAATAAAACTAACTAAAATGAAATATTTTTGGGTGATGCAGGATTGCCAATACACCATCGGATGCTCCTGCATTAGGATGATGGATGGTGACGGGTGTAAAATTATATTATGGCATTGGAACCGATTATTATGGTTGATAGATTGTCAAAAATGATCATGATGGTGCAAGTGTAGTGTATCCGTTGGTGTGACATTAAAGATCCAATTCAAGAAAACTAAGGTCAAGGATTGTCTCCAATCACAAATAGGACCATTTATTGTGAGATGGGTTAGGTAGACTAACTTTATGATGACATGGGATAGAAAAAAGTGACGCTAAATATTTAAAAATCTCAGGCTATGAGAGGTGTGGAAAGGTTTTATTGTTGATAGATAGAAATGTAATTTTATTATGGAAGGATGTATGCTCACTTTATTATGGATGAGGTGGAAAATAATATATGACCTACTGCACATGGTGCCTACAAAATGTTTTCACCCATAGTAGTTTCCCAAGGCACCACCAAAGAGGGATTTACCATAGGACACTATATCCATTAATTTCTATTTTTTTGGTGTCACCGAAGATGCATGTTTGCTAGGCTTTCATCAAGTGACAATTTTATTTTATTTTGAACTTTTTGTTTTATTATTTTGAATTTTTGAAATGGGATACCCTGAGGGTCATGTGTAGAACTTACAAAGTGGTGTTCTATTGATAACCCCTTCAAGAAGTTCACTTTGGGAGTAGCAAGTTAATATGTGTTGAATCCATATGCTATTATGATAATGTAAGGACCTAACCAGATATGCTCAAATTTTATAGGCTTCGCTCTATTAGACTCATTATTTTTATCCTCTTTTAGGACTAAGTCAGCAATCTCAAATATTCAAACTCAAAAACTCTCTTATTATAGCTTCGACAGAGATAGTTTTCATAAGCTTCCAAGTGGTTTAGGGTAATTTGTCATCTCTCATCTAATAAATCTAACTCATGTATTAAGGAAACTTGATATTTTTCATCATCAATAAAGCACTGAATTGAAATGCTCAAAGATGGTAAATCAACCTCAACAAGAAGGATTTCTTGAGAATTCAAGATTATGGAATAAAGTGTGGTACCTATGGGAGTGTGGATGCTAGTGTAATAAGACCATAGGGTTAGGTTCTGTTGGATATGAAAATCAAAACCAGCATCATTAATTGATTTTTTAAGGATTTTTAATATAGTCTTATTGGATACCTCAACTTAACCATTACTTTGTGGGTAGTTGGCATGGAAAAGAAAGATTAGATATTGAATTTGTCGCAAAGCTTGTGGACATCCTAATTCAACAAGCATTATTTGTGACAATGTAAAGAGGAACATCATAGCGACATATGATATAGTTAAGAATAAACTTTGCAATTTATTTGTTGATGATATACTTGGTGGCCATGATGGTAAATTTGTAGCCATTGGAGGAAGTAGGTTGGATCTTTCCTACAAGTTCTGTTAGCATCAGCCAAGAAGGAAGACTGGGAGGGCAGGGCGAATTAGTCTTCACTATAATATAAAACTTTAAGCACAATAACAGATCTACTGAATTACAACAATAGACGGATAATCAAATTAACAACACAACACACAACACCAATATTTTCACGTGGATAACCCAGTTAAGGGAAAAAACACGATGGGATCCTACCCACAGTAAGATGATATTCTATAGTAGTATGTGGAAATATTATAATAGGAAAATCACATGCATTCAGGCACACTGCCTAGAGCTCACTGCTCAAAACATATTTGCCTAGAAGGCTACAACCCTCAGGGAAGTCTCACTGACTTACAATAAGATTTGGACTACAACCCAGAAGAAGTGAACTGAAAGAATAATGTCTCCAAATGTCTTATTACAATTACGATTAAGCATAGTTGTTTGCTCTATGACACCAATCACACCTCAAACTCAACACCGAATGATAAATCACTTGTTTGCACACAAATCTCTCTCTAATAATGTAGACACAATATTGACACCAAAACTACATGACCATAGGTCTGTACAAACTCTGATTAGCTTTACAAGATTCATCATTCTTGGACAATTTACAACCAGTAACCATAAAAGTTCCAACCGGTTTGGAGTCATCTAATCCAAATTTCTTCAAAAATTCCTTCACATACTTAGTTTGAGATATGAATATACCTTTTCTTGTCTGTGTAATCTACAAATGAAGAATTCCATCTCACTAATCATAGACATTTCAAATTCTTTTTGCATATCACTGATAAACTTCGTGCTCAAGTCATCATCACCATCAAAGATAATATCATCAACAAAGACTTCAACAATCAGAATGTTATCTTTTTCAATCTTGAAATATAGATTACTGTCAGCAACACCTTTAGTAAATCCTAATTTCAACAAGTATTTGTCTAATCTAGCATACCAAGCTCTAGGAGCTTGTTTCAATCCATAATGTGCTTTCTTCAACTTACATACCATGTCTCCATCATCCGACAGTGAAAATACATTAGGCTATTCAATGTAAACTTCTTCTAGATCACCATTTAGAAAGGCTAATTTGACATCCATCTAATAAACCTTGAAATATTTATAAGCAGCATAAGCAAGCAGTAATCTAGCAACTTCAAGTATAGCAACTGGAGAAAAATTCTCCTCAAAATCAATTCTTTCTTGTTGTTAAAACCCTTTGCAGACCAATCTAGCTTTATTTTTGACAACTTCATCGACTTCATTCAATTTGTTTCTAAATATCCATTTAGTACCAATAACATTCTTATCCTTAGGTCTAGGCACAATTTCCCAAGTATTATTCTTTTCAATCTGATCTAGTTCTTCTTCCATAGCTCTCATCCAATTTTCATCTTTACAAGCTTCAACAACATCTTTAGGTTCAACTTTAGAAATCAAACATACTTCTTCAGCAGCTAACCTTCTTCTAGTCATCACATCTTTATTCTTATCAACAATAATCTGATTTTTTAGAATGATTCAATCTTACATACCTCAGAGTCTTCTAATTGTTCTTATTCTCAAGATCTTGAACATCTTCACTAGCAACCACAACATCTGGATTAACAGTCTCTACCGGATCATTCTGCTTAGGTTATTTAGGTTGAACAGGAGCTAAAACAACATGTTGACCATCATCATAACCACATGCTCTGATATCCTTCCCAGGGTTCTCATCCACTTTCACATTTGCATTCTAAACTATCTTTCTTAGTCTCTTATTATAGCATCAATAGGCTTTGCTCTTAGTTGAATATCCCAAGAAGATACCTTCATCACTTCTAGCATCAAGGTTTCCTATTTCCTTGCCTCTCTTGATATAATATTTGCTACCAAATACTTTGAAATATCTCATAGTAGGAACATGACCAAACCATAGCTCATAAGGGGTCTCACCTATATCACCTTTGATATATGAACTTTGTTGAATTTGTAAACAGCAGTGCTAATAGCTTCTCTCCAACAAATCTTCAAAACATTTCCTTCAATCAGCATAGTCCTTGCAACATCCAAAACAATTTGGTTCTTCCTCTCAACAACTCCATTTTGCTGAGGGGTTCTAGGAGTAGATAATTGTCTTCTAATTCCATTCATCTCATAGAATAAATTGAACTTACGAGAATAGAATTCTCCACCTCTATCAGATCTCAGACATTTCACCTTAAATCCAGACTCAGTTTCCACCTTAGCTTTGAATATTTTGAATTTATCCAATGCTTTTGATTTCTCCTTCAAAAAACAACCCACGTCATCCTAGAATAATCATCAATTAGCAACATAAAATATCTACCACACTGCACACTTCTAACATTTTTAGGTCCACATAGTTGAGTATGCACAAGATCTAGTAGTCCATCAAATGTATATTGTCTGCTCTTGAAGGAAATTCTTGTTTGCTTACCCAACTAACATTCCTTACATACTGAATTAACAGGCTTAACAATCTTAAGCAGATATCTAACAACATGTGTAGAAAATGTTGAACACATGATGCCACAAAGAGGGGGGTGAATCAGTGGTTTCCAAAATTTCCCCTTTTCTATCCTATGTGTGTATACCGGTTAACAAATCTAACATAAATAAAATATATCAGTTAGATGGAAGGATAACACAAATGCAACTACACATAAAATGGATATCTCATAACACCAGATGTACGAGGAAAACCCAAGATGGGAAAAACCTTGGTGAGAAATCTTGCTAGAGACTACTGCTCCAATATAGTCTCATAATGAAAACCTTGGTTATAACATTTAGGGCACCAACCCAAGGAGTACCACTCCTACTTTAGGGTACCAACCCAAGGAGCACCAACCCTTGATTTTAGGGCACCAACCCAAGGAACACCAACCCCTGTACCGAGCTACAACTCAATGATTACAAGAGCATATTATATACAAAAGTAATCTCCTTATTACAAAAGAACTTTATAACTCTTATCTTCTCTCCACCAATTCTCCTCTCTCCATTTCTCTTCCAGTTCTATGCTCACCTTCTCATTGCTGCAACCTTGTCTCTTGCTACAACTCACTCTCTGCTATAACCATATCGGTTCAACCTCTTCTTCTTCTCTACCAGTTCTGCTCTCTGTCAGATCTCTTTTCTCTCTGTCATACTACTGCTAGCCACCACCGGTCTTCTACACTCAGTCTGATGTCTACTATCTGATTACTGCCAGTTCACATCTTACCGGTTCTTCACTACAATCTTCTCTGTAATCTATTGTGGCTCTTCTTTGCTAGTTCAGTCACCATCAGTGTACTCCTCTGTCAGACTTAATGGCAGACTACCGATTGTATCACTCTCACCAATTGAACTCTTTAGACCAATTCTATCTCACACTCAGTCTCTTCTCTGATTGACATTGAGCACTTGACTAATTTTCTCTCTTCACTAGCCTCACTCTCTCAGGCAACAACCCCCTTTACATCTTTTATTTTTTCCTCTTATTGCTAGACTTTCCCACCTAAACATGAGTTCAAACATTCACGTGTTAGGGTTTTTTCCATGCATTGAATCTGCATCGAATCACTTCTCTGATCATCATGACATGTCATATCCAATCAGAGCTTATGTCCTTGATTGATGATCAACACCCCATCAATGAGCATCACCATTCTATTTATCTTGTGATTCACGTCTTCTATCTTTAGCTATCTATAGCATAATTTTTGGCCTTGTGTCTAGTCAATCACATGTGTGATGAGGTTTACTTCACCCACTTCATTCTGCAAGATCAGTTTGTACTAGATCTATGTGGTTTCCTTGATCTTGAGCCGCAATCCTCTGCCAACATTCCTCAATCTTTGTAGTCATCTTTAAATGTTGGACCAACCTCCAACAACCTCACCAAAACACCACACCAGCCTATGAATGCATGCTACTTCACCTTCATGTGGCACCTTTGTTGGCATCCACCTTGGCTCCCTATGTCAGTCTGACTTGGTCACTGACCAGTAGAACACAACCGGGTTCATCTATCGGTTCAAAAACCCTGTCGGTTAAACCCTAACCGGTATATACTTCAAATTTGCACTTTGTTTCTCTTCTAGTGGAACACTCAAACTAGTCAGCACACTTCCCAACCTACCTCATGCACATCTTCAATAGATGGGATCCTTTCACTTCTGCACCTTGTCAACTTTACAGGTATACATACTTACTGGTACCCACCTTGATGACACCATGTCACCAACCTTCAACAAAATCCATCTGTCTACATCTATGGCAACACATTTCTCCTTCTTCAATCCGATTGCACTCTATGTCTGCAACTGATCAACCCTATCTTCTTCATCATTTGATCAGTTCTCCTATCAACTGGTTTATCAAAGTGACAAACATATCCTTCCTTCTCTGTACCGATAACTCATCATGTCTACCCGACTGATCTCATGCACCTAAGGAAACTTATTCTTTTATTGGTTGTTCCGATGTGAGCCTTCAATCACCTGTCTTTAATTCTTCTATCTTATCTCAAAGAGATATGTTGCATTCCATGCATATTGGGAGATAAGCTTAGTATTACCACTTACCAATGTGAGAGGATCCTTGTGATCTCATTTTGCTTCTGGTATTGCACTGAAATGCCTTAGCTGACATTGATCATTTACATATTCAATCATACACATGATCCGATTGAGAACACTCACTGTCAGACTTCTCTTAATCTGGTAGGAGTCCTGCAAATTGACATCCAACAACATACCAGTGGCCAGCACATACTTCCCCTCTAGTGTTGATGTGATTTTTGTAACATTATGTCTCTTCATCACAATCAACATCCCAGCATCTTTCTCTCTTACAGATATCATTTTTCTTCTTCATCAATTTTGATGCCATGTTTTCATACCAAATTCATACATTACATGATTGCATCACTATGCCTTCTTCAACCATCAACATGTCACTTCACTAATGGTTATACCATACCAGTCTCTAGTCCTTATGTTTTCAACACAAGCTGATACTAGTTTGTGCACCAGTGAATCCACTGAACATAATGCAAGATGACAATCTCTTCCTTACTGGTGACCTGCTATGGTAGTTGACATCAAAGACACCATTTTTGGTATGAATCAATGACAACACTACAGATCAATCTCCCATATTGGTTGACATCATTGACAACACAATGCCAACATAAAAGATCTTAATCATTAAATCAAGTTTACATGACACATCCTCTTATGCCACAACCAACTCTCATCTATCTTAGAAATCAAACAAATTTTCTCACCAGCATTCAAATGAAAAATATTACCTTCAGCCTTATTCCTAGATGTAATCTCTATACCAGAGGCATTCAATATCTCGCATTTACCATCCTAGAATTGTAGATCATAACCCTTATCAACCATTTGTCCAACACTCAAAATATTGTGCTTCAAACCTTCAACATATAAGACATCACCAGTGTTATGCTTACCATCAAAAGAACTATAACCTTTCCCACGTATTACATAGGCTTTTTCATCTCCAAATCTAAATATTCCACCATCATACCTTTCCATTCTTACAAATTTTCTTTTATCACTAGTCATATGATGTGAACAACCATTGTCAATCACCCATTCATCCTTTTCTTCTACCTTAGCATCCAAAGCTTTCTCCTCAACATAACAGCTAGTGGAATCAATAGGTACATGTCTATCTTCTTGAATCGCAATAAACACAACTTCATCTCCTTCTTATTCATCAATTGTAACACCTTCATCTGCAGCATAATAACAGTTCTTCTGGTTTTTGAACTTCCGGTTAGACTTATAATGTTTATCATACTTCTCATGCTTCTCATATCTATCATTCCTATCATTCTTATCAAACTTATCATACATGTCATACTTAACCATTCTCTTTGGGCATCTAGAAGAAAATATCCTATCTTATTACAAGAGATTCAATTCAAGGGCAACTTTCCATCATACTTACTGCCACCTTTAGACAATCTTCGGGCAATGAGAGCTTCAAGATCATCAAGCTCTCTTTCTTTCTCTTCCATCTCTCTTCTCTCTCTTTCATATCTAGATATTTTGCACTCATCAGGATCATACTTCTTCTTACCAGATACAAACGCAAATTTTCTAAATGTTATCTTAGACTTTCTATCTGATTCTCCAAACTCACTCAACTCAAATGCAAAAAGCTCTCCAACCATCATATCTCTTGGCACTATAGCCACACTTTGTATCTCATCAATAGAATCAACCTTATGTTTATAAGTAGGAGGCAAAGATCTCAACCCCTTGGAAACAATTTCATCTTCTTCAATGCTTCCACTAGCACATCTGATACCTAGGACAAGGTCATTCACCTTAGCCATAAAATAATGTATGTTCTCATCATCTCCCATCTTCAATGTCTCATATTTTCCTTTTAAACTCTCCATCTTAGCAACTTTCACCTATTTGTCACCTTCATACAGAATCTCAAGCTTCTCCTAGATCTCATGTGCGGTCTGAAGTCCCATAACATTTGTTATTTCTAAATCAGTCAAGGCACTAAGAAATGATTCCTTCGCTCTAATATTATATTTTTATTCCTTAACCTCATCTAGAGTAGATGGTCCATTCTGAGGAACGACATAGGGATTCTTTGTGATCTTCTAGTAATCTTCTCTAAGACATTTCAAGTGCATCTCCATATAGTATAGTTGCTTCCATCAAACCTCAAACTATCCTTCTTGAAAAGAATACCTTGAGCTGCCATCCTTGATCTCCTCAAGCGATTAAGCTTCTAATAGAGGATCTAGCTCTGCTACCAATTGTTAGCAGCAACCAAGAAGGAAGACTGAGAGAGGGGGTGAATCAGTCTTCACTGAAATATAAAAATTTAAGAATAATAAAATATCTAGCGAATTACAACAATAGATAGATAATCAAATTAATAGCACAACACACAACACCAATATTTTGACGTGGAAAACCCGGTTAAGGGGAAAACCATGGTGGGATCCTACCCACAGTAAGATGATACTCTGTAGTAGTATGTGAAAATATTACAATGGGGAATGCACATGTATTCAGGCACACTACCTAGAGCTCACTGCTCAAAACATTTTTTCCTAGAAGGCTACAACCCTCAGGGAAGTCTCATTGACTTACAATAAGATTCGAACTACAATTTGGAAGAAGTGAACAAAAAGATTAGTATCTCCAAATGCTTGATTACAATTCTGGTTAAGCACATTTGTATGTTTTATGACACCAATCTCACCTCAAACTCAACACTGAATGATAAACCACTTGTTTGCACACAAATATCTCTTTGATAATGTAGACACAATATCAACACAAAAACTACATGACTACATCACCTATATATACAATTCATCAACCTTGATAACAAGGTCGGCTAAAACCTAACCCTCAACTCATAATTACAAAATTACATCACACGATACAAAGATAGACCACTGGACCAATATAGTGATTTACATAGCATAGAAAGGTCCTAAATCAAATTCCCAAATGATCACATCCATCGAAAATCATGCCAAGATCAACCGCAACACGCTAGACCACCAGAAATACCGCATAACACGCAAATCAATATCAGTTGATGAAAACTACCAAAAACTCGCACAACGATTAATGCGGATCACCAAAAAAATAGGACACAACTAGGAAACACCAGCAAGCACATTATAATCATTTGGAATAGTTGCACCAACACCACTTATCAAATCTTCATCGATCAACATCTGAAAGCTAAAGAACACAACCAATCAACAAGTGTCATGAAGAAAAATAACTTGCAAATCACCAAATCATGAACAATCTAAAATGAAGATACACAAGACCATCCCAAACAATATCCCAAAGGATTAGCACCAAATCTGATCACACTGGAATATACTGGAGGAAATATCAACCTCTACAAAATAGTCATCAGCAAAACCAAACTACAAAACTGGATCATAAAATCTTTCCAATCACACCAGAATAAATCACAAGAATATGTTGACATCAATGACAACAACATATCTTAGCAACAACAATGACCAACCATATCCAACAAGATCGAGTCCTATTAGGATAAGGGTCATGACGAAGTGATTGACTAAAGTTCCTATGTTGATGCACAAACAAAACATTTCTTGACAAATCGATAAGAATATCATTCGATGGTGGGCTAGTAATATCTAATTCTCTTGAGCTTCTTATCTAGAGTGGGACCATTAGAATAAGTTCCACATATACCACTGCGCCCTTCATGTAAATATGTTTGTGCTTCTATCAAGTCAATATATCTAAGAGTGTTATCTAGACTCCTCTGGTATAGGGCATCTCTAATAATAACATAATGAGAAGATTATCTTATAAAGGTCTCGCATTGGTTGTGTTGGTGACTCGAATGGGATAATCTCAACTATATATTAAACAAAAAAAATTTAACCTGAGATTCTCAATAGTTCATTCAGTCCCCAGCAGAGTCGCCATTTTGTTGTTCTAAAAAATGAGCAAACCAAGTTCACCTGCAATCTATCTATAAAATAGCCAACTTCATCCAATGAAGAACTTCAGGAGTTGGACAACATAACAAGAATTTTAATCCTTCTACTCTTTAGGCTCTGCAAAACCTAGGTGGGTGTACCTTTGATGCATTGATTCAGACCCATTGCACACATATGATACCATCAATAAAAGTAGATAGATCTCATAAGGCTTAAACAACTAGGAGGTTACTGCAGATGGGCTAGATATACATTGACATCTCAACTAAGTTGAAGCATGAGATAGGTGGAACAAACGAAAAAAACTAACATAAAAGTAAATGGATATTTGAATTTTTTGTTTTTACTCTAAGAATCCCCAGAATCAGCAAGACCAGTGCCTTATCCAAGGGCATAGAGTCATACATCAAACTGAAAATGAAAAACCTTTACTACAAATCCATCTTCATCATTAAATATTCCTGCATAAATGCATTACTCAGCTCATTCACAAAATTATCAGATCTTGAAAATATATTCCATTATTTATGATTGATTACAAAATTTAAATTCTTCCTTGAAGAATACCCATTACACACATATGATACCATCAATAAAAGCAGATAGATCTCATAAGGCTTAAACAATTAGGAGGCTACTGTAGATGGGCTAGATCTACACTGACATCTCAACTAAGTTGAAGCATGAGATAGGTGGAACAAACTAAAACTACAAACATAAAATTAAATGGATATTTGATTTTTTTTTTTAAACTCTGAGAATCCCCAGAATCTGCAAGACCAGTGCCTTATCCAAGGGCATAGAGTCATACATCAAAATGCAAATGAAAAACCTTTACTGCAAATCCAACTTTGCCATTAAATATTCCCGCATTAATACCTTGCATAAATGCATTACTCATCTCATTCCCAAAATCATCAAATCTTGAAAATATATTCCATTATTTATGATTGATTATAGAATTTAAATTCTTCCTTGAAGAATACCCACAAACAATCACAACAATCTCCTTGAGATGACAAATTCCATCATCCTTGAGGATTTAATTTGTAACAAACAAATATATATCTAGAGACAATTCTGTGGGAATTTATGCATGCATTACATACATAAGAACATGCAACAAAAACACCTACAACAAGAAGATATACTCTATTACTTGAAAAAAGACATTATATTATAAACTTGGAAAAACTCATAATTAGAAACCAAGATTAAGGAGCCTTGCTCACAAAAATATGGAGCCCCTACAAAGTGAGAAGACCTCAGAATAAGAAGGATGAGAAGAAATCAAGATTTCATCTCTGATAATGGCAACTGCCCTATCTTTCAGCATTAACTGCTCACACACTTGGCCTGCAGAAAATCCTCTCTGACAAACTAAAAAATTCTTCTGAAATCCCAAGGCAACTTCCCTTAAGATACTTGACGTGTGTAACACCTGACTGCAGAAACAAACTCCTCGGATCAAGAGCTTTCCAATGATATATAACACTTGTATAATCGGGCAAAAAATAACTCAACCATCAATTCCTCTACAGGTCTGTCATTAATTTCTCTTACAGATCAGTCGAGCACAACAATCATTTAAATCTTGGAACTTCTATACTAGAGTCTGAAACTATATTTTTAACTTTGACTTTTTCCATGATCCTCCTTCTGTGCTTCACCACGTGGTACTGATTGGCTCCAGGGTCCCTGTCCCGCCACCTCAGCATGACCTGGACTCACCATCGGAATGAAGCTCTTCTTTGTTGCAGGATTGCGAGGGATATACCTACTAGCAGTTTCTCATCGTGACCTAGCGACTACCATTGGATTATCTTCAGATCTACTTGCTCATGAGGTCTCTAATCTTTTAGGTGTTAGCATTTTATGATAGCGAGCTGGAGACTGGGTTTAAGTCATGAGGTCTCGAATTGGTCTTTGCTGCTCACCCCCTCTGTCAGTCCTGCCACATGTCAGCCTCTGATTTGTCTTTGGATCCAACTAGGTGCCACCCTCTAACTGCCAAATGTCACGAGGGTAGTCATTTCAAGTACTTCACAATCGCAGTACAACGATAGTCATGGATAGCCCGTGAATTTCACTTCACCGTTGACCTTCCTTGGATCACCGTCCAATCACCTCCAACCTGCTCGACCTTTACCTCTTCTTCCATCCATACCATGTGTCTCCTTCGGCCTGCTCAGGGATCCACCTATCATGCCACTGGACCTGCCACTAGATTTGGGCCTGCATTGGTTCTTCTTCTATGCTCTACCACGTGGCACATCCTGATTCGTTCTGAGCCCACCTGGATGACCGCCTCAACTGCTGCTTGTCACGAGGGTATTCATTTTGGGCTCCTCACAACTATGGTATAGCGACAATCATCAATAGCCCAAAATTTCACTCCACCATTGATCTTCCTTTGATCTCCCGTTGGATCTCAATGATCTGCTCGGTTTTTAATTCGCCCCTTTTCTGCACGTGCTTTGTCGCCAAGTTGTGGTGAGTATTCGGTGGGCATCTTTCTATCCTGGTATAGCGACCACCATCGAATCATCTGTGATCACTGTCCGATTTGCTTGACTTTCTCGACCTTTAGCTTCTTCTCGCCAGCCTGCTGCAAAATTTGGATGCCTTGAGATGCGCGGGTGTGGGGGGGCCCATCGACACTGAGCTTCCACTTGCCAAAAGCCCTTAAGCTTTGACACTTAATATGTGTATGACTTTCTATTTAAATACAAAATACTCCCTTCGCACAACCAATGTGGGATAAATGTGCATGCCTGGTGACCTTGTTTCTTTTGTAAATCCAATTTGGCACCCAAGTAGAAATGTCTTACATAGGCCGATTGCATTTCTTTTTAAGTTTCTTTTACCTTCCATCTTCCATGCAGGGTATTTGGTGATACACTTGCCAAATGAATTTTTCTGAAGGTTTTTATAGCTACACCATACCACAGGCAAGGAGAATGTGGTTGCCTTGTTTGAAATGGGCCTATCAAATCATCAAAATTTTATAGATCCCAACAGTGGTTCTGACTGGGGATGGTTGATTGCAAGATCAGCACAAGAATTCAAAATCTTTGGTAGAGCAGACCACCCAAAAATAGATCATTTCTCTTCTTCTCAAAAATAGGGGCTCCTTATTGAAAACTACACAACTGAAGCAAAGAAACTGTATAATATAGATTTATTTACAAAATGGCCTCAGGCCATCAAAACTGAAATCAATGCTTACCTCTATCAAACACATGATTCTCATTTCCATAAACTAAAGGTAAGCATGAATTTTCAATGTCATGTTCCTGATCAGAAACACTACAACTTCTCATCAACTTATCACATAAAAGATACTCAACATGTTGGTAATCACCAAACAGTTGGAAATCAAACAAATGCTAAGAGACCTGATCATTATATAGCATATGAATGTCATACCCTTTATAATTATTTTCCTACTGAAAAGAAAAGTAATCAAACTCCCTCTGAAAGTTGGGAACATCAGGCACATGCCGATCACTAGTTTGCACAAAAGGGAAAAACTCATCCTTAATATTGTCTTGTGAAATAAAGAGGAACATTTCCTCATAAAATGACTGCATTTTATCTTGCTGATCACAATTTCTATCAGCACTTTGCACACATGGAAATACATCATCAAGTAATGGTTCATTAACCACTTGCAAATCTAGGAAAACAACTTCAGATTTGTCTTTCTCTTTAACACCAAGATCAACATAAGATTTAAATTCTGAATTCATATCAGCATATGAATCCACATCATTACATCTATCAACCTTATATGCACTTTCATCTTGTCTACTATTCAAATCAACTGTAGGGAGAGAATCAATAGCATATGTATCATACTTCACACCCTCAAGAACATCATCAATATCAAAACATATAATGGTTGGATATGAGAGATTGGGGACATTTCTGGATGCATACTTCTTAAGATCGGCAGCTAAGAGTTCTGAGATTTGTCCACTACTTAGTGAACCTTCTCCTTTATTTTCATTTTCCTTGGCTTTACCTTCTGTACTGTAAACATTGTCCCAATCTGATGCATGTATTAAATCTGTAGTGCTCATGTCTTTGTGCACATTTATTTTGTCATTACAACAACTTGCATCCACATCATTACCTTTATCATGTTGATCATAAAGTGTTGCTATATGTTGCAACATAGTTTCATAACCTTGGTTGTAAACACTTTGTGGATTGATATTGACAGCAAGGTCATCTATATTATTCAAATCTGAAACCTCAATAGGCTCAGGATTATTTGAACAACAACTTATGTTCTCACAATTTTCTTCTTGCTCTGAATACACATTTGCACTGTCATACTAAGAGTAAGAATCATCTTCAGCATCATAAGAAATATCTCCACTCACGGATTCATCTCCATCACTATATTCAATACTATGTGTATTTTCAGATCTAGTCACTTCAATCTCATCTATCCATTCTCTGATATGTGCAACACTTTCTTCCCTCAAGGTTGAAGACCAATTGACTGAGTTAGGCTCATCAAGCTGTAAGAATAATTAAATCCAAATAGACTCATGGGGTCTAACATCAACTGGAATCTCATTTAATGCAACACTAAATCTTTCATAAAAGACATATGATGATTCTTCCTTTCTCTTCCCTACTTTCCTTCTTAAAAACAAGATGAACTTATCTTGGATTCTTTGAAGATATATTTCAATCTCCCTATCAATTTCTTTCAGATTTGTCAAAGGGTTTTCAGATCTAGGAACCATATCTAGATCCATCAAATTTGAGAAATCTACTAAACCATTACTTGGACAATGCATCTTACTATTTTACAAACACTTTGCAAAATACATGCAGTCATTAACTTCAAAACCTGATATACTTCTCACAATATTTCTGACCGAAACTTTTCAAAATAGGAAGTATGTGAAGTGCATATTTCTTTTCCTTTCTATGGTGACTGTTTCACCTTATAAGGAACAAATAATTATTTCATGAATACTTTGAGGAATACTTGGAGTAAAATTGTTGTTGCTGTTCACTTCACTTCTAACTAAAAATTTGAAGAACTCCTCCAAATCTCATATTTGTTCTTACAGAGTCACCACCTCCCTAAAGAGGAATAAAATTTAACCACTGATCTTCACTTTGAAACACTTTCAGATTTCTGGGTCTCACACAATAGAGTCACATAATTTTTATTTATTTTTTAATTTCTCAGCAACAAAACCTTCTAGGGTATACACTTTCAAATCTGAAAATAACTTTTAGATTTGTAAACTTCTAAGACTCTTCCCCAAATGACTTTGGCCAGACTCATGGATTCCCCAGCAGAGTCACCATTTTTGTTGGTGACTCGGATGGCATAATATCAGCTATATATTAAACATTTTTTTCTTAACCAGAGATTCTCAACAGTTCATTCAGTCCCCAGCAGAGTCATCATTTTTGTTGTTCTAAAAAATAAGCAAACCAAGTTCACCTGCAATCTATCCATGAAATAGCCAACTTCATACAATGAAGAACTTCAGGACTTAGACAACATAACAAGGATTTTAATCCTTCTACTCTTCAGGCTCTGCAAAACCTAGGTGGGTGTACCTTTGATGCATTGACTTGGACCCATTACAGACATATGATACCATCAATAAAAGCAGATAGATCTCATAAGGCTTAAACAACTAGGAGGTTACTGCAGATGGGCTAGATCTACATTGACATCTCAACTAAGTTGAAGCATGAGATAGGTGGAACAAACAAAAAATACTAACATAAAAGTAAATGGATATTTGATTTTTTTATAAAACTCTAAGAATCCCCAGAATTTGCAAGACCAGTGCCTTATCCAAGGGCATATAGTCATACATCAAACTGCAAATGAAAAACCTTTACTGCAAATCCATCTTCATCATTAAATATTCCTACATAAATGCATTACTCAGCTCATTCACAAAATCATTAGATCTTGAAAATGTATTCCATTATTTATGATTGATTACAAAATTTAAATTCTTCCTTGAAGAATACCCACAAACAATCACAACAATCTCCTTGAGATGACAAATTCCAGCCTCCTTGAGGATTTAATTTGTAACAAAGAAATATATATCTAGAGACAATTCTGTGTGAATTTATGCATGCCTTACATACATAAGAACATGCAACAAAAACACCTGCACCAAGAAGATATACTCCATTACTTGAAAAAAGACATTATATTACAAACTTGGAAAAACTAAAAATTGGAAACCAAGATTAAGGAGCATTGCTCACAAAAATATGGAACCTCTACAAAATGAGAAGATCTCAGAATAATAAGGAAGAGAAGAAATCGATATTTCATCTCTGACAATGGCAACTGCCCTATATTTAAGTATTAACTGGTCACACACTTGGCTTGCAGAAAATCCTCTTTGACAAACTAAAAAATCCTTCTAAAATCTTGAGGAAACTTCCCTTGAGATACTTGACATGTGCAACAACTGACTGCAGAAACAAACTCCTTGGATCGAGAGCTTTCCAATGATATATAACACTTGTATATTCGGGCAAAAAATAACTCCTCAACCATCAATCCCTCTACAGGTCAGTCATTAATTTCTCTTGCAGATCAGTCAGGCACAACAGTCATTTAAATCTTGGCACTTCTGTACTATTGTCCGAAACTATATTTTTAACTTTGACTTTTGCCATGATCCTCCTTCTGCGCTTCACCACGTGGCACCCCCTAATTGGCTCCAGGGTCCCTATCCTGCCACCTCAGCACCACCTAGACTCACCACCAGAATGGAGCTCTTCTTAGTCGCAGGATCACGAGGGATATGCCTACTAGTGGTTTCTCATCGTGACCTAGCGACCACCATTGGATCATCTTCAGATCTACTCGCTCCTGAGGTCTCTATTCTTTTGGGTGTTAGCATTTTATGCTAGCGAGCTGGAGACCGGGTTTAAGTCGTGAGGTCTCGAATTGGTCTTTTGTTGCTCACCCCCTCTGTGAGGCCCACCATGTGTCAGCCTCTGATTTGCCTTTGGATCCAATTGGGTGCCACCCTCTAACTACCACGTGTCGCAAGGGTATTCATTCTGGGCACTTCACAACCATGGTACAACGATAGTCATGGATAGCCCCAGAATTTCACTCCACCATTGATCTTCCTCGGATCACCGTCCGATCACCTCCAACCTACTCAGCCTTTACCTCTTTGTCCATCTACGCCACGTGTCTCCTCCAGCCCACTTACAGATCCACTTGTCATGCCACTGGACCTGCCACTGGATTTGGGCCCACCTTGGTTCTTCTTCTACGCTCTGCCACATGGTACATCCTGATTCATTCCGAGCCCACCTGGATGACCACCTCAACTGCCACCTATCGCGAGGGTATTCATTCCAAGCACCTCACAACCGCGGTACAATGACATTCATGGATAGCCCCAAAATTTCACTCCACTGTTGATCTTCCTCAGATCTGTCATTGGATCTCAACGATCTACTCGGTCTTTAATTCACCCCTTTTCTGCACATGTT
Organism: Cryptomeria japonica; assembly: GCF_030272615.1. Lineage (NCBI taxonomy): Eukaryota > Viridiplantae > Streptophyta > Pinopsida > Cupressales > Cupressaceae > Cryptomeria > Cryptomeria japonica. The sequence continues at coordinate 392,614,989 of NC_081406.1, read as the reverse complement.
TTGTCGCCAAGTCGCGGTGATTATTCGGCGAACATCTTTCTATCGTGGTATGGCGACCACTATTGGATCATCTGCAATCACTGTCCGATCTACCTAACTTGCTCGACCTTTAGCTTCTTCTCACCAGCCAGCCACAAAATTTGGATGCCTTGAGATGCACACACACATGAGGGGCCCACTGATGTTGAGCTTCCACTTGCTAAAAGCCCTTAGGCTTTGACACTTAATATGTGTGCGGCTTTGTATTTAAATACAAAATACTTCCTTCGCACAACCAATGTGGGATAAATGTTCATTCCTGGTGACCTTGTTTCTTTTGTAAACCCAATTTGGCGCCCAAGTAGAAATGCTTTACACAGGCCAATTGCATTTTTTTGAAGTTTCTTTTACCTTCCATCTTCCACGTTAGGGATTTGGTGATACACTTGCCAAATGAATTTGCCTGAAGGTTTTAATAGCCATGCCATACCACAGGCAAGGAGAATGTAGATGTCTTGTTTGGAATGGGCCTCTCAAATCATCAAAATTTTATAGGTCCCAACAGGTTGTTTGATAGATCAAGTGGGAGGATTTCGTCATGAACATACTTATAAATATCTTTATACCATTGAGAATCATGACCAAAAATTTCACACACAAACTCTGATTTAGAAATATTGAAAGTAGGGATTAGAAATTGTTCCACCAAGAACTCATATTGTTGTGTATTATGAGGCATGTCAAGTAGAGACCCAATGGTATCCATGTTGTCAATTTCTTTGTTATGTATCCTACGAACCTAGTTGAGCACAATGACATCAAAATACTAAACCTATCAAGCATCCTCTTGTAAGGCATAATATTTTCATCCTTTTTCATGTACTCATCATTGACTTTGTCATATAACAAACTGAGAATCACCATAGACATGAAGGTTCTTGATCTTCCATTTGATGGTTGCCCTTAGTCCTATAATAAGAGCTTCATATTTAAAAATATTGTGTGTGCATGGAAATGCCAATCTATAGGATTTAGGCATATATATAATTTCCTTGTGGTGTGATGAAAAGGATACCAACTCCTAAATTGTGTTGTGTAAAGGATCCATGAAAAAATAACTTTCATTGAGTAGATGATGTAAAGATTAGAATTCAAATCGATGTGAAACATCAACAAGCAACCACAAACCTTAGGAAGAACACTATCCTAAATCCCAAACAATGAAGAATGTATGAGGAGTGTAATAAACTAAATAATATAATAATAATACTATTGTGATACTTTCACACATCACCCTATTGCAAATAGGGACCCCCACTTTTTGCTTTGCTTAGGTGTTTAGTTTTCTTTTACTTCAGTCCTAGATATCAATCTTTTCTTATGGGAAGAGGTTGGTTTTGTTGGTTCAAAATTGAGCGAATAATATTGACAATTTTGTAAATGTTGTCGATATTGTTGATATGTTGTAAAGCTATCAATTTTGTCATATTGCAAGGTTATCAAGAAAAAGGTCAAGGTGAGAAAAAATTGAAAATTATAAATTTCCTTCTTAGGGTAGTTTTTCCACCCTTTGGAGAATAGATGAAACCAAGTGTTAAGTCGTGGAGTTTGTTTCAAGACAAAGAAAACTAAAAATTTCCTTCTACCTATCGAATTTCCACTCCTTAGAATTGAGTGCTAAGTGGAAGAAAAGTTGGAAATCTTATCTATGGAAATCCATTTTCCACTCTAAAGGGAATTTTAATGGAAAAATATGGTGGAAACTGAAATCTTCCTTGTGCTAGTCGATTTTCCACCCCTTGCAAATAGAACAAATTATCAAAAAAGAAAGGGAAGTGAAGATGAAAATATTCCTTCCAAAGGTTAATTTTCCACTCTAGGAAAATATGCTAGTAAATTGGAACAAATAAGGTTGAAAAATAAGGAAATCAAAACCTTCCTTCTACCTTGCAAATTTCTACTTTTCCTTCTAAGGGTCAATTTTCCACTCTTCAAGCAAATGATGAGCAATACAAGTCAAAAAGGGAATGAAGAAGGTCAAAAAACAATGAAATCAAATCTTTCTTCTAGGGTGCGAATTTTCACTCTAATTTTTTATGAACTTTTCAAGAGCAAACCTTCCTTGTGCATTGTGAATTTCCACTTCTTCCTTATAGGTTGCATTTTTCCACTCCTCATTTTGGGTGATTGAAAGTGATTAAAAAATAGATCTTGATGAAACAAAATCTTTCTTGTGCATTGCGAATTTTTGTTCCTTCCTTCTCCAAGTTAAATATCCACCCTTGAAAGGTGATTAAAACTTGAAGCGCTTCACAATAATTAATTATAGTGATCTTCCATGATACACTCTTTTATAGTGCATATGATAGATACTTATGGACTTATTCTAGACTCTTTATGCTGAGATACTTTATGGTGACTTTTGATACATTATATTTCTATGTTGGATGATGTTATACTAAGGATTTATGATGATGTTATGGTTTATGTGTGGTTATTTGTGTTTACTCCTTATCATTTGATGTGGTTTATATTTATTAATTATGACTTTTTGCCATGTGATAGCCCTTATTTCATGATTACATTAGATATGATGATATTAGTGATGATGTTATATATTTTCCATTATGTCATATTATCATGGACGTGAAAGGGATGATGTCACATCACTCATTTATGAGTGGGGTGTGATGTTGTAATTCACTTTCATATATTTGTTTACCTTATTATTATATATATGTTGTATACAGACATTTGGTGTTAAACAAGATGCAGGTACAAGGCATCAACTCCACCTGGTCTCAAAGTTCAAAGTTGTTGCAAGGTGTGCACCCTTGGTCTCCTTGTTTTGTACAGTGCAACGCTCGGGTTTGTGACATGGCTTAACCACCTCCTGTGGATTCTATAAGTCTAATGGTTGTATCAAAGTTGTTGCAAGGTGTGCACCCTTGGTCTCCTTGTTTTGTACAGTGCAACGCTCAGGTTTCTGACATGGCTTAATCACCTCCTATGGATTCTATAAGTCTAATGGTTGTATCAAAGTTGTTGCAAGGTGTGCACCCTTGGTCTCTTTGTTTTGTATAGTGCAACACTCAGGTTTGTGACATGGCTTAACCGCCTCCTATGGATTCTATAAGTCTAATGGTTGTATCAAGAATTAGCAGGTCGATATTTTGGTGCAATGACATCCACACTTGTAACAAGTGGTAACAGAGCTTAGTTACGGGTTCAAACCCCTCCCTTGCGTTGGGGGCGATTGTTGCAAGGTGTGCGCCCTTGGTCTCCTTGTGTTGTGCAACACAATGCTCAAGTTTGTGACATGGATTAACTGCCTCCTATGGATTCTATAAATCTAGTGGTTGAATCGAGCATTAACAAATCGATCTTTTGGTGCAATGACAACCACACTTGTAATATAAGGGTGTCTTTAATCCCAAGGGTAATTGATCAGAGGTGACAAAAGGCCCTACCAAATTCTAATCCTAGTCAGTGTCCTACCAATTCCAGTGTTTTAGCCAAGTCATCTTGCTAGGTTTTATGTGGTTTAAGTTGATGTATTGTATTTTATTTTATTACTGTGTTGATATTATTAAGGTTGTGGTGATTAATAAATGCATTACATGTATATCCTATGTGTGAGTAATTATATATATATATATATATATATATATATATATATATTGTATGTATGTATGTATGTATGTATGTACATTCACACACACATACTGTGGGACATAAAATTATATTAATATTATTTTTTTGAATTAAGTTATTTAAGTATTATGTTTATATATTGATTTAATTAATTTTATATTTTATGGTTATTTGGGAGTTGTAATTGGTAATTAATATTATTACCTTTTATTTCAAATGTTCATGGGGAGTGACATGTTCGAATAGTGAGTTTCTAAGTGGGTCCTTAGTGTGTGAGGAAAGAGTGGGTTTTGGTTTTCAAATGGTTTTTTTTTTTGAAGAGAGTGGTTTTTCTTCATGGAAAGGTTTTTGAATATGGTTCTTCAAAAATCAGATTGTGGAAGGGTGTTTTGATGATCTGTAATTTGTGTTTGAAGGGTTATTTTGATCTTGGGTTTTGAGGGAGATTTATTTTGTATGCTTGGAGAGTGGTTTTGGAGTTCTTCTCGGATTACACTCTTGTTGTGTGTGCATTGGAGAAAGTTTGGATTTGTTGTGGTTTGATTTACGTGTGAAGGATTGATCATGCAGGATCATCTTCCTTCTCAATTCCTTTCCCCAATCCTTCTTTCTTCCAGGTTGGTGGTTTTCTTCATTTTCTTTGTATTTGTGTATTTTTCTTTATAAATGGAAAATATTTTTTATTGTATGTTAATATGATATCTTTATAATTCTGGAAAAATCCTGGGTCCTTGTTTCATATTTTCTTGATTAGATGTAAAGGGTACTCCCGTTTTGCTTCTTAAAGAGGTTTTTTTTTGGTCTTATGGTTGTCAAATAATGTTTCTTGGTAGGAAATACATCTTTCTAAAATGGGTATGAGTCCTTTTTTGGGTTTTATTTCATTCTGGAGTTCGTTGGTGGGCTCAAATTTGGCCCAGGGTCATAACCTTGTCTTTGTTGTAAACAGGCTAGAATAGAGAGTAAATGCGCTAAAAGAAGTAACACAAATGATAGAAAAATTGGAAAATGTACTAATTCATGTAACAAATGTGTTACTTCCTATTTTTTCACTCTTGGCTTGATTTTTGGGATCTATATTGGTATAGGTTGAACCATAGGCTTGTTTGGGGGTCTATAACATTCTATTGCAATTTTCCAAAGGCTGAATGATTAATTTTGAATAATTTATGTGTTATCCTTACTTTCTTATGTATTCATTCATCTCAGTTTATTGGTTTTTCAATATTGATGATGCATGAGACCTATTGGGATTGAACAATGTGTTATGGATCATTTTTGATGTTGTGGTTTAGATCCTGATATATAACTAACATATCAATGTTTCAAGTAGATTTATGAGTTCTTTGTATGTTTTGAATTATGTCTAACCTCTAGGTTATAGGATCATGTTAGGGTGAGTGGCTTCTAGGTGGGTGTTGGGGCCCTAGGTGGTTGTCAGGAGATCAAATTGGAAGTTTCCTTAATTCAGTGATAATCTTAATTTATGAATTTAGCGGTTGGTTAGTTTTCACATTAACAAGATATTTATGTTCCCCACCCATTGCCTTCAGTGCTAGTTTAGGCTTAGGATGAGTGTGGGAAGGCCTAATGGCATGACTGTTATTCCTTTTCTTCACAAAAAGATGAGTCGGTTCTACATGGGTATCACTTGGGTGTCAGGATCTAGTGAGAGACTGCCAGGATAATGTTTGTTGATGGAATATGATGACACTCTTCCCTATGTGTCCTAGGACCTTATCCTTTGTGTTGTGTAAGCCTCTAGTGAGTTTGTGATTTGTGCTTAAGCCTATGTTTTATATTTTTTTGGTTTTTTAACATATCATTGTCTTTGTGTATGTTAATGTTCCCATGGATAAGTAGGTGTTGGCCTAGGTCTAGAGTGTGTGGGGCCCTATGTCAATCTCCAGAGCATGGGGTGGAACTTTTTGGTTCCACATGGTTGGGTGGTTGGTACCTTCTCCCATTGGTATTCATTGTGGTTTTTCCTGCATGCAATGGATGCTTCTACTTCTCTTCAGTTTTAGAGCTATGGCTTCTTGGTGCATATGTGATCTTTGACATATGTAAAAGAAATATTTTTGTATTATGTAAATTGGATACCATTCATGTAATCAATGTGTCATGACATTCTATTTGAAGTGGTTGATTTATATATATAATGTATACCTTGTATGAGATGTAATATGCAATGTATTAATGATTCATGTGGTTCATTCTATGTGTAAATGAATCTGGCTATATTTTAGGGATGTATAGATTTATCATGTATGTTAGGTTTAATAACTTAGGAACATTTGATTATGGTGTATTAAAATTTAATTAGTTCTATGGTTTAAATTATTACTTTCCTATGTTATGTGTAATGAAAAGCAATAGCTTAAGTAGGGAAAATATCATGTATTATTATAAATGTTCCACATATCTATACTATGGTTGTTTTTCAGTAATGGTGTTAGGATACCCTAGGGAATGGTAGATAGATCTTATAAATTATTTATTTCCGCTTTTGCACTGAAGATTATGGGATCATATTAATTTAATGTACATAACTCTTTTAAGTTTAAATTAATATTGTATATTAAAAAAAAATTATCTCTAAGTTATCTAGTTAGGAGGATAGGTGGTTTAATTCTCTAGGGTTTTCTTGGTTGGTGTTACGTCTGGTATCAGAGCCCATGTTCATACACTAGGTGTTTTTGTTTCATATGAGCCCATTGTGTATACTATTAGTGTAACTTGGGTTTAACCTATGAAGCCATCTTTCCAAGTTATCCTTGTTGTAACTTGGCATGGATATTGTGTGATAGTTGTCATGTGCCTTGTGTTAGATAAGATGCCTCCCAAGGGTAGAGGTCATGGGTGAGGTAACTGTATGGGTACTCGATCGAATCCTCATCCCAAGGTTTGTAAAGAGGCTCATTAGGAGGATCAATAACATGATCATCAGGAGGAGGAAGACCAAGGTGAAAAACTATAGGGAAATGACAAATTTCCTTAGTTGATTAATGTTCTATAGGAGCTTCTTACTCATTTGGAACTGAGGCAAGAAGACAATTAGTAGAGAGAGTCATCATTTTGATCATCAGGAGAGAGTTGAGCATCAGGACAAAGAGAGAGGTCATCTCAAAGGAGGGACATTGTGGTTCCAGACCAAGATGCCATACTAGTGAGACATATGAGGGAACTTCTTAGGTATCGACCTACTACATTTTATGGATCTAGCAATGGGATAGAGGCAGAGACGTGGCTATTGGATTTGGGTAGGTGTTTTTGTATGCATCTGTATAGTAGTAACAACAAGGATATGTGTGTCAACATGCATCTTTATGGACTTTATTCCACTTGGTGGTGTCTAGACAAGCAAAAAATTCATCTAGATATTACATCAGTCTCATTGGAAATGTTTTTAGAGAGGTTTCATGCTTGATTCCTATTAAATCATTGGAGACAAAGGAAGGTAGATGAGTTACAAAACTTGTGACACTTGGCTATGTTAGCTAAGAAGTATGAGCATAAGTTCCTTGAACTTAATCAATATGTAGGGATATCAGATAATGAGGCCATGCTTGTGCAACACTTTGTTAGGGGCCTTAATGCTCGTATTAGCAGAGGAGATTAGGAGTTTGAATCTAAGACTATGTATGTAGTTTTGGAGAAGGTCCATTTGGTTGAGGAGAATTTATCGGTGGCTCTTGGTGATCAGTTGGGTGTGTAGATTGGTAGTGCTCCAGTTTCAGGTTTTGATGCAAGGGGTACTCAGTCACAAGCAGCAAGTTCCACTAGGAGTCACCCTCCATTGTTCGAGGGTGGACCAAGTCAACAATCGAAGAACTTTCATGGAAAAAATTATGCTTGTGGTGGTGGATCTTAGATAGAGAAGGATCATAGCTGGTGATGCACCAAGTGATTTCATATTACTCAACCAACATAGAGTTCTCAACATAACTCTAGTAGAGGCATCTTCCAACAGTCTAATGCATCTTCAATAGGAAGAGGTTTTAGTAAGGGAGGTTGCTTCACTTGTGGGAAACAATTCAATATTATAAAAAACTATCCTCAAAGAACAACATAGATGTTCGGTTAGCGATAGGTGCCTTCAGATCCTACTATGGGATATGTAGGGTGATCCCATCGAGTTTTTGCAGCAGTTGATAACCATCAGACTGAGCACCAGGGTATAGTTGTGGAGACTTTAGGTGGGGTAGGTGGTATTTCTTCATCCATGTTGTTTGATTTAGGATCCATAGATTCCTTTATTTCTTCATGTTAGTGGAGCAATGCAGGCTCATGGTGTCAAAGCAAGCCAATAAGTGGCAGGTTCAGTTAGCTACTAGTTCCAAGGTAGATGTGGATTCTCTTGTTCATGGTTGTGTGTTGAACTTAGGAGCCTTCACCATCATTGTTGATCTTTGTGTTCTTCCTTTGGGGTCTTAGGGTGTTTTTTTGGGCATGGATTGGCTCAAGAGGAACACCAGGATAGCATAGATTGTTGTCGAAAGATGATGCAATGATTTGGAGACCTTAAAGAGAGAGTGCAGATTATGGGTGTTCAGCGACCTATTTCTCTTTGTATGATTTCTACTATGCAATTGAAGCGGTGTATGTGGCAAGGGTGTTAGTTTTTTGTAGTGACAATAAATGATTTGGATGAGGGAGAGAGTTAAGATGTTTCTCTCCTTATTCATCCTATCCTCCAAAAGTTTTCAGATGTTTTTCCTAGTGAAATTTTGGGTGTTCTACCTATGTTTGACATTGACTTTCAGATTGATCTAGTTCCCGAAGCAGAGCCAATTTCTAGAGAACCTTATCGGATGACCACTTAGGAGTTGAGTGAACTTCGATTACAATTAGAGGATTTTTTAGATAAGGGGTTTATTTATCCTAGTGTTTCCCCATGGGGAGCACTGGTCCTATTTGTTAAGGACATATCCCTTTGCATGTGTATAGACTACCGATAGTTGAATAAAGTGACAGTGAAGAACCGTTATCCTTTGCCGAGGATTGACAATCTCTTTGATTAGATCAAAGGATCTAAGGTATTTTCTAAGATAGACCTTAAGTCAAGATACCATCATCTTTGAATCAATGAGGCAGACATGCATCAAACAACTTTTTGCACTAGCTATGAGAACTATGAGTTTACAATGGTTCCATTTGGGCTTACCAATGCGCCCTCAATTTTCATGAGTCTGATGAATGGGGTTTTTAGGACCTACCTTAAAAAAAATATCCTTGTGTTCTTTGATAACATATTGATTTATTTAAGGACCATGGAGGAGGATGAGGAGACAATTGTTGCAGTGTCTATGAGATAATCAATTGTATGCCAATCTACCTAAGTGCAAGTTCTTTCAGACTGAGGTGTACTATCTAGGACATGTTATTCCTAGAGACGATATCATTGTGGATCCCTCTAAGATTTAGGAGATTGTGGATTAGCTAGCACCTACTAATGTGGTTGAGGTTCACAATTTCAGGGGCCTTGTAGGATACTACTAACGGTTTGTCTAAGAATTCTTGAGGATAGGTCATCCCATTACTTCTCTTCAGAGTAAAGTGAAGAAGTTTATATGGATAGAGTAGTATGAGGCATCTTTTCGGACTCTTAAGGAGTGTCTCACTAGTGCACCTATTTTAGCAGTGCCAAACCCAGTAGGAGATTTTGTTGTGTGCATTGGTGATTCTCTAGAGGGCTTGGGAGTAGTTCTCATGTAGGACAAACATGTGATTGCATATGAGTCTCACAAGCTCAAGGATCATGAGATGCATTTGTTGGCCATTTGGTGGAATTGATTATGTGTTGCATTGATGTTTTGTCATTGGTGTCAACGCTAGTTATTTGGATCTTTAACTAGCACCCTTATGGTCCCAGTAGGTTGAGTGGTTTCTGGTTGATTTGGATCCAACATGATCCAGTATAGTTTGGATATGGAATTGGCTTGTTCATGATAATCATGCTCATATTCAGTAAGTTGGTTTTGGTCTGGTGATTGGATGCTATCATGTTTTCTTAGAAGTTTGGCTTTTGGTTCCGGTGAGGGTTTCACCGGTAGAGCTTTTGATAAAGATCTTTGATGAATTGCATAAGTGGTGTTGGTGTAGCTTGTGGTGGAGTTTCAAGATGCTAATGGTGATCATGTTTGAGACTTGGTGGATGGAGATCATTGTTGTAGCGTGTGGACCTATACTGGGTTCCAATTGGTCTAGGTTATGGACTGGTTTAACAAAGCGTGTGGATTGGACTTCTCGATACGTTTCAAGGATGTCTTATGTATTAGATATTATTTGTTTGGTCTAAGCCCGACATGTTTTGTAATTATGTAATTGGTTTATTGTCTGGTAGCCAACCTGATTGTTTATCTTATGGTCCCAGTAGGTTGAGTGGTTTCTGGTTGATTTGGATCCAACATGATCCAGTATAGTTTGGATATGGAATTGGCTTGTTCATGATAATCATGCTCATATTCAGTAAGTTGGTTTTGGTCTGGTGATTGGATGCTATCATGTTTTCTTAGAAGTTTGGCTTTTGGTTCCGGTGAGGGTTTCACCAGTAGAGCTTTTGATAAAGATCTTTGATGAATTGCATAAGTGGTGTTGGTGTAGCTTGTGGTGGAGTTTCAAGATGCTAATGGTGATCATGTTTGAGACTTGGTGGATGGAGATCATTGTTGTAGCGTGTGGACCTATACTGGGTTCCAATTGGTCTAGGTTATGGACTGGTTTAACAAAGCGTGTGGATTGGACTTCTTGATACGTTTCAAGGATGTCTTATGTATTAGATATTATTTGTTTGGTCTAAGCCCGACATGTTTTGTAATTATGTAATTGGTTTATTGTCTGGTAGCCAACCTGATTGTTTATGGTTGAGGTTTTATATATATAGATGTAAGATCTCATTTTAGATCATATCATGATAATGGGAAATGGATATGTAATGTGCAAATAATGTAATATCATTTAGGTAGAGGATTTGGTCGATCATTGGAGATACAATTGGGTTTATGTAAGAGGATTTAGTCCTCCGGTATTGAGATTAACCGGAACTGTATTCAGGCATAGGAAATGCTATCTTTGCAACTCAACACTTCTCCGGATTGTACTCTAGATTTCTATGTAGTCAATGAGACTCATTTTGTGATGAGAAATGCGCTCTAGGTTGTTGGCCTTCCTAAAAGTGCAAGCCCCTCAATTATAATCCACATACTTACTGTAGAAGTCTTATCTGATTGTGGGTAGGCTTCCCACCGTGGTTTTTCCCTTTACTAGGTTTTCCACATATAAATCTTAGTTTCGTGTGGATGGTATTTATTCTGTTATTATTGTTTATGCTTAATTGGTTTAACTATTATTTCGGTATTTAGTTTAAGCATTCCATTATTTATGTGTTGGGTTCCGGTATTAAAGTTTTAATTGCTAATGGTTCCGATAATTTGTGATGACTGATTCACCCCCCCTCTCAGTCGTCTTTCAGTTATTTGATTTGTCTAACAATTGGTATCAGATCTTTGGTCCTCTCTGCAGAAAACTTAACTACTTGAGGAAGATCCTATGGTGACTAATAGTTCAAGTTTATGTAGTTCATCCAGAGCTATCTTTCGGAGAGATATTCCTAGGCTTGATGGAACAAATTACATAGTATGGAAGATTCAGATGGAGACTCATTTGAGATGTCTTGGCAAGGATATTTGAGAGATCACATAGAATGGTGTCATACCTCATAATCTAGCATCTAGAAATTCTCCTCCGACAAACCTGGATAAGGAGCTTGACAATGATTGTAGAGCAAGAGAAGCCCTCTTGTGTGCAATTTTTTATCAGCAAATAATGGGATTAACCGACAAATCATCTAGAAAGGCTATATGGGACAAGTTGGACACTCTTAATGAAGATGATCCTACAATGAAGATTGCTAAACTTTATGGTTACCAGGTGAGATATGAAAACCTGAAGATGGAAGAAGATAAAAGGATTACTACATTCATGGAAAGGGTAAATGAGATTGTTATGGGAATTCAATGTGGTGGTGGAACTCTGAGCAAAGATGAAATTATTTCTAAAGTCCTGAGAACCCTATCACCGACTTACAAAATGAAGGCTATTGATATTAATGAGTTGAGAACAATGGCTAATACATCTATGAATAAAGATACCCTAGTTGGGAAATTATCTTCTTTTGAGCTTGAAGAATTTGGACCTTCTGAAGTTGTGAAGAATGAAGCGGCTTTTCATGCATCTACATCTGCAATGGGTAAAAAAGATTGGAAAGCTTTATATGCAAAGTAATTGGAAGATATGAAGAGAGAAGATGATGAGTTTGAGAAACTTGATGTACTATTTTCTAGAAGAGTACCTAAAGGACCGGTAGGAAGTAAGTATGAAGGAAAAGCACCTTTTAAATGTTTTGCATGTAATAAGATTGGTCATTTTGCATCCAAATGTCCTGAAAGGAATTCAATATTTAAAGAAAGAATTAAAAGATCTTTTAATTCTAACCATGGATATCAGAACAAGTATAAGTACAAGAAAAAGAGAGACAAATCATACTACATAGCGGATGAGGAAGGCATCACTGATTCTGATGATGAACCGGTAGAAGATTCTGCTAGTGGTTCCAACAATGGGAAGGAATGGGTGTTCCTGGCTATCAAGGAAGATATTCCGGCACTGAAAGAGAATGTACTTGAAGAGGAGGCACTTGCTACTAAAATTGAAGATAAGGATGAATGGGTAATTGACATTGGTTGTTCACATCATATGACTGGAGATAAAGGAAAATTTCTGTCTTTGCAAGAATTTTATGGCGGTCTAGTTAGATTTGGAGATGACAAAGCATGTATGATCAAAGGAAAAGGAACTATATCATTGGATGGTAAGAACTATACTGACAATTTTTATTATGTTGAAGGTTTAAGGCATAATCTTTTGAGTGTAGGAGAATTAGTGGATAAGGGATTTTAATTACAATTCAAGGATGGAAAATGCAAAATCATTACCAGATCTGGTTTGGAGATTGCAACTGGTACATAGATAAAAGGTAATATATTTCATTTGAACTCTGGTGAGAAGACTTGTTTGATTACATAGATTGATGAGAGTTGGCTATGGCATAAAAGGTTGTCATGTGAATTTTAATTGCATTGCGAAGATCATTTCAACTAAGGCAGTTAGAGATATAACTAAGATTATGAAGCCCTATAAACCAGTATGTAAAGAATTTCAAATGGGAAAACAGGTCATAACCTCTTTTAGGAGTATACAAAATAAATCTAATGATGTTCTTGATCTTATTCATACTGATTTTTGTGGCCTTGCTAGAGTTAAAAGTTTTCAAGGTGATAGATATTTCATGCTAATCATTGATGATTATTCTAGAATGATGTGGGTTACTTTTCTAAAGGAAAAATCTGAGGCAAATGAAAAGTTTAAAATCTTTAAGGCTAAAGTGGAATCTGAGAAAGGATTGAAGATTAAATGTTTGAGGTCATATCATGGTGGAGAATTCACATCCACTGAGTTTAATAACTATTCTGAGAAGCATGGTATAAGAAGACAATTTTCTATCCCCCAAACACCTCAGTAGAATAGAGTTGTGGAAAGGAAGAATAGAACTATCTTGGATGCTACTAGAACAATGATGATGGAAGTTAGTCTACCTCATATCTACTAGAGAGAAGCAGTGAGCACAATGGTTTATACATTCAATAGAGTACATATCAAAGGAGAAACTAATAAGACACCTTATGAATTATGGTTTGGCAATACACCTACAGTTAAGTATTTCAGAATCTTTGGTAGTAAATGTTATATCAGGAGAGATGATATCATTGGTAAATTTGATCCTAAATGTGATGAAGGCATATTTCTTGTTTATTCTAATGAAAGCAAGGCATATAGATGTTATAACAAGAGATTATAGAGAATTCTGGAAAGTGCTAATGTCAAAGTAGATGAGCTGAATAGAAGTCAAATCAGAGTTTATGAGAAGGAACTAGCAGTCAAAATGATTATATCTGAACTAGTAGCACCTCTACTGGAATAGAGTGTTGAACCAGTTACTCCAGTAGTATCAGAGAATTCTATAGTGACTGAAGATCAGGGAAGAGGAACAGAGAGTCAGAGGACTCCTAGGTATGTGAGATTAAATCATTTAGAAGATTAGATCATTGGGAATAAGAACAATGGAGTAATGACAAGAAGAAGACTGGCAACTAATGAGGTATGTTTAATTTTAAAAGTTGAACCAATATCAGTAATTGAGGCATGTAAAGATGAATATTGGTTGAAAGCTATGGAAGAAAAATTAGATCAAATTGAGAAAATAACACATGGACTTTGGTTCCCCGACCTAAAAATAAGAATGTTATTGGAACTAAATGCGATTTTAGGAATAAATTGAATGAGGATGGTCAAATTATAAGGAATAAGGCTAGATTGGTTTGTAAAGGATATTCTGAGAAGGAAGGAATTGATTATGGAGAGACGTTTGTACTTGTAGCTAGGATTGAAGCTGCAAGATTATTTCTTGCCTCTGCTGCTTATAAAAACTATAATGTTTATCAGATGGATGTTAAATGTGCATTTTTGAATGGGGATCTTGATAAGGAAGTTTACATTAAGCAACTTGATGGTTTTTCACTATCATATGATATAAATATGGTTTGGAAGTTAAGGAAAGCTTTATATGGATTGAAACAAGCACCTAGAGCTTGGTATGCAAGGTTGGATAAATATCTTTTGAATCTTGGTTTTACTAAGGGTGGTGCTGATAGTAATTTATATTATAAAATCACTAATGATGATATACTGATTATTTAAGTATTTGTTGATGACATTATTTTTGGAGGTGAAGATAAGTTATGCATAGAATTTTCTAAGAATATGGAGAAAGAATTTGAAATGTCTATGATTGGTGAGATGAAAGTTTTCTTAGGTTTACAGATTACTGAGACTAACAAATGTATTTTTATGTGTCAAACTAAGTATGCTAAGGAATTGTTGAAGAGATTTGGTATGGGAGATTCTAAACTGGTAAGTACTCCTATGGTTACAAGTGAGAAATTGACAAGGAAATATGTTTTTGCACCGATAAATCCTACAAGATACAAATCTATGATTGGAGGTCTTCTTTATTTGACTCAGACTAGGCCTAACATAATCAACATTGTTTGTATTGTTTCAATATTTCAGAGTGATCCTAGAGAGAATCATGAGTGTACGCTGAAAAGGATTTTTAGATACTTGCAAGGTACATCAAAATATGGTTTGTGGTACCCTAAGGATGAGGACTTTACTTTATGTGCATATACAGATGTTGATTGGGCTGGAGATGTTGATGATAGGAAAAGTACTTTTGGTGGAGTTTACTTTCTTGGAAAGAAGTTGGTTTCATGGATCAGCAAGAAACAATCATGTACTTCTTTATCTACTGTTGAAGATGAGTATGTTGTTGTTGCTACTAACTGTACACAAAATTTATGGATGAAGCAAATGTTGAAGGATATAAAGGTGGATTGTAATGGACCGGTAGTTATTCACTGTGATAACTTTGCTGCTATTGATAAATCAAAGAATCTAGTATTTCATTCTAAGACAAAGCACATATCTCTCAAGTACAACTTTTCGAAGGAAAAGGTGGAAGCAAATGAAGTAATATTGGTTTATGCAAACACTAAAGAGCAGATTGCAGATATTTTTACTAAACCTTTGCCTAAAGAATCATTTGAGTACCTGAGAGACGGACTAGGAGTTTCTTCCCCTCTAGTAGAGACTTGATTGATGTGGTTTGGCATCAATCTAGTATGTATTATCAGAGATACTTTTTATTTTGGCATTGATGTGGGGATGCTACTACTTAGGGGGAGTAGTCAGCTTTCAATTTCAGTGGTTTATATTTTTTCTTTGATATTTTTGTCAGATTTTGTTAGATACAATGCACCACTGAGAGGGGGGTGAATCAGTGGTTCTTGTGAGGCCCTACCCCGACCCATCCTATCTCTTCAGTTATTTTCATATTGGAACTATTATGGATGCTAGTTTTGACACACTATGGATATAGAACTTTATATGGTCCAACGATTTTTGGTAATATTGATATATATATTTGATGCTCCATTTCTATGCCTTGTGGATTATAGAATATTATATGATTCTAGATTAGGGTAATATTGTGATGATGTATGTTATTATCTGAATTTCAGGATTTGTTAAAATGTTAGAAATATGTTTGCATATCTTGTAGATGGATCAAATTTTGAGGATTATGATGAATTGCTTTGATTTGTGACAAATCGTATTTTATAATGACAAGTCTTTGCAGAATGAATGTATTGTATTCTGATTATGTGTTTTATATTATATGAGGCTATTGGGAAGTACTAATGTTTAAATTGAGATGTGTAGGAAATTATCCATGTGACCATGGAAATATTATGGAGAATCAAGCCTAGGCCTATGTGCGTTCGTAAAACTAGGGGTTGTCTATTTGGAGAGGCAACACCCCGTATGTATTGTATTTTATTCGTAAATGTAAAATGTTGCATGAGTGTAAATTATATTTATTGAATTGTTTAAATTGTTTAAGGGACAATTGTCACATGTGTATTGTGATGTGGAATTATTTTGTAGTGTCACTTGACACCTATGTAGTATGTTGTGTTGGCAAATTGTCATGTCACCTTTTTGGAGAGTTTTATTTTTGCTAATTGTTATATCTCCTAATTATCCATGAAGGAACCAAGAAATCTAGGTTAGTGAGCCACAAGGAGGGTCAACTCAGAGTTGACTCGTAGGTTAACTTCAGGTGGACTTTCTGAGGGTCAAATCAACTCCTAGAGTCAATTTTAGAGCATTTCTATTAGGCCTCATGGGGTACCTATGGGTGAAGGCCAAAATTGGCCATGTGTCTTTCCCTTAGGACTTGTTTAACCACCCAAAAAAGTGGTTTTCCCAAGATGGACGAATTCCATCTATAGGAGTGCCATCCTTGGTAGGATAACCTTCTTGAAGGGAGTAATCCCTCTTCCCCATTCCATTTCCCTTCTCTAGGTACCTAGGTTAGGGAGTGTGTAAGACCTAGGGAAGACCAATCCAATAGGGGATCCCTCACTCTATCCAAGAGGTTGGAAGGAGTGAGAGAGGCCTTCTTAGGCTAAGAATGGAAGCTTAGTGAGCTAATCACCCACTCTCCATCCTTGGAGATTTTTGGAAAAATTTTGGAGGAAAAAACCAGTTTTTAGGATAGAAAATTTGGTGCTAAGGATGGCAGAAAAAGATTGAGGATTGGGCAAATCTTCATCAAGCTTTCCCCTAGATTTCCCTTGGCAGGTCAAGGTTGGTGTTACTTTCCCCTCTTATGTAAATGCAAATGTCTAGAATGCTTGAATGGGAAATTGTTGTAATTCTTTAATTGTGTTGTATTTGTAA
The DNA here is from genome assembly GCF_030272615.1 of Cryptomeria japonica. NCBI lineage: Eukaryota > Viridiplantae > Streptophyta > Pinopsida > Cupressales > Cupressaceae > Cryptomeria > Cryptomeria japonica. The sequence goes on along the minus strand of NC_081406.1, from coordinate 392,597,931 downwards.
AAGCCTATGTGATTTCTTGCTTATTTCAGTTTTATGTATTGTTGTGTTTGGGGAGTGTTCAAGACCATCCTTTCCTTGGGAGGAAAGATTGGTCTTGGGGGTGGAAGGAGCTTGACAGCCCTTAGGGTGAGAGGCTCTCATTTTGAGAGTGATCTCAAGGGTCTGTCCATGAGACCCTTGTTGCTTTCTTTTGTGTTATTTCACTTGGGGGTCATAAGGGGGAGCAATTATGGCATGTTTGTCTTTTTGGGGGTCATAAGGGTGTAGGGATTAAGGATGATTTTTGGTTATGCTTTCATGGGTGTCATGAGTTGGCTGTAAGATCTATCTAGCAGATTTCTCCCCTAGGGTACTTGGTCCACTTCCACCCTAGTAAGGCATCACATTTTGTGATGAAGTTTGAGCTTGGGAAGGGATGTGTCTGTTGTGTTGATTTCTTTTCCCCTTGCTTGTTGTATTGCTTGGTTGTAACCCCGTCTAGGTCTTGATTCTCCAAGCTCGAGGGTGGCTTCTGGTAAGCCTAGGCTGGGAGGTGAGCATCCCATGGTCACAGCCCTAAAAATTTTACATGCAGGTTGCTAGGAAAAGAATCTAGGAGTTGCAGATTTTTATTCAGATACAGATTTTCTATTTAGATGCAGAAAAGCAAAAATGTAATTTTATGAATTGTTGCAAAAAAAAAAAATATATGTAAATAAAGAGCTTTAAGTTGTTTTCTTTTATTCTCTGTATAAAGTTTAAGAATGAGAGACTGGTTGGATTATTCACCCATTTTAAATATGGGCCCCATTGTAGTTAAATATTCTATAAGCAATGTAAATTTTACTTAAATTCTGAAGCCTATTATGTTGTTGTAGACTATATCAAAATTCTTTCTCAGAAAGAATTTTTTTATCTTGTTTATTTCTGCAAAAAAAAAAAAGAGAAAAAGAAAGCAATGCATTAGGTTTCAATATTTACTTGCATAGTTTAATTACTGCTATTTTATTGCTTTGAACTCTCTTTAGGCATAGCTGAAAAGGAACTAGTACTTATACATTGTTGTAGAAAACATGTTGTAAGATTGTTAAAAAAAAAAGGGGAAGAAAAATAAGACTTATTCATATTGTTGTTAAAAGACTAAGGTCTGTATGCTTAGATGTTAGAATCTCAAATCAAAATAAGGGTTTCCAGCCCTATTGTCTTAACATTTATTTATATATATCTATAAATATATAAGTATATATATATATTGAAAAATATATACTTATATATATATATAAATTTCTATATGTGTATATCCCTACAACAATAAACAAAAGAAGAAACATATTTTGGACTTGCGTATTCCTGTTACAAAAAAATATATATAAAGGATTGCATGCTTCTATGTTAAAAATAATTCAAAAACAAGTTCCTAACCCTATCAGGTTGATATATATATATATCGCTGCATCTGAAAACATACTCTATGGTTACCTTTTTAAAAAAATATATATATATGTTTATGTTCTGGTTATAGCAGTGTTTATATATATATATAAATATATATATATATATATATACAAATATATATATTTACATATATATATATATATATGTGCACATAAACATATATATATATATATATATTTAAAAAATATATCATATATAAATCTAATAAAAAAAAAGGGGGGGGGGAAACGAGGGTACCAGCCGAGCCACCGCACTGTGTGTAAAGACAGTGGAACGGCCGCGGCCCGCCACTGTGCTACACACAATGAGCGACGCCCGCCACTGTGTGTATACACAGTGGGCGGCAGTTATACCGTCCGCCACTATGTGTGCACACAGTGGGCGGCGCTGCCCGCCACTGTGTGTACGCACAGCGACGTCCGGGAGATCCCCGCGCCACTTCCTCCGCCCTCTTCGAAACCCTCCACCATGCCCTAATCCACCCCATACCTGCAATCACACACACACACTCCAAAACAAAAACAAAAAAGTGGTATAATAAACCCTAACCCATTTCAGGTTAGGGTATAAATTTATAAGAAAATAAAATAAAAATGGGAATAAATAGAAATGCAACCCTAACCCAATTTCGGGTTAGGGTTAGCATTTTATGAATAAGGGAATTCTTTATTTAAAAGAATTTTAAATTAGAGATGGGAAATTTAAATTGGAGTTTTAAAATTTAATTTTATTAATAATTAGGGTTATTTTAATAATTGAATTATTATATGTTTTTATTCTTTAGAGAATTTAAATTTTAATATAGTTGGAAACACTATACCCTAAATCAAATTAATTTAATTAATTAGTCAATAGATTATCCTCAATTTAAAATGTGGATATTAGGTTATATTGTAAATGGGGAAAATTTAAAAAGGGAGAAATTGTAAATTAATTTTATGAACCTTAAGCCCTTGAGACCGGTTTGGGCCGGATTAAAACTAAATCGTCAAAATTAAAGGTTTAGGGAAATTAGAATTGGCTTTAGCTTAATATCGGTTTTAGCGGGCAAATGGCACTATAGGAATTCGAACCCTTATCAATTGAATCTAAATAGTAAATTTGCATGTGCAGCAATTAATTAATAACATTATCATCATATGGTCGGGAATGATTCAATACATTAAGATAACCAATTAACCCTCATTTTTAATTAGGGACAACTTAATTAAGGTAATTGATCTAGCTAACTAATCTGTGACACTAATTAATCTCCACCAAATAAAGCCGCTCGTTCGAGTTGGCTAATTAACCCATCCTTAGTAAACAATTTTATTTTCACTCTAGATAAGACAAAATTCTAATAAAGTTCTTATAATGTAGGATATGTTGCGAGTTCATATTGTCAAAAGAAAAAATTTGTTGTTCTGTTTTTGTGCCCAAAAGTTGGGCATGACATTTTGGTATCAGAGCAAGGTTTCTGACACTAGGAACCTTTCTCCATTACGTTTCACTTTAATTATCTAAATTAATCAAATATTTTTCCAAAAAAAAAAAATATAAATATATGAAAATTAAATTATTTAATTATTTATTTTATTTTTATTTTCTCATTAGGATGCCTCCGACTACGTGACAAGCTCGCAAGCACGGAAGGGGTCCTAAGCATACACGTATGGCACGCAAGGATGTTGATAAGGAGGAACCGGTTCCAGAAGGGAACCCAGAAGCACCTCCCGAACCGCCGGTTGACCCTAACCGAGACATCTTGCTAGCTCTTCAGAACTTGATTGGGATCGTGCAGGATAGGCTTCTAGCAGTGGACCATCATGCAGACAATCAGAACTCAGGGAGTCATAGGTCAGTAGATAGGGAATGGAGTAGGAGTCCACCTCCTAATCCCATAGAGGGTGAGGCAGAGCATGAGCCAGAGTCCATTCACCTACCTGGACCACCTCCAGTAGCAGCACCTGTGTACTTTGAGAGAGCACGTCAGGAACCAGGAGATCTGATTAGAGAGGTTTTGCACCTCCAGCCACCATCTTTTGGAGGAACTACTGATGGAGTAGAGGCTGAGGCATGGCTTTTGAACCTAGATCGGTGCTTCGCATTGTGATCTTATGAAAGCAATCTGAAGGCACGAGTTGCAGCCCACCTTCTGAGATCGACAGCCTCCACATGGTGGAAGCAGGAGGAATTCAAGTGCGGACTCACTGCAGATACCATCACATGGGAAATCTTCACAGAGAGGTTCAGAGAGAGGTACCTATCAGAGCACTTCAAGCAGCGTAGGATCGATGAGTTCCACGACCTCTAGCAGAAGGGTCTCTCAGTGACCCAGTACGAGAGTAAGTTTATTGAGCTCCTACCTTATGTAGATTACCTGAAGGATGAGAAACTACTCGTCAACCAATTTGTCAGGAGACTTAATGCTGGGATAGCAAGGTCAGTGAGGATGGCCGCTCCAGGAAGCCTTCGGGTTGCTGTAGAGAAGGCCCTTATAGCCGAGGAGATTCAGATCAGGCCACCGGACATGAGGGATCGGTTCCAGAACCGAAACCTGGCTCCCCAGTCTTTCGGGTTTACGAAACCCCATTGGAAAGGCAACCACAGAAATGTTTCGGGGTCCTATAAGCCCCCTCCTCCACAGCAGTCACAGTAGAGTCAGAGACAGAGGCCCCCTCAGGGACAGTAGGGCTCCAGGCCCAAGCAGCGCCAGTCATAGGGTCCTAGGCGTGACCAGAGAGCACAAGGTACATACACACCCTCGGCACGGGCTCAGCAGTCCTCTAGGGGTGGGTACAATGGTTCTAGCCGGACAGGTGGGCATCCTTTTTCTAGGTCACAGGATGCACAGTTCCAGGCACGCGGTGCTTGCTTCACGTGTGGAGCCATGGGGCACATGGCGAGAGAGTGTCCATAGGGTTAGATGACAGGAAATCAGAGGATGGCAACATCAGAGCCTACAGTTGGCGATATGGGCAAGTCCCATAGAGTCTTCGCAGCGGTTGACAACCGCTAGGCAGAGCATCAGGCTACAGTCATCGAGGCTGTAGGTAAGATCAGAGGTAGCAGTATTTCTATATTATTTGACTCAGGAGTGACTGACTCCTTTATATCTCCATTGGTTGTGGAGCGTTGCGGGCTAGTGGCAGTAAGGCAAAGTGTCAGCTGGGAAGTGGAGTTAGCTTTAGGGGCTAGAGTGTCAGTGGATTCAGAGGTTAGGGGATGTCCGCTTCAGATTGGTAATACCACCACCTTAGTAGACCTTAGAGTTACGCCACTTGGATCTTATGGCATCATACTTGGCATGGATTGGCTTTACGCCCACAGAGCCAAGATGGATTGTCACTTGAAAAAGATCGAGTGTGAGGATGATCATGGTGCTCCCATAGTAATCACTTGGATTCAGAGACCCATGTCTCTTCGTATGATATCCGCTATGCAGCTTAAGCAGAGCATGCGGAAGGGATGCCAGTTGTTTGCTATCACAATCAGTGATAGAGAGGAAGAAAATGAGAAGGAGCCTTCCCTAGATGATCATCCCATCCTTGAGGCATTCGCAGATGTGTTTCCAGCGGAACTACCCGGTATGCCGCCTAGCAGAGAGATTGACTTCCACATAGATTTGGTACCGGGAGCCAAGCCAGTTTCGAGAGCACCTTATAGGATGAGCACTCATGAGCTTAATGAGCTCAAGATGCAGCTAGAGGAACTCTTAGAGAAGGGTCACATTCGTCCTAGCATCTCCCCTTGGGGCGCACCAGTCATCTTCGTGAAGAAGAAGGATGGATCCCTTCGGTTGTGCATGGATTACAGGCAACTGAATAAAGTAACCATCAAGAACCGTTATCCCTTGCCGAGGATCGATGATTTGTTTGATCAGCTTCAGGGTGCTAAAGTGTTTTCCAAAATAGACCTAAAGTCAGGATATCATCAGTTGAGGATTGTGGAAAGTGATATCCACAAGACCGCGTTTCGCACCAGATATGGCCACTATGAGTTCACTGTGGTCCCATTCGGTCTTACGAATGCTCCAGCTGTATTCATGAGTCTCATGAATGGGGTATTCTGCACCTTCCTCAACCGATTTTTGATTGTGTTTCTCGACGACATATTGATCTATTCCCGGAATGAGAAGGAGCATGAGGAGCATTTGAGGTAGGTTTTGCAGTGTTTGAGGGACAACCAGTTGTTCGGTAGTTTGTCGAAGTGTGCTTTCTTTAGATCAGAGGTCAAGTACCTAGGGCATGTTATATCCGGCGATGGGATCTCAGTTGACCCATCAAAGATCAGAGCCATTATGGATTGGCCGGCGCCTACCAGTGTGACAGAGGTCAGGAGCTTCATGGGCTTAGCAGGATACTACAAACACTTTGTTGAGGGATTTTCCAGAGTTGCACACCCCATCACATCCCTCCAGCGAAAAGGGAAGAAATTCAAGTGGATGGAGAAGTGTGAGAGGACTTTTTAGGATCTGAAAAGGGCACTTACTAGTGCACCTATTCTTATTGTGCTAGACCCCACAGCCGATTTCATGGTATGCACAGATGCTTCCTTAGATGGATTGGGAGTAGTTCTTATGCAGGAGGGTAGGGTTATAGCATACAAGTCTAGGAAACTTAAGACTCACGAGCTTAACTACCCTACGCATGACCTAGAGCTTGCAACAGTTGTACATGCACTTGTGAGGTGGAGACACTTCCTTTTAGGTCATCACTTCAAGCTTCATTCAGACCATTAGAGTTTGCAGTACATCTTCACCCAGCCTAACCTTAATGCACGTCAGAGGAGATGGATGGAGTTCCTTTGTGAGTATGATTTTGATGTTCACTACATCAAAGGAAAGGAGAATGTGGTCGTAGATGCCCTAAGTAGGAGACGACATGAGGTTTACACCATATCCATGAACATAGATTTGAGAGACCGTATTTTGCAGCGATTGCCAGAGGATGGTTGGTATCTAGAGGTTTGTCAGAGGATCCGAACTCAGGGGGCCCTAGAGGGGAAGTTTGTGGACTACTCTTTAGAGTCCGATGGTTTATTATGCCATAGAGGGCGCATCTATGTACCCCCTCCTGGGGGTTTGCGAGATTTCATTATCATGGAAGCTCATAGAGCTCCTTATGCAGCGCATCCCGGGGTTAAGAAGATGCATGCTAACTTGAAGCAGTTATATCATTGGCCAGGAATGCAGCAGCTTATCACCGAGTTAATAGCCCAATGCCTTGAGTGTCAGAGAGTCAAGGTGAGCACCGCCATCCAGGTGGGTTACTCCAGTCCCATGCTATACCAGAGTGGAAGTGGGATACTATATCCATGGACTTCATCATTGGTCTTCCTATGTCATCTCGTCGCCATGATGCTATCTTGGTGATAGTTGACAAATTGACCAAAGTGGCCCACTTCTCACCAGTCCGGACTACCTTCACAGCTCCAGCAATGGCATAGGTGTTCTTGCGAGACATTGTCAGGCTTCATGGTGTTCCATGCAAGATTATTTCTGATAGGGATTCCCTCTTTACTTCTTCCTTTTGGAAGGCATTACAGGCAGCGTTGGGCACCAAGCTCAATTTCAGCATAGCCTATCATCCAAAGACAGATGGATAGACAGAGCGGGTTAACCAGGTGTTAGAGGATATGCTCTGCATGTACATCATGGATCATCAAACCTGATGGGAGGAGTACCTGCATTTAGTAGAATTTGCCTATAATAATGGGCATCACACTTCTTTGGGGATGCCACCTTTTTAGGCTTTGTACAGCAGACCATGCAGGACACCTTTGAGTTGGGACCATATTGAGGATAGAGTGGCCATAGGCCCTGAGATGGTCCGTGATATGGAGCAGCAGGTAATTTTGATTAGACAATGCCTTAGAGAGGCACAGGATAGGTAGAAGAAATATGCAGATGCAAAGAGGATAGACCGGAGTTACATGGTTGGGGACAGAGTTTTTCTGAGAGTGCGACTGCATAAGAGTCCGATCTGCTATGGAAAGGGTTCTAAGCTCGCACCTCGCTTTGTCAAACCTTTTGAGATTCTTGAGAGGATAGGACCAGTTGCTTATCGCCTAGCTTTGCCACCTAGCCTGTCATGCATCCACGATGTGTTTCATGTGTCAATTTTGAGAAAGTATATCTATGATGAGTCTCATATTTTAGATTGGGATGCCTTGCAGGTGGAGTCAGATGGGCAGCTAGCTTTGGATCCCATTCGCATTTTGGCCGCCGGACGTTGGCCTTTCGAGGTCGAGAGCTGGACCAGGTTAGGGTCCAGTGGGATTGCTATGATGAGGTTACAACTTCATGGGAGGATGCAGCACGTATGAGATCACAATACCCTCATCTTTTTGATTAAGTCCAGGAGGACGTTCATGCCTAGAGGGGGAGGGTGTGAGGCCCTACCCTGACCCATCCTATCTCTTCAGTTATTTTCATATTGGAACTATTATGGATGCTAGTTTTGACACACTATGGATATAGAACTTTATATGGTCCCACGATTTTTAGTAATATTGATATATATATTTGATGCTCCATTTCTATGCCTTGTGGATTATAGAATATTATATGATTCTAGATTAGGGTAATATTGTGATGATGTATGTTATTATCTGAATTTCAGGATTTGTTATAATGTTAGAAATATGTTTGCATATCTTGTAGATGGATCAAATTTTGAGGATTATGATGAATTGCTTTGATTTGTGACAAATCGTATTTTATAATGACAAGTCTTTGCAGAATGAATGTATTGTATTCTGATTATGTGTTTTATATTATATGAGGCTATTGGGAAGTACTAATCTTTAAATTGAGATGTGTAGGAAATTATCCATGTGACCATGGAAATATTATGGAGAATCAAGCCTAGGCCTATGTGCGTTCGCAAAACCAGGGGTTGTCTATTTGGAGAGGCAACACCCCGTATGTATTGTATTTTATTCGTAAATGTAAAATGTTGCATGAGTGTAAATTGTATTTATTGAATTGTTTAAATTGTTTAAGGGACAATTGTCACGTGTGTATTGTGATGTGGAATTATTTTGTAGTGTCACTTGACACCTATGTAGTATGTTGTGTTGGCAAATTTTCATGTCACCTTTTTGGAGAGTTTTATTTTTGTTAATTGTTATATCTCCTAATTATCCGTGAAGGAACCAAGAAATATAGGTTAGTGAGCCACAAGGAGGGTCAACTCAGAGTTGACCTATAGGTTAACTTCAGGTGGACTTTCTGAGGGTCAAATCAACTCCTAGAGTCAATTTTAGAGCATTTCTATTAGGCCTCATGGGGTACCTATGGGTGAAGGCCAAAATTGGCCATTTGTCTTACCCTTAGGACTTGTTTAACCACCCAAAAAAGTGGTTTTCCCAAGATGGACGAATTCCATCTATAGGAGTGCCATCCTTGGTAGGATAACCTTCTTGAAGGGAGTAATCCCTCTTCCCCATTCCATTTCCCTTCTCTAGGTACCTAGGTTAGGGAGTGTGTAAAACCTAGCGAAGACCAATCCAATAGGGGATCCCTCACTCTATCCAAGAGGTTGGAAGGAGTGAGAGAGGCTTTCTTAGGCTAAGAATGGAAGCTTAGTGAGCTAATCACCCACTCTACATCCTTGGAGATTTTTGGAGAAATTTTGGAGCAAAAAACCAGTTTTTAGGATAGAAAATTTGGGGCTAAGGATGGCAGAAAAAGATTGAGGATTGGGTAACTCTTCATCAAGCTTTCCCCTAGATTTCCCTTGGCAGGTCAAGGTTGGTGTTACTTTTCCCTCTTATGTAAATGCAAATGTCTAGAATGCTTGAATGGGAAATTGTTGTAATTCTTTAATTGTGTTGTATTTGTAAAAGTCTATGTGATTTCTTGCTTATTTTAGTTTTATGTATTGTTGTGTTTGGGGAGCGTTCAAGACCATCCTTTCCTTGGGAGGAAAGATTGGTCTTGGGGGTGGAAGGAGCTTGACAGCCCTTAGGGTGAGAGGCTCTCATTTTGAGAGTGATCTCAAGGGTCTGTCCATGAGACCCTTGTTGCTTTCTTTTGTCTTATTTCACTTGGGGGTCATAAGGGGGAGCAAATATGGCATGTTTGTCTTTTTGGGGGTCATAAGGGTGTAGGGATTAAGGATGACTTTTGGTTATGCTTTCATGGGTGTCATGAGTTGGCTGTAAGATCTATCTAGCAGATTTCTCCCCTAGGGTACTTGGTCCACTTCCACCCTAGTAAGGCATCACATTTTGTGATGAAGTTTGAGCTTGGGAAGGGATGTGTCTGTTGTGTTGATTTCTTTTCCCCTTGCTTGTTGTATTGCTTGGTTGTAACCCCGTCTAGGTCTTGATTCTCCAAGCTCGGGGGTGGCTTCTGGTAAGCCTAGGCTGGGAGGTGAGCATCCCATGGTCAGAACCCTAAAATTTTTACATGCAGGTTGCTGGGAAAAGAATCTAGGAGTTGCAGATTTTTATTCAGATACAGATTTTCTATTTAGATGCAGAAAAGCAAAAATGTAATTTTATGAATTGTCGCAAAAAAAAAAAAAAATGTAAATAAAGAGCTTTAAGTTGTTTTCTTTTATTCTCTGTATAAAGTCTAAGAATGAGAGACTAGTTGGATTATTCACCCATTTTAAATATGGGCCATTGTAGTTAAATATTCTATAAGCAATGTAAATTTTACTTAAATTTTGAAGCCTATTATGTTGCTGTAGACTGTATCAAAATTCTGTCTCAGAAAGAATTTTGTTATCTTGTTTATTTCTACAAATAAAAAAAAAGAGAAAAAGAAAGGAATGCATTAGGTTTCAATATTTACTTGCATAGTTTAATTACTGCTATTTTATTGCTTTGAACTCTATTTAGGCATAGCTGAAAAGGAACTAGTACTTATACATTGCTGTAGAAAACATGTTGTAAGACTGTTAAAAAAAAAAGGGGAAGAAAAATAAGACTTATTCATATTGTTGTTAAAAGACTAAGATCTGTATGCTTAGATGTTAGAATCTCAAAACAAAATAAGGGTTTCCAGCCCTATTGTCTTAACATTTATTTATATATATCTATAAATATATAAGTATATATATATATTGAAAAATATATACTTATATATATATATATATATAAATATATATAAATTTCTATATGTGTATATCCCTACAACAATAAACAAAAGAAGAAACATATTTTGGACTTGTGTATTCCTGTTACAAAAAAAAATATATAAAGGATTGCATGCTTCTGTGTTAAAAATATTTCAAAACAAATTCCTAACCCTATCAGGTTGATGTATATATATATATATGTTTATGTTCTGGTTACAGCAGTGTTTATATATATATATATAAATATATATATATACAAATATATATATTTACATATATATATATAAATATGTGCACATAAATATATATATATATATATATTTAAAAAATATATCATATATAAATCTAACAAAAAAAAAAGGGGGGGGGAAACGAGGGTACCAGCCGAGCCACTGTGTTTACACACAGTGGGCGGCGCGGAAGGCACCGCACTGTGTGTAAACACAGTGTAACGGCCGCGGCCCACCACTGTGCTACACACAGTGAGCGGCACCCGCCACTGTGTGTATACACAATGGGTGGCAGTTATACCGTCCGCCACTGTGTGTGCACACAGTGGGCGGCGCTGCCCGCCACTGTGTGTATGCACAGCGGCGTCCGGGAGATCCCCGCGCCACTTCCTCCGCCCTCTTCGAAACCCTCTGCCATGCCCTAATCCACCCCATACCTGCAATCACACACACGCACTCCAAAACAAAAAAAAAAAGTGGTATAATAAACCCTAACCCATTTCGGGTTAGGGTATAAATTTATAAGAAAATAAAATAAAAATGGGAATAAATAGAAATGCAACCCTAACCCAATTTCGGGTTAGGGTTAGCATTTTATGAATAAGGGAATTCTTTATTTAAAAGAATTTTAAATTAGAGATGGGAAATTTAAATTGGAGTTTTAAAATTTAATTTTATTAATAATTAGGGTTATTTTAATAATTGAATTATTATATGTTTTTATTCTTTAGAGAATTTAAATTTTAATATAGTTGGAAACACTATACCCTAAATCAAATTAATTTAATTAATTAGTCAATAGATTATCCTCAATTTAAAATGTGTACATTAGGTTATATTGTAAATGGGGAAAATTTAAAAAGGGAGAAATTGTAAATTAATTTTATGAACCTTAAGCCCTTGAGACCGGTTTGGGCCGGATTAAAACTAAATCGTCAAAATTAAGGGTTTAGGTAAATTAGAATTGGCTTTAGCTTAATATCGGTTTTAGCGGGCAAATGGCACTATAGGAATTCGAACCCTTATCGGTTGAATCTAAATAGTAAATTTGCGTGTGCAGCAATTAATTAATAACATTATCATCATATGGTTGGGAATGATTCAATACATTAAGATAACCAATTAACCCTCATTTTTAATTAGCGACAACTTAATTAAGGTAATTGATCTAGCTAACTAATTCGTGACACTAATTAATCTCCACCAAATAAAGCCACTCGTTCGAGTTGGCTAATTAACCCATCCTTAGTAAACAATTTTATTTTCACTCTAGATAAGACAAAATTCTAATAAAGTTCTTATAATGTAGGATATGTTGCGAGTTCATGTTGTCAAAAGAAAAAATTTGTTGTTCCGTTTTTGTGCCCAAAAGTTGGGCATGACAGTTCTCAACTTTTCCCTTAAACTATCCCTATGAAAGTATATCAATTAACAATTCTAGCTAAATCCAGACTTACCGGTTAGTGAGGAGACTAAACATACATGCAGTCACACAAAGGGACATCACATAACACCAGTATGTATGAGGAAAACTCAAGATGGGAAAAACCTCAGTGAGCAATGCTGCTGGAGTCTACTGCTCCAATCCAACCTCACAATGAAATCTATTACAATGTTTAGGGCACCAACCCAAGGAACTATAACCCCTAACTTGTTTATGGGCTACAACCCCTGATTTAGGGCACCAACCCAAGGAGAACCAACCCCTAACTAATTTATGGGATACAACCCAAAGGAGCTACAATCCTAGGACCGAGCTACAACTCAGTGATCTCAATGATATCTTCAAATAAAAAATTAATAATACTGTTACAAGTAAATCTTGTAACCATTTCATATACCTCACTGTGTCAATGAGATACCTTCTCTACTACACCAACTCACTCTTTTGATGTTGTTTTGCATGTAAACTCTACCGGTTCACCTCTACTCTCCTTCTCTATTGGATCTCCTCCTCACTACTTTATTCTTCAATTCTCTCAATTGTCTTCCTACCGGTATAATCTCTTACTAGTTCTCTCTTTAGATGCACTCTAGCTTCTATACCGGTTTCTCAAACCATACCGACTAACCCTCTATTAAACCCTATCATCAGTTTAACCTTCACTCCCTCAGTTAATGCTAACCTTAGCTATTTTCTCTCTGACTTATCTAGCTCTCTCATGTATCACTCAAATACTTTGTAGCAACTCTATCCTCTTCCATTCAGCAACAACCTTCAATGATTTTGGCTTCCTTATTTATAACCTGGTTTTCCTACCAAAAGCCAATTAAAAAACATGAGTGGTTAGGGTTTCCTCATCAACCTCGAGGAAAACCAAATCCAATCAGATCTTATTCGATCTAATCACCCAGATAGTTGTATGCTCATCATTGCCATTAACACACCTTCTTGATCACGCCTTCTATCTTTGGGAATCTTCTTTTTACCCTATTGGCTGATCTCTTTGTCAAACACCAAGATTGGTCTTGCACTTTCCTTCTTTTGCCTTGATGTCTTCAATCATTATGAGTTTTCTCTCTATTGTCCTCAAGACCTCGATCTGCAAACCTCTACAACACATCCCATGATTTACAGAATCTACCATTAATGTCGGCCAACTCTGCAACTACCTCATTGGTGTACATTCCATCTACTGTTGCATGCAAGTATGCCACCTTGACTCCACGTGGCATCCATGTCAACCACCTACTAGCTTGGATCAGTGTGTCGATTCAGGGATCACTGACCAAACACTCAACCAGTTCTTCTCTTTTGTCGGTTTACTAACCCTGCGAGTATTTTACACTTTACCAGTTAACTTCTTATGTCTTCTCTTTGCTGAACTACAAGTGGAACTCCTTAGCCAATTTACCAGACGTGTCTATCCATAGCATGTTCATCTCAATCAGATGGGAGTCACAACTCTTAGCCTCTTCACTTCCTTACCGGTTCTCATGCTTACCGGTAGTCATTCTGATAACATCATGTCATCAACCTTCAGTGAATTCCATATAAGGCATCTTCATGCCAGTTTCATTCTCTATTTCCAACTGCTCCACTTTGCCTTCTTCATCATTAGACCAGACAACATCTCTGCTAGTTTCTCAAGGATGACAAAACCATCACTCTTCATCTGCACCGGCATCCCAACATGACTTCTTTGTTGGTCCTGTGCATAACCCTGATTTCATGCACTTGAGGCATTCCTTTGATTCACAGGTGGTTCTGGTGTTAACCTTTAAACACCTACCTTTACTTCTTCTTCCTTATCTCATAGAACTATAATGCACATTATTCATAATAGGAGATAAACTCTATTTATCGGTGGAGTGATACCTATGTCATCTACATCCTGCAATACACTCATGTGACTTCCCTATTTGCACAACACATCTTCAAACAGTCACATGTGATCCTGTGTGGGCACATTCACTATCAGTCATCTCTCCACATGGTGACTGCATTCTTCATCCAGTGGGAGTCATTGTGTTCTGCAGCATCACAACATACCAGTGACCTATACGTCCTTCTCCTCCAGTGTTGATGTGATTTTAGGTAACATTATGCCTTTTCATCACAAACAACATCCAAGCATCCTTCTTAATGCCAACACTTCACTTAACAATTGACATACTCTCCATACTAGTGATACACTGTACCGGTACCGGTAACCTTACCATTCCATCCACACAAGTCAGGCACTAACTTGTGTACTGGTTACACTAGTGGTCATTACTCTAAATGACATTCTCTTCCTTACCTTACCGATGTTTTGCAACACAAGGTGATATCAAAGATATCTCATTGTGTACTCCTTCATGATAGTGTTGCACATACATCTCTCATACCAGTAGTCAAACCATACCGATTGACACCAATGACAACACAATACCAACAGATTTTTGGCATTGATGTCAAAGGGAGAGAGATATTGATGTGAAAAAAGAAAAATAAAGTGAAAAATAAAAATAAAAGGGGAGAGCTATTGATAGTGGGAGAGATATATGTATAATTCAGAGCTTTACAAAGATATCTTTCACAGGGGGAGTTTGGTCTTTATTTCAGAACTGTATGTGGGAGATTGTTGGTTGTCTTCTATTGGGGGAGACTTGTTTGGAATTTCATGGTACTTAGATATTTTTCATATCTAGTGTTTCCATCAATGCCAAAGGGGGAGATTGTTAGCCATTTGGTGGAATTGATTGTGTTGCATTGATATTTTTTCATTGATGCCAACACTATCTGTTTCAATGCTTTAACCGGCACCCTTCTCGTCCTGGTAGGTTTAGTGGTTTCTGGTTGATTTGGATCTGGCATGATCTAGTATAGTTTGGATATGGAATTGGCTAGTTCATGATGGATGTTATTTTATTTTCTTAGAAGCTTGGCTTCTGGTTCCCGCGAGGGTTTCATCGGCAAAGCTTTTGATGAAGATCTTTGATGAATTGCATAAGTGGTGTTAGTGCATCTTGTGGTGGAGTTTCAAGATGTTGATGGTGATCATGTTCGAGACTTGGTAGATGAAGATCATTCCTGTAGCGTGTGGACCTATACTAGATCCCAGTTGGTCTAGGTTATGGACTGATTTAATGAAGCATGTGGATTGGACTTCTCGATACATTTCCAGGATGTCTTATGTGTTGGATATTATTTGTTTGGTCTAAGGCCAACATGTTTTGTAATTATGTAATTGGTTTATGCTGGCATATGATGAACCAACATGTTGATATGATGATAATGTATGTTGTCATTGATGTCAATAAGTGTAAGTGAATCGGTATGCAAATTGAAAGAAGTTGGTGAACCGGTATGAAGAAATGTAGTGAACCAATGTCGGGGTTTCACTAAGTGTGACTACCGGTTGGTAGTCTCAGCTTTAGAGTTTCCAGTTTGGCAATCCAGCTTGTGCAATGCAATCGATGAAATTCTGTGATGAGTTAGCTAAGAGATAAGGATGAGATCGAGGTTCCATGTCAGTTTGGTGCACGTGAAGGATTTCCTTGAGGATCTTGCATGAGAAGATCGACTGCATTAAAAGTCTACCTCGGGAATGAACATTCTTCTTGGCGATATGAGAAGAAAGTGTGATGAGTTACTGATTCCCATGTGTGGTGAAGAATGAATGATGAAAATTGTCTTGTGATCTATTTGAGATTGTATTCCTCTATGCAAAGTGTTTGGACGGTCAGGATTGGACCGCTTGTATTGTAAACCTAAGATGCTTAGGGTTTAGAGTTTATGCTACCGACCTAATTGTTGTCTATAAGGTCGATGATGTTTGTTATTGTAAGTTGTTGGCAAATGTTGTGTGTGTATCCAAGTGATGAGATACTTGCTAGACCAGTAAGAGAAAACTGCAGAGTGTGATTGCAAAAGTAGAGGAACTGAAAAGGATCTGCCTTGGCATGTAGTGCTGTTATCGGATCAGAGTTTTTACCTGTTGTCTTCTAACCATTTCAATAGTTGGAAAATCCCTTTACCAGGTGGCTTTAATAGGCTTACTATAAATCTTCTAACCAGGTGACTCAAGTTTATTGAGTTTTTTAAATCCTATAGCAAGGTAACCTTTAACAAGGTATATAGCCATCCCTTAACCAGGTGATCTTTAATAGGATCGGTTCCTAGCAGAACCTTATTGTAAAGTATTTAACTAAACTAGGCTCCTAACAGAGTGAGCTTCAAAAGAGTTCAAAAATAAGTTTGTGGGTATTCATCCCCACCGTCGTTTTTCCCATTTGGGTTTCCACGTGAAAAATCTATATGTCATGTGTTGTGCATTTTTCATGTGATGATTAAGGGTTCTTTGTTTGAGTGATTATGAATGCAGAGCTAATAGGTTATGGTATTACTTTTACACCACATGCATATGTTTATGGGTGAAGTTGTTATCAAGTATTGAATGTATTTGAAGTGTTCAGACTTATCAGTTTATGTTGTCTGAAGTCTTATTGTGTTTAACCGGTATTGCCATGGTTAAGTTCAGTGATGAAGACAACCGGTTGGTATTGCTTTAACTTGATAAGTTGTTGAGAAAGTTTTTGTCTGTACTGATTCACCCCCCCCCCCCCCTCTTAGTAATAGTTAGGGTACCTATTGTTTATCATTATTAATCAATTGATATCATAGAAACTCCAGGTCCTCGGTGATATAAGCTTAATCGCTTGAGGTAAAAGATCTTGCCTTAATGATGAAGAGGGAAGCCTTAATGATGAAGAGGGAAGGTCCTAAGTTCAATAGAGATAACTTCAAAATATGGAAGGACAGAATGAAGATCTATATCAAGAGTTTGGGTGCTCAAAACTAAAGCTATGTTGAGAATGCCTATGTGATTCCCACTGGCACTCTGACCGATGATCAGAAGAGAGAGATTCAAAAAAATGGGCAAGTCATGGAAGCTCTTATTAGCAGTTTGTCTGATATTGAGTTCATTGATGTACAAGATAAGGACACTCCTAAAGATGTATGGGACACATTGGAAACTATTTATGGTGATGATGAACATGTAAAGAAAGCTAAGGAAGAGAGCCTTAGAGGAAAATTTGAAGACATAAGGATGGTTGAAGGTGAGACCATTCATCGATATGGCATAAGAATCAAGACTGTTGTTGGAGATTTCAAGAGCATTGGTGGAATGATTGATTATGCCACCGTTGTCAGTAAAGTCTTGAGATCATTGTTACCAGTCTATGCAATTAGAGTTGCTTCTATCTAGGAACTAAGGTCTATTGATAAAACCAAGGTATCCCTAGACTCTATCATTGCAAAGTTAATTGCATATGAGTTGAATAGCTATGATGGCAGTGTTTAGAAGAATGAGTCATCTTTTAGAGCATTTGTTGCACCAACCAGAAAAAGAAAAGAAGCAAGTACCAATTATGAATCCATGCAAAGCAGAGGTATGGATGATAAAGAAATTCTGATGGAGTTTGAAGCTCTTCTTGCCAAGAGACTTCCAAAAGGTACTAAAAAACATAGAGGTAAGCTTCCTTTGAAATATTTTTCCTACAATAAGATAGGACATATAGATGTTAACTATCCTAACAATGACAATAAGGATAAACCAAAGAGGTTTAGAAAGTATAAAGGAGGAAATAGAAGAAATTGTCTTGTTGCAGTTGATGAAGGTGTTATTGATGAAGAATCTAAGGATGGAGAAAATGAAGACATAGTATTTGTAGCTATAAAGGAAGAAGTGTCTGACAAGAAAGCACTTGTCTCTCGCATTGACAACTCTAATGAGTGGATAATTGATAGTGGTTGTTCTCACCACATGACTGGTGATAGGAGAAATTTTCTGTCTCTAGAAGAATATGAAGGAGGTATTGTTAGATTTGGCAACGATGCGCCATGTTTGGTGAAAGGTACAGGATCCATCTCACTGAATGGAAAGAGCAGTGCAGATGATGTCTACTGGGTAGAAGGTCTTAAGCATAACCTATTGAGTGTTGCT
This sequence comes from Cryptomeria japonica, assembly GCF_030272615.1. Classification (NCBI taxonomy): domain Eukaryota; kingdom Viridiplantae; phylum Streptophyta; class Pinopsida; order Cupressales; family Cupressaceae; genus Cryptomeria; species Cryptomeria japonica. The sequence continues at coordinate 392,579,760 of NC_081406.1, read as the reverse complement.
CAGCTAAATGATAAAGGACTCATTCTGGAGTTCAAAGGTGGAGTCTATAGTATAATAGGAAAGAGTGGCGAACTTATTGCCACCAGTAAGCAGACCAGAGGTAACTTATTTCAGTTGAATGCCAAGATAGGTCGATGTCTAATGGCTAAGTTTGATGATAGTTGGATATGGCATAGGAGACTTTGTCATATGAACTTTGATAATATTGTAAAGGCTAGTAAGATCAAGGTAGTAAGAGGATTGCCTTTGCTAAACAAACCGGAAAATTCTTTGTGCAGAGAATGTCAACTTGGGAAGACGTCTTCCTCAACTTTCAAAGGTAAGTCTTTTTCAGCAGAAAACTTACTTGACCTTGTGCATACTGATTTGTGTGGTCCTATGAAAACTAAAAGTATTCAGGGAGATAGGTATTTCATGATTCTTATTGATGACTGCTCAAGAATGATGTGGGTCATATTCTTGAAAGACAAGTCTGAGGTGTTTGGAAAGTTCAAAGCCTTTAGAGAATTAGTAGAGAAGGAAAGTGGTCAAAAGATAAAATGCCTAAGAACTAATCAAGGAGGTGAATTCACTTCTAATGAATTTAACAAGTACTATGAAGATAGTGGTATCAAGAGGCAATTGTTTTCCCCAAGGACACCACAACGAAATGGCATAGCAGAAAGGAATAACAGGATTGTAGTTGAAGTGGCTAGAACAATGTTGATCCAAGAAAAGGTTGCTCACACTTTTTGGAGAGAAGCGGTGAGCATTGCAGTCTATATTATGAACTGGGTACTCATCAAGAAAGGTAGAGTTAAAACCCCTTATGAGTATTGGACCGGTAAAACTCCCACTGTGAGCTACTTTAAAGTATTTGGGAGTAAATGCTATATCAAGAGAGGTGAGCATTTGAGCAAATTTGATGCTAAAAGTGGTGAAGGAATATTTCTAGGATATTCCACTAAGAGAAAATCTCTCAAGTGCTACAACAATAGAACATAGAAAATTGTTGAGAGTATCAATGTTAGGGTTGATGAATCCCCTGAGGAACTTGAGGAAACCTGCAGAGAAGAAGTGGAAGATGAACTAGGTATAGCCTTTTGGGAACTGGTTAAGACAAAAACAAGTAAAGATCTCAGCGTTCTTCTATTGGTAGAAGCTGCAGTAGGAGAAGAAGAAGAGGTAAGTGAAGAAGAAGAAGAAGAAGAAAAGCTAGCAGATCAAGCTAGAGTCATTCCTAGGTATGTGAAACTACATCAATATCCGAAGCAAATCATAGGAGATAAAGATGCAGGGATACTCACAAGAAGAAAATTGAAAGAAAACTCTTGCATGATTTTTGAATTAGAACCCAAGACTTTCAAAGAAGCACTTACAGATGAAGACTGGATTAAAGTAATGGAAGAGGAGCTAGACTAGATAGAAAAGAATGCAACATGGTCTCTGGTACCCAGACTAGAACACAAAAATGTCATAGGTACCAAATGGGTCTTCAAGAATAAGCTAAATGAAGAAGGCATAGTTGTAAGGAATAAGGCAAGACTTGTATGCAAAGGATATGCTCAGGAGGAGGGAGAAGACTATGGAGAAACCTTTGCTCATGTGGCTAGACTAGAAGGTGTATGAAGGCTACTTGCATTTGCAGCATTTAAAGGATTTAAGGTTTATCAGATGGATGTGAAGTATGCATTTTTTAATGGAATCCTAGAAGAGGAAGTGTATATTGAGCAACCGGAAGGGTTTGCCTTATCAGAAGATAGTAACATGGTGTGTAGATTACACAAATCCCTGTATGGATTGAAACAAGCACCTAGGGCATGGTATGAAAGGTTACACTCTCATCTTGTGAAGATTGGATTTCAGAGAACAAGTGAGGATAGCAACATCTATCTAAAATCTGAAGGTGATCAGATACTGATTTGTGAAGTATTTGTAGATGAAATAATTTTGTGTGTGAAAAAGTGGTCTATAAGCTGCAAGCACAACACTTCAATTAAGTCATTATATGCATGGTTAATAATCAATAAGTAAAAAACCATAACAAAGCGACTAATTTCCTTCTAAAAGATGTGAATATAAGATTGCTCTCAGATTGTTATAAGCAATACCAGTGACTAGACTACACTAAGATGAAAGATTTAATCTATATGATATTAACTATATGGATGCAAGATGGATGAATAATTCAAGAAAATAATCAATTCAAGCAATATGGATGTAAGCAATAATGCATGCAAATAATCTAAAAAGCACAATAATCTTCAATGACTCCAGAGAAAAATTAGCATGATAATAATCTCCAAGCGTGTTCTCAAAAATCTCTGGGGTAAATTGGAATGAGAGCTGAAGACTGAATTTATAGAGAATTACCAAGAGAAAAGCTAAATTTAGAATTAATTGAAAATAATTGAGAAATCAAGTTTAGTTAACCTTGAGATAGATTCCAATTATAGTTTAATTGAAATGCATTCAAATTAGAAGTCCAAGTTGAATTGGAAATAATAATAAATTAATTCCATGCATTTGTGATAAAAATAAATAATTCTTTTATTTATTCAAGAAAAGAGTCTTTTCAATGCAACTGAACTTCTGTTTCTGAAAAGCTTTGAGTTCCAATTTTAGAGAATAATTCAATAACTCAATTAAATTGCTTTTCTGATTTCAAGTTCTAAATTTAGAAAAAGAAATAATATCTCAAGTTTGATTTCTCTCTCAATTCAATTCTTTTTGTTTAATTTCAATTCAACTCTTGTTTTGTAATTAATTCCTCTTTTGTAATAAATTAATTCCTTTTGCATGATTAAATGGCAATTTTATTAATTAATTAAATATACAAGGATATTTAATAAATTAAAATGGGATAATTGATCAAAAATGATATTCTTGGAAATGATTCGATTAACTAAATGAATATTTAATTAATATTGAGTAATTGATTTGCCATGTGATATTTGATGATTAAAGAATTAATAATGTGCTCAAGATTGATTTAATGTCTTTGGTTAGGACCTTGGTGATGTTGTCAAGATTAGGGGCCCATGGTTTAGATGACCATTTTTAGGGTATTACATTTGCCCCTCTTTGAATTAATGTGCGAGCAACATGTTGGTTCAAAGAATGTGTGATGTCTAGGAGATGCTAGTTATGAACTTGAATGATCACGAACTAGATGAAGAGCGAGGTGTTTAGCTTGATTCAAAGCGAGAAAGCTGAATGAAGTCTGATTAAAGTGATACCATTCTCGAACTTGATTGAACTAAGGAATGATAGAAACAAAAGATACCGAACTTGAACTTGATTGATCAAGAAGCGGATCTTATTGATCTAGAACTTCATTGAACTTAGATGCAGTGAGTGATGATAAAAATCAATCTTGAACTTGAATGATCAAGATACGATGAAGATAAACTGTTGAGCTTGATCAAGAAACAAATACTGAACACCTACTTAAATTGAGTGTGATCAAAGATACTCTTTAAAATTTTGATTGAGTTTAAAAGAATAATCAGCTTGATGTGAAGTGATGAAACTGATTAATGTTAAGAGATTGATTTAGATGAAAGACAAATATCAGCTTGATTTGAAGCGATGAAACTGATATACCCCTAGCGATTGATTCGATTCAGATGATCGAGAGATCTCAACTTGATGTGAAGTGATGAAGCTGAGATGCCCCTTAGCAATAAGAATTGATTTTCTTTAGTTGAAAAGATTTTGCTCGACTTTTGATGAAGATTTGAAAAATTTCTCGACTTGTGAGATGTGAGGTCATAAGGTCGTGAGTATGCCCCCTCGGGAATGAAATCAAAAGATAGCGAGGGTACATGATGATTATAGGCAATTGTGTGGCGAAAATAAGTTATTTGAGCACAAATTGATTCTGAGAAATTTTTGAAAAATTTGGTATTGATTGATGAAATTGAGCGTAGAGTTTATCGTAAAGTTGATGTGTAGAATTGAAATTGATATTCAGTGTTGAAATTGAGCGTAATTTGAAGAAAGAATGAGCATTTGATGAAAAGAGAGCTAAGCGGTCCAAATTGTGAAATTGACTAGCAAAATGATCTCAAATTTTGATTTCAATCCTGAAAATGGAATCAGAGTAGTCAAATTAGCTAAGGGTACAATTTTCATGCCCATCGGAGAAAGTTAAAAAATTAGGTTTTTGGCTATATATGGGACGAAAGTGTCATTTTCAAATCATTTTAACCCTCCAAGTTTGAAAATTCAAAAAACCTTCTATGAAGAAAATGGTGGTCCCTACTTGTCAGCATTGATTCGAGCACCAGAGACGTCATAATTGACCCCAAAACTATGAGCTAGCGGTAAGTGATCGATCTTAAGCCTCTTTATGTTTTCAATTTTGAATTTTTTTGTTCATTTTTCAAGTTTTTCACATGTGTGGGGTCAAGTTTCACAATTTATCATGCAGGATCCCGTCTCATACGAGTAACTGGTAAAATTTATTTTTTCATTTAGGGTCATTAGAATTGTCGTTCATGACTCACCCTCGTATCATACGACAGGTCTGTTAAAAGACCATTTTGTCATGCGAGAGCCAATAGTTTGTCATTTGGGGATGTTTTGTCATGCGAGAACTATTCTTGACTTGTAGGAGATTCTGTCTCTCTGAGTCTTGTCATTCGGGAGACAGTGAGCATTTTTGAAGGTCTAAACGTGAAATTTTGATTTTGCATTTGACTTAGTTGGATTTGCATGATGTTTTACTTCTCTTGTAGGCTCATTTGGAATGTTTTCTGATGCTTCGTTGTTGAGTTTTTGCAAGTTTGATTACCTCCTGTGATGTTTAGATGTGTATATCCTCCTACTATGGCATTAGTTCAACATTTATCTAAGGTTGAGCAGGCTCATATTGACTTGTGCGGCTTGACTCATCTATTAAGATTACCTGATATCTGTGTGAATCACAGAATGCTCAAGGCATTGGTTGAGCGTTTTCATTCAGAGCAAAACACGTTTCATCTATCAGTGGGGGAGTTGACTATCACTCCTGAGGATGTATATAGGATCCTCTATATCCCTTTTGCTGGGGATAAGGTGGATTATGATTCAGGGCACCTTCCAGGATTATAGGCAGTGACACATGTCTTCAGTGATCCTGACATTTTGACTCATTCCATTAGTTGGGACATACTGATGAGCAAGTACAGCAAGGAGTATCCTCTGGCATGTGTTCTAGTAGGGTTCATAGGCTATTTTCTGATGCCAGATAGAGGGCAGTAGGGTTTCTAGTGTAGATGGGGTTGGATGTTAGAGAGATTGATAGAGACCCCTCAAAGACTTGGCTGGGGTTCATATTTATTGGCCCACATGTATCGAGAGATGCATGAGATCGTGTATAGAGATGGGTGGAGCAAGTCCGCTAGTATATATATTTTTCAGGTGTGGGCTTGGGAGCACCTTCCTATTTGTTGGCCCATAGTAGATGATAGTAGAGAGATCAGGCAGCCAATTATATACAGGTATGCCAAATACATTACGCAGGCCCATCTAGGCAAGACAGATTTTTTGAGATGGCAGCTAGATGACCTGATAGCTATTGTATGGAGACCATATAGAGGTTTGGAGCCTTGGGCTGACTGGTGGATGGTTTGCAGGGACCTTTTTATTACATGTCCTCTTATTGGGAGATCACAGACCATTGTGGAGTGGTTCGTCGTATCATGGGTGATGAGGCAGTATGGTTGGCCTCAGGGGATCTCGTAGGAGTTTACAGTGTATGTGCATTATGTAGATGAGGAGAGACAGGGATGGTCTCCATGGTTGTCCTATGCTTTGGCAATGCAAGAGCTGACTGGTTTACACTGCCTAAGGTGGGATTATATGGATGATGTGGAGGATGCGGGGGTGTTTCCCTAGTATAGAGATTGGTTTCAACAGCATCTGTTCCCTCGATTCATAAATCTAGCAGAGTAGGCTCCTCATATTGAGGATGTTGAGGATGATGCCCCCACACCAGCACAGGGATAGGGACAGGGCCATAGGTAGGGCCACAGGCAAGGATAGGCATAGAGAGCTGAGGCTCCACGATGGAGTGGTGGTGATCCTGATGCTAGCAACAGCAGGGTGCCAGCTGATGTTGGACAACAGAGGGGTGAGGGAGGATCCCTAGTGCATGTAGGAGTGAGATTGGGTGGGACTGAGGAGGAGTGAATAGCTCCAAGATAGGTCCGGCAACGGTGGGATGAGCAGGGTGGAGCTATAGGTGGAGATGGGGGTGGAGAGTGTGAGAGAGTAGGGGATTGATGCAGGGCGGTCGATGAGAGCACGTCTTGCAAAGTTGTAGTCACAGTTGACAGTGGCTCAGACTCAGCTGCGGAGCGAGACTGGTAGCTTGCTGAGGTGAGGGTCGAGCATGATCGCCAGATCGCATCATTGAGGGCAGAGTCGAGAGCAGAGATAGAGGCTTTACGATAGGAGGTGCTTCTCCAGAGTAGTAGGGTAGCTTATTATGTGGCAGCATATAGTATCACAGTTCCTGTTGAGCAGCAGGTGATACCCTACTTGCAGTATATGGCATGATTAGAGGGAGCTTGGGCACCTCGTCAGGATCCTGGGCATCAGGCTCCTCCTCCTCCACCAGACGATGAGGCAGAGGGTACTAGCTAGATTATTTCTTTTTGTAGCTCAGATATTTTTTGTAGACACGCCCATTTTTTGTAGCCTATACGATTCTTGCTCTGATGGGAGTTTGTATATGTCATTCGACATCATTTTATACTCTTATACTTGACATGATATATATATGAGATCCGATTTAACTTCATTGTACCTGTTTTGATTCGCTTATGAGATGTCTTTTATATGCTTTATTGTATATGTATGCATTTCTTTTCAATATGAATGTATGTAATGCAAATGAATATGGATGTCTATTTTTGGTTCTTTTCATATGCAAATGAATGAATGTGTAATGAGTAATATGAGTAATGCAATGTTTTTATTTTTCTATGCAATAAGATGAATGCAGATGAGTAAATAATGAAATGTATGAAGCTATATTAAATGTTATGTATGCAGCTAAAGCATCTCAAAACACAAGTACTTGATCAAAGAAATGATGATAAATAGACCGCTTAGCGTAAGAAATGATGATGCTTTTAGCTCTCATTCAGAAGATAAAGAGATTATTATCATACCAAAATCACTCTAAATTCACAAAAATGAAAAATCATATGCAAAATGATATGCAAAATGATATGCAAAATGATATGCAAATGATATGCAAAATGATATCCAAAATGCATCTTAAACCTAGTCACTGGATTTAAAATACTTAAGATTCATCACTGAGCATAACGAACACAACAAGCAGATTACAGTTCCTTTCTTTTTCAATGTGCAATATTTATTATCTTGTCCACAATGACCCTTTTTTTGTTCATATCCTTGGATAGATTTCGCAGGGACCTGAATTGCATCATAAAGAAATTCCCTCAAAATAGACAAAGAAATGATATGGACCTCCCTGTAGCATACAAATAAGCAGAGTCGATGTATGTGAGGTGAATTCACCTTGTTGTGAAGGCTCTTATCACAGACACCCAGCTAATTTATATGTTTCCAGATCATTGGGATCACTCCTACAAGCAGAAAACAAAGAAAATATTATGCCCCCAATCCTTGCTCCTCTTAGTCACAATAGACTTCCTCGAGTTACTCAGAGAGATAATAATCGAAAACCAATATAAAAGACAGCACGCAAAGAAAATTTTCATTCATAGCTCAAACTATTTAGTGATTGTTTTTTGTTATGTTGTTTTGCTTGTTTACTCAGTGATAAAAAACTCTTTTGTAGTTAGGAGATAGGTGACTGACTCAGAGTGGACAACCAGGTTTCACTAACAAAAAGATGACTTAGTTGACACTGCTTAGGATATGTAATGTGCTATGTCAAGTAACCTAAGACTAGGACGTTAATTAGTTTCAAGTCACGAGGGTTCCAACGAACCAGGATGTAATGAAAGTGACTGAAAAATATGTACATGCGAAAGCAAAGATGCATGAAAGCGGGAAATGCCAACATTGCGTTGATAGATAGAGCGCTTGAGTACAAGAGGCGCCTGTTTGCCAGGTTTTCACCTGCTTGGCAGAGATTCAATTTTTTTTAACCAAGGTGCCTGTTTACCAGGTTTTCACCAAGCCATTTTCTTTCTTTTTCTTTTTTTTTCTTTTGATGATTTTTCCTTTTTTTTTGTATTTTTTTTATTTTTCTGATTTTTTTAATTTTTTTTCAGGACTTTTTCCAACTGTACAAGTTGGTGGCACAGAGAATGCTAAGAGAATAATTTCTTCAAGTGGATGGTGTTAATCGTTTCACATATCTATTCTCCTTTCGAGATTGAGAGTTGATAGGCACCAGCGCCGAATACTGCAGTAACAATGTAGGGACCCAGCCAGTTGGGTTCAAACTTCCCTTTCTTGTCGCGAAACTATTGATTTTTTGGATTTTCTCTCAGAACTAGGTCACCAACCTGAAATTCTCTTTGTCTAACTTTCTTGTTATATCCTCTGGACATTCTCTTCTGATATACCCTAAGATGATCAAACGTCACTTGTCGACGCTCATCCAGCAATTTGAGTTCTTGCAATCTAGATATTCTATGATCTTCATCAGTAATAAGACCTTGTAAAGAAACTCTTAGAGATGGTATTTCTACTTCAATAGGTAATACTACTTTAGACCCATACACCAAAGAGAAAGGTGTAGCCCCAGTAGGTGTTCTGATACTTGTTCTGTAAGCCCATAGTGCAGGATTGAGCTCCAGATGCCAATCCTTCCCAGATTTGTTCATTGTTCTATGCAAGATAGTCAGTAGGTTTTTGTTAGATGCCTCAGCTTGTCCATTACCTTGAGGGTAATATATCAATGACCAGTGTTGCTTTATTTTGAATTTCTCACAAAGCTCATCCAAATCTTTATTCTTAATGTCCTCCATTATCAGTCACAATTGATGAAGGTATCCCATACCTGCAAATGATATAATTTAGGATGAACAAGGCAACTTGTTTACTGGTTGCTTTGATGAGCAGAACTGCCTCTACCCACTTGGTGAAATACTCAGTAGCAGTTATGATGAATTTGTGTCAGTTGGATAAAGCAGGATATATCTGGCCAATGAGATCAAAGGCCCATTGCTAAAAAGGCCAGTGTGTTATAAATAGTATGAGGTCCCTTGTCGGGGCATGTATGAGATTTCCATGAAGTTGACATTTCTCACAAGTCTTAGCAAATTGGATTGCGTCTTTTTCCATGTCTGGCCAGTAGTAGCTAGCCCATAGTAGTTTCTGAGCTAAAGTAAGGCCATTCGAATGAGATCCACAAATACCTTCATGGACTTCCGATAATGCATGTTTAGATTCTTCAGTTTCTAGACATCTAAGCAATGTACTGTCCAAACCTCATCTAAATAAATTGTTAGCTATGATAACATACCGCGAAGAATTTCAAGGTAGGTTTCTTTTCTCATTTTGAGTAAGATTTCCAGGGATAATTTGGTCTTGTAGATAGAAATAGATGTGATTGTATCAGGATGATTCATGTCCAGTAATAGAACAGACTATTTGGGTCTCAGGAAAATCATAAGAGAGGTAATATAACTCTTCCACCAAGAAATCAAAGCAAAAATTAGACTCTTGTAACTCAGGTATAGATGCCACGGTAGCCATAGCATTTGCTGCTCTATTTGCAGACCTAGGAATCTGTTGGAATGATACAAAAGCAAAATACTTCTTAAGATCATCAACCATTCTCTTGTAAGGCATCAATTTCTCATCTCAAGTCTGATATGTACCATTGATCAGATTAACCACCAGTTGAGAATCTCCATAGATATACAATTTTGCAACCTTCCATTCAATGGCTAGTTTTATCCCAATCACCAAAGCTTCATATTTTGCAATGTTGTTTGTGCAAGGGAATAGAATCTTATAAGACTTTGGGATTGAATATAATATGCCAGGACCTTAACCATTTTGAGTAAAGGACCCATCAAAGAACTTTTTCCAAGGTTGTTGAGTAAGGTGCATTATAGATTCATCTGGAAACTCTATGTGTAGCATTTGAGTGTCCTCAAGAAGAGCTTCAGCAAGTTGATCAGCAATTACCTATCCTTTTATGGCTTTGCATTCCACATATTCAATGTCAAACTTTGTAAGGATCATGACCCATTTCGCCAATCTTCCTGTAAGTGTTGCTATATTGAGAAGATATTTGAGTGGATCAAATTTGGCCACCAGCTTGACTGAATGTGCTAGCATGTAGTGTCTCAATTTTTGTGATGCAAAGACTAACACCAAGCATGTTTTTTCTATTATAGTGTAGTTCATTTCATAAGACACCAATGTCCTACTAATGTAATAAATAGCTCGTTCCTTTTTGTTGTCGTCCTATTGTTCCAGAAGTGCCCCCAGTCATGAATCAGTTGTTGATATATAAGATTAGTGGTTTACCCTGAATCGATGGCAACAATATCAGTGGATTTGACAAGTACTCTTTTATTTGCTGAAGATGTTGTTTGCATTGCTGATCCCAGTTGTATATTATTCCTTTTCTCAATACCTTTGTGAAAGGTTGAGCTTTGTCTGCTAGTTGAGAAATGAATCGTCTGATGGATTGGAGATGTCCCTATAGACTTCTCATTTGGCTGATGTTCTTCGGAGGCGGCATTTTCATTATAGCTTGAACCTTCTTAGGATCAACCTTGATGCCCTTCTTTGAAATGATATAGCCAACTTGTTTACCAGATGTCACTCTGAATGCACACTTCTTTGGATTTAACCAGAGTTGAAACTTTTCCATTCTGTCGAGTATAGGACCTAACTCTTGAATATGCATTGATCTTTTCATAGTCTTCACTAAGGTGTCATCAACATAATCTTCCATATTCTTATGCATCATGTCATGAAAGATGGTTGTAACTGCTCTTTGATAGGTTGCTCCTGCGTTCTTTAGCCCAAATGGCATGACAGTCTAGCAAAATGTTCCCCATGCCTAGGTGAAAGTTGTCTTTTCTTGATCTCCTAGAGCTATTTTGATTTGATTGTATCCAGAGAATCCATCCATTAGTGAGTACATTTCATACCCAGCAGTCATGTTGACTATCATGTCAATATTTGGTAATGGAAAGTTGTCCTTCAGACATGCTTTGTTAAGATCTTTGAAGTTAGTACAAACTCTAATAGACTTGTATGCCTTTAACACAGGTACTATGTTTAAAATCCATTCGGCATAATCTATAGCTCTAATGAATCCAACTTTGAGCATTTTTTCTAGTTCATCCTTGACTAATAGTGCTACATGCAGGTGCATCTTACGGAGTTTTTGCTTAACTGGTTTTACTCCTAGTGTAATTGAAAGATGGTGCATAAGGAGATCAGGATCCAAGCCTGGCATATCAGAGTATGTCCATGCAAAGTTTATTTTCTTTTCTAAGAATAGCTGAGTGAACTCCTTCAATTATTCTGCTGATAGTGATTGAGCTACATGAATGATGTGTGGTGTCTCTTGACTCCTAATGTTCACTGGCTGAGTTGGCTCAATCAATATGGAGGACCTTTCCTGGAAATGACTTGGCAGTATATTAAGTATCTCACCTTCAGGCACCTCAGGGAGGTTTTCACCTTTAGGTACGTCCTTTATTTTCTCTTTTTTAGATTTTGACACGGCCACAATGTGGTTTTCACCATCAGATCTTTTATTTTTATTTTTCTTGTTTTTGCGACTAAGATACTTGATATCCGCTTCAATCATATTTTCACTATGTTCACTGGTGGAAGAGTCTATAGGTTCAACTGCATTGAGATAATAGGCTAATGTATAGTCATTGGCAAAAGTAGGTACATTCATGGGTACGTTTTGTAAAGTACAGTCAATCAATTCGGGATGTACTAAGGATAAATCTTGGATATGTTCAAGATCATTCATGGTATTGTTATCACAGCGGCGGATCGAAAAGTCAAGTTCCAGAAGAATACCTTGCATAAGTGTCTCGAGACCAGGAAGAGTCAGATCATGATTATTAAAGTTCACAATAATATTTAGTTGATCTAATCCGATAGACATACTTGTAATATCGTTCACTACGCCAAACTGGACATCTTATCATGGTTTAATAGTGATAAGATCAATAGATAGATTTTCATTGTTTGTATCAGCTGATTCAGAATTAGAGGCTAAGTAGATATTATCCTGAATAAGACTATCATCAGAGTCGCCAGATTCATCGGATGAATTTTCTGAGTCTTCTTCAGGTGATTTAGTAAGCATATGTATGGTATCAATACCAACATCTTTAATGCTGCAAGTTCCTTCATGTTGTGGTTCATTTGTCATTTGTATTTGACACACCTATTGACATGATCTTGATGTTTATGTGATTTGTTGTCTTTTACTCCATTCAACTTTTTCTGGACTGATAACTGGCTCTTGTTCTATAGCTTCCAAGTCTTCTTGTGTATTGCTATACTTGATTTGTTCTGTTTTAGGATAGCGGTACATAGATGAGAAGCTTTCAGGTATTCTTCCTTCTTTCAGTCCTTGTTCATAATTTGCTTGTCTCTTTTGTCTAATTTCTTGTATTTATTTCTCTAGTTTTATGTGCATCAACTCTTGAGCATTATCTATGACATCGCTAGACTCTTTTGGAGTTTCTGTAGTGGATGTGTCTGAGAGGTTGTCAGGACCCCATTCATACTCGTTTGAATCAGTCTCTAAATTGTCTACTTGTTGCCTACCAGTATATGTGACTAGAACTTTTAACAGTGCAAACAATTCTCTGATTCTTACTACTTCATCTCTTATATCCTCAGGGACCTCAACTTCCTGTATTATTGTAGTTGATACCATCGAAGCTTGAGCATTGACTATTTCTTCTTTCCTGACTATTGATTCCTCTTTCTCTTTTCTACACTCTACTTTTTTTTGTTGAGTGTCTACTTCTTGTAATGTTAAAGGCGGTATTCTATTCTGCCACTTAGACTTCGAAACGTGTTTTTGGTCTGATGTCTTTTTCGGATCATATCCCAGTCTAGCCTTATCATTTGTGGATTTGATTTGTAGCTGAATTGGTTCAGTAATACCTTCTTTTTGTTTGCCCAAAGGACCAGTAGCTGAGTACCCCATGCATTGAATCATTTTGTATCCAGGAACATATTGGTTTGAGGAAATCTCATAATGTCGTAGCTCCTCATTTTGACTATCTTCCTTAAAGAGTCAGTTAAGAACAACATCTTCTTCTATTTCATCCTCCAAGGAGGTAGAAGACTGTACAAAGAGACCAACACATATGGTATTCGGAGCTGAAGTTTGTGTTCTCATAGCCTCTGATGGCTTGCCCAACTATTTTGGTGATGGAGGGAGAGAAACTAATGAAAGTATCGGTTCTATCTTGTAGCCATCCATGCAGGTATTTGTAATCTTCAATCTCTTTTCTAAGTCTTTCATTAGTGCTTCTAGATCTGCATTTGGAGAGGCTGCCCTATTATGAGGCACAAAAGTATATGCACCTTTTGTCAAAGCATTATAGACGACATTTGTATCTGCAGGAATACTGACTTCAGCTTCGTTATAAGGAAACTTTAAGCATTGATGATATGTTGATGGTACTGCCTTCATTTCATGAATCCATGGCCTGCCCAGTAATATATTATATGACAATGGAATATCAAGAACCTGGAAAAGAACATCTCTCTCTACTAGTCCCACTCTAATTGGTAATGACACCAGACCATTAGAAGTCCTTTCTTCTTCATCATAGGCTTTTATTGTTATTTTCTTGCCAGGATCAATGACATTTTCAGAGAATCCTAGTTGTGTAAGCAGACTGTAAGTACAGATATTCAACCCTGCGCCTCCATCTATCAAAACATGTTTGAATCTGTGTTTGTAGATCATGGCTTCAATATGAAATGGCTGGTTATGTGGATGATTTAGTGAGTTGTCATCTTCTTCAGAGAAGGTCAGATAGTGAGTTGAAGTTAGATGACCAACCATAGACTGAAACCGATCAATGTCTAAATATTTTGGAATGTTGGTAGTGAACAATGCTTTGTCTAGGATCTCTTTGTGAGCAGATGAGAGTTTTAGAAATTCAAATATTGAGATTTGAGCATTTGTTCTTTTCAACTGTTCAATGACACTATATCCAAAAGATGATGATGAAGTTAACCTTTTAAATTTGTCCAAGGTTGATTCTTTTTGTTTGTTTGATTGGGTTGGTGAATTCAATGTTGCTTGAGCTGGATTGGAAGAACTAGCTCCTTGGAGAGTGACTTTCTTCTAAGAACGTGTCAGAGATCTTTCATATCGTGATTCAGTTGTTTTACCTTGGACTATAATCACATTGCAATATTCTGAGTGGGAAGGCTCAATCATGTTGATAATGTTGTCCTGACTGACATAAGCATAATTTACCTTAGCACCTCCTTTGGTCTTTGAAGAATCACCTTGTTTGTAAATAGGCAAAGGATCTTTAAATGCTTTATGATCTGCATTAGTCGGATGATTCCCAACAACAACTTTACCAGCGTCTATGAGATCTTGAATCTCATGTTTTAGCTTCATACAATTGTTTATGTTATGACCTTTATTCCAATGGAAGTCGCAGTATCCATTTTCTCTCCACCATCTTGGTTTGACATCTGGATCATATGGTCTAGAGTTATCTGGTAGTGTTATCAAGTTGTTTGCCAACAAACTTTTGAAAGCAGATTCATACGATTCTTTGAGAGGAGTAAAATCATGCTTAGGTTTGGAAAGCCAAGGCTTGTCTTTGAACCATTCCTTTGTTTTCTTTGGCGGATTTTCTGCTACAGCCTTAGCGGCTTTAAATGCTTGTATACCACTAGCCAAGTTGAATATTGTGGATTTTGAGTTGGTTTTGAAAATGTCTACTACTCCATCATTAACAATATTCTTGTTATTGTCTTTTCCAAACTTCCAATACTTGTTCTTCTCTTTAGAGCTAGATCCTAGTTGTGTTTCTTTCAAAGGTGTGATATCCCCCTTCTTTATGAGCACTCCTTCCATTCGAATGGCATTATCTACCATTTTGTTAAATGATGGATGTACTTGCATTTGTATACTATATTTCAGCTTGGGGACCAAGTTATTGACAAATATATCCATTTTCTCAGAGTCTGGAATAGGTCAAGAATACCTAGAAAACATCTTTCTCCAGTGTTGGAGGAAAGTGAGAAGAGGTTCCCCTGTTTTCTGTTGAGTATTACAAAGATCGATCATAGTCACAAGATGTCGAATGTTGTATGAATATTGTTGTAAGAATAGTTGGATTAGTTCTTCAAACATTTTTATTTCTTTGGGTAGACTTGAGAACCATTCCATTGCTCGACCCCCTAAACTCCTCGGGAAAAGGTGCATGAGGTACGTTTGATCATGCATGAACTCCATACAGGCAGCACAAAACTCTCTAACATGATCTTGAGGATCTGAGGTACCATCATACTTGTCAAATTTTGGGATCTCCACTCGTGAAGGAAATGGAGGCATGTATAGATTCTTGTCAAATGGAAAGGGACATATTGTTTCCAGAGAATATTGTTTTGGGGACTTGTCCTTATTCTTTAGTTCTATGACCTCCATTCATAAGGCTGGTAATTATTTGTGTACCATGAGTATAGGTGATTATTTCTTTTTAGTAACGAGCGTCTGAACATTATATCCAGTAGGGAGTTTAGCACCTTGTTTTGCTAGTTCTAAGAAATAGTCTTCCTTTTCTCGGGTCATGATAGCTTTCATCATTTTTCTAAAGTCTTTGTCCTTTTGATAGTCAAGGATTTCTTTTTCCAGAGGTTCAGTGTCTTCATCAGCCTCACTTGATGATGAGGAATCATTATCATTTTCAGGAATGTTATTATCGTCCTTGTTTCCGTCATTGTGTTTCGTCTCATATATAGTGGGAGATTTAGGCCTATCAAAAATTGGTTCACCTGATCACGACGGTATGTCAGTGAGTGGATCCTTTTCATAAAATGGATTGTCAGTGTATGAAAATGGTATTCCTTTGCCTTTGGCTTCTTTCTTACTAGAACTCCTAGTTTGTATAGGCATTTTTATGGATTAGTGAGACCTAAAGTTGTTTGTGATGCAGAGGTCAAGATCAATTTCAGAGCTAGTTGTTCGGTTAATGTATTGTTTGGGAGAAACAACTGAGATTCAGTCTAGTTTTAGGAATGATCTATCCTATATAAGATGTTTATCTAAGTTTATTCTAAGTGTAGTGTAAGATTCAATCTGGTTTCAGGAACGATCTATCCTGTATAAGACATTATCTAAGTGACTAAAATTTGATAGGTAGTTGATTGAACTAGCTGAAAGATGATCGACCAAATCGTGCAATCCAAATGGTAGAGGTACACTGTCTTGATCTGTTTATGCTTAAGGAAAATTTATAACCAGTATTATGTTCGCTATAGACTATTTTTAGGCAAGTTTGACTATTCTATTCTGACAAAACCAGAGACTTGTACGACAGGATTTTCTGAATCGGATGACAAAAGTTATGTTTCGTACGAGTTGCTATTTCTTACCATATGATAGATGGGTATGTGTAGGACGACAAAAGACTCAAAGCAATTATGTTTCATATGACACAAGATACAAAACCAAATGATAGATTAAAATGACTCGTATGACAAATCAGAAGACTCATACGAAACAGGATCAGGTGCACCACGATAAATTATCAGACTCGTACGACTGTTCACAGGACAAAGCCTATAAATTCTAAGTTTTTTTTATTGCTGAGTATTATAACTGAGTATGACCAATTCTGAGATGGATTGATTTTGGACCGGGATACAGAATTTTGACTTAAGATGGACAAGTTTCTGACATGGACAGAGTTTCAACTTAAGATGGACAAGTTTCTGACATTGACAGAGTTTCGACTTAAGATGGACAAGTTTTTTACACAGATAGAGTTTCAACATATGATGGACTAGTTTCTGACACGGATAGAGTTTCAACTTGGGATAGACTAGTTTCTGACACGGACAGAGTTTCAAATCACTGAGTTATTTCTTGTCTTCTCCAATTTTTGGTATTTCAGTTTTTTGTTTTAGGGATGAAAACACAGAAAACAAGTAGTATATATAGTGACTCCAATCACAGCATGAAAACCCTAAGGAATTTGGTGAGGAAAGAAAACCTTTGCTTGTAGACTCAGGTACACACCCAATAGCTAATCAGAATATGACCACTGAGTCTCACGCAATGGATTCTCAATGCCGTATTATCCGACTCCAAACGCTAATGGGGGCACGAAATAACAAGTATCTTAAGAGAGTTACTATCTCTCTTGCACAAAGATTATCCCCCTTTTGGAGATGAATCGGGTAGCTTCTAATTTTGAATTGGATTTAGTTAGGGATCCGTTCGGCGCGTAGAGGTATAAACTCAATTAAGAGGTCTCCCAACCTTGAAAACCAAGGTTTAATATACCCAAAGGTACGGAGGAGAGCTATTCCCGAGCACTATCGTTAACTTGATTTTCATCAAATCACGTTTATTTTATAGTGGGTTGGAGTACTTGGCGTCTAGCTGTTCCCACTTAGGTCGTTCCCCTCACACCGGTTGTAATGGCTTTAAGAGTTTTTCAACCCCTCGGGAGGGCAGGCCTGCTAAAGATGTACAAATCTCAAACAAAGAAAAAGCCTCAAGGGTTTGGATTTCTGATTGTCTAGAAAAAGACAAGAGCATACTCTCCGACCTCTTACAATCTTCCAAAAATAAAAAATACCGATTTTTTATTTAACCAGATAGCAAGTTAGGTTCCTAAAAATGAATTTAAAGAATACACGATGTTTAATCGATTCTCCTTAGGCAACCTGCAAAGACAACTAATCAGTAGTCATATTGTCTTTGTGTGACAAGCATATTCTTTGACAAGCATTCTACAAAAACTGATTAGGCTGTGAAAAATTCTGAGATAGATAGATAAACAGTCAGAGTCAGTCGTTAGAATAATCAAAAAATCATGAAAATTTGCCTCTTTTTTAAAAAAAAAAATTGTTACCAGAAAATACAGAGTCATACGATAGTATAAAAACTCATATGATATAGGATCCTAACTCATATGAGACAGGATTCCAGTTCGTATGAAACCTGCAATTTGTCATTTCAGCCTGTGGGAATTGTCGTACGAGATGTACGGACGAAAAAAATCAAAAAAATCCGAAATCTGGAAAATAACAAAAAAACAAAAAAATAAGCAGTCAGTCTTGGAGGCTAAAAAATGTAGTCTTCTGCCCCACGGTGGGTGCCAGAGATGTGTGTGTGAAAAAGTGGTCTGTAGGCTGCAAGCACAACACTTCAATTAAGTCATTATATGCATGGTTAATAATCAATAAGTAAAAAACCATAACAAAGCAACTAATTGCCTTCTAAAAGAAGTGAGTATAAGAATGCTCTCAGATTGTTATAAGCAATACCAGTGACTAGACTACACCAAGACGAAGGATTTAATCTATATGATATTAACTATATGGATGCAAGATGGATGAATAATTCAAGAAAATAATCAATTCAAGCAATATGGATGTAAGCAATAATGGATGCAAATAATCTAAAAAGCACAATAATCTTCAATGACTCCAAAACAAAATTAGCATGATAATAATCTCCAAGCGTGTTCTCAAAAATCTCTGGGGTAAATTGGAATGAGAGCTGAAGACTGAATTTATAGAGAATTACCAAGAGAAAAGCTCAATTTAGAATTAATTGAAAATAATTGAGAAATCAAGTTTAGTTAACCTTGAGATAGATTCCAATTATAGTTTAATTGAAATGCACTCAAATTAGAAGTCCAAGTTGCATTGGAAATAATAATAAATTAATTCCATGCATTTGTGATAAAAATAAATAATTCTTTTATTTATTCAAGAAAAGAGTCTTTTCAATGCAACTGAACTTCTTTTTCTGAAAAGCTTTGAGTTCCAATTTTAGAGAATAATTCAATAATTCAATTAAATTGTTTTTTTGATTTCAAGTTCTAAATTTAGAAAAAGAAATAATATCTCAAGTTTGATTTCTCTCTCAATTCAATTCTTTTTGTTTAATTTCAATTCAACTCTTGTTTTGTAATTAATTCCTCTTTTGTAATAAATTAATTCTTTTTGCATGATTAAATGGCAATTTTATTAATTAATTAAATATGCAAGGATATTTAATAAATTAAAATGGGATAATTGATCAAAAATGATATTCTTGAAAATGATTCGATTAATTAAATGAATATTTAATTAATATTGAGTAATTGATTTTCCATGTCATATTTGATGATTAAAGAATTAATAATGTGTTCAAGATTGATTTAATGTCTTTGGTTAGGACCTTGGTGATGTTGTCGAGATTAGGGGCCCATGGTTTAGATGACCATTTTTAGGGTATTACAATAATCTTTGGAGGAGATGATAAAATGAGTCATGCTTTTGCAGATGAAATGAAGAAAGAGTTTGAGATGTCTCTAAAAGAGTTTGAGATGTCTCTGATTGGAGAGATAAATTTCTTCATTGGTTTACAGATTCAGCAAATGAAAGAGGGTATCTTATTACCCAGTCCAAGTATGTCAAAGAGGTATTGAAGACCTTTGGCATGGAGGAGAGAAAACAGGTTGGTACACCAATGGTGACTAGCTATAAATTGACTAAGGAAGATGATTCAACGCTGGTAAATGAAAAGGAGTACCGGTCAATGTTCGATAAGTTTCACTATGTGGTGCACAGCAGACCAGATATTGCTCATGTAGTAGGCATAGTAGCTCGTTTTCAGAAAAGTCCTAGAGAATCCCACTTGGTAGCTGTCAAGAGGATTCTTAGATATCTAAAAGGAACAGTTGACTATGGATTGTGGTATCCATATAATGGTGACTATAACCTCAAAGTATATATCGATGTCGATTGGGCAGGTAATGTGGATGACTGAAAGATCACAACCGGTGGAGCGTTCTTTCTTGGTGGAAGACTAGTTTTGTGGACAAGAAAGAAGAAAAGTTTTATTTCTCAATCTACAACTGAAGGAGAATATGTGGCAGCATTTATGAACTACACTCAAGCAACCTGGATGAAACATGTATTGGAAGGTTTCAAAGTACCTGTATCTGAACCGGTGAATATATTTTGTGACAACACAAGTGCAATAAATATTTCCAAAAATCCGGTATTACATGCTAGAACCAAGAACATTGAGCTTAAATATCACTTCTTGAGAGAGAAAGTTCAAAATAAGGAGGTTGTACTACATGTTTCCAGTAAGGAGCAACTAGCAAATATATTCACTAAGCCCTTACCAAAGACTTCATTTAACTATTTGAGAGGCGAATTAGGGGTTCTGCCCCTTCATGAAGTCAACTAAAGTTGTGTGCTCCACATCAGTCAGGTACTACAATGTAAAATCTTTCAGGATTGATGTGTTGAAGGATGCTACTCCATAGGGGGAGCAACATAGTAGAGAATGGAAGCTTGTGCCTCCACTTTGGCATTGTTGTCAAAGGGGGAGAAGATATCTGATGTATGGGGAGAAGATATTTGATGATGCAGAATACACTTGTCTATGATGTCTACAGTTGCAATGATACACTGAGTATTGCCATCAATGCCAAAGGGAAAGATTGTTGGCATATGATGAACCGACATGTTGATATGATGATAATGTATGTTGTCATTGATGTCAATAAGTGTAAGTGAACTGGTATGCAGATTGACAGAAGTTGGTCAACCGATATGAAGAAATGCAGTGAACCAGTGTCGGGGTTTCACTAAGTGTGACTACCGGTTGGTAGTCTTAGCTCTAGGGTTTCCGGTTTGGCAATCCAGCTTG
Organism: Cryptomeria japonica; assembly: GCF_030272615.1. Taxonomy (NCBI): domain Eukaryota; kingdom Viridiplantae; phylum Streptophyta; class Pinopsida; order Cupressales; family Cupressaceae; genus Cryptomeria; species Cryptomeria japonica. The sequence goes on along the minus strand of NC_081406.1, from coordinate 392,558,921 downwards.
TGCGATGCAATCGATGACATTTTGTGATGAGTTAGTTAAGAGATGAGGATGAGATCGAGGTGCCATGTCAGCTTGGTGCACGTGAAGGATTTCGTTGAGGCTCTTGCATGAGAAGATTTATTGCATTAAAATTCTACCTCAGGAATGAATATTTTTCTTGGCGGTATGAGAAGAAAGTGTGATGAGTTACTGATTCCCATGTGTGGTGAAGAATGAATGATGCATATTGTCTTGTGATTTGTTTGAGATTGTATTGCTCTATGTAAAGTGTTTGGATGGTCAGGATTGGACCACTTGTATTATAAACCTAAGATGCTTTGGGTTTAGGGTTTATGATACCGACCTAATTGTTGTCTATAAGGTCGATGATGTTTGTAATTGTAAGTTGTTGACAAATGTTGTGTGTGTATCTGAGTGATGAGATACTTGCTAGACCAGTAAGAGAGAATTGCAGAGTGTGATTGCAGAAGTAGAGGAATTGAAAAGGATCTGTCTTGGCATGTAGTGTTGTTATCAGATCAGAATTTTTACCTGTTGTCTTCTAACCATTTCAATAGTTGGAAAATCCCTTTATTGGGTAGCTTTAATAGGCTTACTGTAAATCCTCTAACCAGGTGACTCAAGTTTATTAAGTTTTTTAAATCTTCTAGCAAGGTAACCTTTAATAGGGTATATAGCCATCCCTTAACTGGGTGATCTTTAACAGGATCAGTTCCTAGCAGAACCTTATAGTAAAGTCTTTGACTGGACTAGGCTTCTAACAGAGCGAGCTTCAAAAGCTTTCAAAAACAAGCTTGTGGGTATTCATCCCCACCATGGTTTTTCCCATTTGGTTTCCACGTGAAAAATTTGTGTGTCATGTGTTGTGCATTTTTCATGTGATGATTAAGGGTTCTTTGTTTGAGTGATTATGCATGCAGAGCTAATAGGTTATGGTATTACTGTTACACCACATGCATATGTTTATGGGTGAATTTGTTATCAAGTATTGAATATATTTGAAATGTTCAGACTTATTAGTTTATGTTGTCTGAAGTCTTACTATGTTTAACCGGTATTGCCATAGTTAAGTTCAGTGATGAAGACAACCGGTTGGTATTGCTTTAACTTGTTAAGTTGTTGAGAAAGTTTTTTTTTGTACTGATTCACCCCCCCTCTCAGTACCAGTTAGGGTATCTTTTGTTCATCATTATTCATCAGTTTAATGTCTTGTGATTGGCCTGATTGTTTATGGTAGAGGGTTTATATATATAGATGTAAGATCTCATTGTATATCATATCATGGTAATGGGAAATGGATATATGTAATGTGCCTATAATGTAATATCATTCAAACAAAGGATTTCGTCGATCATTGGAGATCAAATTGGGTTTATGTAAGAGGATTTAGTCCTTTGGTATTGAGCTTAACCGGAACTGTATTTAGGCATAGGAGATGCTATATTTGCAATTCAACACTTCTCCGAATTGTAGTCTAAATTCCTATGTAGTCAATGAGTCCTTTTGTGATGAGCAAAGCACTCTAGGTTGTTGGCCTTCCTGCAAGTGCAGGCCCCTCAATTGTAATTCACATAATTACTGTGGAAGTATTATTTGATTGTGGGTAGGCTTTCCACCGTGGGGCTTTTGTTTACCGATTTTTCCACGTATAAATCTTGGTGTCATGTGGATGGTATTTATTCTGTGATTATTATTTATGCTTAATTGGTTTTATTGCTATTCTGGTATTTGGTTTAAGCATTCCGGTATTAATGTGTTGGGTTCTGGTATTAAAGTTTTAATTGTTAATGGTTCCAATAATCTCTAACAACTAATTCACCCCCCCCCCTCTCAGTTGTATTCTAGTTATTTGAACTGTCTAACAGCATTATCCTACCCACGAATTGGAGAGCGTAAGCAGTTTACGCTTTGGTGAGGTAGAGATATTTTTTTCTTGGGGATCAGTTCAATTTGCATAGTGACCATCAGAGTTTGTAGTAAATGTTCATGCAGCCGAACCTAAATTCTAGATAGTCACGATGGATGAAGTTCCTCTATGAGTATGACTTTGAGGTTAAGTACATTCTGATGGTATGATGAAAGAATAAGTATCTGGTCAACTATTGAGAGGAGGGGTGAATAAATAGATAGAAAAAATGATACAAACTTTAGCAATCTCAAAAATCAATCTGTCAAAGTAAACTTAGAACTATCAATATAATAGCATTGTCAAGATAAAAACTCATAAGATAAACCAGTTGACTGTTACAACAAATTAACAGTAAATAACTTCAAACTCATAAACATCCAAACGCTTTTCATATGTCAAAAAAATTCATTTCTCAATGCTTCCGGTTATCATAACTTATCAAATTAGTTAAGTAGTTAAGTATATCAACCATAAGAAACATAACCACAAAAACATTCACCACTTGACACAAATATATTTGACGTGGAAACCTAAATAGGTAAAAACCACAGTGAGATGAGACTCACAAGATAACTAGTGTAGGGGAACCTCTTCAACAAGTCATTCATGGATCAAAGGATGAGGATTAGGATCATAGGATCATTTTGAATGTCTCTTGTTTATTCATTTTCATGTTTTGAATAAGGACCCCACCTTGTAAACCAATGTCCCAAATTAGGCATCCTGATAAGCCAATTTGGACAATTTGGTAAATAGGGGTAGAATGATGTTTCTTTTGATGTTTTGAAGGATTTTAGGGTATGTAGGTGGCGTTTGGTTGATCCAAGTTGTGTGGGTCCCAAACTTATTTTGGTTGACAACTTTTGACAAAATTGCAACATTTAAAAAATGCAACTTTTGAAGCAAAAGTGCTACATTTTTTAATCTCGGTTGATGTAAGCCTCTCAATAGCTCCAACCTATTAAAATTTGGTTGGAAACCATTTGGATAAGGCCTACATACCTTGTGTACATGATTCCCAAGGTTAGAGTTGTTGGTGATTGAAGTTTGGAAGCATAATAAGACAGAAAACTGATTTTTTCCCTGAAAAATCTACTCTTTTTGTTGACTATACGTCATTATACGGAATGGTTCTAACAAATTTGTTCATGGAGTAGGTAGAGGATTGAGTTACCATTGTTTTGATGGTGTTTATAGGTCTTGATACTCTGTGAGCAATGAGAACCTTTTGATTTATTGACTGTAGCCTGGAAAACCAGGGTTTGGCTAGGGTTTCGCCAAATAATGGCCATATCTTGCATCTCACCCATCTAGAAGTTCTCTCCTCTGGTGGAATGCAATATTGGCCAGTTTATTTTAATATTTCCATGGGTTTTTGTAGGGGAATCTTTTCTATGAATATCATGAAGCGAACCTAGGTAGGCATCTTCATGTGACTACCTTGGACAAAATTAGGACAGTCACCCTAAAATCTTATAGCGGTGGATTCCAGGTGTGCAACCCTAGAATTAGAGGTTATTTGTGATCCCCCAAATTTTCATGAAGTTGTTTTGGTGTTTGAGAGTCTAGAAATTGGAGTTTGTTTGTAATTTGAAACCTATTAGCCCTAATTAGGTGTCTAGGCTTCTAAAGGGTTCAAACCCTTAGATTGAAGATCTTCCCAATCCCTTTTGGGGATAATTGTAACTTCATAAAGGGTATCTAGAATGGTAAATATTTTTTCAAGTTGTGTTGAATATTTTGGAGTTAAGGGCAAAATACCCACTTCATAGGGCTACTAGCCAACGAGGTAGGTCTCCAAAGGAAGTTGGGGCATTTGTGCCAAAGCCTAAAACCAATGTTTGGGATAGTTCCTAGGTGTCATTAATTGACCAAATCCAAGGTGCCCAAGAGAAAGAGTCATGGATAGGTGTGTTGGATATGTTGAAGCCATTTACTCATGTTGAGTAGGTGCTAGTCTTGAAGAGTTGAGAGTAGTTCAAACCCTTAAGGTGTGGAGTCCTTTTTGTAGGATTCTTACTATCTTTTGAAGGGTCTAAACCAAACCTTTTGGGACCTGTCCCTAGGTGTGAGAAGGGCTTTGCATCAAGTGGTATCAGATCTTAGGAGTGTACTTTGGACCGGAGAGGAAGACAAGATGTCAGAGGAAGAGGGATCCCAAGATCTCCCATCAAGGATGACCAATGTTGATTTGGCTATCCTAGTGAAGAAGAAGATGGTAGAGAGAAAAGCAGTCGGGGCTAAGAATCAAGCCTTAAGAGATGAAATGGACTAGTTGAAGGGCAAAGTGGAGAGGGGAGAGAGAGACACTCGAATATTTGAAGAAGGGGATGAAGAGGAGATACCTAGGTAGGAAGAACCAGAGGATCCTGCAAACCAGAGACCCCTGATGAGTGTCCTCAAGTCCATGTAAAGAAGAATAATGGATGTGAAGTTGGATCTGCCAGTGTTTGCAAGTAAGATGGAACCTGATATAGTGATGGAGTGGATAGACTCCTTGGAAAATTTCTTTGAGAGTGAAGGCATATCAGCACCAAAGGGTGAAAATGGCTCAATCCAAAATGAAAGGGGTTGCACTGACTTGGTGGACTTTCATCCAAGATGAGAGGGTGAAAGAGGGGAAGAGAAGAGTTTCTACTTGGAAGAAGATGATGACTTTGGTGAAGGAAGCCTATGTTCCAGTGGACTATAATGTCTAATTACACAAGAGGAGACAGAACTTGAAACAAAAGGAGATGGATGTGAGTTCCTACATAGAGGAATTAATGAAGTTGTGTGTGAAGACCAAAGTAAAGGAGAGTGAGGATGAGGATGAAAAAGTGGTGAGATATCTCAGTGGACTGAGATTTTCCATCCAAGAAGATTTGAATCTCTACACCCCAGAGACAGTTCAAAAATGTTTTCAGTTGGCACTTAAGGTGGAGGAGAAGCTAAAGAGAAGGCAGGAACAAAATATCAGGGGAAAAGGGAGACAACAAAGAGGGGGAAGAAACCCTTTTAGAGGAAAAGGAAATGGTTTTGGATACCAAGGTGAGTCTAGTCAAGAAGGCACCAGAGGAGAGAGAAGTTACAACCAAGGATGAGGCTACAATCAAAGAGGGAACTTTAGGGGTAGAAGACCATCCTATAGAGGAAGATCCCAAGGCAGAGGACCTCCTAGATGTTACAACTGCAACCAAGAGGGGCACATGGCCAATAGGTATCCAGAGAAGGCTACAAGCTCCATGGGAGAAAGGAGGAGAAACTTGGTGTAGTAATCTGATTGCCAAATTATGGCAAGTGCAAACACCTATCAAAGTGTCAATGCTCTTGATAGCTATGGCTACCCTAAAAGAGGAGAGGCTCTGATGATGAGTAGAGTAGTGACTACCATGATGGTACTTGACAAGGAGCCCCCACAAAGAAAGTCTCTTTTCAAAACTACCCGCAAGGCAGGAAGAAAGGTATGCAAGGTCTTGATAGACTCCAGGTGTACTGAGAATTATGTGTCACTTGAAATGGTAGAGAAGTTTAAGTTGAGAAGGATTCCACATCCTTACCCCTACAAGGTCTCATGGCTCACCCAAGGTCAGAAAGGAGTGGTGGAAGAGCAAGCTTGGGTAGAGTTTTAGATTGGATCCTAAAAGGATAGGTTGCTATTTGATGTAGCCAAGATGGATGCATGTCATCTCTTGTTTGGGAAACCATGGTATTTTGATTTGAAGGCTCATCGTGATGGAGTTAGAAACACATATTCATTCACCAAAGATGGTAAGGTGATAGAACTTTTACCTCTGATGGAGAATGAGATGGAACCAAAGGGGAAAGATGCCAAAGTGTTATTGGTAGAAGGAAAGCAGTTCATAAAGGAGATTGCAGAAAGAGATGTAGTATGCTATGCCCTCATTCCCAGTACCAAGGTGACAAAGAAGGAGAAGTTTGCAGAGAGGAAGGAATAAGGACATAGGCACATAGACCATGCAGTCAAACAATTACTTGACAAGTACAAAGGCATCATCTCAGATGGAATTCCAAGGTCCCTACCACCGGTAAGAGACATAAGTCATTGCATAGATCTGATCCTTGGATCTACCCTACCAAATAAATCAGCATACAAGCTTACTCCAAACCAAAATGCAGAGATGGAAAGACAAATTGAGGAGTTGCTAGAATCAGGGCTAATTAGCAGAAGTCTAAGCCCATGTGCAGTACCTGTTGTCCTTGCACCCAAGAAAGAAGGCACTTGGAGGCTTTGCATAGACTCAAGTTCCATCAACAATATAACCATAAGGTATAGGTTCCTAATCCCTAGGATAGAGAATTTACTTGATTGCTTGGGGAGTGCAAAATATTTCACCAAAATTGATCTAAAAAGTGGATACCATCAGATTAGAATAAGGGTAGGGGATGAATGGAAAACAACTTTTAAGACTAATGAGTGGTTGTATGAGTGGAAATTCATGCCATTTGGGTTGTCCAATGCCCCTAGTACCTTCATGAGGTTGATGAATGAGGTCTTGGTAGAGTTCATAGGCAAGTTTGTAATAGTGTACCTGGATGATATCTTGATCTTTAGCCACACAAGGGAAGAGCACCTCAAACATGTAGATATGTTCCTCAAAAGGTTACATTGAGAGTAGCTAATGATAAACTTGGATAAGTGTTTGTTCATGCAGGAGGATATCATTTACTTGGGCTTTGTAATCTCACAAGGTGAGTTGAAAATGGACCAGGAGAAGGTAAGTGCTACTCTGTCTTGGCCAACACCTAAAACCATGAATGATGTCTGAAGTTTCCATGGCTTAGAAACCTTTTATAGGAAGTTTATAAGGGTACTTAGTCATGTTTGTGCACCAATGCTTGACACCATAAAAGGAGGACAAAAGTGCAGGTTCAGTTGGACCAAGGAGGCAGATGACTCATTTGAGACTTTGAAAAAGAAAGTTGTAGAACAACTAGTCCTTACCCTACAAGACTTCAACAAGATATTTCAGGTGGAATGCAATGCAAGCCACATGGCTATTGGGGCAGTACTTAGTCAGGAGGGAAGGCCAATTGCCTTTTTTAGTGAAAAACTAAATGATGCCAAGAGGAGATATTCATCCTATGATTTGGAGATGCATGCTTTAGTTCAGTCATTGAAGAAGTTGAGGCACTACTTATTGCCTAAAGAATTCATATTTTTCACTGATAATCAGACTCTAAGTTTCATAAATAGTCAAAAGAAGTTAAACCATAGGCACATGAAGTCGGTAGAGACCCTACAAGCCTTCACCTTCAACCTCAAGCACAAAAAGGGGGTCAAGAACAAAGTTGCAAATGTCTTAAGAAGGAGGGTCTTAGACATTAGCCAAATTAAGATGGAAAGTGTTGGCATAGACTCCTTGAAGAACATGTACGATGCTGATGAAGATTTTGGAGAGATCTACAAGATATGTGAGTCTTTTGGTGAGAGGTATCATGTTGAATTCTCTGATTTTTTAATCCAAGAAGGATTACTACTCAAGGGTGGACAATTATGCATACGTAAGTGTTCAATGAGACTGAATATTATTAGGGAGAATCATTATGGAGCAATGGCAGGTCATTTTGTCCTTGACAAGACACTTGACCTTATGAAAAGACACTACTATTGGCCTAAGTTGTAGGCAAATGTTAGGAGATTTGTAGAAACATGTGTGATCTATCAAAAAGACAAAGGGAAATCCACCAATGCAGGTTTGTATCAACCTTTACTCATTCCTTCTAGGCCATAGGAAAGCATAAGCATGGATTTTGCGTTGGGTCTGCCTAGAACAAGGAAGGGGTATGACAGTGTTTTTGTAGTGGTGGACAGATTTAGAAAAATGGCTCATTTCTTGCCATGTAAAACCTCTTGTGAATATGTTGCAGACTTATTTTTCAAAGAGATAGTTAGGATACATGGGTTACCCCTAAAATTAGTCTCAAATAGGTATGTGAAGTTCATAGGATATTTTTGGAGGACCCTTTGGAAGAAGTTGGGAACCAACCTAGCTTTCTCATCATACTACCATCCCCAAACAGATGGACAAACTGAAGTTGTCAATAGGTCCTTCGGGAACATATTAAGATGCTTGAAAAGACAACATGGAGAAAAATGGGACAACATACTTTCATAGGCAGAGTTCTCATACAATGACACCATAACAAGAGCACTGGGAAATATCCTTTCCAAATTGTGTATGGCATCCACCCAAGGGGTGTGTTAGAGTTGAGGGATTTACCTAAAGAAGAGTCCATTAGTGTAGGTGGTGAATCTTTTTCCTCAACTATCAAGGAGGTACATGATCAAGTGAAGTCTCATCTCCAACAATCTGTAGAGAAGTACAAGGCTCATGCTGACAAGAAAAAGAGGGATGTGCAGTTTGATGTTGGGGACTTAGTATGTGTGCATTTGAAGAAGGAGAGACTCCTAAAAGGCAAAGACACAAAGCTCATGTAAAGGAAGATTGGACCATGTCAGATTGTGAAGAAGTATGGGCAGAATGCTTATGAAATCCAACTTCCTCCCGATCTTGGATTGTTAGCCATTTTCAATGTATGTGATCTAACGCCTTACAAAGGCAATGGTAATGAAGAGGAGGAACCAATGCTGGTTGCAGCAGATGATGATATTCCAAAGCATGATCAACCTAAATTGAGAAAGGTTCTTGATACTAGGGTCACAAAGAGTATTTGGTGGCTTGGCAGGGAAAACCAGACTTTGAAGCAGTTTGGATGATAGAAAACCAAATCTCCAACTATGGTGCAGACCTCCAAACCCTGATCTCAAGTGGGCTTGAGATCTCTCCTCCCGGGGAGTATGGTGTAGGGGAACCTCTTCAGCAAGCCATTCATGGATTAGAGGATGAGGATTAGGATCATAGGATCATTTTGAATGTCTCTTTTTTATGATGGTATGATGAAAGAATAAGTATCGGGTAGAATACTAAGAGGGGGGTGAATCAGTATACTAAAAAACTAATACAAAGTTCCCAAACTCAAACTCAGTCAAACAAAGTAATCATTTCTCAGTCAAGATCAATATTCATAAGAATACTTGACATCAACCGGTTTAACTCTTATGACAACTTTAACATATTCATCTCTCAATGCTTCTACTTAACATGCCTTATCATAAATTAACCATATCAACAAATAAAGTCACAACCACAAAAGTATTCACCACTTGACACAAATGTTTATACGTGGAAAACCCAAATAGGTAAAAATCATAGTGAGATGGGACTCACAAGGATAGCTATTTGAACTCTTTTGAATTTCACCCTATTAGGAGCCAAAGCCTGTTAGAGCTTTACAATAAGTCATGTTAAGAACTAATTCCAGTTAGGAATCACCCGGTTAAGGGATTTACAAATATGCCTTGTCAGAAGCACAATACCCTGTTAGGAGTAACCTCGATGGAGGGTTTGAGAATCCAATATGATGGACCACCTTGTTAGAGGATTTAATGAGTAACCAATCTTTTTAGAGATTACCTAGTTAAGGGATTTTACTTCTGCTATAATTGTTAGAAAACAACAAGTTTTCTTGATCTGTCTGAGTAGCACTACTTTTGCTTGATTAGATCCTTGTATAACCTTTAGCTTGCCTTCACTCAAAAGTGTAGATCCATTCACCAGTTTGGCAACTACACACCTAAGAGGTTTTCTACCAACCTTGCCAACAACCTTGCCAAACAACTTCATTGACCTTAAATAGAAATCAATTAGGTCGGTAACACAGCAAAAACCTAATTCTCATCATCGAGATTACAAACAAGTCGGTACAATCTTGACCATTAGAAATCATGACAATCTCTTCACATTCTTCAAGACAATTCCAACCACTCCATGATCACCGCTTCATCAGAATTTTTAACTCATCACACATTGTGCATTAGGTGGAATCCACTTTGCTCCTTCCCTAGAGAAGAACAAACATGCCAAAACAATTTGAATATATCATCAATCAAATGATCACACGTACCTCCATCATTATCGCTTATCAGATAATAAACCATCAAACTTGGTCGGTTAGGGTTTAACAGCTAATAGGGTTTACCGGTTACATTACATAGAAAGGTTTAACCCTTTACACCGGTTCACCGGTTCATCTCACAAACTTAAAATACCAGTTACTAGCCAATATCAGCAATAACATGAATACCATTTACCGGTTCAATTGACATCAATGAAAACATATCATTAATGAATCTCTATGCCAACAAACTCAAAATGATGACAGTTTATACATTTTCATGTATTGAATAAGGACCCCACCTTGTAAACCAATGTCTCAAATTAGGCATCCTAATAAGCCAATTTGGACAATTTGGTAAATAGGGGTAGAATGATGTTTCTTTTTATGTTTTTAATGATTTTAGGGTGTGTAGGTGGTTTTTAATTGATCTAAGTTGTGTGGGTCCCAAACCTGTTTTGGTTGACAACTTTTTACAAAAGTACAATATTTGGAAAATGCAACTTTTGAAGCAAAAGTGCAACATTTTTGAATTTTGGTTGATGGAAGCCTCTCAACAGCTCCAACCTATTCAAATTAGGTTGGAAACCATTTGGAGAAGGCCTAGATACCTTGTGGAAATTATTCCCAAGGTTAGAGTTGCTGGTGATTGAAGTTTGGAAGCATAATAAGACAGAAAACTAAGTTTTTCCCTGAAAAATATGATCTTGTTGTTGTTTGTACATCATTATACGGATTGGTTTTGACAAATTTGTTCATGGAGTAGGTAGAGGATTGACTTACCTTTTTTTTAAGGTGGTTTGAGCTCTTGATCCTCTATGAGCAGTGAGAACCCTTTGATTTACTGACTCTAACCCAGAAAACCAGGGTTTGGCTAGGGTTTCGCCAAATAATGGCCATATCTCGCACCTCACCCATCCAGAAGTTCTCTCCTTTGGTGGAATTCAATATTATCCAATTTATTTTAAGATTTCCATGGGTTTTTGTAGGGGAAGCTTTGTTGTGAAGAGCATGAAGCGAACCTAGGTAGGCATCTCCATGTGACTACCTTGGACAAAATAAGGACAGTCACCCTAAAATCTTATAGTGGTGGATTCCATGCATGAAACCCTATAATTAGAGGTTATTTTTGATGCCCCACATTCTCATGAAGTTTTTTTGGTGGTTGAGAATCTATAAATTGGAGTTTGTTTGTAATTTGAAGCCTATTAGCCCTAATTAGGCCTCTAGGCTTCTAAAGGGTTTAGACCCTTATATTGTAGATCTTGCCAATCCCTTCTGGGGATAAGTGAAACTTCATAAAGGGTATCTGTAATTGTAAATAGTTTTCTAGGTTTAGTTCAATATTTTGGAGTTAAGGGCAAAATACCCGCTTCATAGGGCTACTAGCCAAGGGGGTAGGTTTCCAAAGGAAGTATAGGGCATTTGTGCCAAAGCCTATAACCAATGTTTGGGATAGTTCCTAGGTGTCATGAATTGATCAAATCCAAGGTCCCCAAGACAAAGAGTCATGGATAGGTGTGTTTGAGATGTTGAATCCATTTACTCATGTTGAGTAGGTGCTAGTCTTGAAGAGTTGAGAGTAGTTCAAACCCTTAAGATGTGGAGTCCTTTTTGAAGGATCCTTACTATCTTTTGAAGGGTCTAAACCAAACCTTTTGGGACTTGTCCCTATGTGTGAGAAGGGCTCTGCATCAATAACTATCTAAACTCTTCTGAAGTTTGCCATGTTAGGAGCCTAGCCTATTAAAGCTTTACAAAAGTCCTGTTAAGAACTGATCCTGTTAGGAATCACCCAATTAAAGGTTTGACTACAATGCCTTGTTAGAAGCAATACCCTATAAGGAGTAACCTTATTAGAGGATTTTAAAATCCAAGCTAATGGATCACCTTGTTAGAGGATTTGAATAGTACCAAGCTTGTTAGAGCTTACCCGGTTTAAGGATTTCAATTCTATTGTAATTGTTAGAAAACAACAGGAGTTTGTTGATCAGTCTGAATAGAACTACACATGCTTGATCAGATCCATTTCATCCTCCTATCTGCCTTTACTCAAACTGCAGATACATCATCTGGTTTGGCAACCACACACTCAATTGATCTCTACTAACTCTTTGCCAACTCATTAAACTAAACAACTTCATCGACCTTATAAACAAATAAATTAGGTCGATAAGACAACAAAAACCTAATTCTCATAGAGATTACAAACAAGTCGGTTCAAGTATGACCATTGGATTATATAGAAATCTTTGCACATCAATCAACAAAATGTTTATCGCTCCTTGATCACCGCTTCATCGAACTTAGTAACTCATCAAGAGCTTTCCATTATATGCAATATATTTGCTCATTCCCTAGACAAAAACCGTTACAACAACTTAGCAAAATCACTTGAAATTATCTTCATACAATAATCATACATGTCATAATCATTGTCTCTCATCATCAGATCATAAACCAATATAACCAATTCACCAAACTTAATTGGTCAGGGTTTATCAAAAACAACAAGTAGGGTTTACCGATTACCAGTTCAACTCTCCAAATTCTTCCTACCAGTTATAGTTTCCTTCACTTGTTCATCCTACTAGTTACAAAACAATATTACAACAATATTAACAATATCATTACCGGTTAATTGACATCAATGACAACATAACATATCATTAATGAAATCTTCATGCAAATTCCAACAATCTCCCCTTTTGGCATTGATGGCAATACAAATATCTATACCATTGATTGTTGTTTTGATTGGGAATAGGAATCCTGGTTTATATTACCAAGTATTCACTATGCTCTCCATGTCTTCAACTTGTCTCTTGTGCTTCTTCCCATAATCACATAATTCTTCTCCCCCTTTGACAACAATGCCAAATTGAAAGTAAAACATGTAATGTCAAATTTCACTGTGCATCATCAACAATCTGCAACTAGCTCCACTTCTACATTAATCCTTCTGTAAAATTTTTGCAAGTAGCTCTGGGACTAATGTAATCTATTAACTAACCTCATGAAGAGGGACAGCCCCTAGCTCACTTCTAAGATACTCAAAAGTAGTCTTAGGTAGAGGTTTAGTAAAAATATCTTCAAGCTACTCCTTGGTAGATACATGCTCCAAGATCAAATCTTTACTCTGTACTTTTTCCCTCAAGAAATGATACTTCAATTCAATATGCTTGGTTTGTCTGTGCAAAACAAGGTTCTTGGAAATATTTATGGCATTTTTGTTATCACATAAAATCTTTATAGGTTCGGAAATCTTCATCTTAAAACCTTCCAAAATGTGCCTCATCCATATAGCCTAAGTACAATTCATGTAAGCTACAACATACTCAACTTCACCAGTAGATTGTGATGTACAACTTTGCTTCTTACTACTCCATGAAACAAGTCTTCCTCCAAGAAAAAATGCTCCACCGGTTGTGCTTTTCCGGTCATCAACATTTCTTGCCCATTCTGTATTTGTGTACACCTTCAAGTCAAAATTTCCTCCATATGGATACCATAATCCATAGTCAACAGTACCTTTCAAATATCTAAAAAATCTCTTGGTTTTTATCAAATGTGTTTCCTTAGGATTCTTCTAGAATCTAGCAACTATGCCAACTGCATGAGCTATGTCCGATCTACTGTGAACAACATAGTGCAATTTTCCAATCATTGACATGTATTCCTTTTCATCAACAGATTTGGATTCATCTTCCTTAGACAACTTACAACCTGTAACCATTGGTGTCCCAACTAGTTTACAGTCACTCATGCCAAATATCTTCAAGACCTCTTTCACATACTTAGAATGTGTGATGAATATATCATTCTTCATTTCTTGTATCTGCAATCCTATGAAATTTTTTATTTCTCCCACTAAAGACATTTCAAACTCATTTTTCATTTCATCTACAAAACTATTGCTCATGTCATGATTACCTCCAAATATGATATCATCAACAAATACTTCACTAACTAGTATTTTATCTCCTTTAGATTTGAGATATTTGTTACTATCATCATTGGTTCTTAGAAAGCCTATCTTCATTAGATGTGTATGAATCCTTTCATGCCATGCTCTCGATGCCTTTTTTAATCCATATAAAGCCTTATGCAATTTGCATACCATGTCTTTCTCATCAGTCAAAGCAAAACCATTTGGTTGCTCAATATATACTTCTTCTTCCAGTATCTCATTCAAAAATGTTGATTTAATATCCATCTGGTATACCTTGAATTTCTTGTGTGCTGCAAATGCAAATAAAGTTCTAACACCTTCTAGTCTTGCCACTGGTGCAAAAGTCTCACCATATTCTTCTCCTTCATCTTGCGCATAAACTTTGCATACCAACCTAGCTTTGTTGCGAACTACAACACCATCTTCATTCAACTTGTTCCTGAATACCCACTTAGTACCTACCACATTTCTATTTACTGGTCGGGGTACTAGGGTCCATATGTTGTTCTTCTCAATTTGATCAAGTTCCTCCTCCATAGCTTTAACCCAATGATCATCACCAAATGATTCCTTAGCAGTTCTTGGTTCAATAGTGGAGATCATGTAAGAATTCTCTCTGATTTTTCTTCTGGTTAGTACTCTAGCATCCTTATCCCCAATAATTTGTTTAGGATTATGATTCAGTCTCACATATCTTGGAATAACATGATCATTATCTTCAGGTTCAACTTCTTCATTATCATCATCTTCTTCTGAATTTATCTATTCCGGTTGAACTGGTACATTAGGATTTGTTTTGCCAGTTTCAGATTTCATAGTTTCTAGTTCCAAAAACAAAATGCAAGGATCTTCATCCTTTTTCTCCAAATTGGTTTCCTCTGAGACTTCAGGATATTCATTCACTTGAACATCAATACTCTCAATAATTCTCTATGTCCAGTTGTTAAAACACTTGTAGGCCTTACTCTTGGTGAAATAGCCAAGAAATATACCTTCATCACTTTTAGCCTCAAATTTGCTAATATAATCACCTCTCTTAATAAAAAAATTTCTTCCAAATATTTTGAAATACCTAACATCTGGTGGTCTTCCATACCAATATTCATAAGGAGTCTTGTCCTTACCTCTCTTTACCAGAATCTAGTTCATAGTGTAGACAGTTGTGCTGATAGCTTCTCTCCAAAAAAATTTCTCTACACCTCCTTGTATCAACATCGTCCTAGCAGCTTCAACAACTGACCGATTGTTTCTCTTTGCGATACCATTCTGTTGTGGTGTCCTCGGTGCAGAAAGTTATCATTTGATACCATTTTCTTCACAATACCTAGTGAGTTCTTCATAAGTAAATTCACCGCCTTAATCTGTCCTCGGACACTTTATCTTCTTATTGCTCTCCTTCTCAGCTAAGGCCCTGAATTCCTTAAACTTACCAAAATTTTCAGTCTTATCCTTCAAGAATGTGACCCACATCATCCTTGAGCAATCATCAGTGAAGATCCTAAAATATCTGTCACCTTGAATACTTTTTGTCCTTATTGGTCCACAAAGATCTGTATGAACCAAATCTAACAAATGTTCCGCTGAAAAAGATTCTCTTGAAAGTTGAGGATGCCATCTTTCCCAACTAACATTCTTCGCATAGAGAATTAACCGGTTTGTCCAACTAAGGAAAACCTCTCACTTTCTTGGACTTACTCACATTAACAATGCTATCAAAGTTTATATGACAAAATCTCCTATGCCAAAGCCAACTATCATCTATCTTTGCAATTAAATAGTTGTTGACTTTAGGATTAAGGTGAAACAAGTTACCTTTAGTTTTCTTTTGAGTTGCAATCAGTTCACCTTTACTCCCATAGATTTTGCACATACCATTCTTAAACTCCAATGGGTATCCTCTGTCATTGAGTTGTGCCACACTCAAAAGATTGTGCTTTATACCTTCAACCCAGTAGACATCATCTGCACTTCTCTTTCCATTAAGAGAAATAGTTCCCTTACCTTTAACCATGCAGGGTGAGTCATTACCAAATCTTACAACTCCGCATCAAGCTCTTTCAAAGAAATAAATTTGCTTCGATCATCGGTCATGTGATGTGAACAACCACTATCAATGATCCAATCACCTGAGTTATCCATCCTAGATACTAATGGCTTTCAGTTTGATATCTCTTCTTTAATGGCTACAAACACAATGTCTTTATTATCATCACCATCAGATTCTTCATCAATAATACCACCATCAACAGCAATAAGACAATCTCTTTTTCCTTTACCCTTATACTTCTTTATTTTTTCCCATTTGTGCTCATTATCACCATTAGGACAGTTAGCAGCTATGTGTCCAATCTTGTTGCATGCAAAACATTTCAAAGGTAATTTACCTCTATATTTACCTATACCTCTAGGCAACCACTTGGCCAGCAATGCTTCAAGCTCAACTAAATTGTCTTCATCATCAACTTCTTTGTTGGATCTGGATTCATAAATGTGACTGGCATCTCTACTTTTCCTCACATATGGGTTAGAAATAGAAGCTCTAGATGTAGACTCAGATTTTTGTACACTACCATCATAACCATTTAATTCAAAAGCAGTAAGCTTGCCAATGATAGATTCAAGAGTTGTCTTAGTTTTGTTATGGACTTTATCTCTTGAATGGCTGCAACTCGGATAGCGTAGACCAGTAGCAGGGTTCTCAGTACCTTACTGATCACTATGGAATCTTCCACTTTACCTCCTGCACTCTTAATTTCACCGACTATCTCTTTTATCCTTTGACCATACTGCTAGATATTCTCACCTTCAGCCATCTGCATGTCATCAAACTTTTCTCTTAGACTCTCTTCTTTAGAAATCTTAACATGTTCATCACCGCTATAAATCTCTTCAAGTTTTTTCCATACCTCATATGTAGCCTCAAGACCATGAACATCTACATACTCTGCATCAGACAAAGAACTGATAATAGCCTCTAATGCTTGATGATTTTCTTTTTTCTCTTTCTTCTTATCATCAGTCAACATCCCAGTAGGCGCAACATATTTAGTGTCAACATGTTCCCAATACTGGCTTCCCAGACTCTTGATATAAATTTTCATTATGTCACCCCATATCCTGTAGTTCTCTCTATTAAACTTCAGACCTTCCTTCTTCATCATGATCTGCAAGATCTTTACCTCAAGTTGTTAGGCTAAGACCTTAGAGGACCTGATATGCTCTGATACCAATTGATGGTATGATGAAAGAATAAGTATCCGGTCAACTACTGAGAGGGGGGGGTGAATCAGTAGATAGAAAAATTGATACAAACTTAACCAATCTCAAAAATTAATCTCTCAAAGTAAACTTAGAACTATCAATTTAATACCACTGTCAAGATAAAAACTCATAAGATAAACTGGTTGACTATTACAACAAATTAACAGTAAACAACTTCAAACTCATAAACATCCAAATGCTTTTCATATGTCAATAGACTTCATTTCTCAATGCTTTCGGTTATCATAACTTATCAAAGTAGTTAAGTAGTTAAGTAAATCAACCATAAGAAACATAACCACAAAAACATTCACCACTTGACACAAATATTTTTGATGTGGGAACCCAAATAGGTAAAAACCATGGTGAGATGAGACTCACAAGATAACTATCTGAACTCTTCTAAAGTTCGCCCTCTTAGGAGCCTAGCTTGTTAAAGCTTTACAAAAGTCTTGTTAAGAACTAATCCTGTTAGGAATCACCTAGTTAAGGGATTGACTACAATGCCTTGTTAGAAGCAATACCCTATAAGTAGTAACCTCGGTAGAGGATTTGAAAATCCAAGATAATGGATCACCTTGTTAGAGGATTTGAATAGTACCAAGCTTGTTAGAGCTTACCCGGTTAGGGGATTTCAATTTTGTTGTAATTGTTAGAAAACAACAGGAGTTTGTTGATCTGTCTAAATAGCACTACACTTTCTTGATCAAATCCATTTCATGCTCCTATCTGCCTTTACTCAAACTATAGATACAACATCTAGTTTGGCAACCACACACTCAACTGATCTTTTCTAACTCTTGGCCAACTCATTAAACTAAACAACTTCATCAACCTTATAAACAAATTAATTAGGTCAGTAACACAACAAAAACCTAATTCTCATAGAGATTAAAACAAGTCGGTTCAAGTATGACCATTGGATTACATAGCAATCTCTACACATCAATCATGAAAACCTTGATCGCTCCTTGATCACCGCTTCATCAAACTTAGTAAATCATCACACACTTTGTATTATATGCAATACATTTGCTCATTCCCTAGACAAAAACTGTTACAACAGCTCCCCAAAATCACTTGAAATTATCTTCATACAATAATCATACGTGTCATAATCATTTCCACTCATCATCAAATCATAAACCAATATAAGTAATTCACCAAACTTAATCAGTTAGGGTTTACCGGTTACCAGTTCAACTCTCCAAATTCTTCCTACCGGTTACAGTTTCCTTCACTTGTTCATCCTACCAGTTACAAAATAATATTACAACAATGTAAACAATATCATTACCGGTTAATTGACATCAATGACAACATAACATATCATTAATGCAATCTTCATGCAAATGCCAACACATTCATGGGAAGGAAAATGTTGAGGCAGATGCGTTGAGTTGCATGAGACATGAGTTGGCAGTGATAACTCTTAGTGTAGATTTGAGGAGTCGAATTATCAGAGCACTTCCTTTGGATGCTTGGTACCAGGAGGTGAGAGTGGAGATTTATGTTAGGAGAGTTCTAGAGGGGAGATACTTAGGATATTATTTGGAGTCAAATGGTCTTCTTCACCATTTAGGTTGTATCTATGTTTCATCTTCAGAGGGGCTTTGTACTTTGATCTTAACAAAGGCACATCGTGCACCTTACTCGGCACATACAAGTGTCAAGAAGATGCATGCAAACCTTCGACAATTGTACCATTGGTCCGGTATGAGACTTCATGTAGAAAATTTTGTGTCTTTGTGCTTGGAGTGCCAGAGAGTGAAGGTTGAACATCAACATCTCGTCGGGTTATTGCAAGCGAACCTAGTTCTAGAATGGAAATGGGACATCATATTGATAGACTTCATTTTTGGTTTTCCAATTCTTCATGCAAACATGATGTTATCATGGTCTTAATTGATAGGTTGACCAAGGTGGCACACTTTTCTCTAATTCAATTTTCTTATCCAACAATGATAGTGGCTTGGGTTTTAATGGAGGACATCATGAGATTACATGAGATTCCTTGTCGGATTATTTAGATCAAGATCATATTTTCACTTCAATGTTATGGACTTCTCTTTAGAATGCCTTGGGAGCGTAGCTGAACTTTAGCTCAACATATCATCCTAAGAGAAATGGGAAGACAAAGAAGGTTAATTAGGTTCTTGAGGATATGCTTCAGAAGTATGTCATGGACCAATAGTCTTGATGGGAGGATTATCTATATTTGGTAGAGTTTTCTTACAATAATGGATATCATAGTTGTTGGAATCAATGAACACTGAGAGGGGGAGGTGAATCAGTGTTTTGGTATTCACAAACTTGTTAATCTAATTCTTTATCCACCGGATGCACAAGTGAGAAACTAAAATGTAGAAACACAAAGCAAATAAGAATATAACCATAACACCAATATTTTAATGTGGAAACCCGAAAAGGGAAAAACCATGGTGGGAATTGAACCCACAATATTATTATACTATGTCTAGCAGTAGAATAATATTACAAAAGTTGGAATGTACATGCATTCAAGCACACTGCCTAGAGCTTACTGCTCAAGTACAAAAAGGCTACAACTTAGAGAAAGGATAATTTCCTTATAGGATAGTACAAGATGATTACAATGAGTAATGAACTGAAGAAAATCATCTGAATATGCCAAATAATAGTTTCGATAAGGCACAAAATGATATGTTGTTGCTATTCTGGAAACCTGCTCTGTTATGCTCTGCTACTAATAACTGAATCAACAAAACTTAAGGTGTGCACGTGAAACTATTCTCAATCTCTCCCAAAATCATCTTACATATCATATCATCACACAAATGCATTAACCAAGTCGATCTTATATATCTACACTAAAAAAAAGATCTCACAAGTCGACTTCTCAAAATATCAAAATATGAAACGTGTAGCTTCAAGTCGACTCAAATCTCCACAAAACCATATTCTGGATCCAAAAGATATGATCACATGCTTTCCATAAGTTGGTCCAATTACCTCAAACTTACCAACAACCACCGAAATCACCTCAAGGAATTCAGTCCACATGTTACACCACCAGTAATGAAGATAACCCTGTTTTACTACTCTCTCGGATACCAGACCTTCTAACATGCTTAAGAAAAAACACCGGAGGATAGGATTATGTGATAATCTGCTTCTCATACTCAATCAACTTAAGTTTGATCACTAAAGCTGAAAACACATCACCTAAACTGAGAAATGCTCATGAGAACTATACACTGAGTATCACCATTAGACTTATACCAAAACTTACTCAAGACATCCGGATATCCCAAACTTCATACCGGATAGGATCAATAAACTAAGTTTCCATCAATGACAACTTCTAAGAAATATCATGCACCAGGCATCATCAATCTTCACCAGAGCATCACCGATATAGTGTCTTATTCCAACAATCTTCTCCTTTGGCATTGATGGCAACACTGTGAAAAATGATGTGTTCCAGACCATGAGAAAGATCATCCTCAACTACAATCTTCTTTCCTTTATCAGGAACACTGCTATCATGGTTGTTAGAGCCTTGTCTGATTTCTCTTCACCCTTCCCCTTCCTAACTTCTTCATTCCTATCCTTTTCACCCTCTTTTCCATCATCTTTACTCTTTCTAGCTTCACCTAACTCCTTAGCTATCATCTCTGCAATGATCTCAATCTCTGGAGGATCCTGAGTAGCATCATCAAAGTTATCCATTGCTTGATTATTAGAGGCATGAACTGAAGCTTCTTGTCCAACCAAATCTATAGATGATTGATCTTGTTGTCCATCGGGAATATTTGCAGGCATATCTGGGATAGATGGAGTATCCGTAGGTTCAAATATTTTTTCTTGTCCTTCTGGAATAGAGTTTTCTTGAGAAGTCTTTTGGATTCACATCAACTCTCTGATCAATCAAAAACTATCTAAATTTTTTTTTTATTTCCTTTATCACCTCATCTTTCTTCCCTATCATAAGCTTATTTACCCTTCTCTTTCTTTGGAATCTATCCTTGGCAAGTTTCAATAACCGAGTGACTTCATCTCTAGAAATAACAGAAAGATTTACTAGAACATATTCTTTTATTCTCTCACCCTCAAGTGAATTTGTATGTCTCCTTGCATCCAAAATGTCATACAAGCTCTTGGGGATCATAGATGATAATTCTATCAAGAGCTTACTAAATCTATCCATATATTCTAGAATTACTTCTTCAACAACTCGCTAATCTTTATCCTCAAAATTATCATAATATATAGAAACATTTTTCAAATTTCCATCTTTCAAAATTTCATCAATTAAACTATTGCAAGGTCATAGGAGGTACAATTTCATATGGACCTTCAAGATTACTGAAATTAAGAGCTTGATCTATCTCAGATTTCTTCTTGTTGTCAGCTCTAGCCTTTTTGTATGGCTCTCCTTGTGATTTAGCTTTCTTGGTAGGAGGAGCATCACCGAATGTAGGTTTTTTAGACTACCCTTGCATATGTGGCAATCTTCTTTACTTGTGTCACCTCTTCATCCAACTATGTTTCCTCTTATGCTACAACATATTGCCTTGTAGATTTCTCCTTCTTCCTTTTCTCAGCTTCATCAGTAGATGTTGTTGGTTTAGGCTTGGGTGGAGGTACCGGCTTCTGCACACCAGAGGTAGGTGCAAATTTGTTGGTCTTGGTCTTGGACTTCTTGGGAGGAGCCAGTTCAGCTTGTGGCTTCACCACATCTTCCTCCTTTAAAATGTTTTTCTCTCTTTCTCTCTGTATTGCTTCTCTGGTTATACCCATTTTCTCAGCAAGTTCCTCGACCTCCTTTCTCACTTTCCTTTTCCTTGCGGGCCCAATCAACTTTTTGTGCAGGTCTAGGTCCTTTTCCTCAAAATTTCCAAATCTCTCCTCTTCCTGGTCTACCAGTTGGCTCAATATGTGTTGAGAATATGCATCAAGTGTGTCAACATTAGCCTCATACCCCATGGGCATAATCCACATAGTCCTCGACTCAACTGCCTCCATCAGACATTGATCCTTGTCCACCATAAAAAAAAATAGTTTTCTCGTATTTCTCTACTATGGTCTTTGGAATTCTTTCTCTGTTTTTCATAGAAGCTTGGAAGTTCTTGAAATTGCCCCATAAGACAAATATTCTCATCACATTGTCACCTATACCCAACAATCCTTCCTTAATTTTCATAGCCACTGATTTGTCATAAGCCCATTGGACTTTTCCTATATTGGGGATCTCATTCATGAAGTATAATGTTAAACATAGAATAAGGGATCCAAACTTGAAGGTATGTTTCTTGTCTTGCTTTATTTTCTTCAAGTTTCTCAACAATTCACTTAGGAGTACTGAACAAAGATCACACCTTTTATCCTCTTTGAGCATCTGATATGCAGTGAATATGGCAGTACCAGAGACTTAGTTCTGCATGTTGCATTGATAGACATTGTAGCCCACCACCATTGAGGAAAACCTTACATCATTCTCAACTATGTCACTGATTGTCATCGACTGGTTATAATATTGGGAAATGATAACAACTACCATAGTGGTGTTCTATACTTTCCTCAAACTCAAAATCTCACTGGTTGCACTCAAGCATGTGACTACTTGATTGGCCTTCTTTGTGATCTTATGAGGTCTTTCCAACCATATGAACTCATCATGAACCCCATTGAGAATGTATCAGACCCATTCTTCTTCATAAAATACCGGGAAATGGATAAACTGTGTGAAACCCTTGTCATGAAGAATCTTGTATTCTGGCTTCAGATTTCCAAGACTGCCCACCATATGCTTATTATCGAGTGTAAGCATGTCTGCATTGCCAAGTTCTTCAATATAACAATGAATGTATGCCCTTATATCTTCATTGTGAACAACATCGATGAGACTGAAGAAAATGCTCCTTCCAAATCATCTTCAATAGATTTGAAATGATGCTTTTTGAAAACAGGCCTTGCCTTATCAAAAAATTCAACTACCAGAGGTGTAGCAATACTAGATGCAGATGCCATGACAAATTTTAGGGTTTAAAAAAATATCTCATGAACAGATGAATACCTCTTGATTCACAACTGGGTGCAAGAAATCGCTGAATGATCACTTCAAGCTTAGTTTTGTTGTCAAACCTCTTTCACTCTTCTGCTCTGCTCTTTTCTCTTGATTACATTGTGAGGAATAATATTTTGAAATGCCCTTATAACCTAATTTTGAGTTGTAATAAATGCTCAATCTTACAGATTCCGGTTACATTACTTTTTATTATTTCATTTACAGGATTACCAAACTATCACAAATCTTCCAGATATCATCTGTATACCTAATCTTGATCTTCAACAACCTTCTGGAACCGGTTATAGATCTTTGAAGAGGGGTTTCTATTGATCTGCATGAAAAAATACCCCTAAGGCCAAAAAGCCCTAGTTACTGAATGAAGTTCCATCATCGGATCCAGGTGTGGAGTCGTTCTGTACATTTTTATCTTCTTTCTTTACCCACATTTTCTTATGCTGATCTTTGATTTCATCTACCTTTGCTTTGCCTTTCTCATCAGATTTGTTCTTATTCACTGGTGCAATCTTGCTTCTACAATATCTTGCAATATAACCTAGTTTGTTACATGCATGACAAACAACATTCCTCTGCATAGAACTAAAGTTCATCTGATTTGGTTTTATCATTCATTGATTATATATATGTTGAAACATCCCACAAGCATAGCATCTCTTGTTTTTAAAATTATTTATCACTGTTCTGCACATATTTAACTTATGACCAAAGTTGTTACATATGAAACATTGATCAGTAAAGGTAGAACCATTGTTCATATTATTCATCCTACTTCTACATTGATTTTCCATATGACCGAATTTATTGCAAGTAAAATATTTTCCATTGAATTTATAGGCATTAGGCTATCTTACCAGAGGTTTCTTGTTCTTTTGTTGATGATTGCATTGACCAAAATTGGAGGATTCCCCTTTCTCAAATCCAAGTCCTCGCATGTTTTTTCCATGTCTCTGAATTTCTAACATCTCATCCAACCGGGTTGAACTAGCTTTGAACTTCTCTTTGTACTCATTAACAGTAGTCAACTCAACTCTCAGAATTATGATCTGTCTTTCAAGTTCTTGTCCATCATTCTTTGTTTGCACCAATTCAAGCTTTGACTGATCATTATCATATGTCAATCTACAACATTCATCAAATTTGTAATTTAATGATTGAGTCAAACTTTCTTCATTCTTCTTCTGGTCTTCAATCTCCTTGGTCAGCTTCATCACAATAGATTGCATCTCATTTTTCAAAACTGCATTCTTCCTGGCCAACTTCTCACATTCATTTGTCTTATCTTGAAGAATTTGATTGTCAATATTGTGTTCTTCTTTTTTCTTCAGCTTGTCCATCAGCTCCTTTCTCTTTTCCCAAGAAGTGTTCAATTGGTCTTTTAGGGTTTCAATGAAGTCTTCAACTGCATTCAGATTTATTTTCAGACTACTTTTTTCCTTCATTGTTGCATCAAGATCTTCAACTGCCACACTAAGTTGTCTCTGCAAATCATAGTCCATTGATTCAATCTTCCAGATCTTCCTTGGGATATTAGTCTTCTTCGAAGCACAAAGATCTGATACCAACTATTGGAATCAATGAACACTAAGAGGGGGGTGAATCAGTGTTCCAGTATTCACAAACTTGTTAATCTAATTCTTTATCCACCAGATGCACAAATAAGAAACTAAAATGTAGAAACACAAAGCAAATAAGTATATAACCATAATACCTAATACCCGAAAAGGGAAAAACCATGGTGGGAATTGAACCCATGATATTATTATACTATGGACAGTAGTAGAACAATATTACAAAAGTTGGAATGCACATGCATTCAGGAACACTACCTAGAGCTCACTGCTCAATTACAAAAGGGATACAACCTGAAGGAAGGCTCATTTCCTTATAGGATAATACAAGATGATTACAATGAGTAATGAGCTAAAGAAAATCATCTGACTATGTTAAATAACAGCTTCGGTTAGGCACAAAGTGATCTGTTGTTAATGTTTTGATAACCTGCTTTGTTCTGCTCTTCTACTGATTACCAAATCAACAAAACTTAAGGTGAGCACATGAAATTGTGCTCAATCACTCCCAAAATCATCTTACATATCATATCATCACACAAAAAAATGAATCAAGTCGATCTTATATATCCGCACTAACAAAATCGATCTCCCACAAGTCGGCTTCTCAAAATATCAAAAACTGAAATGTGTAGCTTCAAGTCAACTCAAATCTCCACAAAACCATATTCTGGATACAAAAAATATGATCACGTGCTTTCCATAAGTCGGTCCAATTACCTTGAACTTACCAACAACCACCGGAATCACCTCAAGGAATCCAGTCCACACGTTACACCACCAATAATAAAGATAACCTTGTTTTACTACTCTACTGGATACTAGACCTTCTAACATGCTTAAGAAACAACATTGGAGGATAGGATTATGTGATAATATTCTTCTCATACTCAATCAACTTAACTCTAATCACTGAAGCCAAAAACACAACACTGGAAATAAGAAATGCTCACCAAAACTGTACACTGAGTATCATCGTTAGACTTACACCAAAACTTACTCAAGACATCTGGATATCCCAAACTTCATATGGGATAGGATCAATAAGTTGAGTTTCCATCAATGAAAACTCCTAACAAATATCATGCACCAGATATCATGAATCTTCACCAGACCATCACCGAAATAGTGTCTTATGCCAACATTAGTTCTATCGGTATGCCTCCTTTTCAATCTTTGTATGGTTAGCCTTGTCGTATGCCTTTGAGTTGGAATCGATAAGAGTATCAATTTTTTTGGGGGCCTGAGATGCTTGAGAGGATGGAGCAACAGGTGACCCATATTCGTGAGCATTTGTGTTAGACACAATGTACCACTGAGAGGGGGGTGAATAAGTGATTCTCAAACTTTTCCCTTTAACAGTCCTATGTGAGTATATCGGTTATCAGATCTAACTCAATGCAGACTTACCGACTAGAGGGGAGACTAAACACAAATGCATTCACACATAAAAGGACATCACATAACAACAGCATATATGAGGAAAATCCAAGATGGAAAAAACCTCGATGAGAAATGTTGCTCGAGTCTACTGCTCCATTCCAACCTCACAGTAAATCTTTGATTACAATGTTTGGGGCAACAACCAAAGGAGCACCAACCCCCGATTTAGGGCACCAACCCAAGGAGCTACAACCCCTAATTTTAGGGCACCTACCCAAGGATCTACAACCCTTGCACCGAGCTACAAATCGATGAATCCAAAACATAATCATTTACTAGTTAATAACCTTGTTACAAATGGATTTTGTAACTCTTCTGCAAATCTATCTACTAGATCTTCTATCTAGTTCACTGTCGGTTCTCTATCTGTTGGTTCTACTCTCTGCTAGTTCTCTCTTCTCTCAACTTCTCTTCTACTCTCCACTAATACTATCTTCTATTAGTTCTCTACTTGCCTACTCCGCAACTCTTCACTGTCGATTTGGTCACCACCGGTTACCTAACTATTGTTGGTTGATCTCTTCAACCCTATTCTCACTCACAGTCAGTCTCTCTTCTGATACATTTTGATTACTTGACTGATTTTATCTCACATGCAACAACAACACTCTCTCATTCAGCAGCCCAAACAATATCTTTGGCTCACATACTTATAGCCAGAGTTTTTCCCGCCAAGACGTGAGTTTGAACTTGGCACCTTTAGGGTTTTCGCCATACGTTGAATCTACATCCTATCTGATCCCTAATCATTGTGACATATCAAATCCAATCTGATATCATGTCCTTGATCGATGTTCAACACTCAATCAATGAGCATCACCCATCTGTCTACCCTGTGAAACACGTCTTCTCTCTTTAGTAGTCTGTAGCGTGTTTTTCGGCCTTTTATCTAATCAATCACGTGATTGATGGGGTTCCGTTCACCCTCTTCGATCTGCAAGATCAACCATATCCATAATTTTTTCCTTCATCTCGAGCCGCAATCCTCTTCTTTTCTTCCTCGACCCTCGCAGTCGTCATAAATATTGGACTAGTCGCCAACAACCTCACCAACATAATACATCGGCCTGTGCATGCATTCCACTTCACTTCCATGTGGCCCCTTTGTCAGCATTCAACTTTGCTAAGTCTTCTATGTCCGTCTAGACAGGATCACTAATCAACCACACAACCAGGTTCATCTACCGATTCATAGTCGTTGTCTGTTATACCCTAACCGGTCTGCCTTCAAACTTGCACTCTACTTCTCTTCCAGTGAAGCACCAAAATTGGTTAGCACATATGACAACCTACCTCATGATCACCTTCATCAAATGGGAGCCTTTTGCATCTGCACTTTGTCAGTCTTACCGGTGGACATACTTCTCGGATAATACCTTGATGACACCATGTCATCAACCTTCAACTGACTCCATCTTTAATCCTCCATTGTCCTCTGTCTGCAGCTTCTCAGCCTTGCCTTCTTCTTCATCAGCCCAAACCATATCTCAACCGGTTTGTCAAAGTGACAAACCCATCACACTTCATCTGTTGGTCCAGTGCATTTCCCTTATTTCATGCACTTGAGGCATTCCTTTGATTCACCAGTAGATCCAGTGTGAGCCTTCATTCACCTTCCTTCTACTTCTGTCTTTGTCGATCGATTCTCAAAATTTGGTTGATTATCTAAAGGTGAAGGCACATTTCCATTATTAGGCCTGTAGTATTCCATTATCTATTTTATCTTTGGAATCCTTGATTATTTTCTCAAAATCCTTGGTTGTTTCCTTGAAACCCTTGATAATTTATTTGTATACTTTGAAACTAATTGTTTTGATTTCTCAAGTATGTGACTTCGATTGACAACTTCTTAACTTGTTTAATAAATTCCTTCATCTCCTCGCCAAACTGAATTCTACTAGATGATGTTGCATTTTGGAGGTATACTAGGCATAGCAGTGGCGTTTGAGAAAGAGGATCTCCTGGGTGAAGAACTAGTTGATTATTTGGGGTTGGGATGAAATTCATTGTGTGTGTAAAAAGTGGATAAGTATCTACAAGTTGTAAGAAATAACACTTCAATTAAGTCATTGCACGCATGGTTAAACAAATATAATCATGAATATAAAAACAATAACAAATCGACCTATTGCCTTCTAAAAGATGCAAGTATAGGCTTTCTCTCAAATTTGTCTAAGCAATACCAGTGACTAGACTACACCAAAATGAAAGATATAATCTATATAAGCAAAAGATTAAGCTAAATATATGCAAGATTAAGCTAGATATGCAAGATTAAGCTAAATAAATGAATATTAAGCTAAATGAATTCAAGCGAACATAATTAAACTAAATATGCAAAAAAGCTAAACTAAGATGCAATAATATCAAAATACAATATCTCCAATGACTTCAGAGCAAAAACTGCAGAATAACAATAAATCTCTAGGGTGTTTTAAATGAGAGATGAATGTTGAATTTATAGATACTCAAAAGAAAGAGCAACGGTCAAGATCGATTAGCAATAAGCGGTTGAGATTATTCAAGAAAAAACACAATTTAGGATAATTGAAATAATTGAGAGATTAGATTAAGTTAATCTTGAGATAGATTCCAATAATAGCTTGATTGAATGCATTCAGATTATAAGTCTGAGTTTGCATTGGAGATAAAATTTAGTTGATTTCATGCACTTGAGATAAAAATAGGTGATTTCATGCACTTTTATTTAATTTGCTCAAGATTTTTATTTAGAAAATGGATTTTCAATGCAACTGAACCTTTTTCCTCAAAAAGCTTTGAGTTTTAATTTTAGAGAAAATAATTAATTCAATTTAATTGCTTTTTTTTTATTTTTCAAGATCTCAATTTTATTAAAAAGAAATATCTTAAGTTTGATTTCTTCTCCCAATTTAACTCTTTTCTTTTGTTTACAATTTAACTCTTTCTTTTGCAGATTAATTCCTCTTCTTGTGATAAATCTCTTTTTGTAAATTAATTCATTTTTTTATGATCAAATGGTAAATTTATTTATTAATTAAATATGCTAGGATATTAAATTAAATAAATAGGATAATTGATCAAAATGATTTATTTGGAATGATTTAATTAATTAAATAAATATTTAATTAATATAGAGTGATTTATTTGCCATGTAAACATTAATGATTGAAGAATTAATTAATTAGATGCTCAAGGTTGATTTAATTGCCTTTTGTTAGGACCTTGGTGATGTTGTCGAGAATAGGAGCCCATGGTTTAGATAACCCTTTTAGGGTTTTACATTTGCCCCTCTTCGAATTAATGTGCGAGCAACATGTTGATTCAAAAAATAGTTGATGTCAAATAGATATCAATTCTGAACTTGATGGATCACAAACCGATGAAGAGCGAGATGTTCATCTTGATCTGGAGCGATGAAACTGAACAGAGTTGAATAAAATGATACCGATCCTGAACTTGATTGAACTAGGACCGACAAAGAGTGAGATGTCATTCTTGAACTTGATTGGTTAAGAAACAGGCATCGATCTAGAACTTGATTGAACTAGATTGAACGAGAGACGCAACTGATTCTAAACTTGATTGAACTAGAATCGATTGAGAAAAGTGATAAAACCGATTCCAAACTTGATTGAACAAGAACCAATTGAGAAAAGTGATAAAACTCATTCTGAACTTGATTGAACAAGAACCGATTAGCAAGAGAAAATGTTTGTCTTGATTTGATGTGATGAAACTGGACTTCAATTTGAAGATTGATTCAGATAAGGACAAATATTTATATGCCCCTAGAGATTGCTTTATTTGACATCGAAGAATCTAAACTTGATACGACGTATGACGTGATTTAGTTAAGATGCCCCCAGTAATGAGTTTTAATTGATTTTCTTTGTTTGAAAAGATATTTGCTTGACTTTAGATGAAGATGATTTGAAAAAATTTCTTGACTTTTGATGATGATAATCACTGAAAAGGTGTAATGAGTATGCCCCCTCAGGAGCGAAATCGAAAGATAGCGAGGGTACAATGATTTTAGGCAATTTTTAGCAATGCTAATTTGAGCACAAAGATTGATGTTGAAAATTAAAATCAAAGTTGATTGAGAATTAAATTGAGTTTTAGAATTGAAGTGAGCGTAAAATGATGAGAAAAATTGACTCGAGGATGAAAGTGCTAAGTGGTCAACGTCGTGGAATTTTGACTAGAAAATTAACATCAGATTTCGATTTCAATCCCGAAAATGGACCTAGAACAATCGATTTAGCTTAGGGTACAAGTTTTACGTCCATTGGAGCAAGTTTAAAAATTAGAGTTTAAGCTATATAAGGGATTCAATGTGTCATTGTCAATTCATTTTTACCTCTCAAAGTTTAATATTTGAAAAGCCTCCTGCAAAGAAAAATGGCTATCGATTCAAGATCATCAATTCGAGCGCCAAAGATGTCATAATCGACCGCAGAACTAAGACCCAACAATAAGTGATCAATCTTTAGCCTGTGCTTTTCTTAATTTTTGAATTTTTATTGAATTTTTGCAATTTTAATTTCATTTAAAGTCATTGTCATCGTTTTATCGTGCGGTTCATGACCATTTCTCGTAAGAGTATGTGTCCTTTTTTGTTTAGTCATATGGATATATAGGGTTTGTCATGTAATGTTATCCCATGAATCGTACGATAGTGTTCTTGTAAGACCATTTAGTCATGCGAGAGGATATCATTTGTCATATGAGAATGTTTAGTCATGCGGGGTGTAATATTTGCTCATACAAGTTTATGCTTGTCTGTGGAAACTTGTATCAAAAACAACAAGCATTTTTTAGAATGTAAACAACAATTTTTTATTTTGAATGTTGTATATTTGGATTCATGAGCATGTTTAACATATTTTTAGCGGAAATTTGATCATGTGCTGATGATTTGTATGTTCGATTTTGCAGATTTGGTTGTCAGATATTCAGTTTCGGTGTACATTTCTGCCGACGATGAGGCTTGTTCGTGAGTTATCAGACGCAGAGAGGGCATATCATTTTGTGTGCATTCGGATACCTATTACAGATGCTTGATATCCATGTGAATCATGGTATATTGACTGCTTTAGTCAAGCATTTTGATTCGGAGCATAACACCTTTCATTTACCAGTTGGAGAGATGACTATCACGCCAGAGGATATATATAGGATTTTGAGGATTCCATTCGATGGAGACAAGGTTGATTATGATTCTACACAACGACCAAGTGTTTTGGCATTGAGACGAATATTCCATGACGAGACTATTCTTGAACGTGCTATTACATGGGATGATTTGATGAGCAGATATGATGCACAGTACCTTCTGGCTTGCATTTTGGCAGGTATGATTGGTTGTTTTGTGATGCCTGATAGAGGACAACAAGGATTTTTATGTGGTTGGGACAGAATGCTTGAGAGGTTGTTGACTCATCCAGTGAGATTAGGGTGGGGATCATGCTTACTTGCTCATATGTATCATGAGATGCATGAGATTGTGTATCAGGAGGGGAAGAGCATGGAAGCAGGTGTTTTAGTTCTATAGATATGGGCATGGGAGCACATCCCAGTTTGCAGACCTATTGTAGATTTTTCACGGGAGGCGCACTAGCCTATTGTATGTCATTATTCAGGTTATGTTACTCAACTCCACCTAGGCAAGACTGACTATTGGAGGAGGTAGTTGGATGATCTGATTGTTATAGTATGGAGACCATAGAGGAGTCTAGAGCTATGGGACAATTAGAGAGCGCATAGGAAGGACATGTTCATGACTCGACCTCTCATTGGCAGATTGGTGTCTATTATTGAGCGGTTTGTAGTATCTAGGGTGATGAGACAATATGGGAGACCGCAGAGTATATCTCAGGAGTTCACAACATACACTAGATATGGAGAGGAGGAGAGACAAGGTTGGGCACTAAGATTATCATTTGCACTGAGCATGCAGGAGTTAGCAGGTTTATAGCCCTAGAGATGGGACTATCTAGAGGATGTAGCAAACGTGGGAGCATTACCCCAGTACAAAGATTGTTTTAAGAGACATCCTTTTTCTCGGTTTACAGATCCCGGAGAGCATGCACCCCTTATAGAGGAGGTTGAGGATGATGCACTAGCACAGGCACAGGTACTAAGTTAGGTACAGGGACAAAGAGTAGATGTACCTAGGTGGGTAGGAGGTGATCCTGGTGCTAGTAGCAGTAGGGTACCAACGGGAGGTAAACAGTGATAGAGAGGGGAGGGTGGATCCTTAGGAGCTGTTGGGGTGGAGGCTGGCTATGTTAGGGCAGGAGAGGTTGGAGGTGAGGAGGAGAGAGAAGCTCCTAGGCAGGTTAGGAAGCGGAGAGATGAGCAGGGAGGCAGAGAGGGAGATGTTGGAAGAGAGCAGGGAGTACCAGACATAGTACAATCTTTGAGGACTAGATTGACAGGTTTGTAGTCATATTTGACAGTGGCATAGACGCAGCTAGCAGAGAGAGGCCAACAACTTGCTGAGGTGAGAGTTGAGCATGATCGACAGCTTGCAGAGGTGAGAGTAGAGTGAGATGCTCTTCAGCGAGAGGTTTTGCATCAGACGAGTCGTGTAGCTTATTACATTCCAGCTTATAGTGTAGCGGTCACAATAGCGCAACAGGTTGTTCTGTATTCTCAGTATAAGGCTTGATCTAAGGGAGCTAGGTCACCCAGACAGGATGCTGATTAGCAAGCACCACCTCCTCTACCCAACAATGAGGGAGAGTCAAAGAGCTAGATTTGTTATATCTCCTAGATTTTGTTATATACCTCATTTTTGTAGCCTATACGATTCTTTATTCGATGAGACATTGTATTTGACAGTTGATATCATTTATACTCTGAGACATTGAGATTATGACTATATATACGAGCTCTTGATTTGATTTCATCGTACTTGTGTTGATTGATTATGAGATGTGTTTTTATATGCTTTATTCTATATGTATGCATATCTTTTCAGTCTGGATGTATTTAATGGAGATGAATATGGATGTTTTTTTTTTTGTTTCTTTTTTATATGCAAATAAATGATGAAAAATGAGTAACTAGTAATGCAAATGTTTATTTTTCATGCAATAATATGAATGCAAATCAATATATAATGAAATGTATGGATCTGTATAAGATGCTCATGTATGCAGCTAACATATCAATACACAAGTACTTGATCAAAGAAATGATGATGAAAAAGATACCACTTAGCTAAGAAATGGTGATTGTTTCAGACTCTCATTCAAAAGATAAAGAGATTATTGTTATCATGTCGAAATCACTTTAAATGCATAAATTTTAGAATGAATGCAACCTATACATAGTCACTAGATTTGGTATGCTTAATTTTCATCATTGAGCATTTTACAAATAGAGCAAGCAAAATAGAGTTCCTTTCTTTTCATATGCTTAATTATCTTGTCCGCAATGACCCTTTTTTCGTTCATATCCTTGGACAAATTACGCATGCATCCGGATTGCACATTAAATAAATTCCCTCAAAATAGACAAAGAAATGACTCCAACCTCCCTATAGCACACAAATAAGCAGAGTTGAGGTATGTGTGGCGATTTCACCTTGATGTGAAGGCACTTATCACAGACACCCAGCTGATTAGATGTTTCCAGATCATCAAAATCACTCTTAGAAGCATAAAACAAAGAAAAGTATTATGCCCCCGATCCTTGCTCCTCTTACTCAAGATAGACTTCCTCGAGTTACTCAGAGGGAATAATAATCGAAAAACAATTTAAAAGATAACACACAAAGAAAATTTCAATCATATCTCAAACAGTGTAGTGATTGTTTTCAGTAGTCTTGTTTTGCTTGTTTACTCAGTGATAAAAATCTTGAGTAGTTAGGAGACAGGTGACTGACTCAGAGTGGATGACCTGGTACTACTGATAGAAAGATGACTTGGTTGATACTGCTTAGGACATGTAAATTGATCAATCAATTATCCTAAGACTAGGACATTGGTCTGTTTCAAGCCATGAGGGTTCCAAAAGAACCAGATGTCACAAAAGCGACTAAACAATATTTACAAGCGAAAGAAAAGATGCAGGAAAGCGGGAATGAAAAATGGGAAATGCCAACTTTGTGTTGATAGATGGAGCACTTGAGTACAAGAGATGCCTGTTTACTAGGTTTTCACCTGCTTGGAAAAGATTTTTTTTTACCAAGGTGCCTGTTTACCAGGCTTTCACCAAGGCATTTGATTTTTTTTTATTTATTTATTTTTTATTTTTTGTTGTATAGTTTGTTGGAGCAGAGAATACTAAGTGAATAATTTCTTCAAGTGGATGGTGTTGATCGGTTCATGAAGTTGTTCTCCTTTCTATGTTGAGAGTTGATAGGCACTAGAGCCAAAGACTACAGTAACGATGTAGGGACCCACCCAGTTGGGTTCAAACTTCCCTTTGTTGTCTCGAAACTGTTGATTTTTAGGATTTTCTCTCAAGACAAGGTCACCAACCTGAAATTCTCTTTGTCGAACTTTCTTGTTATAACCTCTAGACATTCTCTTTTGGTAGGCTCTTAGATGATCAAATGCCACTTGCTGACATTCATCCAGCAACTCAAGTTCTTGCAATCTATATATTCTATAGTCTTCATCAGTAACAAGACCTTGCAAAGAAACTCTCAAAGACGGTAATTCCACCTCAATAGGCAAGACTGCTTCAGACCCATACACCAAAGAAAAACGTGTAGCCCCAGTAGGTATCCTGATACTTGTTCTATAAGCCCATAGTGCAGGATTGAGTTGCAAATGCCAATCCTTTCTAAATTTGCTTGTTGTTTTGTGTAAGATAGTCAGCAAATTTTTGTTAGATGCTTCACTTGTCCATTACCTTGAGAGTAGTATATGGATGACCAGTGTTGTTTGATTTTGAATTTTTCACAGAGCTCATCTAGATCTTTGTTTTTGAACTACCCTCCATTATCAGTCACAATGGAAGAAGGTATCCCATACCTGCAGATGATATAGTTAATGATGAACAGAGATACTTGTTTACCGATTGCTTTGATTAGCAGAACCGCTTCAACCCACTTAGTGAAGTACTCAGTGGTAGTTATAATAAACTTGTGTTTGTTAGATGATGCAGGATATATTTGGCCAATGAGGTCAAAGGCCCATTGTTGAAAAGGCCAATGTGTGATGAAAGGTATTAGATCCCTTGTTGGATCATGTATGAGGTTCCAATGTAGTTGACACTTCTCACAAGTTTTAGCAAAATTATAGCATCTTTCTCCATATCTGGCCAGTAGTAACCAGCCCTTAGTAGTTTTTGAGCTAAAGTTAGACTGTTTGAATGAGATCCACAAATACCTTCATGGACTTCGGATAACGCACGTTGGGAATCTTCAGTTTCTATACACCTAAGCAAAGTACTATCCAAACCTCGCCTATATAAATTTTTAGTAATGATGACATACCATGAAGCATTTCGAATAAGGTTTCTTTTCTCATTACGGCTAAGATTAGCAAGGATAATTTGGTCACGCAAGTAAGAGTAAATATGTCTATAGTGAGATGAATCATATCCAATAATAGAACAGACCATCTGGGACTTAGGAGAATCATAAGTAGGATAATGTAATTCTTCCACCAGGAACTCAAAGCGCAACTCTGATTCTTGTAGCTGTGGTATAGACGCCAAAGTAGCCATAACATGTGTTGCTCTGTTTGTTGATCTGGGAATCTACTGAAATGATACAAAGGTAAAGTATTTCTTGAGGTCATCAACCATTATTTTATAGGGCATCAGTTTCTCATCCCGAGTCTAATATATATCATTTATTTGGTTGATAATCAATTGAGAGTCTCCATAGATGTGTAACTCAACTTCCATTTGATAGCCAGCTTGATCCCATTTACCAAAGCTTCATATTTTGAAATATTGTTTGTGCAAGGAAAGAGAATCTTGTAAGCCTTTGGGATTGAATATCTTTGAGGACTGATAAAAACTATTCCAGCACTAGAACCATGTTGAGTGAAAGACCCATCAAAGAAAATTTTCCATGATCGTTGAGTAAGGTGCATGATGGATTCATCCAAAAATTCTATGTGCAAAGGTTGATTGTCTTCAAGTGGAGCATCAACAAGTTGATCTGCAATGACCTATCCTTTGATAGCTTTGTGTTCTACGTATTGAATATCAAATTTTGTAAGAACCATGACCCATTTAGCCAATCTCCCTATAAGTGTTGCTTTGTTGAGAAGGTATTTGAGTGGATCAATCTTAGCCACCAGTTTGATAGAATGTGCTAACATGGTGTCTTAATTTTTGTGACGCAAAAACTAATGCCAAACAAGCTTTTTCTATGATAATATAGTTCATCTCATAGGACACCAAGATTCTACTAATATAATATATAGCTCTTTCTCTTTTATTCTCATCCTATTGTGCCAAAAGTACCCCCAGTGATGTATTTGTAGCTAATATGTAGAGAAACAATGGTTTGCCTTGAATTGGTGGCATCAATATAGGTGGGTTATAAAGATATTCCTTGATTTGTTTTAGATGTTGTTCACAATATTCATCCCAGTTGTATTTGACTCCTTTTCATAATGTCATTGTGAATGGTTGAGATTTATCTGCTAGCTGAGAAATCAAGTGTCTTATTGATTGGAGGCATCCTTGTAAACTTCTCATTTGACTGACATTCATTGGAGGTGACATTTGCATGATAGCCATAACTTTTTCTGGATCCACTTCAATTCCTTTCATTGAAACAATATATCCTAGGAGCTTACCAGATGTAACTCCAAATGCACATTTCTTAGGATTTTCTCGGAGTTTGAATTTTTCCATCCTATCTAATATTGGACCTAGTTCTGATAGATGTGTTGATCTTTTCATATATTTAACTAGAGTGTCATCAACATAATTCTCCATATTTTTGTGCATCATATCATAAAAAATTGTTGTTACATCTCTTTGATAAGTAGCGCCTGCATTCTTTAAACCAAAGGACATTACATTCCAGCAGAAGGTTCCCCATGCACATGTGAATGTTGTTTTCTCTTGATCCTCAAGTGCAATTTTGATCTGATTGTATCTAGAAAAACCATCCATTAAAGAGTACATTTCATAACCAACAATCATGTCCACGATCATGTCTATGTTGGGTAGTGGAAAATCATCTTTTGGACAGGCTTTGTTTAAATCTCTGAAAATAGTGCAAATACAGATTGATTTGTCAGGTTTAGAAACAAGTACAATATTAGATATCCATTTGGCATATCGATTTATCTAATGAATCCAACTTTTAGTAATTATTCTAGCTCAGCCTTAACAAGTAATGCAACATGAAGATGCATTTTTCGGAGTTTTTGTTTAATAGGTATAACTTCGGGAGTGATATAAAGATGATGCATTATGAGGTCAGGATCCAAACCCGGCATATCAGCAAATGTCCATGCAAAATTGATCTTCTTTTCCATGAAGAAATCAGCAAATTTTTTAAGTTCTTCAACTAACAAGGATTGAGCTACATGTATGGTGTGCTAAGCTTCTTTTGTTCCAATGTTTACTAGCTGTGTAGGTTCATTTAATACTAATGATCACTCTTGAAAGTGATTAGGCGAAATGTCAAGTATCTCACCTTCAGGCGCCTCAGAGAGGTTTTAACCATTAGGTAAGTCCTTTATTTTTACTATTTTTTATTCTAACACCACCACATTGTGGTTTTCACCATCAAAACTCTTATTTTTCTTTTTTGGATTTATGCAACTAAGATACTTGACATTTGTTGCTGTCATGTTCTCACTTTGTTCATTGGTGGAAGAGTCCATTGGTTCAATTGCATGAAGATAGAAGGCTAATGTATAGTGATTGGAAAAGGTAGGTATATTCAAAGGTTGATCTTGGAGAGTACAGTCAATAAGCTCAGGATTTACCAGGGATAAAGATTTAACAGGCTCAAGGGAATTCACAGTATTATCATCACAACCTTGGACTGACAAGTCGAGTTGTAGAAGACTACCTTGTGTAAGCGTCTCGAGACCAGGAAGAGTTAGAACACGATTATCAAATTTTATGTTAGTATTTAGGGGACCTAACCCAACAGACTTACCACTAGCATCATTTTCTACTTCGGACTGGACTACATATCGTGGTTCGACAGTAACAGGTTCAGCAAACAAAGTTTCGACATTCATGACGAAGTAGTCACAGTTTGGTGTCAAGTAGGTAATGTCATAAATAGAGCTTATGTCATAGTGATTAGAGTCAAAAGATGAAGCCTCTGACTCTTCTTCAAGTGATTTAGTGAAATTATGTATAGTATCAATATCTATTGTTAGAGTTATCTTGTATTAGCTAATAATTATTTATTTAATTATTAGTCTATTAAACTCTACGCTTAAGCTAAACTTAGGCATTTAATAAATATTGTATGTATTTAATAATTAAATACACATTATCCCTTTAGGGTTTCTTTAGGGTTGCATATATTTAGGGTTTCTATTATCCTTTTATAAGGATTGTATTGTACTTGTTCATCAATTGATTCCCTTTCTGAATGATAATCTTCATCTTTAGAGCATTTATGTTTTTTTGCTTTATGTGCCTCCATTCTTCTCTTGTGATAGGTATTTGCATGCAGGTGTTCTTGGGATCTCTGAAGTTGTATTTCCTCAACTTCTTCATGGTATCAGAGCCTACATCTGTTGCTACTTGTTCTTGATTTTTCAGAAGATTTTTTGGAGGAGGGTTTCAAGTTTTTTCAGAGTTTTTTATTGGATCTGGGGTACCTATTTTGTTTTTTTTATCATTTTGGGCTCAAACGGACTTCAGTGTTAAGCTTAGAACGCCCCAAAACCCCCATTTCCATATAAAATTTGTCATTTTTTGACAAATTTGGGTTCTAAAATTTTTTCTTTGGTTTTGCCTTTTTTTGGCACGAATTTTGAGAAATTTGTCAAAAAAATCATTAAAAAAATCAGAGCAGTTTGGGCCAAAAAAAACCTCACTGTTGTCTTCCAAAGGGCATTTCCAGTCATTTTGATATATAATTCGACCTATTTCGGTGACAAGTGCATCTGGGCCATGATTTTTATTGGCACATTTTACGAGGCACAAAAATCCGTACGGCTGTACCTGCAAATGCATCAGAAAATTTTTGTCAAAAAAAAACCTTTTTTATGCCGTAAAAGAGGGGTTTTTTCTTTTGGTCATACGGAGGCGCTTTTTCAAAAACCTTATATCGTCGGAAAGCTCTTTCTGAGCTCTATCCAAATCTGGAGGTTTGAACTTTTGATTTTTCTTTTTTGATAGTGTGTTTTTCTGTCAAAGTCAGATGTTCATTTTTGCACTCCGGGAGACATCACTTGAGCATCCATCTGAACTCCATTTTTCAAAAAACTATATATCGTTGGAAAGCTTGTCCTGTGTACTTTCCAACCATATGAGTTTTCTTTCCAGATTCTGCTCCAGAAATTTTTTCTTCAGTTTTTTGTTTTTCAGCACTTTGTGGATATCTTGGTTGTTTCAGGTTCTGAGATCTCTTCTCTGAGTAGGATGTCTCGATTTTGGCTCTTCTTTTTGTTTTCAGTCTTATTATCATTGTAGCTTATTTTATGCAAACGCACTGAGATAAAGTGCCATCATCCATTGTTTACTTGGGATCTTGCACATCTTGTGCCTTATTGTACATGCACTACTTATAAAGTGTCATGAGGGGGTTGATGTTTGTCTTGTTTGCCATCTACCTTTGTCTAGTGAGTGTTCCTTCCACAACATTCGCCTCATGATGTGTGTCAAGTGAGTGTTCCTTCCACGACACTATGTACTTTCTGTAATACCCTAAAAATAGTCATCTAAACCATGGGCCCCTAATCTCAACAACATCACCAAAGTCCTAACCAAAGGAAATTAAATCAACCTTGAGCACATTATTAATTCTTTAATCATCAAATATCACATGGCAAATCAATTACTCAATATTAATTAAATATTCATTTAATTAATCGAATCATTTTCAAGAATATCATTTTGATCAATTATCCTATTTTAATTTATTAAATATCCTTGCATACTTAATTAATTAATAAATTTGTCATTTAATCATGCAAAAGGAATTAATTTATTACAAAAGAAAAATTAATTACAAAGCAAGAGTTGAATTGAAATTAAACAAAAAGAATTGAATTGAGAGAGAAATCAAACTTGAGATATTATTTCTTTTTCTAAATTTAGAACTTGAAATCATAAAAGCAATTAAATTGAATTATTCTCTAAAATTGGAACTAAAAGCTTTTCAGAAAAAGAAGTTCAGTTGCATTGAAAAGACTCTTTTCTTGAATAAATAAAAAAATTATCTTTTTTGATCACAGATGCATGGAATTAATTTATTATTATTTCCAATGCAACTTGGACTTCTAATTTGAATGCATTTCAATTAAACTATAATTGGAATCTATCTCAAGGTTAACTAAACCTGATTTCTCAATTATTTTCAATTAATTCTAAATCGAGTTTTTTTGTAATTCTCTATAAATTCAGTCTTCAGCTCTCATTTCAATTCACCCCAGAGATTTTTGAAAACACGCTTGGAGATTATTATCACGCTAATTTCGCTCTGGAGTCATTGAAGATCATTGTGCTTTTTTAGATTATTTGCATCCATATTTAGTTTTACTCACCCATATTGCTTGAATCCATATTCCTTGAATTATTCATCCATCATGCATCCATATAGTTAATATCATATAGATTAAATCCTTCATCTTGGTGTAGTCTAGTCACTAGTATTGCTTATAAAAACTCTAAGAGCAATCTTATACTCGCATCTTTTAGAAGGCAATTAGTCGCTTTGTTATGCTTTTTTATGGATTGATTATTATTTACTAACCACACATGTAATGACTTAATTGAAGTGTTGTGCTTGCAACTACATACCCCTTTTTCACACACACATCTTTGGTGCCCACCGTGGGGCAGAAGACTACATTTTTTGGCCTCCAAGACTGACTGCTTTGTTTTATGTTATTTTTCCAGATTTCAAAATTTTTGGATTTTCATTTGTACATCTCGTACGACAATTTTCACAGGCTGAAATGACAAACTGCAGGTATCGTACGAGCATGAATCCTATATCGTACGAGAGGAAATCTTGTATTGTACGACTCTGTGTTTTCTGGTTAAAAAGGCAAATTTCATGATTTTGGTTTTTTGATTCAAATTGATTATTCTGATGACTGACCCTGACTATTTATCTGTCTATCTTAGAATTTTTCACAATCTAATCAGTTTTTGCAGAATGCTTGTCAAAGAATATGCTTGTCGCACAAAGACAATATGACTACTGATTCGTTGTCTTTGCAGGTTGCCTGAGGAGAATCGACTAAACATCGTGTATTCTTTAAATTCATTTTTAGGAACCTAAATTGCTATCTAGTTAAAGAACAAATTTGTATTTCGTGCTTTTAGAAGATTCTGAGAGGTAGGAGAGTATGCTCTTGTCTTTTTCTAGACAATCAGAAATCCAGACCCTTGAAGTTTTTTCTTTGTTTGAGATTTGTACATCTTTAGCACGCCTGCCCTCCCGAGGGGTTGAAAAACTCTTAAAGCCGTTACGGCCAGTGTGAGGGAAATGACCTAAGTGGGAATGGCTAAACGCCAAGTACTCCAACCCACTATAAAATAAACATGATTTGATGAAAATCAAGTCAACGGCAGTGCTCGGGAAGAGCTCTCCTCCATACCTTCGGGTATATTAAACCTTGGTTTTCAAGGCTAGAAGACCTCTTAATTGAGTTTATACCTCGACGCGCTGAATGGATCCCTTACTAGTTCCAATTAAAATTAGAAGCTACCGGTTCATCTCCGAAAGGGGGATAATCTTTGTGCAAGAGATATAGTAACTCTCCCAAGATACTTGTCATTTCGTGCCCCCATTAGCATTCGGAGTCGGATAATACAGCGTTGAAAACCCATTGCATGAGACTCAGCAGTCGTATTCTGATTAGCTATTGGGTGTGTACCTGAGTCTACAAGCAAAGGTTTTCTTTCCTCACCAAATTCCTTAAGGTTTGCATGCTGTGATTGAAGTTACTACTTATACTACGTGTCTTCTGTGTTTTCATCCCTGAAACAAAAACTGAAATACCAAAATTGGAGAAGACAAGAAACAACTCAGTGATTAGAAACGATGTCTGTGTCAGAGCTAGTTCATCCTAAGTCAAAACTTTGTCCGTGTCAGAACTTGTCCATCTTAAGTCAAAACTCTGTCTATGTCAGAAGTAGTCCATCTTAAGTCGAAACTTTGTCTGTGTCAAAACTTGTCCATCTTAAGTCAAAACTCTATCCATGTTAGAAGTAGCCCATCCTAAGTCGAAACTCTGTCCGTGTCAGAACTTGTCCATCCTAAAGACAAAATTTTGTTCAAAACTAGTCTATCCTGGTCCAAAATCAGTCCATCTCAGAATTGGTCATTCTCAGTTGTCATACTCAACAATCAAAAAAACTCAGAATTTTAAGTCTCTTCCCTGTGAACAGTCATACGAGTCTACTTATTTATCTTCCTAAATCACATCCTGTCTCGTACGAGTTTTGTCATTTGTCATCCTGTGTTGTACGAGTCGTTTCATCTGTCATCTAGCTTTGTGTCTTGTGTCGTACGAAACAAAACTACCCTAAATCTTTTGTCATCTTGCACATACCCATCTGTCGTACGATACGAGGCAGCAACTCGTACGAAATAG
Organism: Cryptomeria japonica; assembly: GCF_030272615.1. Taxonomy (NCBI): domain Eukaryota; kingdom Viridiplantae; phylum Streptophyta; class Pinopsida; order Cupressales; family Cupressaceae; genus Cryptomeria; species Cryptomeria japonica. Next base: position 392,516,050 of record NC_081406.1, on the reverse strand, counting down.
AACTGTTGTCATCCTATATCTACTAAATTGTCATCCGGTTCATAAAAACCTATCGTACGAGTCTCTGGTTTTGTTAGAACAGAACAATCAAACTTGCCTAAAAATGGTCTACAATGAACATAATCCTAGTTATCATCATCCTAAGCATAAAACAGATCAAGACAATGTACCTCTGCCATTTGCGTTGCACGATTTGGTCGATCATCTTTCAGCTAGTTCAATAAACTACCTATCAAATTTAAGTCACTTAGATAATGTCTTACACAGGATAGATCATTCCTAAAACCAGACCGAATCTTACACTACTCTTAGAATCAACTTAGATAGATGTCTTATACAGGATAGATCTTTCCTGAAACCAAACTGAATCTCAGTTGTTTCTCTCAAACAATACTGTAACAGAACAACTAGCTCTGAAATTGATCTTGACCTCTACATCACAAACAACTTTAGGTCACACTAATCCATAAAAATGCCTACACAAACCAGGAGTTCTCGTAAGAAAGAAGCCAAAGGTAAAGAACAATCCTTCAAATATCAAGATAATTCATTCTACGTGAAGGATCCACTCACTGACGTACCATCATCATCAGGCGGACCAAATTTTTATGAGCCTAAATCTCCCACTATGTATGAGACGGAACACAATGATGGAAACAAGGACGATAATAATATTCCCGAAAATGACAATGATTCCTCATCAAGTGAGGCTGATGAAGACACAGAACCTCCAGAAAAAGATATCCTTGACTGTCAAAAGGACAAAGACTTTAGAAAAATGATGAAAGCTATCCTAACCCGAGAGAAGGAAGACTATTTCTTAGAACTAGCAAAACAAGGTGCTAAACTTCCTACTAGATATGATGTTTAGACACTCCTTACTAAAATGGAAGAATTACCTATACTCATGGTACACAAACAATTACAAGCCTTATGGATGGAGGTCACAGAATTGAAGAATAAGGATAAGTCCCCAAAAGAATATTCTCTAGAAACAATATGTCCCTTTCCATTTGACAAGAATCTATACATGCCTTTGTTTCCTTCACGAGTTGAGATCCCAAAATTTGACAAATATGATGGTACCTCAGATCCTCAAGATCATGTTAGAGATTTTTGTGCTGCCTGTATGGAGTTCATGCATGATCAAACGTACCTCATGTGCCTTTTCCCAAGGAGTTTAGGGGATCAAGCAATGGAATGGTTCTCAAGTCTACCCAAAGGAATAAAAACGTTTGAAGAACTAATCCAACTATTTTTACAACAGTACTCATACAACATTCGACATCTTGTGGCTATGATCGAACTTTGCAATACTAAAAAAAAACCAGGGGAGCTTCTTCTTACTTTCCTCCAACGCTGGAGAAAGATGTTTTCTAGGTATTCTTGACCTATTCCCGACTCTGAGAAAATGGATATATTTGTCAATAGCCTGGTCCCCAAACTAAAATATAGCATACAAATGCAAGTACACCCATCATTTAACAAAATGGTAGATAATGTCATTCGAATGGAAGATGAGCTCATAAAAAAGGGAGATATCTCACCTTGGAAAGAAACACAACCAGGATCTAGCTCTAAAGAGAAGAACAAGTATTGGAAATTTGGCAAAGACAACAACAAGAATGTTCTTAACGATGGAGTCGTAGATAGTGTTAAACCTAACTCAAAGCCCACAATATTCAACTTGGCTAGTGGTACATAAGCACTTAAAGCTGTTGAGGCTGCAGCAGAAAATCCACCAAAGAAAACAAAAGAATGGTTCAAAGAAAAGCCTTGGCTTTCCAAACCTAAGCGTGATTTTACTCCTCTCGAAAAAACGTATGAATCCACTTTCAAAACTCTGTTGGCAAACAACTTGATAACACTACCAGATAACTCCAAACCATATGATCCAGATGTCAAACCAAGATGGTGGAGAGAAAATGAATGCTGTGACTTCCATCAGAATAAAGGTCATAACATAAACAATTGCATGAAGCTAAAACATGAGATTCAAGATCTCATAGATGCTGGTAAAGTTGTTGTTGGGAATCACCCGACCAATGTTGATCATAAAGTATTTAAGGATCCTTTGCCTGTTTATGAACAAGGTGATTCTTCAAAGACCAAAGGAGGTGCCAAGGTAAATTATACTTATACCAGTCAGGACAATGTTATCAACATGATTGAACCTTCCCACTCAGAATATTGCAATGTGATTATAGTCGAAGATAAACCAAATGAATCACGATATGCAAGAGATTTGACCCATTCTAAGAAGAAAGTCACTCTCCAAGGAGCTAGCTCTTCCAACCTATCTCAAGCAACATCGAACCCACCAGCCCAATCAAACAAACAAAAAGAATCAACCTTGGACAAATTTAAGAGGTTAACTTCACCATCATCTTCTAGATAGTGTTGTTGAACAGTTGAAGAGGACAAATGCTCAAATCTCAATTTTTGAATTGCTAAAACTCTCGTCTGCTCACAAAGAAATTCTAGACAAAGCATTTCTCACCACTAACATTCCAAAAGATTTAGACATTGATCGGTTTCAGTCTATGGTGGGTCATCTAACTTCACCTCACTATTTGACCTTCTCCGAAGAAGATGACAACTCACTAAATCATCCCCATAACCAGCCATTTCATATTGAAGCCATGATTCACAAACACAGAGTCAAACATGTTTTGATAGATGGAGGCGCAGGGTTGAATATTTGTACTTACAGTCTGCTTACACAACTAGGATTCTCTGAAAATGTCATTGATCCCGGCAAGAAAATAACAATAAAAGCCTATGATGAAGAAGAAAGGACTTCTAAAGGTCTGGTGTCATTACCAAATAGAGTGGGACCGATAGAGAGAGATGTCCTTTTCCAGGTACTTGATATTCCTTTGTCATACAATATCTTACTATGCAGGCCGTGGATTCATAAAATGAAGGCAGTACCGTCAACATACCATCAATGCTTAAAATTCTCCTATAATGGAATAGAAGTCAGTATTCCTGCTGATACAAATATCGTCTATAATGCATTGACAAAAGGTGCAGATACTTTTGTGCCTCATAATAGGGCAGCCTCTACAAATGAAGATCCAAAAACACTGATAAAAGACTTAGAAAAGAGATTGAAGATTACAAATACCGGCATGGATGGCTACAAGATAGAACTGGTACTTTCATTAGTTTCTCTCCCTCCATCACCAAAACAGTTGGGCAAGCCATCAGAGGCTATGAGAACACAAACTTCAGCTCCGAATACCATGTATGATGGTCTCTTTGTACAATCCTCTACCTCCCTGGCAGATGAAATAGAAGAGGATGATGTTCTTAACTGGCTCTTTAAGGAAGATAGTCAAAATGAGGAGGTACGACATTGTGAGATTTCCTCAAACCAATATGGCCCTGGCTACAAAATGATTCAACGCATGGGATATTCAGGTACTCATCCTCTGGGAAAAGAAAAGGAAGGTATTACTGAACCAATTCAGCTGCAAACAAAATCCACAAATGATAAGGTTGGACTGGGATACAATCTGAAAAATAAATCAGACCAAAAACATGTTTCTAAGTCTAAGTGGTAGAAAAGGATATCACCTTCAACATTATAGGAAGTAGACACTCAACAAACAAAAGAAAAGTGAAGAAAAGAGAAAGAGGAATCAACAGTCAAGAAAGAAGAAATAGTCAGTGCCCAAGCTTCAATGGTGTCAACTGCAATAATACAAGAAGTTGAGGTCCCAGAAGATATAAGAGATGAAGTAGTAAGAATCAGAGAATTGTTTGCACCACTAAAAGTTACAGTCACATATACTGGCAGGCAACAAGTAGATGATTCAGAGACTAACTCAAATGAGTATGAATGGGTCCTGACCACTTCTCAGACACATCCACTACAAAAACTCCAGAAGAGTCTAGTGGTGTCATAGACAATACTCAAGAGTTGATGCGCATAAAACTAGAGAAGGAAATACAATAAATTAGGAAAAAAGAGACAAGCAAATTATGAACAAGGACTGAAAGAAGGAAGAATACCAGAAAGCTTCTCATATATGTACCCCTATGCTAAAACAGAACAAATCAAGTATAGCACTACAGAAGAAGAGTTGGAATCTATAGAACAAGAACCAGTCATCAGTCCAAAAGAAGCTGAATGGAGTAGACAACAACTAATCATAGAAACATCAAGATCATGTCAAAAGGTGTGTCAGATACAAATGACAAATGAACCACAACATGAAGGAACTTGCAGTATTAAAGATGTTGGTGTTGATACCATACATACACTTACTAAATCACTTGAAGAAGACTCAGAAAATTCATCTGATGACCCTGATGACTCTGATGACAGTCTTATTCAGGACAATATCTGCTCATCCTCAAATTCGAAATCATCTGATACAAATAATGAAAATTTGTGTACTGATCTTATCGTTGTTCAGCCACGATATGACGTCCAGTCTGGTGTAGTGAATGACGTTACAAGTATGTCTATTGGATTAGATCAACTAAATATTAATGTGAACTTTAATAATCATGATCTGACTCTTCCTGATCTCGAGACACTTACGCAAGGTATTCTTCTAGAACTTGACTTTTCGATCAACCGCTATGATAACAATACCATGAACACTCTTGAACCTATTTAAAATTTATCCTTAGTACATCCCAAATTCATTGACTATACTTTACAAAACCAGCCCATGAATATACCTATTTTTGCCAATGACTATACGTTAGCCTATTATCTCAATGCAGTCGAACCTATGGACTCTTCCACCAATGAACAAAGTGAAAATATGACTGAAGCGGATATCAAGTATCTTAGTCGTAAAAATAAGAAAAATAAAAATAAAATATCTGATGGCGAAAACCACATTGTGGAGGTGTCAGAATCTAAAAAAGAGAAAATAAAGGATGTACCTATAGGTGAAAACCTCTCTGAGGCACCTGAAGGTGAGATACTTGATAAACTGCCAAGTCATTTCTAGGAGAGGTCTTCCATATTGATAGAGCCAACTCAGCCAGTGAACATTGGGAGTCAAGAGACACCACACATCATTCATGTAGCTCAATCACTATCAGCAGAAGAATTGAAGGATTTCACTCAGCTATTCTCAGAAAAGAAAATAAACTTTGCATGGACGTACTCCGATATGCCAGTCTTGGATCCTGATCTTATCATGCACCATCTTTCAATCACACCAGGAGTAAAACTAGTTAAGCAAAAACTTTGTAAGATGCACCCACATGTAGCACTATTAGTCAAGGCTAAACTAGAAAAACTGTTCAAAGCTAGATTCATCAGAGCTATAGATTATGCCAAATGGATTTCAAACATAGTACCTATGTCGAAGGTAGAAAAATCCATCAGAGTTTGCACAGACTTCAGAGATCTCAACAAAGCTTGTCCAAAGGATGACTTTCCATTGTCAATTATTGACATGATAGTCGACATGACTGCCGGATATGAGATGTACTCACTAATGGACGGATTCTCTGGCTACAACCAAATCAAAATAGCTCCTCGAGATCAAGAAAAGACAGCATTCACCTGTGTATGGGGAACCTTTTGCTGGAATGTCATGCCATTTGGGCTAAAGAACGCATGAACAACCTATCAAAGAGAAGTTACTACCATTTTTCATGATATGATGCATAAGAATATGGAAGATTATGTTGATGACACCTTAGTGAAGACTATGAAGAGATCAACGCATATTCAAGAGCTAGGTCCCATACTAGACAGAATGGAAAAGTTCAAACTCTGATTAAATCTAAAGAAGTGTGCATTCAGAGTGACATCTGGTAAACTACTTGGCTACATCATTTCAAAGAAGGGAATCGAGGTTGATCCTAAGAAGGTCCAAGCCATAATGGAAATGCCGCCTCCGAAGAACATCAGTCAAATGAGAAGTCTACAGGGATGTCTCCAATCCATCAGACGCTTCATTTCTTAGCTAGCAGACAAAGCTCAACCTTTCACAAAGGTATTGAGGAAAGGAGTAATATACAACTGGGATCAGCAATGTGAACAACATCTTCAGCAAATCAAAGAGTACCTATCAAATCCACCGATATTGATGCCACCGATTTAGGGTAAACCACTAATCTTATATATATCAGTAACTGACTCATCATTGGGGGCACTTTTGGAACAACAAGATGACAACAAAAAGGAACAAGCTATTTATTACATTAGTAGGACATTGGTGTCTTATGAAATGAACTACACTATAATAGAAAAAACATTCTTGGTGTTAGTCTTTGCATCACAAAAATCGAGACACTACATGCTAGCACATTCAGTCAAGCTAGTGGCCAAAATTGATCCACTCAAATATCTTCTCAATAAAGCAACACTTACAGGAAGATTGGCGAAATGGGTCATGATCCTTACAGAGTTTGACATTGAATATGTGGAACGCAAAGCCATAAAAGGACAGGTAATTGTTGATCAACTTGCTGAAGCTCTGCTTGAGGACACTCAACCGCTACATATAGAGTTTCTAGATGAATCAATAATGCACCTTACTCAACAACCTTGGAAGATGTTCTTTGATGGGTCCTTTACCCAAAATGGTTCTGGTGCTAGAATATTGCTTATTACTCCTCAGAAGTATTCAATCCCAAAGTCTTATAAGATTTTATTCCCCTGCACAAACAACATTGTAGAATATGAAGCTTTGGTAAATGGAATGAAGCTAGCCATTGAATAGAAGGTTGTTGAATTGTATATCTATGGAGATTCTCAGCTGGTAGTTAACCAAATCAACGATACATATCAGACATGAGATGAGAAACTGATGCCTTACAAGAGGATGGTGGATGATCTCAAGAAGTACTTTGCTTTTGTATCATTCCTGCAGATTCCTAGATCCGCAAACAGAGCAGTCGATGCTATGGCCACCTTGGCATCTATACCTAAGTTACAAGAGTCCAATTTTCGCTTTGAATTCCTAGCGGAAGAGTTACATTACCCGGCCTATGATTCCCCTAAGACCCAAATAGTATGTTCTATCATTGGACTTGACTCATCCCGATACAACCACATCTACTCCTATCTACACAACCAAATTATCCTCGAAAACCTTACTCATAATGAGAATAGAAGTCTAACTCGAAACGCTTCACGGTATGTTATTATAGCTAACGATTTATTTAGATGAGGTTTGGATGGTACATTGCTTATATGTCTAGAAACTAAAGAATCTAAATGTGCATTATCAGAAGTTAATGAAGGTATTTGTGGATCTCATTTGAATGGTCTTACATTAGCTCGGAAACTACTACGGGTTGGCTACTACTAGTCAGACATGGAAAAAGATGCCATCAAATTTGCTAAGAATTGTGAGAAATGTCAGCTTCATGGAAATCTCATACATGCCCCGGCAAGGGATCTCATACCATTCATTACACACTGGCCTTTTCAGCAATGGGCCTTTGATTTCACTGGTCAGATATATCCTGCATCATCCAACAGACATAAATTCATCATAACGACTACAGAGTATTTCACCAAGTGGGTAGAGGCAGTTCCACTCATCAAAGAAACCGGTAAACAAGTCACCTTGTTCATCCTAAACTATATTATTTGCAAGTATGGGATACCTTCATCCATTGTGACTGATAATGGAGGACAGTTTAAGAATAAAGATTTGGATGAGCTTTGTGAGAAATTCAAAATAAAACAACATTGGTCATCAGTATATTACCCTCAAGGTAATGGACAAGCTGAGGCATCTAATAAAAACCTATTGACTATCTTACACAGAACAGTAAACAAATCTGGGAAGGATTGGCATCTACAGCTCAATCTTGCACTATGGGCTTACAGAACAAGTATCAGAACACCTATTGGGGCTACACCTTTCTCTTTGGTGTATGGGTCCGAAGTAGTACTACCTATTGAAGTAGAAATACCATCTCTAAGAGTTTCTTTGCAAGGTCTTGTTACTGATGAAGATCATAGAATATCTAGATTGCAAGAACTCGAATTGCTGGATAAGCGTCGGCAAGTAGCATTTGATCATCTCAGAGTATATCAAAAGAGAATGTCTAGATGATATAACAAGAAAGTTAGATAGAGTGAATTTCAGGTTGGTGACCTAATTCTAAGAGAAAATCCAAAAAATCAATAGTTTTGAGACAATAAAGGGAAGTTTGAACCCAACTAGCTGGGTACCTACATCGTTACTACAATATTCGGCTCTGGTGCCTATCAACTCTCAAATTCGGAAGGAGAACAGCTCCGTGAACCGATTAACACCATCCACTTGAAGAAATTTTTCACTTAGCATTCTTTGTGCCATCAACTTGTACAACTTAAAAAAGTCCTGAAGAAATCCTAAAAATTGAAAAAAGTCCTAAAAAAAAATATATATATATATATATATATATAAAGAGAGAAAATGCCCTGGTGAAAACCTAATAAACAGGCACCTTAGTAAAAAAAAAAAAAATGAATCTTTGTCAAGCAGGTGAAAACCTGGCAAACAGGTGCCTCTTGTACTCAAGCACTCCATCTATCAACCCAATGTTGGAATTTCCCGCTTTCATGCATCTTTGCTTTCGCTTGTACATATATTTCAGTCACTTTTGTGACATCTTGGTTCGTTGGAACCCTCATGACTTGAAACTGAGCAATGTCCTAGTCTTAGGTTAATCGATAGAACACATTACATATCCTAAGCAGTGTCAACCAAGTAATCTTTCCGTCAGTGAATCGTGGTCGTCCACTCAGAGTCAGTCACCTATCTCCTAACTGCCAAAGAGTTTTTATCACTGAGTAAACAAGCAAAACAACATAACGGAAAACAATCACTTAACAGTTTGAGCTATGAATGAAAAAAAAATTTGTGTGTTGTCTTTTATATTGGTTTTCAATTATTATCCCTCTGAGTAACTCGAGGAAGTCTATTGTGACTAAGAGGAGCAAGGATTGGGGGCATAATATTTTCTTTGTTTTATGCTTGTAGGAATGATCCCAATGCTCTGGGAACATATAAATTAGCTGGGTGTCTGTGATAAGAGCCTTCACAACAAAGTGAGATAGCCTCACATACCTTGACTCCGCTCATTTGTATGCTGCAGGGAGGTCCACATCATTTCTTTGCTTGTTTTGAGAGAATTTCTTTATGATGCAATTCAGATCCCTATGAAATTTGTCCAAGGATATGAACGAAAAAAAGGTCATTGTGGACAAGATAATACATATTGCACATTGAAAAAGAAAGGAACTCTAACCTGCCTGTTGTATTTGTTATGCTCGGTGATGAATCTTAAGCATTTTAAATCCAGTGACTAATTTTAGGTTGCATTTCGCATATCATTTTGCATATCATTATGCATTTGGTGAATTTAGAGTGATTTCGGTATGGTAATAATCTCTTTATCTTATGAATGAGAGCTGAAAGCATCATCATTTCTTATGCTAGGTGGTCTCTTTTTCATTATTTCTTTGATCGAGTATTTGTGTTTTAAGATGTTTAGCTGCATACATAAACATTTAATATAGATTCGTACATTTCATTATTCACTCATCTGCATTCATCTTATTGCATAGAAAAATGAAAACATTGCATTACTCATATTACTCATTACATACTCATCTATTTGCATATGAAAAGAAACAAAAATAGACATCCATAATCATTTGCATTACATACATTCATATTGAAAAGAAATGCATACATATAGAATAAAGCATATAAAAGACATCTCATAAACGAATCAACACAAGTACGATGAATTCAAATCAGATCTCATATATATATATATATATATATATATATATATATATATCATGTCAAGTCTAAGAGTACAAAATGATGTCGAATGACATATACAAACTCCCATCAAAGCAAAAATCGTATAGGCTACAAAAAAATGGGTGTCTACAAAAAAATATCTGAGCCAACAAAAAGAATATCTAGCTCTAGGCCTCTCCCTCATCGCCTGGTGGAGGAGGAGGAGCCTAATGATCAGGATCCTATCGAGGTGTCCAGGCTCCCTCTGAGCATGCCATATACTGTGAATAGGAGATCACCTGTTGCGCTACTGGAACTGCCATGCTATATGTTGCAACATAGAAGGTTGCCCTACTATTCTGATGCAAAACCTCCTACTAGAGGGTGTCTTGCTCCGCTCTCATCGCCATGACCTGACGATCGTGCTCTGCTCTCAGCTCTGTAAGCTGACGATCTCACTCAGCCCTCAGCTCCGTAAACTGACGATCTCGCTCAGCCCTCACCTATACACGTTGTCGGTCTCGCTTCGACAGCTGAGTCTGAGCCACTGTCAACTGTGACTGTAGCTCTGCAAGACGTGCTCTCATCGATCGCCCTGCGTCAGTCCCCTACTCTCTCGCCTGCTCTCCACCCCCATCTCCACCTCTAGTACCACCCTGCTCATCCCTCCACTATCGGACCTATCTTGGAGCTACTCGCTCCTCCTCAGCTCTGCCCAATCTCACTCCTACTCTCCCAAGGGATCCGCCCTCACCCCTCTGTTGTCCAACCTCAGCTGGAACCCTGTTGCTACTAGCACCAGGATCACCACATGTCCACCTCAAAGCCTCGGCTCTCTATCCCTATCCCTATCTTTGGTCCTGCCTCTGACTTTGTCCCTGTCCTGGCGCGGGAGAATCATCCTCAATATCCTCTGTACGAGGTGTTTGCTCACCCGGATTTGTAAACCTAGGAAAAGGATGTTGTTGGAACCACTCTCTGTACTGGGGCAATACCCCCGCATCCGCAACATCATCCATATAGTCCCATCTAAGGAGCTATAGACCAGTCAGCTCCTACATAGCTAAGGCATAGGACAACCGTGGAGACCATCCATGTCTCTCCTCATCCGCATAATGCGCATAAGTTGTATACTCCTACGAGATCCCTTGAGGCCGACCATACTGCCTTATCACCCGTGATATGATGAACCGCTCAACAATGGTCTGTGATCTCCCAATAAGTGGGCGCGTAACAAAAAGGTCCCTGCGAACCAGTTGCCAGTCATCTCATGGCTCCAAACCTCTGTAAGGTCTCCACACTACGGCTATCAAATCGTCTAACTGTCACTGCCAAAAATCTGTCTTGCCCAGATGGGGTTGTGTGACATAAATGACATACCTATATATAATCGGTTTCCCAAGCTCTCTACTATCATCTACTATCGGTCGACAAATGGAAAGATGCTCCCAAGCCCAAACCTGCAAAATGAATACACATGTGGCCATGCTCCTGCCATCTCTATATACAATCTCATGCATCTCGCGATACATGTGAGCCAATAAACAAGAACCCCAGCCTAGTCTCTGAGGGGTCTCCATCAATCTCATCAGTATCCTGCCCCAACCACACTGGAAACCCTGTTGCCATCTATCTGACATCAGAAAATAGCCGATAAATCCTGCTAGAACACACGCCAAAGGAAACTCCTCGATTTATCTGCTCATCATAATGTCCCAACTAATGGAATGGGTCAAAATGTCAGGATCCCTGAAGACATGCCTCACTGCCTGTAATCTTGGAAGGTGTCTTGAATCGTAATCCACCTTATCCCCAACAAAAGGGATACGAAGGATCCTATATACATCCTCGGGAGTGATAATCAACTCCCCCACTAGCAAATGAAACATGTTATGCTCTGAATGGAATCTCTACCAACGCTGTGAGCATACCGTGATTCACACGGATATCTGGTAAACTAAGAAGATGAGTCAAACCACACAAGTCAATATGAGCCTGATCAACCTCTGATAAATGTCGAACTAATGTCATGGTTGGAGGATATACGTATCTAAAAAGCACAGGAGGTAATCGAACCTACAAAAACCCAACAACGAAGCATCAGAAAACATTCCAAATAAGTCTACAGGAGAAGTAAAACATCACAACAATCCCACTAAGTCAAATGCAAAATAAAAATTTCACGTTTAGACCTTCAAAAATCCTCACTATTTTCCGAACGACAAGACACAGAAGGGCAGCATCTCGTACGAGTCAGGACAGACCTTCGTACGATAAAACATCCTCAAACGACAATTTATTAGACCCTGCATGACAAAATGGTCTTTTTACAAACATGTCGTACGAAACAAGGGTAGGGCCCAAATGACAATTCTAATGGCCTTAAACGACAAAAGAAATTTTAACAGTTACTCGTATGAGACAGAATCCTGTCTCGCATGATAAAACATAAAACCCGACCCCAAACATGCGATTAACTTGAAAAATGAGCAAAAAAAATTTTAAATTGAAAACATAAAGAGGCTTAAGATCAATCACTTACCGTTGGCTCATAGTTTCGGGGTCGATTATGTCATTTCTGGCGCTCAAATCGATGCGTACGAGTAGGGACCACCATTTTCTTCGCAGAAGGCTTTTTGAATTTTCAAACTTGGAGGGTTAAAATGATTTGAAAATGACACTTTTGTCCCATATATAGCCAAAAACCTAATTTTTCAACTTGCTCCGATGGACATGAAAATTGAACCCTTAACTAATTTGCCCGTTCTGATTCCATTTTCGGGATCGAAATCAAAATTCGAGATCATTTTGCTAGTCAATTTCACAATTTGGACCACTTAGCGCTCTTTTCATCAAATGCTCATTCTTTCTTCAAATTGTGCTCAATTTCAAACGTTGAATCTGAATATCAATTTCAATTCTACACATCAATTCTACACAACAACTTTGTGCTCAATTTCTTATCAATCAACGCCAAATCTTCAAAATATTCCTCAGGATCAATTTGTGCTCAAATAACTTATTATCGCCAACAATTGCCTATAATGTACCCTCATTATCTTTCGATTTCATTCCTGAGGGGGCATACTCATCACCTTATGACTTCACATCTTCAAAGTCGAGAATTTTTTTTTAAAATCTTCATCAAAAATCGAGAAAAAATCTTTTCAACTAAAGAAAATCAATTCTTATTTGCTAAGGGGCATCTCAGCTTCATCGCTTCACATCAAGTTGAGATCTCTCGATCATATAAATCGAATCAATCGCTAGGGGTATATCAGTTTGATCACTTCAAATCAAGCTGATATTTGTCTTTTTCTGAATCAATCTCTTAACATTAATCAGTTTCATCGCTTTTCATAAAGCTGATTATTCGTTTAAACTCAATCAAGAGTTTAAAAAGTTTCTTTGATCACACTCAATCTAAGTAGGTGTTCAGTTTTTTCGCTTTGGATCAAGCTGGACAGTTTATCTTCACTCATCGTATCTTGATCAATCAAGTTCAAGATCAATTTTTATCATCACTCGCTGTGTCTAGATCAATCAAGCTCTAGATCAGTAAGATCCGCTTCTTGATCAATCAAGTTCAAGTTCGGTATCTTTTGTTTTCTGTCGTTCCTAAGTTCAATCAAGTTTGGGAATGGTATCGCTTTAATCAGACTTCATTCAGCTTCGTCGCTTCGAATCAAGCTAAACACCTCGCTCTTCATCTGGTTCATGATCAATCAAATTCAGAACCGGTATCTCTTAGACATCACACATTCTTTGAACCAACGTGCTGCTCGCACTTTAATTCAAAGGGGCAAATGTAATACCCTAAAAATGGTCATCTAAACCATGGGCCCCTAATCTCGACAACATCACCAAGGTTCTAACCAAAGGCAATTAAATCAACCTTGAGCACATTATTAATTCTTTAACCATCAAATATCACATGGCAAATCAATTACTCAATATTAATTAAATATTCATTTAATTAATCGAATCATTTCCAAGAATATCATTTTGATCAATTATCCTATTTTAATTTATTAAATATCCTTGCATATTTAATTAATTAATAAATTTGTCATTTAATCATGCAAAAGGAATTAATTTATTACAAAAGAAAAATTAATTACAAAGCAAGAGTTGAATTGAAATTAAACAAAAAGAATTGAATTGAGAGAGAAATCAAACTTGAGATATTATTTCTTTTTCTAAATTTAGAACTTGAAATCATAAAAGCAATTAAATTGAATTAATTGAATTATTCTCTAAAATTGGAACTAAAAGATTTTCAGAATAACAAGTTCAGTTGCATTGAAAAGACTCTTTTCTTGAATAAATAAAAGAATTATCTATTTTTATCACAGATGCATGGAATTAATTTATTATTATTTCCAATGCAACTTGGACTTCTAATTTGAATGCATTTCAATTAAACTATAATTGGAATCTATCTCAAGGTTAACTAAACCTGATTTCTCAATTATTTTCAATTAATCCTAAATTGAGCTTTTTTGTAATTCTCTATAAATTCAGTCTTCAGCTCTCATTTCAATTCACCCTAGAGATTTTTGAGAACACGCTTGGAGATTACTATCACGCTAATTTCGCTCTGGAGTCATTGAAGATCATTGTGCTTTTTTAGATTATTTGCATCCATATTTAGTTTTACTCACCCATATTGCTTAAATCCATATTGCTTGAATTGATTATTGCTTGAATTATTCATCCATCGTGCATCCATATAGTTAATATCATATAGATTAAATCCTTCGTCTTGGTGTAGTCTAGTCACTGGTATTGCTTATAAAAAATCTGAGAGCAATCTTATACTCACATCTTTTAGAAGACAATTAGTCACTTTGTTATGGTTTATTATGGATTGATTATTATTTACTAACCATACATGTAATGACTTAGTTGAAGTGTTGTGCTTGCAGCTATAGACCCCTTTTTCACACACACTTTCTCTGCACCTTCGATGATCCTAGTTCTTCGTCATGCAGTTCTTGTTGGCTGTTTTTTTCAGTGTACTTGTTCCTCTCCCTTTTCAGCATTATGGGGAGGTTTGTCCTGTTGGTTCTAATGCTTCCTTGGTTTGATTGATTATTAATTCAGGCTTTGGTGTCTCATGCCATCTGTATCATCGAGTTCAGTTGTTTGCCTTTGTTTGCCATCTGATTCGAGTAGTGTCATTTGAGGGCACTCATGCAGATTATAGTCTTCTTTACCTGGTCATGTTCTATTTCAGTGGAGGTTCTTCATATTAACAGTTACTCTTCGATAGTGTTTTCAGCTATTTCCTGCTTCAATGGTGTTCTTCTTGCTTTTCCATCTCTTTTTGGAGTAGATTTTTTTCCCACGTCATTTTCTCTATTTCTCCGGTTCATAGAGATTTGGTTGTGATTGGGTACCTCATCAGGCCTTGTTGTCGGGACCCAAATTTGCCTTCAGGTGATCCACCATAGATTGAAATCGATCTATATCTAAATCTTGGGGACATTAGTAGTGAAAAAAGATTTGTCCAGGATCTCTCTATGAGCAAAAGAGATCTTAAGCAGTTCAAAAATGGAGATTTGAGCGGTAGTTCATTTTAATTGTTCAACAATTCTATAACCAGGGGAGGATGATGAAGCCAGCTGCTTAGATTTAGCTGTGATTGTATCTAGTTGTCTGTTTGAAGAAGTCAGTAGGTTTGATGTTGCTTAGTCAGGAGTTAAAGAACTAGCTCCTTTTAGAGTAACCTTCTTTTGAGTGCAGGTTACAACATTTGTCATTTATGTTTTATGTTGTTTATCTTTAATTATGATCACGTTGCAATACTCAAATTGGGAAGATTCAATCATGTTGATCACATTGTCATTGTTAGCATAGGTGTAATTGACTTTGGCACCTCCCTTGGATTTTGAGGAATCATCTTGTTCATAAGCTGGCAAGGGATCTTTAAAGGCTTTGTGATCAACGTTAGTCGTGTGATTTCCAACAACAATTTTTCCAGCATCGATGAGATCTTCAATCTCATGTTTGAGTTTCATGCAGTTGTTTGTTGTATGACCCTTGTTTCGATGATATTCACAGTACTCGTTTTCCCTCCACCATTTGTGTTTAACTTCTGGATCATATGGTCTAGAGTTGTCTGGCAATGTTATCAGATCATTTTCTAATAAAGTTTTAAGAGTTGATTCATACGATTCTTCCAGAGGAGTGAAATCGCGTTTAGGCTTTGAAAGCCAAGGTTTCTCTTTAAACCACTCTTTTGATTTCTTCAGAGGGTTTTCTTCCGCAGTTTCAACTACTTTGAGTGCTTATGTGCTGCTAGCTAGATTAAATATTGTGGGTTTTGATTTTGTTTTAACATTGTCTACCACTCCATCATTAACAACATTTATGTTGTTATCTTTACCATATTTCCACTATTTGTTCTTTTCTTTGGAACTAGAGCCTAGTTGTGTTTCTTTCCAAAGTGATATATCTCCTTTCTTTATAAGCACATCTTCCATTCTAAGGGCACTATCTACCATTTTGTTAAATGAAGGGTATACTTGAATTTGGATATTGTATTTCAATTCAAGGATCAGGTTATTGACAAAAATGTCCATCTTCTCAGAATCTGGAATAGGTTGTGAATATCCAGAGAACATCTTTCTCCAATGTTGAAGAAAAGTGAGAAAAGGTTCTCTTATTTTCTGTTTGGTATTACAAAGCTCGATCATAGTGACTAGATGACAAATGTTATAGGAGTGTTGTTGGAGAAATAATTCGACTAATTCCTCAAAAGTTTTAATTCCCATAGGTAGGCTTGAAAACCATTCCATAGCTTGTCCTCCTAAACTCCTCAGGAAAAGGCACATGAGATATGTTTGTTCGTGCATGAACTCCATACATAAAGCACAAAATTCTCTGACATGTTCTTGAGGATCTGCATTACCGTCATATTTGTCAAACTTAGGAATCTCCACTCTTGAAGGAAATGGAGGCATGTAAAGATTTTTGGCAAATGGGAACGGGCAGATTGTGTCTAAAGAATACTGCTTTGATGATTTATCCTTGTTTTTCATTTCTATGATTTCAGTCTGTAATTCTTGTAATTGTTTGTTTACCAGCGCTAAGGGTGTGTCTTCCTTTTTAGTGATAAGGGTTTCAACATTATAATTAGTAGGAAGTTTAGCACCTTGTTTTGCTAGTTCTAGAAAATAATCCTCTTTTTCTCTAGCCATGATAATCTTCATCATTTTTCGGAAATTTTTATCCTTTTGACAACTATTTATAACAACTTTTGTAGGTTCAGAGGCTTCAGACTCACTAGATGAGGAATCACTGTCATTAGCATGGGTGTTAATATTGTCATAAGTATCGTGTTTAGTAGCTTGTTTTTCTTGCCTTTCTCCAAACATGATGGGAGACAAGGGTTGATAAAAAATTGGTAAATTTGACAATGAAGGTTTATTAAAGACAGGGTCCTCTACGAAGAATGGATTATCTTGTAATGAAAAGGATGATCCTTTACCTTTGGTATCTTTCTTGTGAGAACTTCTAGTTTGAATAGGCATTTATAACTTATGTGACCGAGAACTAGATGTGATGTAGAAGTCAAGATCAAATTGAAGCTAGTTGTTCGTTTGACGCAGTGATTGAGAAAACTGACTAAGACTCGGTCTGGTTTCAGGAATGATCTATCCTATATAAGACGTGATCTAAGTAACTTAGTTTGATTTGAGAGAAGTGACTAAGACTCGGTCTAGTTTCAAGTACGATCTATCCTGTATAAGACGTGATCTAAGTAACTTAAGTTTTGATAAGTAGTTGATTGAACTAGCTGAAAGATGATCGACAAAATCGTGCAACACAACGGCCGGGGTACACTATCAAGATTGTTTATGCTCAGAATTATGATGACCAGATTTATGCTCATTGTAGACTGATTAGGCAACTAGACTGATTAGACAAGTATGACAGTTATGGAAAAGTGTGTAGACAGACAAGTTTATGGACTGACAAAATCAAGAATTCGTACGACAGATTTTTATGACCCAGACGATAATTTAACAGTTCCCAGACGACAGAGACAGTTTCTCGTACGAGTTGTTGTCTAAACTCGCATGACAGTTTAATGACCTTCAGATGACAATCTGATGAGTATGATGATTATTTGTACGATAGTATGTTAAAGGCCAGACGATAATTTTCTAGTAACAAAATGACAATTCTGTATACCTGAACGACAATTATGACAAGGCCAGATGATAAACTGACATGACCAATTAAGACTCGTACGACAATAGGTATATAGCCAGACGATAATTCAGTAGACTCGTAAGACAGTGTACTGGACATAGACGAGATTCTAACATGGACAATTTTGATCACTGAGTTGTTGGCGTTGATTTGTTTTCTCTAGTTTCAGTATTTAAGTTTCAGTTTCAAAGATGAAAACACAAAAAACACAAAAGATGTATAATGACTTTCAAGCATAGCACGCTAACCCTATGAAAGTTGGCTTAGAGAAGAAAACCTTTGCTTGCAGACTCAAGTACACACCCAATAGCTAATTAGAATACGGTTGCTAAGTCTCACGCAATGGATTCTCAACGCCGTATTAGCCGACTGCAAACACTAATGGGGGCACGAAATGGCAAGTATCTTGGAAGAGTTACTATCTCTCTTGCACAAAGATTATCCCCCTTTCGGAGGTGAATCGGGTAGCCTCTATCTTATAGTTCTTAGTCAGGAATTTCATTCAAAATTACTCCTTGAATTCATGCAAACATGATTGAGGCCTATAGCCCGACAAGGTACCGAAACAAGTTGTAGTCACGTCAACGTGATTGAAACCGTGAGGCCCTACAAAATGTTCAATATGAGAGATCTCAAAGAGAAAACTCAAATAATCCTGCCCTCTGAGACTTTAATCACCAGAGGCCTATTTATTATAGTGAGTTGGAATGCTCAAGTCCAGTTGTACTCACTTGGGCCGTTCTCACAAGGTAATTACTTTTTCCCACTATGACAGGCCTGCTAAAGGTACACAAATCTCAAATTTAGAAAAAACTTTGAGGGTCTAGATTTCTGATTGTCTATGCAGACAAGAGCATACTCTCCTACCTCTTAGATTTTTCTAAAAAAACAAAAGATAGATTTTTTCATTAACCAAATAGCAATTTAAGTGCCTAAAAATTAATTTAAAGAATACACGATGTTCACTTGAATCTCCTCAGGCAACCTGCAAAAGCAACGAATCAGTAGTCATATTGTTTTTGTGCGACAGGCGCGTTCTTCGACAAGCGTTCTGCAAAAACTGATTAGGCTATCAAAATCTCTCAAGTAGACAGACAACAAGCCAGGGTCAGCATTAGTACCATAAAAATTCAATAAGAAAAACCCCAAAATTGTAGTTTGTTTTAATACCAAAAAATAATAATATCGTACGAGTATTCTCACCAAAAATGTGTGTGAAAAGTGGATAAGTATCTGCAAGTTGTAAGACACAACACTTCAATTAAGTCATTGCATGCATGGTTAGACAGATATAATCATGAATATAAAAAACATAACAAATCGACCCATTGCCTTCTAAAAGATGCAAGTATAGACTTGCTCTCAGATTTGTCTAATCAATACTAGTGACTAGACTACACCAAGATGAAGGATTTAATCTATATGAGCACAAGATTAAGCTAAAGGTATGCAAGATTAAGCTAGCTATGAAAGATTAAGCTAAATGAATGAATATTAAGTTAAATGAATTCAAGCAATCATAATTAAACTAAATATGCAAAAAAACTAAACTAAGATGCAATAATCTCAAAACACAATATCTTCAATGACTCCAAAGTAAAAACTGCATAATAACAATAAATTTCCAGGGTGTTTTGAATGAGAGATGAAGGTTGGATTTATAGAGACTCAAAAGAGAGACCAACGGTCAAGATCGATTAGCAATGAGCGATTGAGATTATTCAAGAAAAAACACAATTTAGGATAATTAAAATAATTGAGAGATTAGATTAAGTTAATCTTGAGATAGATTCCAATTATAGCTTGACTGAATGCATTCAGATTATAAGTCTGAGTGTGCATTGGAGAGAAAATTTAGTTGATTCCATGCACTTGAGATAAAAATAGGTGACTCCATGCACTTTTCTTTAATTTGCTCAAGATTTTTATTTAGAAAAAGGCTTCTCAATGCAACTGAACCTTTTTCCTCAAAAAGCTTTGAGTTTTAATTTTAGAGAAAATGATTAATTCAATTTAATAGTTTTTATTTTTATTTTTCAAGTTATCTCAATTTTAGAAAAAAGAAATGTCTTAAGTTTGATTTCTTCTCTCAATTTAACTCTTTCTTTTGCAGATTAATTCCCCTTTTTGTGATAAATCTCTTTTTATAAATTAATTCTTTTTTTTGTAAATTAGTTCTTTTTTTTATGATCAAATGATAAATTTATTTATTATTTAAATATGCTAGGATATTTAATTAAATAAATAGGATAATTGATCAAAATGATTTATTTGGAATGATTTAATTAATTAACTAAATATTTAATTAATATAGAGTGATTTATTTGCCATGTAACATTAATGATTGAAGAATTAATTAATTAGATGCTCAAGGTTGATTTAATTGCCTTTGGTTAGGACCTTGGTGATGTTGTCGAGAATAGGGGCCCATGGTTTAGATGACCATTTTTAGGGTATTACATTAATCATGGGTGTAAGATTGGCCAATGCATGATTGATTGATAGGATTTGATTTTTGGCATGGTAGTGTACCTCATGTGATTCAGTGGTCTTGTGGTGTTTGTTCCCATTTCATTATTGACCTTGACTACTTTCGCATAAACTGATTTGAGATTGGTTGGGACTGGGTCAGCTCTTCTCATAAATATGGATGGAAAATTATCCAAGGCAACATAATAGACTAGTAATGTTACGACATTATCCAAGAGGTATGGAGTACATAAGAGGGACAACTTTAAGAAAGCACCCCCCGGCAAAATTGTAAAATCTTGGCGAACCAGGCATTATTTTGGAGTGGAAATTTTCATATTGATGGCGAAAGATTTTTTCGAAGTAGGAAAAAAAATTAATTTGTATTGGCGATTTTTTTTAGGGTACCAAAATTCCATAAAATTATAGCGAATAATACCTTGTTCTGTGGAAAAAATATATATTGTAGGAGGCGAATATTTTTTGTTTAAAGGAACAAATATTTAAGTGTATGGACAAAAACATTTACTCTGAAGGAATGCAAAATAAGTTCAGATGGGCGGGAGAGTGTTAGGAAGCTCTGCTAGGGTTTTGAGGTGTTGCGGCTCTACAGAAACAACAGACGATGGAGGGGAAAATGAAGATGTGGATGGCGATGGGTGGAAATAGAGGGTGGTTTGTCGTTGGGGGTGGCTGCTAGAGGTTCTTTGGCAATCAAGGCCCCCTCATCCCTTCCATGTCGTTATCTCTGGTGCTTGCAGGGGCCGCTCTGGTGTGTGCTCTGCCTTTGGTGTCCTTGCGATGGAGGCTTTGTCTCCTACTGGTGCCTGTTGGGTTGGGGCTTATTTTATGCAGCCTGGGCCTTTCATGGGTCCTCTGTTCCGTGGGGTTTGTTATGTGCAGTCTGGGCCTTTCGTGGGTCCTCAATTCAGCCTCTCTGTCATTGTCTTTTCCTAGATATTTATCCTTGTTTCTCTTTATGAGTTGTTCTCCTTTCCTATGGAGGTGGATGGGACTCGGGTAGATTTTCCTAAGGTTACAGTGTCTTTTTGGCTTCCTTTTTTTCTCTCTAAGCCTGTAATGGTGGTGTTATCTCCTATTGAGGTGGAGATATTCTTTGGGGCTAGAGCTGGAGTTTTCTTTTTGAAGGTTTTTCTGCCTAGCAGAGGCTGGTTGGATTTCAGGTTATGGTTGGTGTGGCTTCTTCTTCTGATGAACCTTTCCCCTTTTGAGGTGGGGTTTGTTCCTTTGGTGATGGAGTTGAACACTTGCGGGAGACTTGATTATTTGGTGTGCGCCCTCGATGCCTCTCCTGCTGGTATCTTTCTGAGGGCTTGTTTTCTTGTTGCTCATTTCCATGACTTTCCTCTTGAGGTAATGTGCCCTCCTATGGAGGTGGAGTGGTTGCATGGTGATCGGGTGGTTAAGGGGCTTCTTGGTCTTTTGGGTAGTATTGTGGAGGGTGGGCCCGATTTTGTCTCTGCAGGAGAACCAAGGATGGTAGGTTGACTGCCTTTCTTTCTCTTTCCCCTATTGAGGTGGGGTTTCTGAAGGATCTTTTGTGGTTTTGGGAGCCATTTTAAAACCCAATTGGAAGGTTAGGGGATCCTTTCAAAACCCCCCCTTTTTTTTTTATGTTTTGCTAGATGCTGACAGTTTTGAAAGGCCCAGCTTAGCTTGTGTTGGTTTTTGGTTAAGGGACAGGTTAGCCTTTTGCTGCTTGATTTTCATGCATATGGAGAGGGGAACCCAGAAAATCCCTGATGTCTGGATGTGGGAGTTCATCAACTTCACTAATAGGCTTAGGTTGTGTTGCTAGTAGATTTTATAATGATTTTCTTTTAGTCTGGCTGGCTTTTTCCTATTTGTGGTAGTGCTGGCTTCTGGCTGGCACTTGCCAGATTGGTTGATATGATCTGTTCATTTTATGTGCCTATCTTTACTAGCAGAAGTTTCTCTATAGGTTCCAGATCCTGGCAAAATCTAAGGGTTTCGGGTTCCTTCAAAACCTAATGTATGGGGGTTTTTGATCCCCTCAAAACCTGTTTTTCCTTAATCAAAAACATTTACTCTGAAGGAAAAATTATTTAAGTGTATTGGTGATTTTATCTACCGCTTGAAAATTATTTAATTTGTTTGGCTAATATTTCGTTCTTTATGGAAAAATATATAATTTATTGGCGATTTCATGAATTCATTGTCATTAATAGATAAGGCACATCACATCGCATCAGTACATCACATTGAGTCCAAACACTGCATGATGTAACGATAAGTGCAGCCTCTTTGACATGTGACATGTACCGAAAATCCATCAATGATTTTAAACTGTTCGATGATTGTAGATCAATGGCTGAAGTTTTATTTCGGTCCAAATTTCTGAATAGAACGTAGTTCTCCAAAAAGTGCCCAGAATGGTATTGGATTCAATAAACACATATCAAATGTCATGGTCGATAATGTTGGTCATTTAATATATGTCTAGTCACTAACTGCAATCCACTCTATCCCGACGACTTCCAATATGGTATTTGGTACTGATTTATAGTTGTTTCCAATTTCGCACACTAGTGCAATTATGAGAAATATTTACAGAGATATACAAAAGATTTTAAATTTTTTTAAAGAATTAATACGGTTAGAGAAGGAATTATTACAATAAAGAGCTTCAGCTATTTATAGACGATCTCTGCTTCTTTCATCTTCAATTAGCATTTGGTCGATAAATCGTCAGAGTTCATGGTATTTAAATTCTGCCTCTGGCTTAGGTCTATAGGCTCATGCTATATAATTTGGTATTCTGATTTCTCAAGATGGACACTCCTATTTGCTTGATAAGCATTTATGTGAAGGACCAAAGGGCCTTTTTGGGTTCCGTTAGAAACTCATTAACTCAACCCTCTAATCAGTTTGTAAGGAGGTTGGGATGTTCACTAATGAGGCTATGAGGATGATGTTGGGCAGAGAGTTTATGTGTAATGAAAATAGATACTGTGTTAACACGGACGTTACGTCCCGGTTCTTGGCATCTCTTCTAAACCTTGAAGGAGACAAGGTGGATATGTTGATGTTGTTAAAGAAGGTGTTTAAAGAAGACTTCCTTGGAGATGACGTTACTATTGTCGTCTTTGCAGAAGTAGGGTTGGGGATCCCTTGGGTGAATGAATTAGCCAAGTTTCTCCTCCCTAACCAAACAATAGCCAAGCAACCATTTTTTTTGAACCTCAATGTGGAGCAGTTGATGCATCATAGGAAATGGGCGCGGATTGGTAGGGACTTTCTTCGGAAATGATTCCTCCTGGATGACTTTCCAGACTACAGTTGGCTTGAAGAATTCTTACAGCTTATAATGTCTGAATAATTCTACATAGAGGGAGGGCAAGATTCTTAAGGTAAACCATGAATGTGTCCACTGCCTGTGCTCTAGCCCCGACCCCCCAGTAGTTTTATTTTTATGGCTATTTTCTCATAACCTCTCATTTTGGCTTTAAAGTTTTTTAGGAACTCCAACATATAAAAATTGTAAATTTGCGAAACATATATATTAATGATAATTTTGCAAATTCCAGTTCGTTTCAGTTTGCCTCTTATGGATATAAAAATGCTTTCTATTTCATTTCATTATTTGTTGCTCCCATCATGCCATGGCAGGATACTTAGCATAATCATTATGTTTTGAAATAGTTTAAATAGTTATTAATTTGTGTGGATATAAGATTTAATTTTTACCATAAAAAATAGCAAGTCTTTTAATTTCTTCTCTAAAGTTAAAGAACAAACTCTTAGACGACCTTTTCTACAAGATATTTGAAGTGCTTGACAAAGAAGTATTTGAAAAAACATAATGTCAAGGATTGGCTGCAAGTGATAGCATCCAATAAGGATCGCAATGTCTATGAGCTACATTATTTCAATATTTTGTTAAACAATGGAAATAAATTTAATACTGTGATCTTTTTTATGTAATGTTTCTTCCTCTATATTTAATATATATAAAAAAAAATCAGTTCGCTCCATTAATTATTTGTACATTGATTATCATTCATTATAAATATATATAAAAAAGATGTTTATCTCGCGAAAAACAAGTGAATTAAAAGTCCAACTTACTTGTTATAATTTTTTCTGCATAATTTCAATTTTAAAAAAATATCCAACTAACTAGAAAATACGTATCATTGAACACCGACACAAAATAAATGCTATGGCCCATGGGACGATGAAGCATCATGTGACGTGGCGTTTGGGTGACAGAAATCCTATGTATAATGGGAACCACAAGAACTGGCAACGGATATGCAGGGATATTGCCTTATGGACCTATGGTATGCACGTCACTAAAAGTGAACGGTTAACATTTAGCCTTTATGCAGCTTTAATGTTGGCTTGTGCGGACGAATTATGGGGTTGAACTAGTGCATGCAAAGGAATGATGGCAGAGTTTTTGATTAATGCCGACGATCGCCGCAATTGGATGTCAGAAAATAGAATTGAGTGAAAGGTGTTTAAATCTTGGGTGGATTAGAAGTCTTAGTATCATACTGTCTACACTTGCAACATTGCCTTGGGTTTCTTAAGCAGCATGGAAGCCAATTTCTCCTTCCATACTGATAAGAAATTAGTCTCATTTCTCGAACGATTTACGGACAAGAGGTTGAAAGGTTTGTTCTTGTTTAAGGATGAGTGGTTGTACGAGAGTGTGAAAATGTTGTTGGGAGAGGATATTGTCCATGTAGGTCATCGCTACAGAACAAACATGAAGGCATATTCATTGATTGTTGCTTGGGGTTTCCAATTTGAGGACAAGGTGGACAAGGTAAAAAATGCCCTCAGAGTTGTAATTGATGGGCACTACCTATTAAATCTGGATAGTGTGTGTGCTTGTGTGGTCCCGAAGGTGGGCATTGTTTTTGAGGCAGGGGTGGCTGGTCTGGTGGCACCGCTACCACTCATTCAATGGGTTGATGATGATTTGAAGGCAAGATGCAGAGCTCTTGCTTGGTGCAGGTGGAAGGCCTTCAAATGCAAGGTTGATGCAGTGTGATGAGGTTTTAACGATCCTTCATGAAGTGGCACGTGCAGAGGTGGGTCGAGAGTTGCGGTCGAGACCCAAGACAACCCAAGCAATGAAGCGACTCTTAGAATTCTATGATGACACAGAGTACAAACCATTTCTGGGTTAATCCTGCTATGGTCGGCGGTGTTTGGTATTGTTTGTTTGTATCTTTTTGTTCCATGTCCGTTTTCTCGCCAACTTTGTATGTATGAGGGGATGTCTGTTACAAATTTTGGTACGCCGAACTGGAATTCTAGGGTTTTTGCATGTAGTAGGGTTTTATTTTTTGTTGGGAATGGTGGTTTTGGCCCTTGGGGTGTTTTTTGCGATAGAAGAACTCTAGTGGTTTTACTAAACCACCTATACTTGCATATTTGTAATATTTTGTTTTCAAGCAATACAATACAAAAATTATCGATAAAAAAAATGAAATATCATGCAAGTTTTGAAATTACATATTTAAATTATATATTTAATTCATTATAAATTTATATATTTAATTCAATTAATTCATATTCAAATCCTATTGAGAATGGGACGGACGACAACTGATAATGGATAGTGTCATCTGTTGGATGAGCACGAATCAACGACTTAAAGTGTATTTCGGACCGAATGTGGGATCTCTAATTTTTTTTGCAAACTTTCACCGGAAACATGTGTCATTGAACACCGACATGAAAGAAAGGTTATGGCCCATGGGATAATGAAGTGTTAGGTGATGTGGCGTTTGGGTGGCAGAAATCCTATGTATAATGGGACCCACGACAAATAACAAAAGATATTGTCATTCGTTGGATGAGCACAAATCAATGGCATGACGTGTATTTCGAGTCGGATGTGGGAACGATTTTTTTTTTGCAAACTTCTAACGGAAGACTTCCATAAATGATAAACATTTAATTAAGTATAGTTAAATTCTAAATTTGTAATTGTATACTTAATTAACTATAATAAGCTCTATTTCGAGCAGAAGTTGAAAAGGATTTAAAAGTCTTCAAAACCATTCCCGAAAAGTGACTCGAGTCTGGTGACATGGCCAAAAAATGGCAAAAGTACTAGGACCCATGACAACTGACAACATATACCATCATCCATTGGATGAGCACAGATCAATGGCTTAGGGTGGACTTCAGCCCGAATGTGGGAAGTAAACACATTTTTGAGAACTTGACCCGTAATTGAATGTTTTACATTTAATTTACTATAATTAATCTCTATTTCGGGCGGAAGTTGAAAAGGATTAAAAAGACTTCAAAAACAGTCTGGAAAGTGACTCATCCCTCAAGTCTAGTGACGTGTCCACTGTCCTCAGAATTTAGACTAAAGCAATGAATGTTTTGTCCTTCAGCGGCAAATACATATTAATAATAATTTATAAAATTACAACAGGATTTTAGAAATTTTTCCCTTTAGGTATTACTTTTGAACTTTCCCGTGTTTTCAAAATAAGTGACTCATAATCGTATTTCATTTCATGGACAAACCAATAAATCCAGGAAGATAAAAAATGGCTACTAGATTGAGGAATGCAACAAAGTCTGTTTGCGCCAATCTAGTGAAATAGAAATTTCGGGTAAAATCTAGAACACCTACATCCCGCGTTTTTTTGGTTTTTTTAATCTCGTGGTTCAATTTGAGGGTTAGCATTTTCAGGCTTGTATCTAGCATTATTTTGAATTATTAATAGTAACAGCGATAGGGAAACCCGAAAGCAGTAGTTCAACAGGAAGCCAAGTAAATAAAAAAAATATACCTAACCGAACTGGTTAAAACACCAGGTTTCACTGATGAATACCATGATATTTATGACCCTGCTATCCATAGTGAAAAGCATATCATAGAAATTAGATATGCATTGTCTAATAAGGCGGCAAATCCAAGCAGGCAAAATTTACTGTTTTGAACACAATGTTAAAACAAAGAACAAATCAAATCGCATCGTGGGATGTTGGATTGGGAAGCATGGTCTTATCTGAAGTATTCCCTTGCCCTAAATTTATCATGGTCTGCACCGAAAATTATGATGAAGATAAAAAACAATTGTCAATAAAAATACGAAAGAGGAAATTCTATCCATAAACGAGGAAAAATTTGCTTGTTTGTTGAACCTAGGGTTTGAAGCACAAAACTCAAACGTCCACATTGACCTAGGAAAGCTAGTAGAGAATTATGAGAGTCTTGATCCAAGTCATAGAGATTCATTTATCAGATCTCTAATAATGTGTGGTACTCTGTTGGATTGGAATCATAAGCCTCCTTATGATTGTAACATTTTTGTTCCATGAGTTCGGGATACTATTTCATTATTGACATTTTGCCTGGGATTGGAAAATGGTAGGGAACTGGGTGCTAGCCTTCTTGAAATGATTTTTAATATCCATTGTGTAAGTCAACCAATAAGATATAATTTTGTTGACCACGTTGTTCAATCCATGCAAAAACAATTACTAATGATCAAAAAAGGTTCCTGTAAGACATTTAGGTCCCCATCCTTCTTGTGCTATCTTCTTCTATCCAAGTATTGTGCAATATTCAAGACCAACAATCTTCACATTGTGAACTATAAGAGTGATGAGAAGACTCAGAACACAACAGAGTGTCCAATATATGAATGGACACCTAAGATAAGGATGCATGATAACAAAAAGAACTACAACCATTTTGTAGACTTCTTTTTGGCACCAATGTATAATGAAATTACAAGCACTCCAATGCTTAGATTGCTTGTTTTTTGTAGATATTGCATTCAAATTAGAAGTCAAATACAATTGGCTGACTGGTTTTTCATAGAATAATACACTATGTTAAGGTTCTACAGATCAACTGTAAAACCCTACATACTTCCAATACATGTAACGGAGAGGGTATTTGCATTGGAATATGTATGACAGTTGGAGAGAACAGATAGGCACTTTCATGGTCAGCAAAAGAAAAGCATATTTCCTCCCTTGCCTTTCTCATGTGGAGGGTTCACATTTGAGAGAAAAGCATTCAATGTGGCACATGATTTTTTGACAATTTTTAGCTTTGGTGATGAGGGTCTCTGTCAATATGATCCAATCGATGTAGTTCAAACAAGGCTTGAGAAAAATGGGAACTCTTCAACGTTATGTCAACATGAAAGTAAACCATTGCTAGAAAATCTTAGAAACTTGGACTCCTGGGATGAGGTAAAAAAAGAGATGGAGAAAATTGTCACTGACAATAACATTTCAATAGAAGAATTGTCATCACAAATTATGGCATGGAACACACAGAGGACAATAGAGCAGGGCATCCAAAACAAGAGGTCCTACAATTTCTACCAAAAATCTGCTAATCCATCTAACAAATCTATTCCCAAAATAATTTTGCAAGAATGTAAAGATAGTTGTTGGACTCAAACCAAAATAAATGATTTTTGAACTATGAGGAAGAATCTTGGTGAACCAAAAACCAGTGCAGATTTTGAGACCATCGATAGGGATGTAGAACTTAGCAAATTGTGGAATATGTAGCATCCCACAACATCATATGACACGAGTGATGATGAAAATGAGTATGAGGTTGAGGCCACTCCAACAACTACTACAGTCCTTGTGATATTGGTGGAGTCAATGAGTTCGTGAAAGAAAAATATAGAAAAGGGGCAAACATTGTGGAAAAAATGGGTTTTGAAGGTGGTGGTCTAGGTCCCAGAGGAGAAGGCATTTGGTTTCCACTTGAGGTACAACTTCCATCGGATTCAAAATCAAAATCTCATGTTAAACCAATCATTGGACTTGATTCGTCAAATTCATCACGGAAAGGTACTACTCATTACCCTCCAAGTCCACCTGCATTTGTTAGAGATTCAAATCCACAACCACCACCACATCATGGTATTCCCATTGGTGGTGAATCAAGTGCCACTTCCACTACTGGGGAATCTGGGGATAGTATTCCTATTAGTGTTTAGTCAAGTGCCACTGTGATTGGTGGGGTTCGCATGGGTACTACTACTGATACTAGTTGTCTTGGTGTGCAACAATAAAATATCTCTCGCAAGAGGCCACTAGTGGTAGATACTCATACTATTCAGAATCCTATATCAAGTGCCACTGCCACTACAAATCTATCATTTGCAGCTTCAGAACATACCCCTCAAAAGACTATTAAAACTACACATGCAAGTGACAGTGGGACAGGATCAGAAATGGTTGTTGGTACTCCTCATAATGCATTAGTTAAAATCATAGGCATAGGTGGAACTAGAGCCTCTTCTATTTCACCTTTCAAACATTCAATTGCTTCAGCAAGCACAGATTTTTAATTCCATGATTACTATGAAAACTTTGAACACGCAACAAATGCAAATAAAGAAAAAAAGAGCATTGCAGAGGGTTGCCCTCACAGAAGTTTTAGATGAACTACCTGCAAGGAACAGGGTATTTCCAACATATGACCCACACAAAGATATGATGGAGTTCATGGTTGTTATGCCCCAAAATAAAGATAAAAATCCACCACACAGTTAGATAGATCCCTATGAGTTTCAAGTTAGCACCCTCCAAATGGGTTTTTCTAAAGTACAAAATGTGGACAAAATTAGTGTGTCAAAAAGGACTAACGAATTAGTCTACACTACACTGCTAAAGGTGGATAGAGAAAAAAATAAACTGGAGAAACAAATAGAAAAGTTACAGGCAGACTGGGCAAACGAAAATCAAAAAGGAAAGCAACAGATAACAAGTGTAATGATTTACAAAAAAAAGATAAAAATTTTGGGCTATGTAGTAGGAAATTGCAAAGCAGGAAAAGATGGAGGCAGAATTGAAGGAACTGAGGGAAAAACTGGCTAAAAGCAATAAAAAAAATTCATGATGAAAGAGCCAGTTTTCAAAAATTATACAAAAGTTATGAGTTTGTTGCTGCCGAAATAAGAAAAATACAGGACCTATTGGATCATGAGAAGGAAAAAGGAAAACATTTGGAAGAGGAAGTAGAGGAAGAAAGAAAAAAAAGTGCACAAATGAAAGAAAACCTGCACAATGCAAATGATAAAATTAAAACTTCGGAGGATAGATTGAAAGATAATATGAAAAATACAACGAAGTATATACAAGAAAACATTTGAGGGAAAATAATGCAGAGTGACAAGTTGTGTGAATGGTTTGAATTGAATGAAAGTTTGAGATTAATTTATATGAAAATCAAAGGGCACATTGAGAAGAGCATACATGTTTATTCAAAAGAGGATATTGCAAAACATATTTTGCAAGTAGTCTACAGTACCAGTGACAGCTATTTGGCATCCAAGGGAATTAATAGTTGCATTGATGCCACAGTTAAGACATCATCTATCCTTCAAAAATGCGAGAAACTAAGGGAAACATCATAAGTTATAGATAAATGTGGCAAAAAGATATTGAAGCTGGAAAAAAAGACAACTACTTTGATTAAACTTGGTTTTCCTAAGTCCGTTGACCCATCAAATAAATTCATTGGAAAAGAAGCTTACAATAAAAGAATGGAGAAAAAAAAGAAGTCTGATTTAGACTTGCTTCCTAAGAACACAACTCCCCAAAGCTTTCTGGAATTCATCAAACCATTTACAACTCTGAATGCGCTATTGGCTGAAACAGTGATGTCAAGTCACTCTTCTAAATATGGATTGTTGACGAAGTTGCAATTGACTTTCCATAGTTTAAAGAATATTGACCTTCCTTCAAACGAAGAGTGGAGAACTCTACAAAAACTGGCACATAAATCTCAAGAATCATAGTATGTATTGCATAGTTTTCCGCTTTTACTCTTAATTTCAAGGTTTTATGTTTTTTCTGTTTGGAATTTGGCATCGCTTGAAATAACTTTGTTTTATCAACAGGAAAAAACCAGCACTCGCTATTGCTAATCCAGCCTATGAATCTATGATGCACAGTGCAAACCTTCAGCCTGTAAATTTGTATTCTCAAATTCTCCCAAGTTTTAACATTTCTACATTTCTCTATTTTTGATTACTAGGTTTTGAGCACTGTTATTATCTATATTTAATTTATCATGGCTTGAATTAATATTTAATTTTGAACTCTGTTTTTTGAACAGGAGACATGTAGCAGTTGTTAAATTGCTAAATTGTTAATCTGGCTTGTGATTGCCATGTAAATTTGTGTTGAGTTTGTGATACTGAAGGCAATCGGGACGATATATTCAATGTTCAGTGCCTTAGTAATTGATTTTGATGTTGAGTCTTCACATGTTGCAAATCAATCTGAAGCTGTTGTTCCTCCCTAGTTTCTATGAAAGAGAATTCAAGGTCATTTGCAAAGGGTTCTGAAACTTTGTATTGACTTTTGCATGGAGAATCACATAGAGTGGTGTATTGAATTAATTGTATCATATGGCTATATTTTGAAAGAATTCATGAAAATCTAAGTTCTCAACATGTTTAAATAAACATCTATGTATCAATAAACACATTATTGTCTTTTATTATACTATTTTAAATCTCGAAATAGAAAGTTGAAAAATACAATTACAAATCAATATTAAATTCTAATTGCAAAAAGTTGATAGACTCATAAAATATCATCAAGTTATCAACCATAATAATAATCTTTTGTAATATGAATGATGAGACACAGTAATAAGATTAATAAATACCAATCTCTTACAGTTGTCATTCATTTTCATCAAATTCAAAGCTTTCTTGATTCTTGTCTGTGTTTTCTTCACTCTGAGCCTACATACCTTCGTTGAACTGCATCTCAATGCTACCAGTAGGTCCAGTACATGATTCAATAGTCCCACTGGCACTTTGGTTTGAAGTGTTGCCCAAACCTCTTCTGTCACATTTGGACCTCCAAATATTCAGTGCCCTATCGTAAGGAAAAGTGTGGACATCATACCTAGATGTATAGAGCCTCAAGCAATTTTCCAAATTTTTGTCTAGTTTCTTTCTTAGCTTTGATTTTAGGAACCCCAAAGCACTAAAAAATCTCTCATCTTCCACCGAACCCAATATCATGGTAAGACATAAATCAACAAGCTTCAAATATTCTGGTATTGAATCACGCAACAGTACATTCTCATCTATATATTTCCAAAGCCTTGTTACTGATCCGTTTTCGTGGGGATTCTCCATTCTGCCATATTGTTCTCTCATAGTGTATGCAAAACGAGATGATTTCTCTCTAAGACAAGTTTCGTCTAATATTCCATTTATAGTTACTCCATTCAATTCTCTAGATATGCAAAAAAACTCTATCAAAGTCAGTAGCTTACTTCAAAAATCAGCTGCATTGTTGAGGCTCCAATATTGAGGAAACACAATAGATGTGGCTCCGAGTAGGTTGTCAGGAGGGAATCTTCTTCTAATATGTGAGGAAAGATCATAGACAATTTTCTTCACAGAAGTAGTTACAGACTCAACAATCTTGTCGAAATTTTCCCTTGTAACCCTTGCTAGTTGCTTCCTTGGGCGCTTTCATGGTTCCTCGAGGTCGACCATGGCATAGAAGTGCATTGGTATCTCAACTCCCTGTACATTGGCACATACCTCCCTGTTTGCATCAATTTGTAAAACGTTATCAGGATTGTTCAAATCTGTGAGTGTCCACCACTTAACAATTTTTTCATCAAATAGTGTTGATTGATTTTGATAGAGATTGTCGAGGGCCATGCATGTCAACTTACGCAGCGTAGCATATTCTACAATATACAAAGCTCTTTTTTGGGCAGCCTTCATAATATTCCGCATTTCCTCTAGCATGGGCAGAAGAGCTACTAAAGTTAAGAGTGTCTCTAGATTACTTATCCTCCGAAGAAGGTCAGGAAATTCCAGTTGCTCTAATTCGTCACGAGTTGTGTGAAATAGCCCAATCAAGGATGGATATTCTGAAAAAACTCGATGTGCTGGACCATCCAAAGAGATCCATTTGGTATCATTATCCTTGAGAAGCTTGTTCCCATCAGTTATTCCATCAGCAAAGTGTTGAAATTCCATAAATCGCTTCGGACTTCGACAAAAGTGTGAGTAGAGCTCTCTGATTAAAATTTCAATTTTTTTAACTGAAGCATACTTGCTCACAATTCCAAAAGCTAGATTCATTATGTGAGCCATGCAGTGAATTGCAGTAATGTACGATGCAATATAAGTTTCAATCTGTGTACAAAGGTCGTTTCTGTGACCTTGCATTACTAAAGCTCCATCTGCTCCAACACACACCAATTTTTTGGCAATCATCATGTCATCCATGCCTCCATATTCAATTAAACATCTCTTTACTAGTTGAAATAAATTTTCCGTTGTCGCACTATTCTTCATTTTAGCAACAGATAGTAGATGAGGTTGGCGAGCATGATTTTGTACAATATAAACATGCATGTATACCCACGAAGTATTGTCTACTGTCGTAACTTCGTCTAGAGAAAATGCAATAAAGTTTGACTCTCTTATTTTTTCCTTTACGTCTTCTTTTTCAACCTCAGCAAGACAACTTGCCCATTCCCATCCACTATTTACTAACCAATGACTATTAGGATAGTTAGGAACTTTCAAAAAGTATAATAAACCACTAATTGATGGTAAATTTGTCATAGCATGCCCTCTGCTCAAAATATAAAAAACAACACTTAACTGAACATCTTTTCTCAGTTGTTCTATTTGCATTGTTTTTCCAAAACTAGGTTCAATAGAACCTTTAACTTCAACAGGCTTTGTCTGTATTTTCTCATGAAAATAATACTCTTTGGCATTCCTCACATGCTTTTCTATGGTGTCAAATTTTAGCTGCAACCTAATTTCCTTGTTATGTTTCCAAGTGCAAATCTTAAACCTACATTTTATTGGAGGCTCACCTTCAATTGGATTCTCCACTTGTTCAATGAATGGATGCTTTGATGCCCAATTAATTTATAAATTCTTCACTGACATATCTCGCTCCTGATCCTTTTTTGATTTTGGTTGATACTTTTTTTATCTGGCTTTTCTTTTCCCCTTCCATGCATTATCATCTATGGCATTATCACCCAAGTCGATTATATCATTCTGGCTAACTTGGGTATCTACCAAATAATCTTCTTCAAGATCATCCTGATCTGAGATATTAGGTTCACCGTCGTCTTCAACATGTGATGTAGGTTGTGAATTTTGTACTTGTACTTGTGATGATGTACCTTCCTGATTTTCACCACAATCTTTTCCAAAGCCAAAGTACGAAGATGACGTTTTGCGTTTTGCTAGCCTCGCATGGCCTTCACCACATTTAGGTTTCCTACCCTTCTTCCTGTTCGACATCTCCAACGAAATAAAGGCTGCAAAAAAAATATCAATTTGTTGAAGAAGTAATAATAGACTATAAAGTATAATATATGTTTCATTGGCCCTACGACCTACAATCTAGATGTCTGAGGTCTGAATCTCTCGGTTGACCACTTGGCACTGACGGGTCCCCACTTAATAAGAATGAACTCAACAGTGCAAACAGATATATAAAAATTTAGAATAATATTATAACACTTCAAAAATATCATCGCTCACCTTTAGGTCACTAGCAGTCGCCAATGCAGTCAACAACAATGATTTTCCTTGGTCTAAAACTTCACTATTGATCTGAATTCAGAGCCTAGAACCTACCAGATTGTGTAGAGATAGATCTAATCATTGAATGTATTTATACCAATCATTATATGGCTAATTCTGTGGGAATTTTATATGGTATACAAATATTTGGTGAGTCTCGCTTAACTATAACACGACTTATGTAATTTTCGAGGCGATTATGGGTCGTCTGGAAATAATTGGCAAATACAATATAGTTGGCAAAAATTGGGGTGAATGGAGACACGTGTCGGCAAAATGTCGGGCGAATTGGGTCCTCCTAGCTAACAAATATTCATATGCCTATAGGAGAATTATGGTCGTCTATTAAGGCAACCTCAGAGAGTGTAGGCGAAAAAATTAAATTTACCGTGTGTCCACCGTATATTGTATTGGTGAAATCCTCACATAGAAACATTTAATTACATAAAACATATTGCGATCGGGCCGTGAATTTCATGGAAATTGATAATGTTCTGGCGACATGGCCACCCCAGTCGGTACAAAATATTTGTCATTTCCCAGGTCGTCGACGTGAAAAATTCACCATTGGTGAATATTCGCCACTAAAGTAATCTTTGGTACATAACCTTGTGTAGGATTTATGAAACCTGTTGTGGAAAGTATTGATTGGTTCATATGACTATCTTTTAATATTCATGAGTTGTCTATACAAGTTAGTCAAGCTAGTCGGGGATTTGAATTTCTCCAAGAAGACATCCTTCATCCCTTGTCAATTGCAAACTGAATCCATCGACATATTGACATACCAATAAAATGCCTCTTCTCCCAAAGAATACAGGAATAAACTAAAATCAACGTCTTCATTTTGTATATCTCCATTTTCAAGAGTATCTTCAAAAATATTGATGCGCTCATCGATAGTCCAATTCATATCAATAGGTTGAAACTTAGAGAAAAAATGCTTCGAGTTCTTTGGCATGTCATGATAGTTAGTGAATGTAGTAAGATAAGATGCATTTGCAGGACACCACACCATTGGAACGTTTGTTTGAGTAATTACAATTGGCGGGGAACCTCCTTGAATTGGTCCTTGTTGATTGTGTGATTAAGTAGTTCCTTGAATTTGAACTTGAGGTGGTGGAGTTTGGAATAAACTCAAGATGTCTTCTCCACTTGGTATTTCCTGACTAGATGAAACTTCTTTCTTTCCATACCTAGGCTTGGGAGTGAATTTAATTCTTGATGTTCTTTTTCCCCTGGAGTAGATCTTAGAATTCTTTGAAATCTCTCAAGCGAAAATGAATTGATACAATCCAATGTTGCCCTCTTTAAATCTATTGAGGATGTGTGGATTGTGGTTGATTCCATTGGATGATAATTTGACGAAATGGTTCAACTACTCTTTGAAACACAACTTGAGGTTGTTGGGATAATTCCTCTTCTTCTTCAAAGGCAACATTCATTCACATGTATTTAGCAGTGTTCCTTCTATTCTTCCAGGCAAGAGAATTCAACTGTGAAATCTTCTTGTTCGTTTCGTCACCCTAAATTTGGTTGAAGTACTGGAAATATATTCTAATGCGGCAAACCCCTTTTGATTCATGGTGAGAGATTGTGGTTGTTAATGGCCTTGGATTGATGATTCTTCTTGGGCCCTCCTTCTAGCGCCAATTCCGTTGATGTGTGGTTTTGTAACACTTCGAGCATAGAATAAAATATTGAATACTCTATCCTCTTTTGAACGAAATCCTCCCAAATGCTAAGTTGAATGATCAGTTGAGATGATTCCAAGGTTTATATTGTTAGGTCTTAACATGTGGATAGTCTCAATTGTTGATGTGATTGCTAGTAATCCAAGGGGGCTTACGTAATGGTTCTAGGAGATGATCACTCAAAAGCAAGAAAATTCACTAAGTCTGATTTCGAATGATTTCCAATGACGTGCTTTGTTTACTACTACTAATGACTATGAAAAAAAGTGAAAAAGGATAGGGTTTGAGAGGAATCCTAATTCTAGTCCTAAAATGCAAGGGACAATGGACGATTTAGTGAAACTCAACCATACTTTGTTACGACGTGAAAATGCACAACTAGGAAAAGCTGGTGCGATCTTTTAAGGGGAGATAATGATATTCAAATTACTAATAACAATCATCAATACCATAAAAGGTATGCATATCAATGAGTGAGAAGCAACCAAAGTTAAGCTTATTTTGAGAGTTCAAACTAACCATGCACTACAACTTATAATCAACGAAATGTAAATGGTATGAACATGAGAGTTTCACAATAAATCATACACAATGACTTCGATCTAAATTAAATTAAAAAAATTTAAAATGACTTCAGAACATAGAAAACCATGCAAATACTCCAAGATATGATGTAAAATCACCAATCTTTAATGTATTATATTAATTTGGCAACACTATAGCAACAATTCGCCAAGGTCTCTTATGAGTTACAAATGAAATGAGGCAACTTATAAAAAGCTCCAAATACAAATAAAGGGCCAAGATCAATCTAAAATCAATGGCCAAGATTGAGCCACCTAAACCCTAATTAGGGTTTGTTACAACCAAATACCTAATTAGCAACATTATTAACTATCAGTCAATGAGGAAGGAACAACTCCTTTGGCACTGTAGACACCCAAAATTGTCATGTCTAATTAAATAAATATTTTATTTATTTAATTATCTAAGCTTAATTCTTCTATTAATTAAATAAATCTTTATTTATTTAATTAATTCATTTATCCTTTTCTAGCCTTATTTCTCATTTAAATAAATACCTTTATTTATTTAAATTTTTTTTTTCTAAATTAAATAAATATCTTATTTATTTAATTGATCTCACTCCTTCTATTAATTAAATAAATCTTTATTTATTTAATTAATTCATTAACCTTTTCTATCCATGACACATGTCATTCATCTCTTAATTCATACACTACCTACCCCTTTCATTATTTTATTATTTCTTTTACCTACCCTCTAATCATAGCCGACCTCCTTTTACACCTCTCAATCTTATCCCTCCATTTTATATAGTGTCTTCTATATAAGAGGATGTTTCCTTCATTATCAACCCTAATCAATCATTCTAATTACTTGATCAATTGACTACTTGGCATATGCGATCCTACTTGCAACCACATTTCGTTCTTTGTTGAGCTCTTGTGCACATAAAATCTGAGAGCAAATACATCAAACAAGATCAATGGAGATAGGAAGAATGGAGATCCAAACCCTATTGGACATGTGATGGTATAATATTTGTGATTTCATTTGATTTGCATTGTCTTAGGTAATCTTCATATGTTATGGTGGATCTTTGTTGTTGTTAGGCTAGGGTTTTGTGGTTGAATTCATTTAGTTTTTTGATATTGTTGTATCAATTTTCACCATATACATTTTGGCACGCTCAGTGGGACATGGATTTTTGTTAGATCTATGTTTTTTTTGCAGATTTTTCTAACCCTATATTGTTGTTTTGTAAAACGATTTGGAGAATAATCTTGTGCAGCTAGGGTTTTGGACACAAAATCAAAATCTTGGAGAGATTCGATCATATCTCACAAACGGCTAGAAAAATTTTGCACCAAATTTTTTTTACAGGTTGAAAAAAGTATCAGGATCTCTCAATACAAAATTCAGAATTTTTGGACCAAATTTTCATTTTCTATGAATTTTTTATGATTTTTCATAAAAAATTAATTTTGAGAGCAAATGAGAGAATTTTTCGGATTTTCTTACATTTTTTGAAATCACTCACAATTATACACAGGATCTGTTCTTTGTGATTTTAATTTTGATGCAAAATATTTCCCTAAAAATCAGATCTTTAAAAATTAGGGTTTTTCCTTATTTTGATCAGATGTCACAAACGGCTTCGAATTTTGGCATTAAATTTTTTGTGCAGGTCAGGAAAAGTATTAGAAGGATTCAGTAAAAATTTCAGATTTTTTTGGATCATTTTGTCAATTTATATGATATTTTTATGATTTTTCATAAAAAATTAATTTTGAGAGCAAATTAGCGAATTTTTCAGATTTTCTTATATTTTTGGAAATCTCTCAGAATTATACACAGGATCTGTTCTTTGTGATTTTAAATTTGATGCAAAATCATTCCTCAAAATTCAGATCTTTGAAAATTAAGGTTTTGCATTATTTTACTCATATCTCACAAACTACTTGGATTTGTTGCAAAAAAAATTTTATGCAGGTTTGGAAGACCATCAGGACTCTCCTGTAAAAATTTCAAATTTGTGGATCGATTTTGAATTTTATATGAATTTTTTATGATTTTTCATAAAAAATTAATTTTAGGAGCAAATTAGCAAATTTTTTGGATTTTCTTACATTTCTGGAAATCTCTTAAAATTTTACAGGTGGTATTTTTTTATGATGAATCAGATCTTTGAATTGGTCAACAAAACACATTGTTGAAGGCCCCTATTTCACAAAGTCTTTTGGATCTAAAATTTACCTAACTTGTGTGCTTGCAGGAAGGGGTGATCATTTGAAACAATACAAACTACTAATAAATCTTTATTGCAGGTCCTTGGAAAGGGTTTTTGGATTTTTATTGTGTGTCTTGTTTTCATAGACTAGCAAACACTTCAATTGGTGCACTAAAATTGAATCATTGTCTTTTGTGTCTTGAGCAATAGGCTCTTTTTGTTTAATCTTTAGAGGGTCTGTCTTCTCGTGTGGTCATTAGGACTACTAGTGAGAAGAGAACGACCCAAGTGGTAGC
Source organism: Cryptomeria japonica (assembly GCF_030272615.1). NCBI lineage: Eukaryota > Viridiplantae > Streptophyta > Pinopsida > Cupressales > Cupressaceae > Cryptomeria > Cryptomeria japonica. The sequence continues at coordinate 392,476,279 of NC_081406.1, read as the reverse complement.
AAAAGAAAAGTCATCTTCTTCCAAACCACTATAAATAACTGTATTCATGATGAAAACTATGAATAACGTGTGCCGATTAGTTCATACCGACACTATGTCTCCTCATAAACCCGTTTGATCAAATTTATTTGATCAGTTGTAGGGCGTAACCCCTACCGGCTGGGAGCCTTCTGTATTTATAGAGCTGAAAGTGCCGCATGTATGGCCACACGAGCGGATGCCCTTACTAGCACCTTTTTGTTTTAGAAGCGCAAATCCTTCTAGTTGTTGGGGCAAGAGGTCGGACCTCTGGTAGCGGGCCACACACATACGGTTCTTAGTAGAGATACAAAGTTTGCCACGAGGAGTTTTCGTGGGGATTGATGCTTGGCTGACCCGAGAAGTGAGTGTCGAGGGTGGAGCCAGTGAGGTCAAGCATCTAAGTATCCGCTCTGAATAGCCTAGCCTCGGGGGTAAAACCCCATGTGGGATCAACAGCTATTGTCTTGGCCAGCTATAAGAATTGTGCTTGACTTATTTTAAACATTCAAACATTCAAGACCAAACAACAAAACATTGTGTCTTTTGTGTCTTCAAGTGTATGCAAAACAATTTTACATCAAACAACACATTTTTCTTGGAGTCATTTTGAGTCTAAACACTTGCAAACATTGAGTCCTCATCAACATTGTGTCCTCTTGTCACGAAAAAAGTCAAACATTCAGATTTGGTCACAACCAACAACTTCACAAATTGGAAAAATTTTACAGTCCAACAAACAAGAGCAATCAGTTTCGGAATTCTTGAGCTTCCTAGGTTGTTTCTCTGGGTTTTCATCTAGCATTCAACTTGTCTTTGGGTCTCACAAAATCCATCATTGCTTTACACCTTACATTACATTCACATTTGTCTAAACTTGAGTCAAAAGGTCACTTGCTTGTCCTCACTATACTTTGTCAACACACTACTTACAACAACATTTTGCTAAGTGGTCCCTCATCAAGGTCTATCACCTTTGGGTCTCATTTGGTCTTACTTAGAGTCAAGGTCAACTTACCTCATCAAGAGAAACTATCCTCTTTTTGGAAGTCACACCTACTCTACTACATACATACTTGGTCTTACACTTTGGACATTGCAAGTACACCTCAGATTCATTTACATTCCATCCAACTCTTGGTCTTCCATACTCTTTCCATTTTCATCTAGTCTCACACATCTTGGTCAATACCTAGTTCATGGTTGAAACCTGTTCCCAAAAATCTAGCAGAGAAACTAAAGAGGCTCAAGAGTCCGCAAACATGAGTGTATATGAGTATGACAATGATGTCTTTTTCAATACTGATCATAACACATTACCTGACATGGATGCCTATAGAAACATTCCAAATGTTGAGAACATGGACACTCCAAACAACAATGATACACACAATGATGATATGGACAACTTTTCAGTACATTCAGCAGATGTGGAAGAATCCATTATGGATCCCCGTTTCAATCGATTGGTTGAGGAAATAATGAGGAGAGATAGACAATACTTCTTACAAATGATGGCACAAAGTGGAGCCAAGATACCTCATGATTTTGACATGTCTCAAATAATGGAAAATCGGCCTTTGCAACAAACTCATTCCAACATGGATCACAGGAGGCCTAATAGTGGAGGCAATAGAGGACCACATATGGTGCTTGAATCACCATCATCTTCGTTTCAAAAACTAGAGGTCCCATACACACATAGACAAGCATATGATACTCACCTTCGCAGACCATCATGGAAGTCTTATGCAGAAAAGTATACTCAATCACATACCAATGCTAAGGACCAACCACCAAAGCAATTGGATATTCAAAGGCATGCTCAAAGTTTGGACACAAGGAAACCCCGTGTCAAATTTGGGGGCAACACATTAGAACATGACATGCCTATAGAGTATGGTATACATGGACAAAATAGATATTTCGTTCCTCAACATGAATCTATACCAAGTGGTCCATATATGCAGCATCACTATAGACCTCCTCCATATGAACATGTGTATGATCAATATCATCCATATATGCAACATGCTTCTCCTCCAATTGGTGCCTCAAGCAATGGGGTATGGTCCAAGAAGTCGATCTCCACCTAAGAGCAATTTGGAGCAACAAATCAGGGACTTACAAAAGAAAATGGAGGACATAAATACATCGAAGCCAACATACACAATGAGAGACATATGTCCTTATCCATTTGACAAGAGCATTCCAATGCCTCCTTTTCCTACATACTTTGTGACACCTAAGTTTGATAAGAATAGAGGAAAAGGGGATCCTAAGGCACACATAAGACAGTTTTTCACAGCTTGCATTGAGATAGTAGCAGAAGAGACATATTTGATGAGATTATTCCCACAGAGCCTAGGCGATCAAGCTATGGAATGGTTCTCCCAACTTCCACCTAGAATTAAGTCATGAGGTGACTTAGCAGAGGCATTTATTCAACATTTCTCCTACAATATAGAGACAGACATATTAGTCACTACTTTATGCAACACCAAGCAAAAAGAGGGAGAGTCTTTTGCATCATTTTTACAAAGATAGAGGAATCTAGCCAGCAGATGCTCTTGTGAAATTCCACAAAAACAAATGGTAGAAATGTTCACCCAAAATGTTAACAAAGAGATTGGTTATGACTTAAGGAAAGCTTGTTTGTCCACCTTCAAGGACGTCATTGAAAAAGACTTAGCAACAGAGAAGGTCCTAATTGAACAAGCAGTCATTAAGATATTCAAGGAAAACAAAGATGACTTTAAAGGAAAAGACAAGCCAAGATTTTGGAATAAAAACAAGAACACAGTCAATGATGGTGTTGTTGATGCCAATACAGTGCGACCCAAATTCGTTTTTTTCCGGATCAAATCAGGTGAATACTCAAACAACTTCTAAATCACGAAGGAAGTATACTCCATTGGGAGAACCACTTGAGTCAGTTTTCAAGAAGCTAGTGGCAAACAAAGTAATCACAATTCCAGATTTTCCTCCATATGAACCAAAGGTTAAACCAAATTGGTGGAATGATGATGAATATTGTGAATTTCATAAGAGCAAGGGTCATAAGACAAAAAATTGTCATCGACTGAAGAACATCATACAAGATCTCATTGATAGAGGTGACATTGAGATTGAGGGACACTCATCCAATCAAGAACATGAAATGTTTAAGGAACCATTCCCAAAGCATGACAAGGGAAAAGCTAAAGCCACAAATGACCAAACCAACTATACCAGAGCAACCTATAACTATGATTCAACTATCAATCACATTTCAATGGACAATTACGTCTCTACCATTATCATCAAGGACAAAAACCCTGAGAATTCTACCCGGAGACCCAAGATTGTCCTAAAAGGTGTTGGATCTTCTTCTGAACCTACCTCTGAATGTCATGTTACAACCCGTCGAGGTAAAATCACTTTGCAAGGTGCTCCAGCCAAGAACACCGCTTCTTCATAAACTAAGCCTGAGTACGACCTTGTAGAACAGTTAGGGAAGACACCTGCACTTATCTCAATCCTTGAGCTCTTACGTATATCCCTCGCACATAAAGCTATTCTTGACAAAATCTTGAGAGACACTACTGTCCCTACTGATCTGAACGTGGACCAGTTTCAAGCCATGGTGGGATACCTTTCCATTCCACACTCCCTTACATTCATAGAAGCCAATGACGCCTCCGTAAGTCAGCCACATAATGCACCTTTACACATTGAAGCCTTCATACACAAACATAGAATCAAACGAGTCCTGATAGATAGAGGAGAAGGTCTGAACATTTGTGCATTGGGCACTATTAAACAATTGGGATATTCTGATAAAGCTGTGAATTCTATAAACAAAATTACCATCAAGGCATATGATGATGAAGAGCATTCATCCAAAGGCACAGTCACCTTACCTCTTAGAGTTGGGCCCGTTACAAAGGATGTGGTTTTTCAGGTCCTTGATCTAGATCTCACATACAACATACTCTTGGGACGTCCTTGGATTCATGAGATGAGTGCAATACCATCTACATATCATCGATGTATCAAGTTTCCACACAATGGAGTTGAAGTGACCATCAAAGCGGATCCAAATCCATTCATATATTGCAACAATCTGCAACCTCGATCAGAAATAACAATCCCAGTCAATCGCGAAGCTGTTCCTTCATCGGCATATGTGGATCCTGAATCCTTAAAAGCTTCTACATCCAAACAAGCAGAGCTAAAAGAAAAGTTCAAGATTAAAGACCTAGGATGTGGTGAGTATATATTTCATGTTGACCAACTCCCATTATCTCCTAAGGTATTCAGTCAACAGGAACAATCTACAAACAAGTTGCAATGCCAAGGAATTGGGTATGAACCACCTAGTGTTGTGGCTATTAAGTCTGAATGCAAATCTCCTCTAGTGGTGCAAGCAACTCTTGATATCAATAGTCCTAAGAGTGGTTCCAACAAAGAATCTACTGAGCATATCGCCAGTCTTTTTGAGAGCTCACATAGCCTTATCATTTCATCCACTCCTTCCATTTCCACTCCACTTCCAGACTTGGATCAACAAGAATTACAAAAGCCCTTACTCATTGGGGATCAAAAATCAAGCTTTCAAAAGAAAAATCTAAAAGTCAAAAATAAAGAAAAGTCCTTCAGTCCAAATCAAAATCAAAAGCTATTGGACTCTGCAAAAATCAAAGTCAAGGATAAAAATCCTATAAACCAAAAAGAGCAAGAGTTGATATCCCCTAATATCAAAATAACTAGGGGCAAAAGTTCTAAAATTTTAAATCAAAAAGCATACTTGTTGATCCTAAGTCTCCATCATGCTATCCTACTTTCACTTCTTTTCACAATCATAAGCCTTCATAACTCATCCACTTGTTCCACACATCCATCCCCTTTTAGCGATACATCATGGACCTTTAATAGAGCTTCCTTGAAGGACTTTGTTATCAGGGATGCCCAAACTTCTTTAGGTGACACGCATATGGGCCTACGTAGTCCACACACTAGTAATTCTATCTCAGATCCTTTATCAAGGAAGATAGTCACTCGAGCTACACATCATTCAGTCAAGGAACAATGCAGTTACAATCATAAGGTGAAGCCTCACACATTTCAGGTGGGTGACTTGGTTCTCAGAGAAAATCCTAAAAATCAGCAAGACAAAGAGAAGAAGGGAAAGTTCGAACCAAACTGGCTTGGTCCTTACATCATTACAACAGCATATGGATCTGGGGCATATCAGCTCTCAACTACAGAAGGTGAACCTTTGGAGGATCCTATCAACAGCATGCACCTTCGCAAGTTCTACACATAGCTCTTCAGAGTATTCAATTTCAAAAATACAAAAAAATACAAAAAATTTAAAAATACAAAAAAAAAATTATAAAAACAAAAAAAATCGTTACTTGGTGAAAACCTGGCAAACAGGCGCCTTGTGACACAAAAAACATTGAAAAATCAAAAAAAAGTAAAGAAAAATAATTTTGTCCAACGGTGAAAACCACTTTGGTGGTGCCCTGGGCAAGTACCATGGTGAAAACTAGGTTACCAGCACCATGTGTAGAGACATTGCTCCTCCCTCTTTCAGGATTCACTTTCATCCTTTCACTTTGCACACACTCACAACCTATTCGTTCATAATAAACTTACCCATTCCCATCATGGCTTGTTATTGATCTACCTAAAATTGGTTTGCCATTCATAATAAACCTCCCTTTTCACTCCCTTTCCATCCATAATAAATCAGCTCCTAACTATGGCTAAGGCAAATCCTATGTCTAGTGATGGGTGTGGAACTAAGAACATCACATGTTTCGAGGAGTACAATTTCTTTCAGCTTCCTTCAGTCTATCCGCGCACAATCTGCAATAAAGCAACATTTGCATCACAGATCCACAATAAAGTTTCATCTTCTCCACAATAAAGTATCAGTTTCAGATGAGACACAGCAGCAACAATGGGCTTCAACAAATCAAATATTTCAACAGACTCAGACAACATATGGTTCTGTGCTATCTATCCTTTTTGTGAAAGTAAACATTGTGACCACAATCAAATAAGACTTATACAAGTGACAAGAGACACTAAACTTGAGGACTACAATGAATGTTGGTGTCGAGTCTTGGTTTTCTTTTGATTTTATCTTTTGGTGACATGTCTTTTAGCTTTTCTGGGATGTCTTTGACTAGAGATTCTATCTCCAGAATGTCTTTGACTAGAAAGGCGAGGATGGGGTATCGTCACCTATTTTTCTTTGTTGTCTGTGGATTGTCTTTTAGTAATGCTATGACTTGTCCAAGGATATGAGGACACTGTGAGTCTAGTGTGAACTGGGGCATTCTTTGTTTGCAACTGTCTTATCTCCATGCAAACAGTTACAATGACTTTCTGGGTCAAACATATGCCTCGATTGTCATAACCTACTTGCCATAATAAAGCTCAATGATGATAACGCACAACAAGCTCTTTCACTTTCATATCTTCTATCTTTCATTCCCCTTTCTTGATTGACTTCCATCGTCCTTCTCGAGTCCGTGTAGCCTGCTATCACATGACTGAGTATAATGACACACCAAAAACATTTGCATTTCATGTAGTTGCACCTGCATTACCACATATAAGCATTTCATACATACATATAGATATCACAACTGCATCACATCATGCACACAACACATATTAGCACATTTTACATTTGCATTATCATATTCATCTGCATTACATACATTCACATTTGCATCATGCATACACATATAAAAATATAAAAGAACAAAAATATTGCATTTCATTATGTACATATTTGCATCCATATCATAACCATCACATAGAAACATACATCATGAAACATCTCATCACATAGGTACGCATGCATATAGCTACCGCAAAGATGAATCATCTCATATATATATATATAAAGTGTCATGATACAATGATGTCAAAATCATATGGCTACAATCACCTGCAGGTGTCTACATCATCATACAAAATTGTACAAAACTGATACAAAGGAACCCACTGATAACTCCTGCCAACACTATTGGTAGTGCTAATCCTGTCCATGTCATGGTATCCCATGCCACATGTCCCACCCTCATCTCCAATCCCGGATCCTAGAACACTCGTCTAAGGGAATCCATGTCTCCGTCTCGATCGTACAGAATTAGCTCCCCATCGATCGGTATCCGTAGAATCTTGTATACATCCTCCAGGGTGACTGTCATCTCCTCCATCGGCAAATGAAAAGTGCAAGTCACAGAGTGCCACCTCTTCGCCAGTGCAGTCAGCAATCCCATGTTCGCCCAAAACTCAAGCACATACAGAATATGTCTCAATCCCATAGCCTCAATCGCAGCTTGGTCCTCGGTCGTCAACTCAGGTCGCAACCTCTAAGTCGATGGGAATCTCTCTCGTGACTCCAGCATAGGCAAATACTCCTGCAATCACACAAATCAATCATCTCAGTCCTAGTGACACTCACTGTTCATCACAAAGTTTTGCTTCTATCCTAGTGGTACTCCCTGTTCATCACAAAGTGCTGCTCAAATTTGCACTCACTGTTCATCACAAAGTGCTACTCATATTTTAGTACTCCCTGTTCATCACAAAGTACTATATCTTGGTACTCACTGTTCATCACAAAGTGCCTTGATCTATCCTATCCTAGGGCCTCTACTTGAGTGAATCCTCTTGAGAAGTTTCCTAATTGGCAACGTATGTTCTATCACAGAATTGTCAATCCTAGCCCTATTTGTTATCCGAGTCTTCCCTAGAGGACCTGCTTGAGTGTATCCTCTCAGCAGCTTATCCAATCGATAGCGTATGTTCATCACAGAACTGCCGATTTGACCTAGAAGACACAAATTCACATTTTTTGACACAAACGCGCTTTCCTGACATAAACGCGCATTTATTACATTACCTAGTATGCATTAATGACAACATTTATTGCGACAAAGTACAGGGAGGTTTTGTGGTACTTATCGGCTCTCCTGCATCTGCTGGCTTTGAAATCAACGAATGCAGTCGAATTTGTGGACCAAAGCCATCGCTGCTGACTATTGCTGCTCTTTTCTCTCTCTGCACTCTAATCTCTTGGAGGTGTAGATGACAATGAGGATGTATTTCCCTCGCGGTCTATCTTATAGACTGCCCTAGCCCTCGTTTCCCGAGTCAGTCTTCATTATCCCGTGACTCTGTCACTTTATCCGGTCAGTCCATTCTATCCCGTCTTTCTTATCGAGAGATTGTCTGCAACCTTTCCAGACATTTTCATGCAATCTCTCGAGGGGGCATATAATTTCCATCTTGGGGCAACTCTGTATCAGTTCATATTATCTTCTTTGAAACAACGCGACAAGCCGCATTGTCTCAAAGAGGGGCAAAATGTAGACACCCAAAATTGTCATGTCTAATTAAATAAATATTTTATTTATTTAATTATCTAAGCTTAATTCTTCTATTAATTAAATAAATCTTTATTTATTTAATTAATTCATTTATCCTCTTCTAGCCTTATTTCTCATTTAAATAAATACCTTTATTTATTTAAATTTTCCTTTTTCTAAATTAAATAAATATCTTATTTATTTAATTGATCTCACTCCTTCTATTAATTAAATAAATCTTTATTTATTTAATTAATTCATTAACCTTTTCTACCCATGACACATGTCATTCATCTCTTAATTCATACACTACCTACCCCTTTCATTATTTTATTATTTATTTTACCTACCCTCTAATCATAGCCGACCTCCTTTTACACCTCTCAATCTTATCCCTCCATTTCATATAGTGTCTTCTATATAAGAGGATGCTTCCTTCATTATCAACCCTAATCAATCATTCTAATTACTTGATCAATTGACTACTTGGCATATGTGATCCTACTTGCAACCACATTCCGTTCTTTGTTGAGCTCTTGTGCACATAAAATCTGAGAGCAAATACATCAAACAAGATCAATGGAAATAGGAAGAATGGAGATCCAAACCCTATTGGACATGTGATGGTATAATATTTTTTATTTCATTTGATTTGCATTGTCTTAGGTAATCTTCATATGTTATGGTGGATCTTTTTTGTTGTTAGGCTAGGGTTTTGTGGTTGAATTCATTTAGTCTTTCGATATTGTTGTATCCATTTTCACCATATACAGGCACAAACTAAAAGGATGAATCTTCAAATGAGAAAATTCCATGCCACATAGGATGATAACAAACAATTATTCTCGTTGTTTTGGATTAAGGCAAAAACAGGTTTTGAAGGGGCCCCGAAACCCTTTACAAAGGAGATTCTAAGAGATTTAGAATCCACAAAGCAAAACACGGAAGAGAAGTTGTCATAAAATTGGAACATTGAGAAAACAGACAACCATTTAAGACAAGAGGCTCCTAGAGCCAAAACCTAGAACAAGAGTTGTAACAAGAACAACCAACATTCAGCCAAAAACCAGCCCATCAGGATTTACCTTTAACTTTTTTGGCTAGTTGTTGGTTGTTCTTGTTACAGCTCTTGTTCTAGGTTTTGGCTCTAGGAGCCTCTTGTCTTTTAGTTGTTTGTTTTCTCAATGTTTTAATTTTATGACAACTCCTCTTTCGTGTTTTTCTTTGTGGATTCTAAATCTCTTAGAATCTCATTTGTAAAGGGTTTCGGGGCCCCTTCAAAACCTGTTTTTGCCTTAATCCAAAACAAGCTATTATGTAGAAGCTTGTTCCCCTTATCTCTTTCCCTACAAGCAAATTCGATGAATCTGGACATATGGATGTCAAGCTCTTCCATTTGTACACTTGGCATGATCTCCAGTTTGTTTTACATGAATGCTAAGTCAGCCAAGGATGAATCAAATACTTTCTCCCAATCAGGTCCTAAGTCATGAGTGTTGCTTACAAGTGTCATGAATAACTGAATGTCATCTAAACACTCCTCTGAACTTGCTTCGGTAGGCCTAAAGAAGACACATCTCACTCTTTTTATCAGCTTATCAATAATCACATCGTCACCCTCTTTCCCTACTTCTCCAAGTATCACTTCATTTGTGATGAGGATTCTATCATATATATCCTTGATCATTTCCTTAACTCATGCACAAGCTTTATTGATTTCCTCAAGCATATCATTCCTCATCTTGAGTATGCAATACCATTTATAAAATTACATCCTTGGAGAAATTCCATCACTCCACCATCCACTAAGGTTTGTCTAGGGATGTCCATCAGTACTTGTAGTCCTAGAATGGTTAGTTCCTTAACACTGTAGAATTCCTCATATGAGGTAAGTATTAGTTGGATCCTATCTTGGATAGAACTGACTCTCCAAAATGAGCACCAATTCACCAGCAAATTATCTTGCCTTACCAAAAGCATTATCCATCCATCTTCTCACAATCTGAGATGTAGTCCTCATTCCCTTCAAATCTTGGACTGATTCTAATGGAAGCACAGATAGGAGGATGAATAAAGCATCAGCTTGTCGCACTAGCTTTGTGAATTGTTGAACATAAACTCTCGAGACATCTGATTCATTTTTGAACCACCTCTTATCTTCCTATACAATCTTTAGTCTATCCTAAACTGCATTTACAGAATCATTCAACTCTTCAATCTCTTGTCAAAATGTAGTAGGCCCTAACAAGATAGTTTGAACATCATATTATCAAGAGTGATCTCATCTTTTGTCTTGTCCACCCTTGGAGTAGCTATTTGCAAAGTGTGTGTCCCTGTACATCTCTTGTGATCTTAGAGAATTTAGTAGCTTTATTTTTCTTAGTCGTTTTGCCAATTCTCTCCAACAAACTCTCCAAGTCATCTGTTGTATCCTCTTCCACTATTATTACTTCTTTAGTCATCCTATCTCGCAGCCATGCAGGACACTTGATTTCTCTTCTCTCTCTTCTAATTATTTGGGTCCTTGATATTCTTGAAGAGGACTTCTTTAGTGTAGTGTCATAAAAGTGCGACCCTAGCAATTTTAACCACATTTGAGGTCCTCACCTTGGCGACGACATCCTCCTTCCTAACCAAGAACCTTTTCTGCACCATCATCCTTGAACCTCTCCTTGTTTAAGCCCTGAGATGGCCTCAGGACCTTATCCGGACCCCAAGATAGGGCAGGACAGGGGCGTGGTGCCCCTATCCACCCTAGGACAGGGGCGTGGCACCCTTGTTCCCCCCTCTTAGGGTGGTCCCAAGATAGGTCCCTTCGGTCCTATCTACATTTCGGGATTCCAAATCACCCCGATGTCGGCCTTTGGTGAGATGAATTAATCTTCTGAGGCATGTATAAAAGGGGAGTTGGTCCTCTCATTTACATGGACAGAAAATACATGAAATACACGATAGGCAAAATTCAAGCGAAAGGTCTTCATCAAGCATTCAAGTCTTTAAACAACCATCAAGTCTTCTTCATTCATCCATTGTAACAATATTACAATATTCATTTGCAAGCATGTGTGTGTTAGGGTTTTGTCATGTTACATGCCATTTCATGCAACACTTGTGATCACATTCAAGAAGCAAAGCAATCCTCATCGACAAATTTCAAATCTACAAGGTATACAATTCCATTATTTACATTTCAATATTTGCAATTACTTTCTTTCAATGTTGATTCCTCAACCGGGGTTTGACTAAGGCAAACCCCTATCCACAACCTTTCCTCCCATTTTTTATGTGTAGGTTGCAGGTGCGCAACAGTATTTTTCAGATTTGGACTCCATTTGCAGAGGCAGAAAAACCCTTTTCATTTCGCGGATTTTTCGGAGGACCATGTACACTTTCGCCATGGTCCCGTCAACTTTTCTCCAAGTTTGCAGGGAACATTCTTATCAATCTAATTAGCTAAGATCCGAAGTTACAGCGCGATCCTGAACATTCTTATCAATCTCTCTTTGTTCCACATAGTCAACAAGTCAACTTTCATATTTACAAAAGAAGGCAAAACACACTTCAACCCTTGCAATCCACTTGGAATTCACATATTAGCCTCCCTTGGATTTGGATCTAGTGGATTCGAGCCCCTCTTTTGAATGTAAAGTTTCTTCCAAGTGAAAATCATCCTAGTGACTTTCTTTCTCTCTCCTATGTGGGGAGTCACTAGGGTTCAATTTTCCACTTTACATTTTGGTGAACCCAACGTCTTACACATTAATTCTGATTTTTCTTTATTAGATCTGATTAATTGCAATTTCAATTTCAAATTTTCATTTCCAAGTTTGATCTATTTGCAAATTTTAGAGGTTAATGGCATAAAAACCCTATTTTTTCATTTTGAGAAAATTAAGCTTGTGAATTGTAAAATTTTAATTACTTGTTTCAAATCTGATTTCTATTTCAAAATTGCAATTCAAATTTGTCTCTTTATTCTGAAAAATTCAGTGATTAAATCATAAAACCCTAATTTTTAAGATTCTTCTATTTTCGACCTTTGACTGCAAGTTTGACCGATCTAGGAATCTCGAAATCGGTTGTTTTTTTGGATTCCACATTAAAATCATAATTTATATCATCCCTGAATATTTTGAAAAGAGTTGGTCGGACCAAGTGCACTTTCGCCATGGTCCTTGGCTTTTTTCCTGAAATTTTGAGAGACGGAAATAATTGTATTTTTCTGCTCAAATCCAGAAAATCGACGTACTTTATCAATTTTAACACCCTCTAAGGTCAAACACAAATTCAAAATTCATCACATTCAAATCTTACATGATTTTCATAAAAAGGTCCTAATTTTAGATCTTCTTTTCCAACAAATTCAGATTTCAATTAAGAGACTTTCAATGGCAATTAATAAATTGGATTTACTTGCTCTTTTGCATATGATTACATTGTTTTTTGCATATATTTACTACAATCATGTGTCGAATAAGAGTTTCTTCCATTTCTTGTTGCTCCTCTTTATTCATAGCACTTGGTCATATTGTGTTATTAAGATTTCCAAATTCTTTTATTTTCAAATTAATCTCAAAGCTTTCATGTATCATTTATGTTACATTCTGGTGATGTTGTTAACAAACTGCATTTCATATGTTAATCACTTTAAATCTTTTGTAGATCCTAACCTTTGTACCTCTCCTAGGGTATCTTGTGTGGATGAGATGAGACCTAATGCTTGAACCAATCATCTCTCTAAAAAAGAGCAAGCATTGGAAAGTAACATGGATCCCTCTTCTTCTTCTACACATACTCTTGAGCAAGGGGGGCAAAATCAAAACATTAACATTCTTACATCTTTAGATCCTCCTTATTCTCCTAAGACCTATCTTCAACATCAAAGTATATGTAGGGAGGATGATGTCATGCATTTTATTCATGACCTTTCCCCTCGCATAGAAATAACTAAAAATGACCTTTTAGATGATTGTCATTTCACATGATACTCCTTCATCTACAAAACTTTTTCTTTCTCCTTACACATCAGATTTCAAAGAAATTCATGATCTTGTTCCTCCATCTAGTCAATTGCAACATTCTTATAGTCGTGGCTTTCATATAATTACAAAATAAGGTTTTAAAGGATACGGAATTGGGAAATTTGTGCATGGAATTTGTGTCCCTATAAATCCTCCCACACAAACTACTACAAGAGGCCTAAGACATGGTACCACTCTTTCTATGGATGAATTCCTTAGGCTCCAAAAGTTTAAAAACCATCTTCAAAAACAACAAATCAAAAGAGCCCGTAAGAATGCTTCTTCTTCCAAATGTCATTTTTGTTCATTTCATCAAACCCATGACCATAATGCTAATGATTGCCCTGATTTTCTAAAATCTATTCAAGACGGTATAGATAGTAGCAAAATTAGAATTGTGGATAATAAACCTTCATCTCCTAACAAACCCTCTCCTTTATGTCAAGACGATATTTACCATCCTGACATATTAGCTGCAAGAATTTAGTGGAGATTGAAATATGATAAGAACATTTCCTTTCCTCAAAATAAAAACAAAAATCTTAAGCAAGTGAAAGGTATTGAATATTGCATTTTTCATGATTCATATTCACATTCTCTTGGAAAATGTTATGCATTTAAGAAATTTGTTCAACTGCAAATATGAGCTTGCACAAATTTGTCTCACAACATATCTAGCTATATTTCTTGGTAAAAACATAGTGCCTTAGCACTTCTTTTCCCTTCATGTTGCTCTTCACCCTATGACATAACTAGCCCATTTAACGGGAGCTCTTTATCATTCGTGGTGGTATTATTTCAATTTTACATACTTTGGGGCAGCAAAATGAAGTCCATTTTCCTTCTTCTTTCTATATACTTGTCTTTGTCTTTGTGCATTATTCATTATTAGATCTCCTTTCTTGCATTGGGTTATTCTTATGTGAGCAGGTAATTGTTCTTTGGTTTTCCACTTTGCTTAGAGAGAAGTTTATTTAATAGGTAATGCACCTCTTCTCTTTCTTTCATTCTATTGGAAAACTTATCTTTTCTATGGTTGTGATTATTCTCAAGCACGATATGTCTTATGTTCCTCAAGATTAGTGACGTCTTATACTCCTTGTGGTATTGCTTTGCATCTCTCCTCTTCATCTCTATTTCTTCTACTTTACCGGTAGTAGTGGCGTAAGCCATACTCCCGCTAAAGTGGGGGCTAAATGTAGTGTCATAAAATTGCGACCCTAGCAATTTTAACCACATTTGAGGTCCTCAACTTGGCGACGACATCCTCCTTCCTAACCAAGACCCCTTTATGCACCTTCACCCTTAAACCTCTCCTTGTTTAAGCCCTGAGATGGCCTTGGGACCTTGTCTGGACCCCAAGATAGGGTAGGACAAGGGTGTGGCGCCCTTGTCCCCCCCTCTTAAGGTGGCCCCAAGATAGGTCCCTCCGGTCCTATCTGCATTTCGAGATTCCAAATCCCCCTGATGTCGGCCTTTGGTGAGATTAATTAATCTTCTGGGGCATGTATAAAAGGGGAGTTGGTCCTCTCATTTGCATGTACAGAAAATACACGAAATACACGATAGGCGAAATTCAAGCGAAATGTCTTCATCAAGCATTCAAGTCTTCAAGCATCCATCAAGTCTTCTTCATTCATCCATTGGAGCAATATTACAATATTCATTTGCAAGCATGTGTGTGTTAGGGTTTTGTCATGTTACATGCCATTTCATGCAACACTTGTGATTACATTCAAGATGCAACGCAATCCTAATCGACAAATTGCAGATCTACAAGGTATACAATTCCATTATTTACATTTTAGTATTTGAAATTACTTTCTTTCAAGGTTGATTCTTCAAGCGGGGTTTGACTAAGACAAACCCCTATCCACAACCTTTCTCCCCTTCTTTTTTGTGTGTAGGTTGTCGGTGCGCAGCTGTATTTTCAGATTTGGACTCCATTTGTAGAGGCGGAAAAACCTTTTTCATTTCGCAGATTTTTCGGAGGACCATGTACACTTTCGCCACGGTCCTGATGACTTTTCTCCAAGTTTGCAAGGCACATTCTTATCAATCTAATTAGCTCAGATTTGAAGTTACAGCGCGATCCCGAACCGGTAGCTCCTCATTTCACTCATTTTCTCTCGTTATTCTGCATAGTCAGCAAGTCAACTTTCCTATTTACAAAAGAGGGCAAAACACACTTCAACCCTTGCAATCCACTTGGAATTCACATCGTTGGCTCCCTTGGATTTGGATCTAGTGGATTCAAGCGCCTCTTTTGAATGTAAAGTTTCTCCCAAGTGAAAATCATCCTAGTGACTTCCTTTCTCTCTCCTAGGTGGAGAGTCACTAGGGTTCAATTTTCCACTTTACACTTAGTTTACATTTTCATCCATGATGTTCACATCTTCATTCATTACAACTATATCATCTACAATTTGTCCATGCACAACCTAATTAACTTTTGGTGGCATTCTTGTTTCTTGGGTTACTCCTCCACTTCTATTATCTTGCATGGTGAACTCCAAGGATTCATTCACACCTTGGCCTTCACTGTTCCTTAATTATTGACTCTCAATGATGGATATCTGGTTCACAATACTCTCTTGAAGAGATGAAGTGCTAATGGAAGGATGATTTGCACTAGTCTTTTGTCATAATCCTTCCTTGTGACTTTCTTCTTATATTAGATCCCTTAAGATATGATGTTTGGATTGCACCTTCCCCAAAGCTCATGCTTTCTGTCTCATCATCGGATGATTGGGAATCCAAATTCCCCTCCATATTGTAGGGTAAATAAGCATTTTGTACTTTGAGCTTCTCAACTGTATATTAGCCCACCTTTGTGTGTATGTCAGGACGGGCTTCATCACTTCCTCCAATTCAGTGATTTCTATTTCATTCCAATTAAATTGTATTTTCTTTTCTTTCTCATGTTCAAAGGCATATTGGAGGCACCATCCATCTTGGAGGCACCATCCATCATCTTGCACTTGATATGGAATGGGAAAGAGACTGCAAGTTCTTATGATATCAATGGGTAGTCACGAAAACATCTTTCTCCTAACTTCAAAGTCATCCTTAACATTCGTCCAGTAGTCTTCAAGATGTGAATTATGTTTATGCCTGCTTCCATTAATCTTCTTTATGTTGCCATAAGGATCAAAGTTTTCCTTTGATTGATAGATGACAAGAGGACAAAATTTCAATTCTTCTTTTGATTTTTCAGCAGCTTGTATTGTTGGGCACATCTCCATTGATTTCCCAATGGTGATTGGAAGTGATTCTAACCTTGTGTCTATTCTTTTGGATTTTGTTGTATGAAACCAATTGTCTCAAGAGCTCCAACATCACCATTTTGTCGGACGGGTACCTTGGAAGCTTGTAGGGTGAAGATTAACACCCTTGAACTCTTATGTATGTGAACTTGGGGTATTGGACGAACCAGGCTCCATACTTCTTCACTAGCTAATTTGTTGGTTGGCACAATCTTTGATGAATACCGCCTTGTAGGGTCCTTACTATATGCATTGAAAAGGTATCATTGACTCTCCTAAAGTGTGTTATGTTGTGGAAGTGTAGTTGTGGATAGCACACACACACACACTTATTTCTCCTTTGTTGCTTCCAACTAGCCCTCGGTATGTCAATCCCTTGTATCTATAGGCTCTTGTCAATGAGTAGACCACAAATGACCTTATGTAAAAATTGCTTGGAACACTCTAGACTTCTCAATTGTTGATCGATATTATTACTTATGATCCTTGCCCAATTGACCATATCATCAGTTGTCACTACTTCCACGTAGTAGAACATCCAAGTCTCAAAGTATGATGATTGAGGACACCCCATGATTTGATTCAATGATGTGATCAAAACTCCATATTATTCACTGAAATTCGATTGGTGAAGTCTCTTAGGCATCTTGGAGTGATGAGGTCTGGGCTTGGATATCCAAAACTTGTTGATGATCTCCAAGCATTTTTTTCGAGATCCTGATCATATATCATTTGAATTCCTTTCTTCTTTTAGACCATCTTGTTGTAATCAGATATATCAAATGCTTCACAAATGGTTGTCTCTTATAGATATGCTAATACCTTGCCTCTGGGAGCTACTATATGTCTTGAGTCAGCATCATAAAGTCTTGCACATTTGACTATTAACTCGTTGCATTAAATATCGGAGTGAAGCCAACTGCTTGCACTATCCCATTCTTGATCATCTTCCTTGACACATTGAAAGGACTACTCACATAGAGGTCCTCAGAATTTCTCCATGTTGAACTTGCCAAGATTGATATCTCCTACATTCGCCAAATATGAGACGATTTTAGACTCTAGAAGCATGCCTTTCGAATTCTCCTTGATTTGAGTCTGTCTAGACACTCCTTTGGTCCTAAAGGCTGACATCTATCTCCTGCAAGAGTTGCTTAAGTTATGATTTTGAAATCATATTAAGGTGAAAAGGTACAAAAAATCAATAGCAAAGAGCAATTCAACTTTCGAAATCAAGATAAAATTTGATAAATTGCTTTCACTTCAGCTTCAAATTCGCTCCCTAACCCTCTTAGACCAAGATTTTACCTTGATAATGATAATGCTAATGCAATATCAATCAATTAAGAACAAAAATTTGGCAATTGATAGCTTAGAAATGAGTAATCTTGAAGTAATTCCAAGGTCAAACTATTCACAAGTCTGGACTGAGTATGCACTTACAAAGGATTACCTGAAATCAAGTCTGATACTAATAAATGGCTTCAACAATTGCAGAAACTGGACCTTCTATAAGCCCTAATTGATAATCAAATGATGTTTCCAAGTTTATTGTTGCTTAAGAATTTGCTTTCAATGCTAGTGAAGTTCGCTTGGATATTGAATGTTGGGTTGGGATTCATTGAAACTTTCCTTGATGTTGATCAAACTCGTTGTAACAACATGAAATTCACCTTCACACTAAAGTGATGAATTCGCTACAAGTCTGCTTGGATCAAATTTGCTTCTTGTCGATTGAGGAAATTCACTTGAATTCATGAGAAAATGAAATGTTCAATCAATCTTATATAGACGTTTTGAGTCATCACTCTTGGTTGTTCATTTCCCTAAGAAGTCGACCCCTCATTTACTTCTTTTGCAGCGTTATATAATTCCAAGGTAAGCCGACTTGTTTCTCTCTTTTTAAATTTAATTTGAAATTAAAACGCTTTCCTTTCCAAATGTCGACTTGTGTTTAGTTGCGTTAGTGCCACCCAAGCATCAATGTTGTCATGCAACCCTAGGTTGCAGATTCCTTGGGGTCAAGGAAAATGAGAAGTGGGATCATAGACTCCTTGAGGGCAAGGAAAATAAGCATAACATATTAACTTCATCCCTCAATTTTGTTGATCATTCCAACTTTCTCTCATTTCGATCAAAGACATTTTGTTTGCAATTTTTTGAAAATCCTCAAGTCTGAATTTGGATAATGCAACTTTCACTTCACCTCACCTTCAAGTCTTGGGCGTGGATTCCTTAAGGTCAAGGAAAATAAAGTAGTCACTTTGTAGATTCCTTAAGATCAAGGAAAATGAGTGCTTCATCTCCTTCATTCGTTCTTCACTTTCATCTTTTTTGTTTTTGCTTCATTGAGGGGTTCAATTGTTTTCATCTTTTAAAATCACTTTGCTTGCAAATTTTGAAAATCTAAGGATAAATTCAATCAAGACAATCTTCATCTCACATATCTTTCAAGACTCCCCAAATCGCGGATTCCTTGGGGTCAAGGAAATTGAGAAGTGACATCGTGGATTCTTTGAGGTCAAGGAATTTGAGCACTCAAGGGTGACTTTGCTCATTTTCTTCAAGATCGCTTGTTTCTTAAAATCATTGTTCTCACCAAGTAAAGGGTAGTTTTTGCAAGTTTGATTAGAGATGGCCTCCCTTGTTGAAATCATTTAAATCATCATCATACTTTATGTGTTTTACCTAATGCTTGGATGATTGATCATCACATGGGGAACTAGCCTTCAAGACCCTAAAGTTGTGGATTCCTTGAGGTCAAGGAAAATGAGAACTCACATCATGGATTCCTTGAGGTCAAGGAAAATGAGCGGTTTTTACCTTCATCCATAATTCTAATTTTTTTTATATCCACTTGTCATCATCAAGTCTTTTATCGAATTCTATCTTTCTCACCCAACCCTTGAAGCATTCCACTTGCTTGAGAGTTGCTCATCACTCAAAAAAAAAAAACCTATCTCATGACTTTGTCATTTTTGCTTGAAGATTGCATTGTGAGTCACCTTAGTGAAGCTCTTGACTCTCATATGACACCTATGCACTAATATCTATTTGAGCTCTAAACGAGCCTCTTCGGAGACTTCATTGCTACTAGATTGCGTGAGACACCTAAGACTACTGGCAAAAAGCGAGGGTGCCCATTCGCAATCGAGCGAGGTGTGAAAAGGTCACAACAGGGTGTCCTTAAAGAGGTCCTCACCCAAGACAACATTCTTAGAAGAGCTTTTTGATTGCCCAATATGTGTCTCTTATGCTACTCCTAAGAGGAAAGTGTCAACTATATGATTCTCCACTACAACTACCCTAAGGTCATATGGGAAGTTGTTTTTACTAAATTTTAGATTCATTGTGTAATGCTTGCTAATCTTAGCACATTTGTAAACTGTTGGAATTACAATTCGTCCTTTTTGCATCCCATTCTTAAGGAAATATGAAGGCAAGAGTCTCCCCATGTGGCTTGGGAATTTTGATAGAAAAAAACAATAGGATTTTTAGGGATACTAAATAGGTTGAGATGGAATCTCTTTCTATACATAACTCTATCAAAGAAAATGTGAATGTGGCTATAATTAAAAAAAAAAACTAAGACTTCTTCAATCAAGAAATACAAAATTTATTAAACATTGGAGTGTCAGCATCAACTTGTTCAATTTTAACCTCAACAAGATTTGGATAAGAAAACATACAAGATGAAAACTTTGTTAGATGGGCTAAACTTAATTTTGATGTATCTTCAAAATGGAACCTAGGCGTAGCTGGTGTGGGTGAAATCTTGATAAATGAAGAAGATATCATGAAAGCAAGATATGCAAGCTACCTAGGTGCTAGAACCAACAAAGAAATTGAGGCCTTGTTTAGTGGTGGATGAAATGGGCCATATGCAAAGGCATCTAAAAAATTTAGGTTGGTGGGAATTCTCAAAATGTTATCAACCTTATAAAAGGTGAAGCTACCCTGGTTTTAAAAATAAAGGACTACATTTAAACACTTGCATTCTATTGAAACATTTCAAACTTTATATCATGACCATGTCTACTAGGAAGGCAACTTCGCCAATGTTGGCCTTACTATGAAGTATTGGTGTTCGTGTAGACACCTAAATTCATCCATAACTGACCACACTTGACCTTATCCCATTCTATCCAATTAAATTAATATTTATTATGTATGTAGTTAATCCTTTATCTTTACTCAACCTTAAATAAATTTACACTTAGTTAATTAAGATTAACCTTCACCTTAATCCCTCACCTTTAATTAAATTAATTTACATTTATTTAAGTATGCCTAACCTTATCCTACACACCCTCCTACTAAATCAATTAATTAATACCTACTTTATTGATTTAGGTTAATTAACCTGCATTATCATTTTCCCTATTATTTAATTACGCATCACCCTCAATCCTTGTCCACTCAATCCTAGCCCTTGAATCCATCCACATGGATCAAGATCTAAACTTGCCATCACGTGACAAGTGTCCCTACCCTCCTCTTGCTCACACATGTGAGCATGAATAGTCACCTCATAGGCACCCTACCTCTTACACATATCATAGACATGTCTTTTTCATGTTCTTCCCAATTTGTGCTCACGCATGTGTGAGCACACCTAGTTCTTACACATGCATCTTCCTTGTGACAATGTCATCTCTCTCAATCAATCCTAGCCATTCATTAATCATTGAATCTTGACCATTGATTTTCCTCATGAAAAATCTATAAATTTGGGCCTCTTCTATCATTTTAATTAATCTTCTATCATCCTACCCTTATGTTGCTATTTTATTCTATCAATCCATCATAATCTCAACATCATGATGTTGGTTTGAGCAACCACATTCCTCCCATCCACAATATCAAAGAGCAAATCAAGAGGAGTTGGGTTCCTTCACTTTAGCTCATCATGGAGATATGAAGGTATAAACCTATGCATTTGTTCTTTGATTTTATGTTTAATGCATTAATTAGGTTTATATTTTTACCCTCTTTATTTTGCATACCTATAATGTCCCCTTCTCAATGAGGAATAATCAATGGTCCCTTGGCCTAACCTGGAGACCCGTAGGCTAATCGGAATGAAGAATTAGGGTTTCCTATTTTTGTGGAGCTTTGTATGATCTAATTGCTGCTTATCTGATAGGGCTTCAGCAACTTCATTTGTGGATTCCTTATGGGTTTTTTCGAGAGCTTCACAGTGATATAACATGCATTCAACTTTGAGAGGGATTTTGCACTTACTATTTTTAGTAAGTTGGTGGCAACTGTTAGGGTTTTGAGATTATTTTGAGTTTTATGAGCTTCTTCTCATGGTTCGAAAAACAAGTTGTTTGGAGTTGTTTTCGGGACTTACTATTTTTAGTAAGTGTCATTTCAGGCAGTTCTATTTTTAGCAATGCAGTTCAAAACCCCGACTAGTCCAGTCGTTGGTTTTTGGCATTTCAACCCATCAATTCAATTTGGCACAATCAGTATTTGATTTTTAGTGATTTATTAAATATTATTACTTCATACTAAAGTTAATATTTAATATGTTTTTGGACGACTTATGGAAAAATACTTTGTGTTGGTTGAAAATTTTGTACACTTGGGGAAATATACAAAATTGTGGTTTCAACCACAGCACACGAGTAAAAAAAACTCTCCTAATTAAGGGAAGGCTCCCCCTATCTAACTAAAACTGAAATAAAAACAGGATGGGACAGCGGTCTTCCTTCTTTCTTCAAGAAAGACAATATCCTTTTCTCTTCACAGAAAAGGATAGCGATTGAAAATGAACAACAGTAACTACTTTCAAGTGAAATGAGAGAAAGGAAATGAAGTTTCCTGAAAGCGCAAAGACTTCCGTCACTTCCTTTGGGACGGGACAGCAATATCAAGCTCAAAGACTTGACTATTGGAAGTCCTATCTACCCTTTGCTATATTAAATTTTTACAATGAATAAAAGATAACAGCTCAAAGACTGGAATAATCTATTCTTTTAACACAAAGACAAGAACTAATGCAAACTCAAAGACTTGCTGCTATTTCTTATCAAACAGTAATTTTACCTCAAGAATAGACACAAGCTCAAAGACTTGCTGCTCCTTCTAGAGATTTTCCTATTTAAATTAATCTTCTCTACTTGCAGCTCAAAGACTTCAAATCAGATTGGACTAAGCTCCTTTAGAAACACTTTGCATAGAACAAATAAAAAGAATGAAACTCAAACTTGTAGCTCAAAGACTCAAAACTTGAGTAATCTTTCTTTATTATTCTTCAAAACCTTCAATTCACATACATAAGCTCAAAGACTTCTTGCTGTAAATTTGGTAGAGTTTTTGCTTGCTTTTCCAAAAGATAAAGATTACAAAGGACCCTCTCTTCTATTTATAGGAGAGGAGCCTTGAGAAAAAGATGGGAGGATCCTAACTAACTTGAGAAATTCCCTCAACCACCAAGACCTATTCAACAGCTAATTATGACTTCATTAACTAACTAAGACTTATTCCAACTACAGTCCTAATTGGACACAACTTGTAGTTGCCTTACAAGTAATTACAAAAATGCAAGTGATGACAACTTGCCGAAAGGGAAACTACAATTCTGAAATTACAATTTTTTAAAAATTTACAAGTGTTAAAAACACTTAAGTTGCAACTCTTGAAGATACGAATAAATCGAACTTCTGAATAACTTTCTGCAATTAGTGTTCATAGCCACCACCCTAGTTTTTACGATGACATCATGGCATTGGCATAGCGTGGAATTCCCTTTTTCCAATGCTGACTGGATTTCCTGCAACTTAGTTTGATACTTGATCAATATTTGAATGGAAGCGACTGAGAATTGATCACTTCTCCATTCATCATGAATCTTGAGTTGCAGGTCTGCAAGAACTTCTTCCTCAGGCAGCAACTCATCATTCTGATTGAAAATGTCGCAGGATGCCTTTTTGCAATGGGAGGTTACATCTTGAAACACTGCTTCACGCAACTTTAAGGTTTCATCAATTTCTTCAATGAGTGATTTGAGAACAAGAGATTTGTTCTCCAAGAGTTCCTCATATTCAATGTACATGACTCTGGAAGGAATCACATCATGCACTTGAAGAACGCTCAACTGATATTGAGGCATCTTTCGCCAAGAAACTAAATTTCCCTCAACCTTCTCCAAATTTAGCTTGAAAGCACCCAAGATTTGATTCAACTTATCTTCAATGATCTCCAATTTAACCATCATTTCAAATACCTGTCTTATGACTTGTGAACATAAGTCATGCAGTCGATCAACCCAGGTGTCTAAGGCTTGAACCTTTTGGGCGGCTCTCTCGATACCTGTTGACGTGTATTTTATACACAATCATACACAGAATAAAATACCAATAGGTATCTTATCCTCTCTTGAGAAAATAGTCTCTAACTGCTGAAGATCTGCAAAAAGGATCAGTTAGATGGACTCCAAGGTTCTTTTAGTGGGGTCTCCATGTGTGGACAAGCTTTTTAGTGGTATGATGTGATTTGCTGTTTCCTCCAAGGGGTCTTACGTATTCAAAGCTCGAAGATTTTACTAAACTAAAGGAACTTTCAAAAAAAAAAAAGCAAAAGATAGGGTTTAAGGAAGTCTAATCTAGCCTAACCCTATGAACGACTTAGCATGAATGAGATTTGGCAAGACTCAACTAACTTCAATTTTGCCATAAGATAACAACTCAATTGAAATTAGTGCGATCTTCTAAGGTAATAATGATGTTCAATGCATCAAAGACCAAGGACACTACTACGAAGGTACATATCCTAGATACGAAAATGCTTGAAGGTTAAGGACTCAAAATGTTCTCCAGTCGACCACGCAAGGCGTTCCTACAATCAGCAAGAAGCTAGTGGTTTGGATAGCGAATCCTACCAAATATCAAATCCCACACTTAGTCTTTCAAATTAACAAACTACTTTGATTGAGCGTGATTCAAGTACATCCAACAACCATGAAGATAACTTAAGAAATTTGCAACAAAACACCATGACTTCAATATTTTATTGATTTCCAAGTCATCATATACAACAATTGCTTGAATTTCTCTCTTCAAGACTCAATCTTGCTACAAAATGAAATTCCTTCTAATTCTAATCTCTCTATTTCACTCTTATCTGACTATTCGACTATTAACTATTCACTATTACCAAATGAAATGAAAAATGGGGGTATAAATAGCATCTCCAGTTACAATGAAAGGTCCAGATTGAAAGTAAATCAACGGACAAGATCATGACACCTAAACCCTAATTAGGGTTTGTTACAAATGACCTCCTTTTTACTGAACAATATTAAATACATAGCCAAATATTAAATTTGGCACAAAAATCTAGGAGGTATCAACCAATGAAAATAAGATGTCATGTCATCTGTAACAACCTTTCATCTAGAATCTTATTCCCTTTCCAATTCTCTTTCTTAGCATATGCAATGAATTTTGTCACGATTCCTTCGATTTCTGTGATTGGAATCTCGGGAAGATTCTTGATACTCTCTTCTAAGTGGATGACCTGATCGAATGCATCTAGAAGAGCTGCGTCCCAAGTAGGTTCAAGTTCCTTTGTTCTATCAATCAGGAGCATGGTGGCATACATCTGATCATACTGCTCATCTGTAACATCTGCATCCTTGCGAAAGATGATCTTGATTCTATCCTCAAATTCTTGTATATCCACATCTGTCTCGACCTCGATCCTTCTGCCAAGAATGGTACGAAGTACCTCAAATACTCTGTCCTGGATCGGATTGATCACCTCCTCAACTTGACCACATCTAACACTGATGTCCTCGAAGAGAACACTCTTTATATGGAGTAAGGTTGACCACTGAAACAAACTGTGAGAATCACCTTCTAAGATCCTCTCCTGCGTTAAAATTCTTCTGGATGTGTGTCTTATTACTTTCAAGACAGGGATGACAACGTCCTTGGTATGGGCAAATGCAGCTACTGTAGCCATCAATCTGTGGATTATCTCAAGAACTTGGATAGCCTGATGAATGATCTTCGACATCCTTGTAACAAATTCTATAGCCACTGTATGAGATCTATCCATCCAACTACATGTACGCTGGACCAGGTTCCTGAATCTTTCTGCTTCATTGATCGATTGAAGGGGCAATGCCTGCACTGGTGATCTAACTAGATCCTGACGTCCCAAAGGTTCATTGATGTAACTGAAATATGTCCTCCATGCACCGACCTCTCTCTCAAGCTTTCTATTCTTTTCCACCTCTTCTCTAAACTTGTCCTTCAATGCCTCAAATGTGTCGGTGGCATCATCTAAAGTCTGCTCTGCTGTGGATGGTCCTAACTCAAAAGTCTGTATATCATAATCCTCTGCTAGGATCTCACCCTCATATTTATCTGCTGCCGGTGTAGCTATCTGTAGTTTTCGGGATCCAGTCTCATCTCGAATCATCTTGGACATCTTTGTAGCCTTCTTCTTCTCTGTTGTCATATGTGAACGTCCAACAAGGCTCTCTAAATCAATTGCATTGTCCTCGTCCTCAATTACGATCACCCTAGTCAATCTTTCCTTCAACCAATCTGGGATATTCGATCTTGTCTCTTGAACTTGAATTTCTTTATATACTATTTCTTCTTGTCTGGGAGGAGATGTTACTTCATTATCATTATCTAAATCATAGTCTTGGAGAGATCCATCTGACGAAACATGCTGTGCCTGTCCTTCCTCCTGCCTGTCATTTTGTACCATCGACTCCATGGACTCTTCCACTCGAACTGTTCTATTTTCCGGTCTGGAAGAAGTACCTGGTGTTTGATCTTTGTTAGCACCTTGCTTTTTCTTGGAAGACTCTTTCTTTTCTGATCTTTCCTTTCTCTTCGAACCTCTTGAATGGAGATTGCCCTCACTGGCACATCGAAGGTTACCTTCACCTGAATTCCTAGGATTAGGATTGCCTTCACTAACACTTGCTCCACCTTCGGCTGGTTTATCTTCCAAAGTAAAAGACATAGCTATGCCTTGTTCTCTCAACTTCTGATGCTGAACGTCTACCCATCTGCGAGTACAAGACAAGACTGGTGCCATCAAATCATCTAAATCCACGACCTCGGGCTCATTCCAATTCAAACTTATTGTTTTGCTTTCTCTATCGTATGAAGACTGGATGTGCCTGCCATTGTCCTGAGCTTGGTCGGCCACTCTGTAAATCCTACATTTCCTGATGAAATCCAAAGGCAATCTAGAATGTATCTTACGTTTCACTTCAAGATCATCTAGGAGGTTCATCATAAAATCTTCAATTTGGTGCTCATGTCTAAATCTTCTACCGACCGTCTCCTCTAAATGTCCATGGGGATCAAAACTATTCCTCCAAGCAAAAGATGAAAAAGAATACAAGGCTAACTCCTTCTCTGCGTCATCCATGGCTAAGACATTAGGACATACCTCAACTGAATTACCCAAAATAATAGGTACCTGAACTCCATTCTGATGTCTGTGTCTGAATGCCTTCACATATGCTGCCAACTGCCTTGTTACTTCAAGTAACACAATTCTGTCTGTCGGGTACCTCGGCAACATGTATGGAGGTAAAGGACATCCATGCACTCTAATGTAAGTGAACTTGGGAAACTGAATGAACCAAGCACCGTACCTCTTGATGAACTCCTGGGCATCTTGAGATAATCTGTTGTGAATTCCACCTTGCAACGTCCTCGTGATGTTCATCGTGAAAGTATCATTGACTAACTTGTAGTTCTTCCCTGGCGGATGATGCAAGTAGGTATAGGATTCACAAGCTCTGACCTCGCCGGGTCCTCTTCCAATCACTCCTCTGTGAGGTAGTCCTGCGTACTCAACGCTCCTGATTAAGGCATAGATGACGTATGAACTCATGTGGAAGGACTTAGTAGCCCTGAGTCTTCTCAACTGTACGTCTAAGCAATGGCTAATTATCCTAGCCCAATGTATTGTACCCTTTCCTTGAACAATCACCTGGATGAAGTAAAACATCCATTTCTCAAAATAGAAGGCATGAGGTGCTCCTGTAACTCTGTTGAGCATGGTAATCAAATCTCTGTATTCCTCCTGGAAATCAATCCGGTGTGGTGTGTTCGGTACCTTGCTTAGACGGGGACGACTCTTGAGTAGCCAGTTCTTGTTGATTATGCTTAGGCAAGCATCTGGATCATCATCGTACATTGATCTGGCTCCTTCAATGCTCTTGTATATCATGTCCCTGTGCTCTGGAAGATGGAAGGCTTCACTTATGGCTTCCTCTGAAAGGTACGCCAAAGTGTTTCCCTCATTGGACACAATTGTCCTGGACTGTGGATTGTAGTGACGGGCACACTCGATCATCAACTCGTGGCACTGAATAGCTAGAGGAAAACCGGCCGCCTTGATGATGCCACTCTCTATTATTCTCCGGGCGACAGGTGATGGCTTGCCGATGTAAGGGACCTCTCGGAACTTCTTCGTGCTAAAGTTCCCCAGGTTTGTATCTCCAATGTTGCTCCATTTAGACACGATCTTGGTCTCCACTTCTTCGGTCTTCTGATCTTCTTTCATGAGAGCTGAGCGGCTGGTGGATGCTCCCGCCTTCGGGGTCGCCATACCTACACAACATTTCATTATAAGAAATAGATTTCGCAATAAATAACGTAAATAAGAGAGACAAATTTTTTAGGAAACATCATGATAAGTCTCTAGAGTTATCATTTCCTAAAATAAACGATTGAGCTAAGAGAAATTCAAAAATCAAAATTTCAAAATTTGAAATATGGCGATGAATGAATAAAGCAATAATAATAAATCGCCATACCTCAATAGAGAGCTAACTCTAGAATGCAAAAACAAAATTCGCCTAGGCAAAATTTGAGGTATAAAATAGTCTTCAATGTGGTCTCCTCAAAATTGACTTTGCCACCCTTGGAGTGAACGTGATCTTCAAGTATCGCCTTAGACGTGGTCTTAAATGATCTTCAAATTTGTCCTTGACAAATCGCTCAAACAAATCCTCCAAGTCTTTAGCACATTCGCCTTAATGTATCCTCAAGTTCGCATTTGATGTGGTCTTCAAATTCGCACCACCCTTGATAACTAAGCGCCACCCTTGGTTTGAATTCGCACCACCTTTGAACACACTTCGCACTATATTCGCCTCTTTTTAATTCGCATGAAGAAAGGTAAAAATGATTATGTGAAAATGAAATCTCTCACCCTTCATATATAGCGCGCTCATCCTTTCACCCCTTAGGCCGACTTGCTTAATAAAACCATTTTTTTTTAAATGATTTGCAATAAAATAACAAGGCCGACTTGCTTAATTGAGCGCTCCAAATCGATTTTTTATAATTAATTAATTAATTATTAATGCCTTGCGTTTTTTAAATGTGAATTTCGATTTTTAAATAAAGGCAAAAAATAATTAATAAAAGATAACGCCATATTAAATGCTAAATAAAATGGATATTCAATTTTTAAATTGATTTAGCATTTGAGGAAAATTCGAATTGCTCACTTGGCGCCAAAATTGGAAAAAGGAAGGGACGTACCTCATCGCTCTGGTCCCTTGGAGAGGGACAGGAGCGATCCATGATTTTGGTCTTGATTTTGCATTTCTTACGTCCAACTCCTTCATCTTCGCGTTGAAAATCGATCATCATGATGAGTCCTTCGAATTTGATCATCTTGCATGCGTACTTAAATGCCTTTTGAGTGTTCATCGCCCTTGTCCCTTGGAGAGGGACAGGAGCGATCTCCAAATTTCCACGTTCAATATGCATCTTTGTTCCTCGATCTTTCATTGTTAGCGAATAACATCTATGCTCATTCCTTTTGCGCTTATTCCATTTGTCTTCATTATGTGTTTGGACGTATTAAAGGGACCATCGCCCTTGTCCCTTGGAGAGGGACAGGAGCGATCCACGTTTTCTCCTTGACCTTGGCAACTTTACACTTTGATCTCCTTTGCGATGTCCTTCAAACGTCGTCCTTCACCTTACCTAACTTCGCTTAGCTTTGATCTTGAAGGAACGTAAGTATTTTGATAAGATCGCCTTGGTCCTTGTCCAAAGGACAGGAGCGATGTGAGTCTTTAGCATGACTAGCAACGTTTGGCGATGTTTGGATGTTGAAAACCTTTGCGAATTATCTTCATACGATGCCATGGACCTTGCATAACCTTGTGAATCTTTAACTTCGCACGCACTTGGAACAAAACGAGGAATCCAAAGCAAATCGCCCTGGTCCCTTGGAGAGGGACAGGAGCGATATGGTCCATATGTTCATTTTGGTGATTACTTTACGTTTGAAATCTTCATGCATCACCTTTCTATCTATCCATGGACCCTCCAAGACGTTGCAAACCCTTGATCTTACGTAAATCTTGCATAAAATGGCCAATATATCCAACATCGCCCTGGTCCCTTCCTGAGGGACAGGAGCGATCTAGGCTATAGGGTGCGAATTTCATCATTGTGACGACCTTTTAATGTTTGTGCTTGCTAAAGATGTCTTGAAGTGTCCCTCGCCACCTTGTCTTGACTTGTATCGACCTTGAACTTGCATAGGAAGTAACATCACCACTGTATCGCCCTGGTCCCTTGGAGAGGGACAGGAGCGATCTTCCTTTTGTAGCCTTTACCTCATTTTGCCAGGTTCCAAGTTTATATTCAACGGACTCGTCCTTCTCCACTCCATTCGTCCATGCCTTGACATCATCTGTAACTTTGCAAGAAAATCATTTATATCAAAAATCGCTCTGGTCCCTTCCTGAGGGACAGGAGCGAACTAGGCATTTAGCACTGTTATGGACGTCCCCAAAATCTTCAATTTATATTCAACGCATTTATCTCATGTCTTTCCTTGTTTTTGAACGTAAACTTGCCTTGACCTTTGTCTGGATTTTGCATAATGAAGGAAATCGCTCTGGTCCCTGGGAGAGGGACGAGAGCTACAAGGTACCTCGCCCTGGTCCCTTGTAGAGGGACAGGAGCGATTTGGTCAATATAGGTCATTCTCCTTCGTTTTTGCATCTCAAATTATATTCATTTGGCAAAGCATCTTCCTTTGTCGTCCTCAAATTGTTAAGTCATCAAAATCTTGCAAGGACAAGGCAAAATTTGAATTGTAGCTCCGGTCCTTCACTGAGGGACAGGAGCGATTTTCCTCCTGGAGGCATTTCTGTGCTCATGAAAATCTTCAATTTATATTCAATGGAAAGATATCGCCGTTCTCCATCACTTCCAACTTGAAATTTGTCTGGACTCTGCAGGGATGATGAGATATTTGAAAATGAGCTCCCGTCCTTCACTGAGGGACAGGAGTGATTTTGCTCCTACAGGCCAAAATAACATGATTTTACACATTTTATCACTTCACAAGGCGAAAACAAATCATTTGAAATGCCTAGGATCAAAAATCAAAAAAGTCAAAATTTGGTCAAAATATTCAATCGGACAAAAAATTCACATTTGACTGTCAATACTTAGACAAATTTAAGCTCTGCATCAACATTCCAATTGAAAATTAGACCATTTTGGTGAATTCATTGCATTCAAAATTTGCATCCTAGAAAAGGAAGCTCAAAAGCTCTCAAAAACGACTGGATTTTGGCCTGAAAAGACAAAATTTAAAACCCTAAGGCTTGACCCTAAATCCAGACGACTAACTAACTAGCAAAATCCTAAAAACGAAAGCAAAAGGCAAGGGAAAAACGAGCAAAAAGAGGGGGTCCCCATTTGCGATGGGGCGATGTGTGAAATGGTCACAACAATACCTTGGATTGGTTCACTGACCCTGGAAGAAATAGGTACTTGGCCTTCTCCACTTGAAGGTTGAGTAATACTTTGGATAGCTGCCATGAGTCTTTGATTCTCTACTTCTAGCTGATCTTTCTTGGTCAACACCTCATCATATCGTTGTACCAATGTAGCCACTGTCTGTTGAGCATCGTGCTTGACAACCTCATGAGTCTGTTTACCCAGTTGAACTTTGGTGATCCGATAATCAGCCGCTTGCATTTCTTCAACTGGTTTATCTGATATTGGTTCAGCAATCTCTGCCACTCTCATCCGGTTCTCATCAACAATCACCCTTGAAACTATTTTTGCCTTCTTCACAGCTTTAGGTTTTGATTGTTTCAATTGTTGATAGTCGAAGGGATCAGGTGAGATCACTTGCTTCTTCCTCTTTGCAGTGAAGGAACTGAGCCATGGAGGTAAAGCCATTAACTCTGATTGTGGGATGGAGGGAGAAGCAGTTTCTGTTTGAATAACAGTGGTGACCTTGGGAGAAGTGTCCATCTGGATAGCCACCATAGTTTGCTGAGTGACGACAGGATATGATGAAGATGTTATGAACTCATCAAAACAGGTCATAGAAGTATCAATATCAGACACAGGTACATATTAAGGATCTTCCGAAAAGATATTCAATAAACTTTCCTGAGGATGGCCTTGAGATGGTTTTGCTGCTGAAAGCGGGAGGACTTTCTGTGGAGATTCTGAAACTGAAGGGGCAGATTGAGAGCTCACATCTATCACAGGAGGAAACATGCGTACCTTAATAGGAAATGAAGAAAGAGAATTATGTGGAGACTCTGTAGAAAGTGACTGAGGAGCATTATCAGATTGAGTTTCCTCCTCTGAAGCTTCAGGATCAATCACATGAATTTTCAACTGTGGTTTCTCCTTGCCTTGAACTGTTATTTCCTGAGGAGGAAGCACCATTGCACGGCTGACCCGCAATTTAATCCTCGTACTAGAAGAGGATGCACCTTCTTTGTTGTCTAGTTGAATTTCAGACTTCCGCCCAAGAGGACCTGTAGAATCATCTTCTTTCCCCACCTTAATCTTAATGAGCTTGACACCATTATTCTTAAGCCAGATATTGGTATTGGCAAGAACTGACTGAAATCTATCCAAGATAGAAGTGCTTTCCTTGTGGGACCAGTGGATAGAAGGAAGCGGAGCCTCATCAACATTCTGATTGACAAACTCAGGATCAAGAACATTACCATCATCAATCATACCTTGTGGCATGTTTGCGAGGTTTAGATCCACAATCTGTTCTACAGTGAGTCGGCAGTAATCCATCTTGCGAATCTCCTTTTCGGTACGAAGGTCAGCCCAGATATCTTCTATCCGGTGTACATGGATGAAGGTCTTCTTGATCTTCTCTTTCATGCCTCGGTAATCAAAATCAGCTCTAGGTTTGAATCTTTTGAGTCTGATTTCCTGCAACTCAGTCTCCATAGCCCTGGCCTTGATTGAAGTCATTAGAGAATATTGACCAATCTTCAATGGGTTGTTGGAAGAAATACCCATGCCAACCTTGTGCTTAACTGACTGGTGTGTATGCACAGCCATGATCTGCCTTCCCAATTCCATGAGAATAATCTTGTCTATTGGGTACCGTGGGAGCATGTAAGGCTGCCCGCCATAACACCCAACTCTCATGTAGGTAAAAGTTGGAAATTGGAGAAACAAACAACCATATTCTTTCACCTTTTCCCATGCTTCATCTGAGACTCTTTTGTTCTTCAGGTTCTTGTCAAATTGACACAAATAATGACCAAAGAAAGCGTCCTGAACCCTTCTGAAATGAGACCTACTTGATCTTAGAGGCAACTGATCATAGTATTCCCAAACCGGTACAAGCATGCGGTCACCCTTGGTGGAAAGACCTGGGAAATGTCTAAGTGACGCAGCAATATACACGAGATATGAATTCATGTAGAAGGTGAAGGTAGTAGGGACAACCGCAAGTTGCTCACACAAAGCATCACTGATGATTTCACCCCAACAGATGTGCTGAGACTGCCTTACTAACATAATAAATTGGTACATCCAAGGTTCAAAAACATTGGAATGTTCCAATCCCATCATACGGCTAAGAACAGTAATAGTATCACCGATCTCATTCTTGAAATCAGACCGATATAACTTTGCCCATCTGGTAAGCGCAGTGCGAGGTTCATGAATCCATTTGTTGATATGACGCTTACAGTCTTTCTCCTTTTTGGCAAAGTATTCAGCTGCACTTTGCTTGGAGATCTCTATATAAATGGTTTCGGAAGGTATTTTAAAAACCCTCTCTATAGCTTCTGCATCCAGGCGAATGATCACTTCCCCATCATCATTTCTAATGACTCGTGACTCTTTGTCAAAATGATGAGCACATGCTAGAATAAATTCTGGTTCTAGGGCAGCAACTGGAAAGGATGCGGCATGATGGATATGGCTGTCCAGCAACCGTTGCATATCCCCCTCCTTCGGATCTTCAATCCTTTGTATGAATTCGGACATGTCAACATGCCCTATCTCAGTATCCTTGATATGATCAAGGGAGGAGGAGATCTGTGACTGCGGAACTTCATTCTGGTATTTATCATACCTGTATTTCATCTTTTTTGGAGTGGGAGATGATGATACATCTATCATCTGGAAACAACCAGGAATGCTGCAATGTAAATCCATGAGTATCAAGGCAACATCAAAGTCAGTATCTTTAGACATTTTCACTACTCCAAATGAGAAAGTTCAACTTTCGTATTTTGGCTTTGTGAGAGGAGATAAAAGGGGTGGAAAAATAAGCTTTTGACTTATTTCGGGTTTTGAAAAATGTTTCGCAAGTACACAAGAGGGAAGTACAAACGTGCAATCGGATTTTAAATTCCGAATGCAATTATACTTGCGAAACACGAAGCATGATTAAATGGAAGGAGAATGAATTTTCAGTTTGAAAATTGGGAAGAACGCATTTGCAATGGGTTTTCTAAATCCAAATGCAAACTTATTTTCAAACTGAAAATCGAAGGAATGGACGGAAAAAGGTATTTAGGCATGCGAGAAATGACGAAGATGATAAGTACGGATGAGGGAATTGGAAGCGGATAAGTAAAAATCAATTTCGGGAAGATCACTTGGAACTTTGTCGTGCCAAAATGGGAAGGACTTTCGACTTGCAATCCGGATTTCAAAACCCGAAATTGGGAAGAACTTGATTTTTCCGTCATTGAAACTTGATTTTTGGACTAAGAAGGTTAAGTCTTTGTCCAAAAAGGAAAGAACACATCTTGAGGTAGAACTTTTCACACTTGCAAATTTCTTTGCAAATTGGGAAGAACATATTTGGAAGAACACATCTTTCTTGTTTTGAAACTTGATTTTTGGACTAAAGAAGGTTAAGTCTTTGTCCAAAGAGGGAAGAACACATATTTTCCTTTTACTTGCAATCGGGTTTTTAAAACCCGAATGCAAGTAAAGAAGGAGAATTTTCAATGGGGAAGAACAACTTTTTCTTTACAAATTTCTTTGTAAAATGGGGAATTTCCTCTCATAAACCCAATACAAACATGAACAAAAACCAAAACTTAAACAAGGAAATCGCAAGGAAAGAAACAAAAGAGAAAAATAAAAATTACCTTGCAAAGATGAGGAGAGATCCAAGCTTGTGGAGTCAACCAAACATAGAAGATGAAACCCTTTAAATAGAAATTAAACAAAGGAAGAAACTTAGCCACGCATGGTGACCAAAGAAAAACCGATTCGCTATAAAAACGCCATGAAAAATGCCAAGGAAGTAATTCAAAAATGATTCGATTCATCATTACATACAAGAGAAAGCAAAAATGATTTAGAATTGAAAGCATACCTTGAACGAAAAAGGTGCGAAACTTGCAAAAAACGTGACTAGTTTTTAGGGCATTTTTGCAAATCGATTCCCCAAAATGCGCACAAAACGGTTTGAATGCAGCTTGAAATCCAACGCATTAATGATTAAATCAAAAACGCCTTAGGTAAGAGCAGATTCGAACCTCCAAACCGTGGCAAATGGCACAAATGCATGATTCAGAAAAAAAAAACGTTGAAGAAGACAAATGGCGAAAATCAGTTTGATAGATGCGTAGAACAAGGGTTTGAATTCTTCAAAGTTGCAGCAAATCCGCCTTTGGAAGGAATCCCTATCTTTTTTCCAAAAAAATTCGAACCCAAATCAATTTGCAAAGGCATGGGAGA
The DNA here is from genome assembly GCF_030272615.1 of Cryptomeria japonica. Classification (NCBI taxonomy): domain Eukaryota; kingdom Viridiplantae; phylum Streptophyta; class Pinopsida; order Cupressales; family Cupressaceae; genus Cryptomeria; species Cryptomeria japonica. The sequence goes on along the minus strand of NC_081406.1, from coordinate 392,440,589 downwards.
AATTTCGGGTTTTAGAAATGGAAATACAAGTTTTAAAAATGTTCATATTTTTGCCTCTAAGGCAAATTTCGGGTTTTAGAAATGGAAATACAAGTAAAATTACTTGTAATGGGGAAATAGAATTCCCTTTACAAGTGATTTTACTTAAAACATGTAAAGGGATTTTAAAATCCCATTTACAAGTTCTATTTAAAAATAAAAAATAACTTTAAGTCATAAAAACATGTAAAGGGGTTTTAAAAACCCATCTACAAGTTTTACAAAACACTTTAAGTCATTCTACTAGTAAAGGGGGTTTTAAAACCCTTTTTACCAGTTTCCAAAAACTTGTAATTGGAGAAAAATTCCCCTACAAGACCAAAAGCTTCAAGGGGGTTTTGAAAAACAAATTACCAGTTACTGGTAATTATCGAAAAATTCCCCTACATTGAAGCAAAAACATAGCAAACGGACTCGAAACGCGACGAAATTCGAAACGTAACTTGGGGATGGATCAACAATCGATCCAGTCTAAGGATGGGACGAATTTCTACCTCGGGAAGCATGCCATAGAGTAAAAAATTTCATTTTTTAATAAAAATTTCCTTGTGATAGTCCAATTTTTGAAATCAAAAATTGAGGACAACACTTTACACCTAAAATATTTATATTTTCCCGAAGTCAGTGGCGTGAGAAAAGGAGGCATATTTCATGAGTTTATTATGTTTTAAGTTGCAAGTCATACGCCAAGGAAAATTTTCAAACTTTTTTCCTAAGAGTTGGATGCCAAACACATGAGGGAGTGGGAAATGAGATGCAAATGAAGAAGTTGTAATTTGGATGTCATTTGGAGGTGAATTTGGGGTCTCAGAATCTATAAATATGAGAGCTTGGTCTCTCATTTGGATCTTTGAACATTTTCATAACGAAGTGCTGCCAAAATTGTGTCGAAGTTGTGTGCTTCCTAGCTTGTACTAGTTTCATGCTTGAGATATAGCACCTAGCTGTGAGAGAGCCTATTTCTCATTCAGAGTAGATTGATCTTCAAAGTGATGGAGTTTGCTATTATATTTTCAGTTTTCTGATTGCGGCTGTGTTTTGGTGTGTGTTGAGTGTATAGTGGCTTAAGCAATCTTTCATTCGTACCTCCCTGCCTCTTGAGTGTTTCAATATGGGTATTGGCTCTAATTTTCTCTTTACCATAGGCGATGAAGTACTCCAAATCACAGAAGATAGTTTTCTGATCTAATCAACAAATATAGACAAGTATCCCTCAACTACCTCAACCTATTGCCTCAGTAATCAACAGATATAGGGCTTGTCATGTTGGACTCCCCCCCATAAGGCCAAAAGATTCATAATTTTTTGAACTCTAACTATAAGATCCTTCATGTGTGGAACTATTGTTTTGAGAACATTTGATTCTATGTTTGTGAGAGAGCTTTTCCCATCATGCTGACCTCCTACACTCTCATTCCCTCGAGAACTTCTTGCTCACATGAATCAAATTATATCTTGTTATGCGTACTTGTCAATGATGCGGAACTTACTGAAATTGAATCCACCCGTTCAAATTGTAAATATTTTCCTTTATTTTCTTGCTATCACTCCGCTTAGATATTGCTGGTTTTTGTTGGTGAACACCATTGGAAGACAAAAGTTGTGAATTGAGTTGTCATCGTATTCCACACTTCAAAGGAATGTTGCCATTTGGGATATCTTTGTGTAGGGTGGCATAGCCCCTTGCTTTTGTGCTATGCATGGCCACTAGGTGCTCAACAATCAGTTTGTGCAATCATGGAACCAAAGAGAAGTGGTGGTGGGCAGTCTTCAATTTACAATCTCTAAAGCTATGATCAGCAAGGCCACGGGGATTAGCTGCCAAGGGAGAAAGGTGCCTATAATTGATCAGACAAAAGATGGGGAGTTTATTGATGACTCCCTCAAGGAGGGTGAATCACTGGTAGAATTTATGACTAGGTATAAGAGGGATGCTACATTGGAAGGGAACACATATTGGGAGGACAAGGTGCTGTGTCTCAACAAAGATTGGAAAAATATAAAAACCTGTATCGCGTTTAATTAGGTTCTTTGCTGTTGTTTCCTTTGATGTTCCTTGTTTTCTTTACGTGCTGCTCCTTGCAGCAGGATAGTGTGTTATTTTGATGTCAATTGTTTTGTTTTGCTGTTCTTGAACTCTTCAATTTTGGGAGTGACTGGGACCTTTCTTTCCCACTTTATCGATAAAACAAGTGCATATTTGAAAAAAATTATTATGTATTTTAATTTACATAAAACGTTTTAACTATTAAGAATTCTAAAGGAAACACAAATGCTACAAAAGGAAGAAATTCATTAAGCAGTCCAGTTGGTAAGTTATTTGGCTTTGTAACTTATTTGTTGTATCTTTACGATATTATAGTGAATTTGCCAGTGTTCCTCCCACATACACAAAATTAAGTCACTGGGTCTGCAAATTTGTAAAATGTTCCTGAATGTACCTTTCTCCTGCATTTATGTTTGCTAACTACTGAGTCATTGCATCCCTATGTTAATTCCATTGCACTCTAACCCAAAGGAAGTCTTCAAAGATATCATTGAAATGGCCAAAAAAACTTTGGTAGTGGGGAGCTCGGTTAGTGGTGGAAACCAATGTTTTCCCTATTAATTGAGTTTAAGAGGAGAGAGGGAAAAAATGACAATCGTTGTGGCAAGCAGTGTGTGTGTTACTGAGATACGCACCCCTGGATGGGAGGGTTGGACATTTTGACAGCAGAGAACAGACGGATTATGATTAAGAATAACACAAAATTAAACCAGACGCAGTTAGTTTCTGGTATTGGAGATTACAAATGCAATACAAATCAGAAAAACAGTGCTAAAGAGAAATGTATTAGTGGATGCAAATCTATCTTAAATAAGAGATCGTTGCTTAAGCAAGGGGTGTACGATTCATACTCAACCAGAATGAGTAAATGTTAAGGAAGTAAAAGTCGAACATCTCTAAAGTAATTCAATAAGCAGCTTAAAACTATAAATAAGCAAAGTGTAATATATTTTACATATCTAATTTATTAAAATGGACGCAAGAAAAACTAGGGCTGAAATATAATACTAAAAGCCTAATAACGTAGCATAGCAGCTTTACTACCTTCAAAATTGGGTAGGGAAAAAGCCATAGTAAATTTCAACTGAAGTCTTCATTGAAAGCATTTCTAAGTATGCACAATAGTTGCCGCTTGGGTCAATCTATTCTAAAAATTTAATTGTATGCATCTTAGATATGGTATAACATTCATTGCTGGTCACCTTAAAGAATTAATTACGATTATAAATTTCTCAGAATAATGTCATATACTGAGGCTGGTCATTTAACGATCACATCTAACAGTTTTTTTCATTAAGGAAAATAAATGAGATTTAAAATAATAGATTACAGAAGTGACAGATACCAATCCAGTAACTAGAAAGAGACCCCAAAAGGAGTCCAATCCAAGCTGATTTGATTCTGTGGAATATGTAGAATCACAAGGGGAAGAACCAAACCACTTTTCATGAATTCGTTGTAGTTCTCCATTTTCTTCCAACCCCAAGATTGCAGAAGAAACATCCACAGTTAACTTTGATCCCTTTTGAAATGCCTGCAACGATACAAACACAAGATTTTATTTATGATTGATATTCTAAACCTAACAAAATATATTGATAAACTAATAATAACTTTCATGACGGGACTTTAGCAATATTGTCCCAAGACAAATGTCCAAATTAGTACACTCTAATACCAAGGAATAGGATATCTGATGTTTCAAATACACAAAATATAAACGATGAAAGAACTATAGTGTAGGAATAAATTTACAGAATTCACATCATACAGTTGGTGTGTTGCAAATTATGCTTAAAAGTTAACTATGTTTTCCCTTTTGGAACCAAAATGCCTCTATTAACTTATAAGGAATTCATTTCATTTATTTACCCCAGTTAAATAATAATTTTAAATCCCCCACTTGACAAAAAAATAGCTTTAACAGTAGACGATAAAGGAGAACTTCAGAAATCCTGGCCTCACCAGCTTGCCTAATTGAGGATAGGATGTGATGAACCTAATATTAAGTTCCTAATTAAATAAACTAAATAAATAATAAATTAAAATTATAAATAAATGCTAAATATTTATTAATTTTAACAAATTCGCTATTAGAGGCCGGCTTGTCTTTTTGAGTTGGTGTCCCCTGTTAGGCCGACTTTGCTTGTGGCAGATATATATAGACATGCTTTTTTTTTCCAGGCATCACAGATTTCCATTGTCTTTAGCATAAAATGTATACAGCTAATACTCAGATGCCAACCTCAGTATTGTAACTGGTAGGACATAGCCCAAGCTTTCATTACTTTACTCAGTTACCTATACTTGCATAAGTCGACCTGGACTTGCCTGAGACGTGTTACGCTACAGGAGCAACCCAAAGGGAGTCAAGGGATTCAGGTGCAGATTCAGGGAACAAGTCACTGTTGGTGAGATGCGATTTCTTTTCTTTTGTCTCCAACAGAACAAAGGCAGCTCTAGCAATCAAGGAAGGGGCCGCACAACATACAAACTTGGACATCCATATCAGTTTGGAGCCAAAATCTGAAGCAGTTGAGGGTGCATACAGATTCAGGGACAGATCGTGATCACTAATGGAGGCTCAAAAAAGTAGCTTGTGTTTGCACCTCTAAGCACAAGCACCCCAATCAGTCCATCATCAAATCATTCCTGCTAAGCAAGGGCAATGTTTGTAGAGGATCCAGAATGCGTCTTGCCAAGGTAGATCATATCTGAGTTATTGCTAATACTAGTAGTCTGTTATCATGAGAGGTTGTTGAGCGAATAAAAGGTGTTTGAATGCATTCAGATTATATGTTATGAACCCCTAATAGTGAATAGAGTGCATGATTGATAAAGAACTGAAAAGGTAATATTGTTTTGAAGTGTTGAATGTCTCCTGTTTATTAATGATCTAAGTAATGTTCCTGAGATGGTTATGATCTGAGTCTTTGAATCTGACTTTACACATACTTCTTCAATCTGAAGACTCTGTTAATTGGTTCATAAGCTGGTATATTCCAGTGATATTAGAGGTTGGCATCCTGCCATCCTGAGGGTGACTGATGAGTGAGCAGGTACAGCATTACCAGCTCCGTGAGAAAAAGAAGGGAACAGCCATGGGTGATAAGGAGGATGTTAATGCTCAAGAATTGTCAAAGAAACCAAAGAATTTCAGAATAGCATGAAAGAGTCTATGAGAGATATGGTATCAGAGTGCAGGCGTAGGGATAGTGAGGCGACAGAAAGTCATCTTTGTTGGCTGTGATTGAATGGCTTGTTTGCCAATGTCATTGGTTGAATCTTTTTGCCGGATTTATTACCTAGTGCTTGTTTGGCGCACTAGGCCGTTGTTGATTGATGAATTGCCTCTTGCATATCAGTGGTGCATTTTGATAGGTCGGATTGGTGATTCATTGCTAATCGGTCTGTGGGAGTTTGTTTATTGCAGAGCCCAGACAATGAACAGATTGTGGATAATATAGATGGGAGGACTTGTTTCTTGTTCCAATTGACCTTCGATCCAATGATTAACAGGTTGTTGAATATTTTCAGCCAGTCCAGTGCTAGAAGCAACTGGGCCAAGGGTCACTACACTAGTGAGGGCGCCGAGCTCATTGATGTCATATTGGACTGTCTGCAAGGGTGTCAACTGTGCCAACTGGTGGGTATTTTGCTTCTTTCATGGTGCCAATATGGCACTCATTCGCTGCTTCATGGATCAGCTGCCTCACCTGAATCGGCATTGCTTTGGCCACTCTCATGCTCCGACCCGACCATAGAAGAGCAGATAACTTTAAAGATAGGTGTCATTGATAACCGTGGAGACTCGGAATTTCTCAAAAAATTCTCTGATAGCAATAACTTCTAAGATAAAGAAGTGCCAGGTTCGATAAAATTTGCAAGTATCAGTAGATTCATTGATTGCTAGTAACTACTATCATGGTGATTGGGTGTGTTGTGGTTGAATACTTTGTTACAATCAGCGGGTGTGGTATCTCTGGCAGCATGCTTGCACGAAAGAATGCAGTGGTGGCTCTTTTCAACTGCAATGGCGGGCCTCTTCAGCTTGGCTGTGTTGGAGGACAGATCTGTAATATTATTTCTTTTTGTCTAGATTTTGTGGCTTATTTCTTAGATTCCCTTCTAGAGTCTGTCAAATGTATGAGAATACAATAGGTCCACAGGATTTACACCATGGTATGATAGCATGCATTCACATTTGTTACTAGCAATAGTTACATTTTTCTATCTTTCCGCATAGGGTCATTATGCTACTTTGCCAAGCATATTATTGGATTTAGGAACTTTGAAAAACAAAATAAAAATCAAATTGTAAGCCTATTCTTTAAACAAACTAGTGTATTTTCAATTCTTCCACGAGGCTGTTGTTTTTTCTTCTTTCTCGACCACAATGGCAGGAAGTTCCCAAAAAAATTTGCTTCTAGACTCTCAGCTAGTGCGCACTATTCTGCATGGAAAACCAAACTCAAAACTCAATTCAAGTTTGAGGAAGTTTGGGATGTGGTCAGTGGAACCACAACCCGACATAAGACAGATGCTGATGAGCAGAAGAAATTTGATCAAGCCGACAGAAAGGCAAAATTGATCATTTTGTTTAGTGTGTCTGATGATGTTCAGCCCTTTATCCGCGGTTCGTCCACAGCCAAAGATGTGTGGGACAAACTCAAGATGGTGTATGAGGCAAAGAATCAAAATCAGATCCTCAATTTGCAAAGTCGGCTACATAGCCTAAAGATGAAGAATGGAAAACAGTTAGAATCCTTTCTCAAAAGGATTGTAGAGTTGAGAGCTTCCCTACAAGCATTGGGAGAAAAGACTGAGGATGCATTTTTGGTACCTATTGTTCTACGGGCATTGCCTCCCAAATATAAAGTCTTTGTGACGACTTTGAATGTCATTGAGACAACACCCACTTTTGAGAAGCTGGTGAATCTTCTCCAGAAAGAAGAGTCTATAAGCCAAGAACATGATCAAGTTGATCATGCAAAGACCACACGACATAAAGGCAAGAAGCCTATGAAGCAGCCAAATGGGCCTCCCAAATCTGGTATTTCATCCATACCTCAAAAGAAATGTCCAATATGTGAACAAGTTGGACATGATGTGAAAAATTGTTGGTACAACTCCTTCAACAAAGGATCATCCAACAAATCAGATCAAAAGAAGCCATTTTCAAGTGGCAAACCACAATGGGAGCAGAAGAACAAGCAAAAACAACAAAGCAATGTTGTTGAAGCAGAAGATTCTCCATATGAGGAATATGTGTTGTCAACCCACAGTTCAGAAGATGGTTCACAATCAACCTCAATATGGTATGTGGACTCTGGTGCTACAAAGCACATGACTGGAAAGAAGTAGTGGTTTCTCACATTGAAACCCCATCATGGTACAATCACTCTTGGAGATGATACCACCCATGAAATCAAAGACATTGGTGACATCTCTTTGAAGTTTGGCATCAATTGTTGTAGGCTTACTAATGTCTTGTATGTGCCAGGACTTACCAAAAATCTCCTTTCTATTAATCAATTTCTTGACCACAACCTTAGGATTGAGTTTGATAGCAATCATTATAAAAAGATTTGTCTTATCAAAGATAAGTCTAAAAATGAAAAGATTGTTGCTAGTGCTACTGAGGTTGGCAAAATGTTTAGGCCTGATAGAACTGCTAATAAACAAGCCTTAGTGGCTAAGGAAAATGATCTTTCTCCACTTTGGCATCGTAGATTTGGTCATTTAAGCACTAGTTACTTGCTAAAACTCAGTCAGAAAAGCATGGTGAAAGGGCTTTTGTCACTTGAGAAGCCGATGTTGTTTGTTCTAGTTGTATTGCTAGAAAACAACACAGAGCACCCTTCTATCCCAGTAAGCATTGTGCAAGCCAACCTTTGCAACTAGTCCATACCAATCTGTGCGGTCCCATGCCACCTAGTCACAATGGATACAGGTACTTTCAGCTTTTTGTTGATGATCATACAAGGAAAATGTGGTTATATTGCTTGCAGCATAAAGATGAAGCTCTTTCCTATTTCAAAGAGTTTTGCACTAAGGTGGAGAAAGATATGAATCACTGTATTTGTGCCCTCTTCTCAAATCAAGGGGGGGAATACACTAGCATAGAATTCTCCACAAATCTGAAGGAAAATGGGATCCGGTGTCAACTGACTACAGCATACACACCTCAACAAAATGGTGTTGCAGAATGGTCGCATCATTGTGGAGATGGTCTGAAGTATGTTGAAAGATTCTCAACTAGAGCATGCATATTGGGCTGAAGTTGTTCACATAGCAATTTATCTTTTGAATCAACCAAAGCTCTTAATGGCATTACTCCAAAAGAAGCATGGACAAGGGTAAAGCCTTCTATCTCACATCTTTGTGTTTTTGGATGCACTACCTATATGCATATTCCTAAACAAAAAAAGAAGAAGCTTGATGAAAAGTCAATGCAATGTATTCTTCTTGGATATAGTAATGAATCCAAGGCATATTGCCTCATGGATCCCAACACAAAGAAGATTTACATTAGTAGGGATGTAATTTTTTATGAGAAGTGTGAGTCAAGTTCTCCTCCCACTTCATCAGCTGCTACAGATAGTGCTCCCATGTTCAACATGGATGGTAAAAATGATGGGAACATTGATAATCAATCAACACCCCGCAATGTCACAAAACCTTTACCAAAGTGGTACACTAGTACCATTCAACGTGCAAAGCTAAATGGAGTTCCAGACACTTCCACTTCAGGTCTGAGGACTCACAATATGGCTCGCAATGAGGTAAACTTTGCACCAATGACTTCAATTGTTGAAAATTTTGAGCCATCTAATGTTCAAGAAGCACTAGAATCAAAGCCTTGGAAAGAGGCTATGGATGCAGAGTATCAATCTCTGATGAAAAACAACACTTAGGAACTTGTTGATCTACCACCTGGTAAGAAAGAAATTGGTTGTAAATGGATTTTAATCTTTTAAAACTAAGCATAAAGATGGTAGTATAGATAAACAGAAGGCTAGACTTGTAGCGAAGGGTTATGCCCAGAAAGAAGGGATAGACTATGAGGAAACATTTGTTCCCACCGCAAAAATTAAAACCACTAGAATGATTTTTGCTTTAGCTGCTCAATTGGATGGAAATTGTATCAAATGGATGTAAAAAGTGCATTTCTTAATGGAGACCTTAAGGAAGAGGTTTAGATGACCCAACCAGAGGGATATATTGCACCTGATAAAGAAGAAAAGGTATGCAAACTTGATAAATCCCTATATGGTCTCAAATAGGCTCTTAGAGCCTGCTATATTAAAATTGATGAAAATGTGCTACAACATAGTTTCACTAGACATTCATAAGATCCAAATCTCTACCTCTAGGATCAAGGGGGGGATATTATAATCATTAATGTATATGTTCTTGACTTGGTTATCACAAGAAGCTCAGAAGAAATGGTTGAAGCAACCAAGAATGATCTCAAGAAGGCTTTTGATATGACAGATCTCGAGCGACTACACTATTGTTTAGGCTTAGAGGTATGGCAAACAAATCACCATATCTTTGTGTCACAGAGAAAATATGTCAAGACACTGCTTGAGAATTTCAGAATGATGGATTTCTATTGTCCTCATTTTTGTTTTCAAAAATGAAGGACCATTACATAAAAAAATTGTCAAAAAATGAAAATTTTACTCTACGGCATGCTTCCCGAGGCAAAAAATTTCCTTCACCCTTGGACTGGCTTAATCCTCAGTCCATCCTCGAACCACGTTTCAAATTTCATCGCATTCTGGGTTCGTTTGCTATGTCTTTCCTTCAATTTCGGGTTTTTTCTCCCTAACTGCAGGTAGGAAATTTTCCTTAAATTGCAAGTTTTAATGATTTCCTTTGTTTTAGTCTTTGTAGGGAAATGTTTAGCTAATTACAAGTGCACTTTATGAAAAAAGAACTTGTAACTTACTTTTTATTTCCCCCTTGATGCTTTTTGGTTTTTTAAGTCATAATAGGGTTTTTTGGATAAGTTACAAGTTAATTTTAAATTGCATATTTAAAAAGTCACTTGTAATTCTTTTATAAAAATCCTATTTTAGTGTTTTTACTTGTAATGGGGATATTTTTCCCCTATTACATGTGTTAAGTTATTAAAACTTGTTGAAGGGATTTTATTTTCCCCTTTACAAGTTATTATAACTTGTATATCTCTCTCAAAAACCGATTTTGCTTAGAATGGAGAAAAGTGACATTTTAAACTTGCAACTGAGTATTAAAAACCCGATTTGCTCCATAAAGAGAAAATGAAGGCATTTTAAACTTGCTATTAGGTCTCAAAAACCCAATTTTGCCTTGTGAAGAGAAAAGTGAAATTTTAAACATGTAATATGAACTTCAAAACCCGATTTTCACTATTACATGTTAAATGAAACTTGTCATTCACTCCCAAGAACCCGATTTCCCTCTCCTAAAACGATTTTGCCACAAATTCTTCCCTATTTTTGTGGAGAGATTCATAGATCAAGGAGGCGATTTTTGTGAGATTAGAAACACGTTGCATTTGATTTGGTAAACGGTTTACCCTTCATTTTCTATGTTTTACTTCTTCAAAACCGTTTTCCATGTGATTCTTCCAAGCCACGTCATGGGGTTTTGGTGCCACGATTTCACTTCACCCTTGGGCGTTTGGCTTTGGGACTCTTAAACGTGGTTTCTCCATAGCAATTTGGCCCTATTTACTTGGATTTTGTGCCACGTTTTTGCTGCTGAAGATGTTTTTCAAAAATGTGGCAAGGGTTTTCAAGTTTGTTTATTGCTTACTTAAGGGGCTGTCTTCTTCAATCAAAGATTATTCATCTTTTGAAGAAGCATTTCGGATTGAAGCAAGATGATTTCTTTTCTTCTTGTTTCATTTTCTTGTTTTCTTGTTTTTCCATTCTAGTTGTAAATTTGTGTATATATTGATTTTGCCCTAAAAATCGGGTTTTTAGAATCGGATTGCATGTTGAAAGTTCTTCCCATTTTCAAAACCTTCCCATTTTTATCCATTCATATTGCCTATATCCATACTTTCCGTTCACGTCATTTCCCACAAGTCTAAATCTCATTTTTCACTCATTTCTCCATTTTCCATTTTACAAATATACTTGCATTCGGGTTTTAAAAATCCGATTGCATGTTCGTTCTTCCAAACTTGTATGCTTGTAAAACTTTCCCCAAGATCCGAAATTGGTCAAAGTCAAATTTCAAGCATTCCCATTTATTTCCCATCTTTCTCTCACAAAGTCATGAAGCGCAAGGGTTGGAGTTCTTCCCATTTGAAGAAGGAAAAATGTTAGTTGCAGTTGATTATGATGTTGCCTTAACACTTTTAAGTCTTCATCGCAGTATACCAAGTTATCCTTCAATGTCAGATTTATCATCCTCTCCTATTTCGAAGAAGATGAAGTATAAATATGACAAGTACCAGAATGAAGTTTCACCTTCGCAAGTTTCCTCTCCTTTGGATCACATTAAGGACACGGAGATAGGGCATGTGGACATGTCAGAATTCATCAAGAGTGTGGAGGATCCACAAGATAGTAATATGCAGCGGTTGTTGCACAGCCACATCCACCATGTATCTTCTTTTCCAGTGGCTGCCCTAGAGCCTGAATTCGTTCTCGCTTGCGCCCATCACTTTGACAAGAAGACGAGAACCATTAGAAATGATGATGGTGACGCAATAATCCGCCTTGATGCGGATACTATTGAGAAAGTCTTCAAAATACCACCAGCACCTGTTTATATGGAAATTTCAAAGGATAGTGCAGCCGAATACTATGTCAAGAGAGAAAAAGACTGCAAATATCATATTAATAGATGGATTCATGAGCCATGAGCTGCCTTCACAAGATGGGCTAAGTTGTACCGTTGTGACTTTAAGTGGGAAATTGGAGACATCATTACTCTCCTTAGCAGGATGATGGGTCTTGAACACTCTAATGTTTTTGAGCCCTAGATGTATCAGTTTACCATGTTCATAAGGCAATCCCATCACATATCATGGGGAGAGATTATCAGTGATGCTTTGTGTGAGCAACTTGCAGCAGTCCCTACTACCATGACTTTCTACATGAATTCATACTTAATGTATTTGGCAGCGTCACTCAGACATTTCCTTAGTCTTTCTACCAAGGGTGATCACTCGCTTATACCGGTGTGGGAATATTATGATCAACTGCCTTTGAGACCTAGCAGATTACATTTCAGAAGAGTTCAAGATGTATTCTTTGGTTACTTCATGTGCCAGATTGACAAGACTCTAAAGAATAGAAGGGTGTCAGATGAAACATGGGAAAGAGTCAATGAGTATGGGTGCTTGTTTCTTCAATTCCCAACTTTCAATTATGTGAGTCGGATGCTACAGTGGGCAGCCATACATGCTCCCAAGATACCCGACCGATAAGATCATTCTTATGGGGTTGGGAAGACAGATCATGGTTGTGCACGCTCATTAATCTGTCAGACATAGGTCGAAATGGGGATTTCTACAACAAACCCATTGAAAATTGGCCGGTATTCTCTTGTTGCATCCGTCAAAGCCAAAGCTATGGAGACTGAGATGCAAGAGATTAAACTCAAAAAGTTTAAGTCCAGGGCAGATTTTGATTACCGGGGTATGAAGGAAAAGATCAAAAAGTCCTTCGTGCACGTGCATCGTATTGAGGATATCTGGGTCGATCTTCGTACAAAAATGGAGGTTCTCAAGATGGACTACTGCAGGCTTACTGTTGAGTAGGTTATTGATCTGAACCTAGTGGACATTCCGCAAGGAATGATTGATGATGGTAATGTGTTCAATCCAGACTATGTCTCACGAAGGGTTGAGGAAGCCCCACTTCCTTTAATCCAATGGTTGCATAAAGAATGCACATCCATTCTTGAAAGATTTCAGCTTATCTTGGCTAACACCAACACTTGGCTCAAAGGTAATGGTGTTAGACTCATCAAGATCAAGGTTGGGAAAGAAGATGACTCTACGAGGCCTCTTGGACGTAAGTCTGAGATTTAGATTGACAACAAGGAAGGTGCATCATCTTCAGGCACCAGGATCAAATTGCGGGTTAGTCGGGCAATAGTGCTTCCTCCTGAGGAGGCAACAATTCGTGGAAAGGAAAAGTCCCGGCTTCAGGTTCATGTGATCGATCCTGATAATCTAGAAGAAGGACAGCAATCAGATGATGCTCCTAAGTCTCTAGCTTTGGACTCACCTCATGAGATTCCTTCCTCGGTTTCCATGGAGATGCCTCTTTCTCCTCCTGACATATTAGTGGAAGAGTCTCCTCAGAATGTCATTCCTATTTCAGCAGTTGAGCCGCCTCTTGATCATCAACAAGAGAGTTTGCTAGAAATTCCTGAGGATACTCCTGCATGTATCCATTTGTCAGAGATTGATACCTCTACTTCTGGCTTTGAAGAATTTATGAGGCAATCTTCATGCCCTTTGGTTACTAAGAAAACCATGGTCCCCATCCAAATAGATACTCCTCCCAGGGTGACCACGGCAATTCAAACATAAATTGCTTCTCCTTCGCCTCCAGCAGCTACTAGAGGAGAACTAGTCGTTTTACCTCCATTGCTTAGTTCTTTTATCCCAAGCAAGAAATCTCTCCTGATGTCTTTGATTATCAGCAACTCAAGCAGTCTAGGCCCAAGGTTGCTAAAAAGGCTAAGACAATCTCAAGAGTAACTGTTGACAGCAATAAGATGAAAGTGGCAAAAATTGTTGAACCCCTTGCGGATAAGCCACGTGAGGAAATGCAAGCTGCTGATTACAGGGTTACAAGGATAAAATTGGGTAAACAAACGCATGAAGTGGTCAAACATGATGCCCAACAATCCATAGCCTCACTAGTTCAGCGGTATGATGAACTTCTAGCAAAGAAAGACAAGCTAGAAAACGAGAATAGGCAACTTGTTGCAGTTGTTCATAAAATCACAAAACCTATTGGTGAAGGGAGTAATCCTACAAGTTCTTCCGGTTCCCAAGAATCAATTCTGGGAGTTGAAAGAGCTGCTCAAAAAGTACAAGCGTTGGATTCTTGGGTGGATCAACTTCATAATCTGTGTGCACAAGTGCTGAAAGACATTTTCCAAATGATGTCTAAGTTGGAGACCATTGAAGAAAAATTGAATCACCTCCACGACTTTCAAACAGAATTTGGAAAGGGTTGAAGGTAGTTTGATAATTTGGCGCACAATGCCCCAAAAACAGTTGAGTGTTCTTCAGGAGCATGCCATTATTCCTTCCAAGATCATGTACTTGGAATTTGAAGAACTTCTAGAGAATAAAGCCCTTGTCCTCAAATCCCTCATTGAGGAGATTGATGATGCAATGAGATTGTGGGTTGAAATATTCCAAGGTGTTGTTTCCCACTGTGAGAAGGCCTCTTGCAACATCATGAGTCAAAATGGAGAATTGATACCAGAAGAAGAAGTGCTTGCAGATTTACAGATGGAGAGATTCATAATGAGTGGAGAAGCGAACAATTTTCAGCTGCCTCAATTCAAGTTTTGGTGAAACATCAAATCTCTTTGCATGAAATCCAGTCCACTTTGGAGAAGAACAACTCTATGCTTCTTCGATGCCATGATGCCATTGTGAAGACCATAGTTGTTGCCAAGAACACCCACGAACCGAATCCTGCTGAGCTACGAATCATCATCCAGAAGTTCGAAGAATTCATGTCTTCACATGCTACAGCTTAAGCGTTTTTCAACACTTAGTTGTAGTTTTTCTTTTGACAAGTTACATGTAAAAACCTTTTGTAAATTGCAAGTCAAGTCTTTACTTGCACTTTTGTAATTACATGTAAGGCAACTACAAGTTGTGTTCAGTTAGGACTGTAGTTGGAATAAGTCATAGTTAGTTTTTGAATAAGTCTTGGTGGTTGAGAGAATCTCTCAAGTTAGTTAGGATCCTCCCACCTTTTTCTCAAGACTCCTCTTCTATAAATACTTGAGAGGTCTATTGTAATCTTTATCTTTTAAAAAGAAAGCAAAAACTCTGCCAAATTTACAGCAAAGAAGTCTTTGAGCTTTCATGTGTGAATTCAATAATTGAAAGAAATAGAAGGAAAATTGCTCAAGCATTGAGTCTTTGTGCTACATTCTTGAGTTTGTGTTCTATTTTATCTTTCTTGCAAGTGTTTCTTCAAGAGCTTAATCGAATTTGATTTGCAGTCTTTGTGCTACAAGTATTTGAGGTTAATATAAATTAGAATAAATATTCTTTTGAGAGGAGCTGTAAGACTTTGTGTTTGCAATTATTCTTAAGAGAGTTTAGAAGCAGATTTTGTGAGAAATAGTTGTGAGTCTTTGAGCTCATACTACTTCCTTCTGTTTTATGTAGAAAAGAATAAGATATTTCAGTCTTTGAGCAGTTATAATTTGTTCTTGATAGCGTTAGTATAGAAAAGGGTAGATAGGACTTCACATAATCAAGACTTTGAGCTTGATATTGTTGTCTCGTCCCAAAGGAAGTGACAGAAGTCTTTGAGCTTTCAGGAAACTTCATTTCTTTTCTCTCATTTCATTTCAAAAAGTTGTTACGGTTGTTTTATATTAAATTGCTATCACTTTTCTGTGAAAAGAAAAGGATATTGGCTTTCTTGAAAGAAGAAGAAAGACTGTTGTCCCATCCCATTTTATTTTTAAGTTGTAGATAGATAGGGGGAGCCTTCCCTTAATTAGGAGAGTTTTACTCACACACTGTGGTTGAAACCACAATTTTGTATATTTCCTCAAGTGTACAAAATTTTCAACCAACAATTCCAGACCCATGTCTACACCTATGGAATCAAGTTTACAGTTATTTACATCTAATACATCTTCTCGGGTGGATGCAACTCTCGATCGTCAGATGATTGGAGGCCTGATTTACCTGACTTATACTAGACCAGTCATTAGTTTTGTTGTTAATTATCTATCAAGATTCATGCAAGAACCAAAAATGTCCCATCGGAATGCAGCAAAAAGGATCTTAAGGTATATACATGGTACAATGGATCATGGTTTGGAATATAAAAAGAATGATCAATTCTTCTTAACAGGGTATACAGATGTAGGTTATGCAAGGTCTGTTGATGATAGAAAATCCACTTTTGAATATGTTTTCTTCCTAGGATTAGGACCTATTTCTTGGGGAAGTAAGAAGCAACCTACAATTGTTCCTTCTTCAACAAAAGCAAAATATCATGAAGCAAGTGTAGCAGTTTGGCTACATCACATACTAGAAAGATTGGGGGTACCACAAAATCAGCCTACAGTCCTCTACTGTGATAATCAAAGTGTTCTCAAGCTTGTTCGTAATCCAGTGTTTCATGAACGGACCAAGCATATTTAAGTTGATTATCAATTCATTCGAGAACATGTTCAGCAAAATAACATTCAACACCAATACTGCAGTACACAGGAACAACATGCTGATATCTTCACCAAGCCTCTTGCATGCGTGAAGTTTGAAACGTTTCAAGATTCTCTCATTAGTACTTAAAATAATGATGAAATAAAGGGGGAACGTTGGCATATTCCATCATTCTATCTTTATTGTTAGTTTGTTATTGTGTGGTTAGTTTGTTTAAGTCTATTGTTGTTTGATAGCTTATTTAGGAATTTGTTAATTATTTGTTGAACCCGTCGATATTGGAAGTTACACGGGTTGTTTCCTATGTCATTCTATAAATATATGTTTTCAATGAAATGAATGATACAGTATTTACAAACTCTGATAAAAACAAATAATAATAGTTTGAAATTCTTCCTCAACCAAAGGGATTGAAATGATAGGCAATAGAAATAGGTAAGTAAAATTCAAGCCTATGATTTTGACATTTAGTATGTAAAAGGGAATAACAATGTGGTGGTTGATGCACTTTCTACAAAGCCCCCTATCTTTATTATATTTTTTGATGTATCTATTGATTGGAAGGCTTTAATAATTGCTGAGTATGTTAAGAATTCATTTGTAAAAGATATTTTGGAAGGGAAAGTGCAAGATGACAAGTTCAAAGTAGTAGATGAACTCGTCCTTTACAAAGAATGGGTGTATATCATTCCTGAATCTACAATGGAGACAATTTTGAGGGCATGTCATAACACACAACTTACTGGTCACCCGAGCTTCTACAAGACTTACAAGCAAAAAGAACATTTCTCATGGAGAGGGCTTAACAATAATGTGTTGCAGCATGTGAGAGAATGTATTGAATGTCAACAGAACAAAGTAGAGCATGTCTTCCCAGCTAGTTTGTTGCAGCCACTACCTATTCCAAATCAAAAATGGGGAAGTATATCCACAGACTTCATCATGGGACTGTAAAAAGTTCAAGGTAAGGATTGTGTGTATGTGGTTGTTGATAGACTCACTAAATATGCACATTTTCTTTCCCCATGGACAAAGGCCAAATCAACACATGTTTGCAGGAAGGAACTCACCATGACAGCAAAAACAGCTTGGCTAGAATTATCCATGATATGGGCTGCTTTATACTCAGTTGTTGTTACATCACTTCCATCTACTGCTACAGGAATGGGTTGGTGTTGGTTTGTATTTTCTGTAGTAAGTGTAGTTGTTGGTCTGTTTTTTATTGCAGCAAATCTTTTGCTGGCATGTACTGTGTAATGTGTTTGTCAAGAGATGGTTTTAGCATCTTTTGTTGTTGTAGTAAGCTTTTTGTGTAGTTTCCAGTTTCTTGCTGATGTAGCAAGTTTCATTAATTGTATTCTGTATCATTTTTGCTTATTCCAATAAAAATAAAATATGCACATTTTCATGCCATAACTTCATAATTTAAAGCTCCACAAGTTGAAGATCTGTTTTTTAGATAAATCTTTAAACTTCATTGTTTATCAAAAAACATTGTAACTAACAAGGACAAAAGATTCCTCGGTTTGTTTTAGCAAGAGCTCTTTCGTTTGACAGGTACCGAGTTGACACCAAGCACTAGCTATCATCCTGAACTGATGGGCAAACAGAGATAGTGAACCAATGGATAGAGAGCCATTTAAGGAGCTATATTACAAGGCAGCAGACAACATGGATCAAGTGGTTGCATCTAAAAGAGTATTGCTACAACACAACTCATCATATGTCAATTGGTATGACTCCCTTTGAAGCACTTTATGGTTATGATGCTACTTCATTTGTGGATTTGATTCTTAATGATAGTAGAGTGCCAAGTGCAAAAGATATGGCACAACAGAGTAAGGATATTTTGGAATCCCTCAAGAAAAATCTGCAGCAAGCGCAAATCAGCAAAAGCTATATGCTAATAGGCACCAAACCAAGAGTGTCTTCGAGGAGGATTTGGAATCCCTCAAAGAAAATCTGTAGCAAGCTCAAAATCAGAAAAAGCTATATGCTAATAGGCACCAAATTGAGAGTGTCTTTGAGGTAAGTGATATGGTGTTTTTGAGGTTGCAGCCCTATAGGCAGTCCTCTATCAAAGGTTGTGGAGTTGAGAAGCTGAAACCACGTTTTTATGGGACCTATAAGATGGTAAGGAGATGTCATGTCCCCTCCTTAATCGTTATATATATATCCTAAATGAAACAATTATTATTAATAATTAATAATTACCAATGAATAACTATTTGAAATTTATTTATTTATTAAATATTATTATTTAATTAATATTTATTAATAATAATATTCTTGAAATACTCCAATGTCCCCAATATTTATTACGTGCGTTGATCTCCAAATGATTGAGACAAGAGCACTAAGGAGCAGTGATTAAGAGTATTAAGGTGAAGCGATTAAATGGAAGTGCTTTATTATTAAGACAAACAACCAATATATTAATGCATACGTGTGACTTCATGATCAATTATAAAAGAAACAACTATATTGTTAAGAATCGTTGACACACAAAACATTTGTTTTTAAAGAGTCGTACCCATTCATGAAAAGGTGCAATAAGGTATATAAGTAAAAAGAGGGTGAAGAATATAGGGTGTGGGGATGCTGTACGAACAAGCAGATTAAATGAAGTGCTTTAATATTAAGACAAACAACCAATATGTTAATGCATACGTGTGACTTCATGATCAATAATAAAAGAAACAACTATATTGTTAAGAATCATTGACACACAAAACATTTGAAGCGATTAAATGGAAGAACTTTATTATTAAGACAAACAACCAATATATTAATGCATACGTGTGACTTCATTATCAATAATAAAAGAAACAACTATATTGTTAAGAATCGTTGACACACCAAACATTTGTTTTTAAAGAGTCGTCCCCATTCATGAAAAGGTGCAATAAGGTATATAATTAAAAAGAGGGTGAAGAATATAGGGGGTGGGGGATGCCGTACGAACAAGCAGATTATTATATGTAGATTTATATGCAGTCAAAAGAAGAGTATGTTTAGACCTCTAGGAGGGAGGTATTTCTTTATAGAGAGAGAAATATAAAAGGAAATTGGAAATATAAAGAGAATATGAGAAGTTTGTGTGTAAGAAGAATAGCAAGTGTAAGGTAATAAGATATATCATACTTACTCCAATATATACATTCAGGGATCTGTAAGAAAGAAAGGCACGATAGGAGGAGTCGATAGCAAAGAGGAAGGCTGTGTGCTGTCAGATATTGGAAGACAATCAGCCTACAAACTGAAGGTATCACTCTGCTATTAGCCAACAAATGGAAAGGCCACAGGTATGAGGGAAATACCCTGTTAAATTAATAATAATTCTGTAGCACCTCTTTATACAAAGAAAATACTGAATCAACCTTAACCTGTCAGGAATATAGGCTCAGTAATAAAGTGTCTGGGTCTGATCATAATTTCCCTAACATTCTGAAAGCAATAAACATCTAATTAAGGCTATAAGATTATAAAGGGTCTAGCCATAATCTACTAAAAATAATAGTAAAGTAATAAATCTCTGCATTATCACATTAATTGAATGAATAGAATCTCAGCACATATCAGATCAGAATTGGAACTGTTAGCAAGTGACCGGCAGCAGACATCCTTATTCTTGGTGGTATGTACGGTGATGTGCTTAATATATAAAGAACAATGATGTTCTTATGCAGAATTTAATAATAATTTAATTATAGGAAAGAGTATAATGAATATAATTATTATACTATTTTATAAGAACTGCTCTGTAGTAAAATATATATTATAATACTATCTGAATATATATATTTTATTTTTTTTTGGGTAAGTGCTATCAAGTATGGGGATAGCGCCCTATATTACTTATAAAAGGAGTACATATCGAAAATATATAATGCCGATACAAAAATGGCATTACAAGATCCCAAATGCCAAGATTCCTACTAATAATTGCCATGCATGGCTTGTAAAATAGCAGATGTAAATTCACCAATGTTGATGACATTGTTGGTTGATTGGTCAGACAACCACCAGTCATCAGAGCGGGTAACCCTGCGGAAGGGTTCCATGTTGCCATTCCTTACCGCGCATTGGAAAACCTCCCAAGCATTCTCACTGAAGATTCTCATTCTTTCACGCTCTGTCGCCGTCTCCAGATATCTCTCCATAGCACAGTTGTGTCTATCATTATCCGAATTCTCCCCATCCTCCTCTGTCGACCCATCTTCCGAGCTGACCGAGGGCAGGTAGAGTTCCAACTGGAAATAGACCCTAAGGATGCTCAGCCTACGGTCGGTAGGTAAGCTTAGAATGCAATTAGCCACTTCATCCGCCACCAGAGGTTTAACAAAACCTTCAAGTAGCCCAACCATCATTTCGCATGACTCCAAAACATCCACCACCGGGAGTAACGTAGCCTCGAAGATCTTGGAATCACACCAATGCCTCTAGTGGTTGAGGACCACACCAACCAATCCCACCATGGCATCATACACAGCATCCACTATATAGAACAAATTCTGCAGTTGTCCACGCAGATCCTCCTCACAGTTAACACACGATATGTTACCAAAATAGGCCATTTTATGCACGGATCACTCTCAGAAGGAGGCAGTTCGAGTATGGTAGCAGATAGAGAGCAACCCCATAAATAGCAACAACCTAGCCAAATCTAGAAACTTCATCAAGTCCGCACCATCCTCAATGAGGATTAGAGAATCTGTCATGAAACCAAAAAATCTGAAAGTGTCGGAAGTGTCTTCAGTTCTACTGTACTTCCGGTCCACATGTCTTTAGCTCCATCGGTCCTTATGGATGCAAAGTTCGAAATAGGAACCCATATTCCATCAGTATCCCATCAGTCGACCAAGGCATGCCAACAAATCTGAGTTTGTCGGAGATACCTTAATAAACGTGATCGGCTTTGATTAGATCCCGGACTGCATTCGTGGCAGAACATTCATCAAATGTGATAGAACAATGAGGGATGTCAATTCCCATATTAGCTACACAGTCCGCCACCCGGTTTCCCTCTCTATATGTGGGAACAATTTCATAAGAGCCTATATCATTGAGGAGCCGAGATACGCATGGGATCCATTTGTTTAATTTCCTACTCTGAAAGCCACCTTTGATTATCCCTTGTATTACAATTAAGGAATCCCCTTCTATGATTAAATTGGACATTTTATTAGTCACACATAGTTTAAGGCCTTCCATGAGGGCACGAATTTCAGCGTCATTATTTGTAGCCTCCCCGATGGCCCCATAAATTCCCAAGATTAACTTACCTTCACTGTTATGTACCACCGCACCAAATCCAGAAACCCCCGGATTGCCTCTACATGCCCCATCGAAATTCAACTTCAACCAACCAACTGGTGGTGCCTTCCATCTTATGTGTTTTCTATTGCCTTTCTTATTGAAGAGCTTGGGCAACTGAGAAGGGGTGACTATCTGAATATATATATATATATAGTAATTTAAATGAACAAGTAAATATGATATTATAAATCAGATTGAATTATTAATTCAATATTAGAAAATAATTATGTTTCTCTGTTATGACTGTCAGTATTTAAGAATTTGGGAAATGAGATGTTTCCAAGGAGGTGCAGTCTAAATCCAAGCGATAGGTTAAGTCCCAAGAGAGGGTGGGGATCAGCAACCCATAAACCTGGAGGGTATAGACCCAAGATAGGTAAGGGCTTGGATCTGTAAACTTTGAGGAAACCTATTGTATTTGATCTCCAAGCGCTTTGGTAACATTCATATCCTCTTCTTCCTTATGGATGTATGATAGATGAATAATTTACTGATGTATGATAGATAAACAATTTATTGATGTATGATAGATGAACAATTTATTAATTGAACTGTGGAATATCACTGATTGGATTCATGTTAAGATAGTTTTGTCTCCTAGTCAATTTAGTTTGAGTCATAAGTATATTGAGATGGATTAATTATGGTTAAAACAGGCCTAAACTTAGAAAGGGACATTATAGGAAAATTGGTGGAGTAGCTTATGAGTTGGATATTCCAGCTAACAACAGAATTCACAACACATTTCATGTTTCGTACCTTAAAAGGGCCTTGGACAGCAAGTCACTCCTTCACAAGAGTTACCTCTAATTGATTATGAAGGGAAACTGATTATTAAACCTAAGACAATGTTGGATGTGAGGGAGAAGATGTTAAGAAATAAGGTCATTCCTGAGTATTTGGTGAAATGGAAAGGACTTCCCCTCAAAGATGCAACATGAAAGGGGTTGAAATTCTTAAACATCCAACCTGAAAGTGCTTGAGGACAAGCAATTAGGGACAGGAGGACTATGATGAACCTAATATTTTGTTAATTTTATTTCGTTTATAAATAATATATTATAATCAGAGAAACGGGAATCACCCAAAATCGCCGAGTTTGGGCGATTCCCAAGCCGAACGGTGGTCGTCAAGTTTGGGTGATTCCTAAGCCGAATGGTGGTCACCGAGTTTGGGCGATTCCTGAGCCGAATGGTGGTCGTCGAGTTTAGCAGGCTCGGACTCAGCCGAGTCCCGACCCCAAACTCGCCAAAAATCACCTCCCTTCAAACTCGCCTGGACTCACCGAGTTTGGGCGAGTCCCGATGCCCAGACTTGGCCGGCATAAGGAAAAGTTAGAGAAAAAAAAATGTTTTCAAACGTTTTTATATGATATTTTTTTTGGTTATATTTTGTTATACCCCTAAAAGTGAACTTCATTTCATTCATTTGGCAAAATAGGAGGAGAAAAGTGAGTTGTGAAGAGAAACAAGAGTTGATTGAAGAAAAACCAGCAAGGAGGAAGCTTAAGATTTCATCCATTCATCACATTGGGGTTGCATTATACTTTGATTTGGTGCATCAAGAGTGGGAAAGGAAGAGTTTGCAGCTCATTTCAAGCTTGTTGTAAGAGGTAAGATTGATTTTTTGAGTTTTTTTTGTTTCATGTAAGCAAAAATTTCATTTTCTATTCATTTCATTTGAAAGTTTTACATTTTCTTCCAAAATCTAATGTATGTAGGGTTTGTAAATTTCTTTTAAAAAAAAGTCGGGTTTGAAATTTTGATCAAACCCTACATTTCTTTTTTTTTTAATTTACAAACCCTACCTTAGATTTTTTGAAAAAAATGTACAATGAATGCACAAATTCTCAAATATTAATTTTTTTTTGTATTTGTAATAATGTCTTATAATCTTATTGCAGCCCAGCAACCTTGACTTTCTTATTTGCCTCAATTTTCACAAAACTATCATACAATGTTTGGTTCTAGACCCCCACTTAGAAAGGACCTCAATATTCCATGGAGGCATATATAGATTGAAATACCATATTGCTGGCGTATGTGGCCATGATGTCGACACATGCCCTGGAGCAACTGCTGAGACTACACGTGAGTGCTATGTGACAGTTGAAGCACTTGAACAAAAAAAGGAAATGGCAAAGAAGCAAAAGGATGATTTCGCGGCCAGTGGTTTAGGTTGTGTTGGAGGGCCTTCTTCCATGCCTCCATATCGTCCCACTCAGTCATAGTGCTAGCGCTTCTGCTTCTGCTTCTGCTAGTGCTTTTGCTCATGTTCCTAGCACTACCAGTGGTAGTGGGAGTGTTAGCATTGGTCCTAGAATTCTTAAATCTAGGTTGGATTCCTTCTTTGAGCCTCGCACTACTTCCGGGTCCCAACAGTCGCTTAAGGGCATGGGTTGGAACAAGGAGGTCCATGATGCCGCTGAAATGGCAGTTGGCAGGTTTTGGGTCTACTGCAGTGTTCCATTCTTTGCAGCCAAGTGAACATTTTTTGTTTGATTGTTTTAATATTTATAGTTTGATTCTTTGTTTGATTTTTTGTCTTACAACTACATAGTACATACTTAACTTATCTCATTTAATTTATTTGTGATAGGTCTCTTTATTGGCAAGAAATGATTGATGCCCTTACCGTATGTGGGGCAGGGTTCAAAGCCCCTTCTGAATCTGATTTAAGGGGACCAATTTTGATTGATTTAGTGCGTGATGTAAAGAGGGAATTAGAGGATTAACCCCAAATATGGAGTAGGATAGGTTGCACCATCATCACTGATGGTTGGATGAATAGGAGAAATAGAACTCTCCTTAATTTTCTTGTTTCTTCCGGAGGTGATTGATTAATTTTCATTTCATTTAGTCATTAATTTCTTTTATCTTTTATTTAATGGTCATTAATCTTGCTTTATTTTTTATTTCAGGGGGCACCATTTTCATCAAGTCCATTGATGCCTCCACACACTGCAAAAATGCCACATTCCTATGTGAGAAAATAGAGGAGGTAATCCATGAGGTGGGTGAGGAGAACATGGTGCAAGTAGTCATTAACAATGCAGCAAATTATGTTGTTGCAGGTAAAATTCTGATGGAGAGGCACCCTTCTATAGTTTGGACTCCATGTGTCGTCCATTGCATTGACCTCATGTTGGAGGATATTGGAAAACTCCCATGGGTTAAGAGATGTGTAGAAAGGGCAAGAAATATTTGCAAATTTATATATAATCATTCATGGGTGTTAGCTTTTATGAGGCAATACACAGAGCAGAGGGAGTTAACTCGTCCTAGAATCACCTGGCACTAACTTCATTACATTACACTCCATGCTTCATTGTAAGGTGGCCTTGAGACGTATGATTGTTGGTGAGGAGTGGTCTTCCTCATCCTATGCTACTACCCCTGCAGGGACAGATATGGCAGACTGCATTTTTGATGAGGGAGGCTTTTGGACACCTTGTGATGAGATTGTGAAGGTAAATTTTTTATAAATTCTACCAAAAAAGTGTTTGTTTTATAATTTATTCATCATTTTCTCTTATTTGCTCATTTTTATAAATTACACAATATTTGCAATTTTGCAGTTTGTTAAGCCCTTGGTGGTTCTCTTGCGAGTTGCGGATGGGGAAAAGCCTATAATGGGCTACATATATGAGGGCATGGAAAGGACCAAGGAAGCCATCAAATCCGTCTATGCAAGAGATGAGAGCAGGTATCGTCTCATTTGGGATATCATTGATAGGAGATGGCATAACCAGCTTCACAGGCCCATCCATGCAGCAGTATATTATTTGAATCTGGCATTCCATTTCAACCCTACTTTCAAGGCGGATGAGGAGGTTCCTAGTGGGTTGTATTCAGTCATGGAGAAGATGGCACCTGCTGGTTGTACTCGGGCCGAACTTATGCGAGAGATACAGTTGTTTTCAAATGCTCAAGGGGAGAACTTCTCTCGTACTATCTGCAAAGAAAGTAGGACAACTATGATGCCAGGTAAAAATACATTCAATGCATAATTTTAATTTTATTATATATTGTTAAATGAGAGTCAAGAGTGAGACTGATTTTTTTATTTTTTTTCTCATTTCAAATTCAGATAATTGGTGGAGCTTTTTTTACCCAAGAACACCAAATATTCAGAAATTGGCCATTCGCATTTTGAGCCAACCATGCAGCACATTTGGTCGTGAGCGTAATTGGAGTATGTTTGAGCACATACACTCGAAGAGGCGCAATAGATTATCTGTGGAGAAGATGAACGATCTTGTCTTTGTTCACTGCAACCTCCACCTCAGAATGAGAAGGAATGCATTGGCTGACATCACCCCTATCATTCTAGATGAGGTTGATCCTGAAGCCGAGTGGGCCACTGAGACAGAACCTGTCTTTAGCGAGGACGACATTGATTGGGTCGACCAGGGAGATGCAAAGGCTAAGGCTGTAGCCATGGCAGAGGAGGAGCAGAGAGCACGACCAGAGACAGCAGAGTTAGAGGCAGACAGTGACACAAATATTCCTGATGTTGGTGAGGGCGGAATGGTGTCACAGGGAGAGGCTATGGCTGCCGAATCATCCAAGACCTATCTTAGATGCCTTCGCAGGAGGCCGAGGTCGGGGGATGTAGGCTCCTCTGAGCCATAGGCTTGTAGTTGTTTTCACTTTTGGTATTTGTATGGAACATTTGATCATATGATGACATGGATTTTTTATTCCATGAGTTTTGTAATATTGTATACATTTGACAATATTTATATATCTATGTTTGTTATTTTCTTCAGTGTCTCAGCTACAATTTGCATTTATGCTTATGTGATTGATGCATACTTGTGTATGTAATCAAATTAGCTTCTATTTGATGATGTTATCGTCTCTTTAAGGTGTATTTGATAAAGGGTGCCTGAAACAAGTTTTAGATCTTTAAAAATCTTTAAATTTCTTGAGTTTTTCACTTTGCCGAGTCCAGCCAAGTTTTGACTCCGAGTCCCAAGACAATTTGACCTTGCCGAGTCCGAGTCGAGTCCGAGTACTGTTTCTTTGATTATAATTATAAATAAATGGTAAATATTATTAATTTTATTAAATTTTCTTTTTAGAGTCTGAATTGTATTTTTGGGTCGGTTTCCCTTTTGAATCAGTTTTCCCTATTAGGCCAACTTTGCTTGTGGCGGATATATATAGACACATTGTGTTTGTTCTATGCATCACAAATTTCCATCACTTTTCAAAAAACGTATGCAACTAATACTTAGACACCAACCTAATATTGTAACTGCTAGGACACAGCCTTCACCAAATTAATTATTAAGATTTCATTACTTTATTCAATTACCTATACTTGCATAAGTCGACCTGGACTCACCTGAGCTGTATTATTCTACAAGAGCAGTTGAAAGGGAGTTGAGGGATACAAGTGCGGATTTAGGGAACAAATCGCTATTGGTGAGATGCGATTTCTTTGCTTTTGTCTCCAACAGAGAAAAGGCAACTTCAATCATAAAGGAGTCACACAACATACAAAGTTGGACATCTTTATCAGTTTGGAGTTGAAATCTAAAGCAATTTAGGGCACATACAAATTCAAGGGCAGATCGTTATCACTATTGTGACGTTTTCACACATCGCTCTGTTGCAAATGGGGACCCCCTCTTTTTGCTTAGTAGTCTAGTCGTTTTCTAGGATTTAGTCGGTCTAGCAATAGTTTTGAGATCTAATTATGCATTTTACCCTTAGGGTGTTCCTAAGTCACTAAACTCTATCTTGAGCCAGTCAACGAGTTTCGGGATTGAGTTGTCAAAAGATGTAAAATCTTGTAAATGTTGTCGAAAGTGACAAAAAGTTGCAAAATCTTGTTAAGTTGTCAAAATTGCGAAAAAATGTTGTTAGCGTCAATTGCTTGGGATTTAGAGCTTTTGAAGTAATAAGCATGGAAGAATTCGAAATTTCATTCCTAGACAAGGAAAATTCCTTGTCAAGCTCAAAATTTCTAACCTTGACAGGAGTGAAATAACGATATAATTTTGTTAAAAAAAATTGAAAAAGTTTAAGTGAAATTCCTTGTGAAGAAGTACAATTCAAAACAAGTTGTGGATTTACAAGCTTAAATTGTTTTTCTTGTCAAAATTCCCAACTTTCACCTAAGAATTCTTCACCAAGGTGATTCCTAGCTCAAAAATGTTCTTGTCATTAAATTTCCAGCTAAAACAAGAGGAAGCAATCTTAAGCAATTTCACTTCCAACTAAAACAAGAGGAAGTAATTTCACTTCCAACTAAAACGGCTAGAAGTGATCTTAAGTGATTTCATTTCCAGCTCAAGCTAGAGGAATTTTTAATCCTAGGTAGGTGCTAAGGTGGAATTTTATTTCCAAGTCGGCCTCCCCCTTTTGTTGGCAAAATTTAAAAACCTTGAAAAGTGAATTCAAACACATGAAAGCGAGTCGACTTATGTGAAATGAATTCAAAATCCTAAAATCACAAATCTTTTCCCTAAGTCGGCCTAGTGAAAGGTTTGCACATTCAAGTGTAAGGGTATTACAAGAAAGAAATAAGATTTTATTGATCATCAATTCAATTCGCACCAAGGAGCAGATCAGACCTAATTTGCCTAGAGCAAAGCAGAATAAAATATTGTTAGTGCAAATTATGTTGGGGAAGCATACGTTGGACCTTTATTTATACCTCAACCCTCAATCCCACCAAGGAGGTGCATGCCTAGGTCGGCCTTAATGGAAAAACAAGGCTTTAAAAATAAAAAATTAAATAATTCCTTTTCTAGGTCGGCTGGTTGGAGGAGCCTAAGTTTCAAGACACCAAGGTCTAGGTCGGCTAGAGGGAGGGTCAAGATTGGAGGTGCTATATAGAGGAAGTTAAATTTTTCATTTTCAACATCAAATTACAAATTCATTTCCAGTTGATTAAGAGCAGATCGCAGCGAACATCAGGAGCAGACATCTTTTAGGTGATTTGTAATATTCCCTTAATTTTTTCCACAATTACATTCAACACAACACTTTTTATGGTTAGGAAATGAAAACACAATGCTACTGAAAGTAACCCTCCACTTTCAGAACATCGAGAGCCCAATTTGGGAGGGTGAGAGCATATAGTGTCGAGGGGATCGTTAGATGCCAATACCTGAAAATGATTACAATCTTCGAGCGGCAAGCTAGCCCCTGCCGCTTATACAGCGGGATAATGAAAACAATGCAATCACTTGGTGGTAAACCAACCAAGGACAAGCTAAAGAACTGAAGAATGCAATCACTCAACCGCTTGTTCAGCGGGAGGACTAGAAATGAAATTACAATCAACTCTACCGCTTTTGCAACGGGAGGACAGTATTACAATATTCAAAATAGGTGGCAAAGCCAGCCTCTTCCACTTATGCAGTGGGACTAAGAGCAATAATCCAATTAGATAGCTGTTAGTACTACTAACCAGATTTACAATGCACAATATGGATTACAATTTAAGAGAAATCACTATTCCAAAGATAGGCGGCAAGGCCAGCCTCTTCCACTTATGCAGTGGGACAAGAAAGAACAATAGAAATTGTTGTTAGTACTACTACCAACATTACAATATGAATCATAGCATATAAGAGTGATGAACCAAGTGCAATAACATGACCAACAGTTGCAAATGAAACCAAGTCCTTTCTCTTCACACCAATGAACTCACACACCCCAAAACCAACTCCAAGCACCAAAAACTCTAATTCTGATATACTCCCAGCATGCTGAAAACACACAGACCAGCACCACCAAATCTCACTAAAACACTCACAACTCACCCAATTCTTAACCAAATGACACGAAACTGAAAGCAAATGATCACTAGGAGGTAGGCGATCATTCCTAGGACAAAAAAAATGGCAAATCGGCCTCAATAATTCATGCACAGATTCCAAAGCGCTCAGCCACATGGTATGGCCAGCTAAGGTACGATTTTGTAAAAAAAAAATCCAACACCATGTTAAGCTCTATAAACTTGCAAAATGAATCGCCTAAACCATAAAGAAAGATAGATGAAATACCCAGAACGAGGAGAATGACACACTAAGACTTGCGACCCAAAATCCACTTCAGCACACTCCATGACTAGCAACAAGAACACACTACACCACTCCCAAAAATCAGAAATCTAATATATAAATCTGCAACATTATCTTCAATCCACTCCTCTGAATGAAGAGCAGTCTATGGCTTGACTAGTTGTTGTATTGCAAGCAAGAAATCAAGCTATGGCTAGGAGGTAAGCGTTCCCCGAAGCTTTCACTCTGCATTTCGGCAGCATTTCATTATAAAATTCTTCGATACCAAAAACAAGAGCCCAACACTCTTATTTATAGACTTTGTGTCTCCAAATTCAAATTCACATTCCCTCCAAATGAACGCCAAACCCAAATGCACATTCACTTCACATTATTTTGAGACTACATTTCATTTCTCCTTTCTCCAAATCGACCTTCTCATAGGAGCAAATAAACTTTATAAAAATAACAATAAAATCATAATGTGGCATCCAAGGTAGATAAGTGAAATATATTATAAAATTAACTTATTTCTCCATAAGGCGTCCATCTTGCCTTATTAATATTTCACTTTATAAAGTATTTTTTCTCAACAATAAATCGCCCAATACATAATTAAGGAAATGACTTAGATATCAATATAACTTAAGCAATCCCTTTAATATAAATTGTCCAACCTTTGCCTTAAGTTATAATTTAATTTAAAACACCATTTTTCATCAAATACTAAACCTACCAAAACAAGCTCCAAGGATATGGGGAAACAAGCTGAGAGAATTGCCTTGCCAGAAATAGTCACTGAACTTAACTGAAGAACCCTTGCCAAGAATAGCACCAAAAAATGCTTGGAAGACTAATTGCTCAAACTGACCTGTCGTAAATAGCCATCTGAACAAGCCTGCTGACATCCTGCTAAAAATAGTACTTACTAAAAATAGCAAACTGCTAAAAATAGTAAGTGTTTCCAAAGTGATTTTAACCACATTTTGAGCAGCCGTCGCACTTACTAAAAATAGCAAGTCCGAAAAAAGTAACCCGATGCAGATGCATGTCTAACCATCTTGAAGCTCTCTGAAAACCCAGAAGGAATCTAGAATCCAAACTGTCAAACTCCCACATACACCCCCTGAAAACACCAAAGAATCCTCCTAGAAAATAGGAAACCCTAATTTTTGCTCTCAACTAGCCTATGGGCCTCCAAAATAGGCTGATGGCCAACTAAACTAATCACTGCGGAGAAGGGGACATTACATGATTTTATCAGATTTTACAGCAACTTCATCCCATATCAAAGCGAATTTGAGATCGGACTTGGTGTGAGTTTGTTGAAGCCTCTCATGACGAGATTTTGGAGGTGTTTCTACCATTTTAAAAGTCTGATTTAATGCGAATTTCTGCCTGATTTGATGCGAATTTAAGCAGACCTCAGTCAACATTTTGAAACAGACCTACTTGGATACAAATTTCCAGCCAAAAGAAGAGGCAAAAGAGGCAGATTTGATGCAAACTTTCTCCAACTTTCATCACCTGCAGAGCGAAATCCAGACCTGACTTGATTGAAGATGAATTTCCAATTGAGAACATCCTAATTTGTAGCAAAGCTATCTATAGTTCGATCAGATTTTAGAACTGTAAACATCATTTTCCAAGTGAAAATCAGTCATTTCCAGATTTGAATGAACATTTGAAAGCATGATTAAGGATGTATCAAGAGTGTGAAATACTTTATTATTATATTCACATGATTCTTGATTCATAATTGTTTTCTTTTCAGATTTTGATGTGAGGAATGATTACAATGGCGGGTGATGGAGAAGAGAGAACTTCACAATGCTAGCAAAATCAAGGAACATCTCAACAAGATAGAAGAAAAACAACATAAACATATTCAAGAGGATGTCAGGGCTTGCAATCAGCATGGAGGAGGAAAGGCATTAAAACATGGGAAGTTCTACATCAAAGACATCAAAATCAGAGGTTGCTTGGCGTGATGAAGAACACTCCAACATTCATCAACATTGCACGAGAAGAATGAAGACTCATCATCACAAGATCAGGATCAATACCTTGAAGAGAGAAACTTTACAAGATGAAGAAAGTACAATTACAACCTCAAAGATGCAACTTGAAGAGGATGCACAATGACAAGTCAAGGTGTTCAAGTTCAAGAGTTTCAAAAGGCGAAGAAAAAGACTACCTTAAACATGAAGGAGACTTCACATGAATTCCAAAGGATGGAAGACCTTTCAAGACTACATTTAGGCCAAACTCATCAAGAACATTAGAAAGAGACCAAGACAGAATTGCTCTACAAAGGAATATTTTACATTGACCTTGGATTTCCAAGATCAACATAAGGAATCTACTATATGGGATACACTACAACAACAAGAGAACGAATGCAAGGAGGAATTTCATGATTCTAAGGATGAAGATTATCTCAAGACATGAAGAAGACTCCACAAGGACAACAATGTGAAGATGGGGAT
Organism: Cryptomeria japonica; assembly: GCF_030272615.1. NCBI lineage: Eukaryota > Viridiplantae > Streptophyta > Pinopsida > Cupressales > Cupressaceae > Cryptomeria > Cryptomeria japonica. The sequence continues at coordinate 392,408,277 of NC_081406.1, read as the reverse complement.
GATATTCACCATTCGATGAGGAATTCAAAATGATAGGAGGCTTGTCAAGAGGGATTCCACAACATGAAGTCTAGGTCTACATTCCAAGGAAAAGACAAGTTCCACATTTCAAGGTTAAAGACCGTTAGGAGGAAGGAGTCAAGATGTCTAAGATCAATACAAGGTATCACCAAGAATTCTCAAACATGAAAGTGAAATGCAAGAGTGATCAAGGATGAATGATAGTTTCAAAAGAGTTAAGCAAAGTTAGAAACTTGATCATCAAAGATGATACAGTTTGGGAAAATGAACGACCACAATTAGTCAAGCAATTGATAATGTTGAGTATTAGAAGATATTGCTCAAAATACAAGCACTTCTTTGCAATGAAGGAGAAACCTTACAAGATAAGCATGACAAGTTGGCGCCTAATCACATTCAACCAATCAAATAATTCAGAGTCAAGGCATCCAAGCTCAATAAACCTAACTCATCCTACGAGGGAAACAACTACACATGTGACATGTGGCACTACATCGAATATCGTTCGACATAACTAACCTCATTTCTCATTGGTCCACATTTAAAGGATATGTGTCCTAAATGTTATAATTTTGTCATTGGTCGACAAGGAGTTAGTTGTAACTAACCCTAACTAGGGTTTCATCATGTAATCTCGGCCATTGATCTCAAATCAATCCTAGTCCTTGAATTATATATGGGATGTCTATATAAAGAAATACCTTCTCAATTGTAAAGGATTAATAGAGAATAGTTAATAGTAGTAGTAGAGTAGGAGGAGAAGAAATTGTTGCCAAACCTATGTTGGAATGAACATATGATTTCATTGAAGTTATGATGGATTCTTGTGCGTAAAAACATATTGCACGATTTCTACTTCACAAGTTAGATTTGTTTACATCAAGTTACTAGTTGAATGGAAGACATTGTTGTTGATTTGTGGTGAAACCTATATGTTCATACCGTTTGTGATTTGCTGATCGCAAGTTGCAGTGTATGGTTAGACTGAACTCGATTCAAAGCTTAACTTCAATTGCTTTATACTCATTGTTCATGGTGTTGATGTGCATAAGTGATATGAAAATCATTTTCTTATCCTTAGGAGATTGCACCATCTTTGTGTAGTCGAATCTTCATGGCGAAGCAAAGCTTGGATTGGTTTCATCAAGTCAACAATCATTTCTTGCATAGATAGATATTAGATTAGATTTCTTAACCTTCATCCTTTTGTCTTTTATTTTCCAAGTGACTTTAGATTCCACATTCCAGCTACGGTTCATAAACGTAAGTCCCTTTGGGATTACCAGCATTATCACATCAAATACACTGAGTCTATCTAGAATATAAAGTTGATTGTTCGCATTGTAAACCTTGGAGTCACCTAATTTGATCATATTATTTAGCATATGAGGTTTCTTTGCTCAAGAGAGGATAGAATACTTGGTATTTGATTCTGTGTTCGAAGTGTCGTAAAAACCACATCAACAATCACTAAGGGAGGCCCACAATAAGTAATTGTGCTTGCACCTCTAAACACAAGCACCACAAGTACCACAATCAGTTTATCACCAAATCATTCCATCTAAGCAAGGACAATGTTTGTAGAGGATCCAGAATGCATCTTGCTGAGGTAGATCATACCTGAGTTAGCTAATACTAGTAGTATGTTATCATGAGTGGTTTCTGAGACAATAAAAAAAGGTGTTTGAATGCATTCAGATTATTAGTATATGTTATGAACCTCTGAGCAGTGTATAGAGTGCATGATTGATAAGAACTGAAATTGTATATTGTTCTGAACTGTTGGATATCTCCTGTTTATTAATGATCTGAGTAATGTTTCTGAGATGGTTGTGATCTGATCCTTTAAATTTGATTTTACACACATACTTTTTCTTCAATCTGAATACTATTTTTGTTGCTTCATAAACTGGTAATTTCATAGGAATCCACATACTTTTTAACTTGATCAATTTATTGTTTTACTTTTAACTGTTTATGGGACAATGCTTGTCATCAAACCAGGCTTTACCAATCAGCCTACAGCTCAAATAATCTAGTGTTTAATTCTTTACTACAAATTGTGATGGCTTATAATACAAAACATGCAAAAAATTTGAGGAGTCTTACAAATCCCCAGCCACTTGATGTAAACTTCTCGTAATAAATCCTGAATTCACATTCTGAGGACAAAAACAACTGTGCATGTGGAAGGTCATCTACAATTGCCCCAACACCACCTGCTTTTGGTCCTTTGGATAGCATTTTTGTATAGCTAGAAATATTTTGCAAAGGTACAAGTCTGTCTTTAGTCACACCCAGCTTGTTGAGATATTCCCCCGTATGGGAACCAGCTTGGAAGCCGATAGGAACATCACTTGCTAGCACTTCAGAAATTCCTTGAAAATCTGGCTTTATTTGATCAACAGTAAGAAGTAATGTAAGATTTGCAGTGTAGCTTGAAGTAACTATCAGTAGTACAAAGAGCCAAACGATCACAACAATCCTCCCACGAACGCTTATCACTTTCTCACCTGTAAAATTTAACTCAAAAGATTTGAATTTGAATTAATTAAATACATCTTATGTACAAATGACTTTCAAAAATATAAGTATATGGATATGAAAATAAATAAATTTTCCTTACTTTGAGCAAAGAAGAGAGTTGAAAAACTGAACCTGCACATAAAGAAGCAGACAACATGCTAAAAATAGTTAATTTATATAAATATGTCAGTTTTAACACTTCATATGTCCAGTAATTTAATTTGAAATTTTTAAATAGGGAAAATAAGGTTCTATTAGGAATTTAGGACCCTCACCCTTCAGAAAATAAAATTTGGCAAAAATTACCAACTAGACCAAGCTCAGAAACTACAACTAACTTGCCTTTCAAGAGATACATACATATGTAGATTTATTTATCAACAAACATCCCAGTCCCATGAGAACAAACAAGACCCACCTAGAACACCTAACCATTTGATTAATAAAAACACAACCATGGTGTCCTACAACCGACACATTGAAACATCAGAAAATTAATCAATTTGAAAAAAATTAGGATGCCAAAATGTCAGGGGAAACACTAAGGGCAGAGCTCATAGTGAACATGGTTACACTTGACTACACCTTAAGGTGCCCCATTGCAATAAGTTTGACCCCTACCTCAATGTGTACCCATGGTCATTACAAGGTGCTCTGCCTGAAGGATTTGTGTAGAATCCCCCGCTGGGTTTTTCTAAATTTTTACACAATCTTTTAACAACATTTTGTAATACAGTCTGCATGTTTCTGAGATTAATAAAGCTTTTGTTTGCAGATTTGTGCTTTCAAGTTTGCAATGGTTTTATTCCACATTGGCATAGCATAGCATATTAGAAATGAAACTACACTAATTCATTCAACTGATCATACATATATGTTAAACAGAAATTTGCAGTTACAAAGGTCTTTTAATAGAAATCTACTACAAAAAATAAAAAGGTAAACCTGACCTCCTAAATATTAATATGTTGAACTTTATGAAGAGATAACAGCATATTAGAGGCAGTGTAGCATTCAAGACCTTTCGGAGTTGATTTCTCACTGCTAGGGAGTTATTCAAGTTGATTTTGCACTTTATCCCGATAGGTTTCCTTTTGTTTCGTTCGAATTTTGGTAAATTTGCCTAAGTCCCGATGTGTTTTATTGAAAATTTTAAGTGTCTAGATGATTTTGAGAGGTTAAATTGTTAAGTTCTTAATGAAAATCCATGTTTTAAAGGTCTAAACGCTAAAATTCCTGATGGAAGGTGCTTTTCCCCCCACATTTCAGATGACCCTTAACTTTCCCCCACTCAAAATCCTGATGAAAGGTGAATTTCCATTGGATTCCTGATGGACCTAATTTTTCCTCCACTCAAAATCCAGACATGGGGCGATTTTCCACCAGGATGATGAAACTTTGGCTAAGTGTGGGAAATCCTCCTAATGACCCACGATTTTTGACCAAGACTACAGATGACTTTAATGATGACTAAAATGATGATTCCTGATGCCTATCGATTTTCCACCAGTGCTTTTATGATGAGATTTTAAGGGTTTTTATGCAGATAGTGATTCCAGACATTAGGCGAATTTCCATCAATGATGATTTTGATGATTTTGAGTCCGAATAATTGTCCAAACAGGGGTCGATTTTCCCCCAAAGTGATTTTTGAGCTGAATGACGAGATTTAAGTTGGATTTTTCATTCCAAACAAGGGTCGATTTTCCCTTGGAGGCGAATTTGTGCAAGTTTCATGAAATTCGATTGGGATTTTTATCCCTACATGGGGCGATTTCCCCCCAGAGGCATTTTAAATGATTTTAATGAGTTTTTTCATTGGGATTTTCATCCCAATATGGGGCGATTTTCCCCTAGAGGTTATTTTTTATCTAAATTTTGAAATATTTTAAATAAATTGACCCAAATTTAATTGTTTTTACAAGTGTTGACTATTATTTAAAAAATAAAAAACAATTAATAAATAATTTGCAATTAAAAATAAAATGATTTTTACCTTCTAGAAGCAAATCGATTTTCCCCAAGCAAGTATAAGTATCAAAGTTTTATCCCACATTGCTTGTGTGGTGAAAACCTGAGGTGAAGACTAGTTTAAAGAAGGGGGCTAGCAATATTATAATATTACATTTGTTGATGGTGATTGCTAAGTGGTGAATTGAAGACATTTTGGTGGACACCATTTGAAGTGGTTGGAGTTGCAGATTTGAAGTTATTTCTTCCAACCAGACCTAGGCGCCATTTTTGGTGGAGATTGCAGCTTGTTTAGAAGAAGAATTTTCAGATTTTTGGCGATTTTCTTCCAATTGAACGATTTTGGGAAATATTCTCTTGGCACCATTGAGGCTGAAGTTCATGTTTCATGATTATTTTCTACACTTCCAGCCCTAGGCGATTTTTTTTAGACACCATTTGAGTGGTTTGGAGAGCATTTGGGCTGCCTTAGGCGAATTCTTGGGGTGGTGCCATTCTCCTTAGTTGGGCGATTTTGCTTAGGGGGACATTTCCCTTTAACTTGGGCATTTTGGTGAGTGTGTCAAGTGTTAGTTGGTTGCCATTGCTTTCAGACAGAGCTAGACCTGCATAGTCGCCATTGTTGGGCGCCATTTGACCTCCATTGTTAGCTGGTAACAGATTTTCAGACCCAATCTTTCACCAACCAGCAATACTTTACTAAGCCAACTTTTATTGGATGTGATTTGGTGAGGTTTTTTTGAACATTTTCAGACCTTAATGCTGGTGCAGGTCTGAGACGCCATTATCAAGGGGCTGTCCTCGGAAAACATCATTTCCAACCACTTACCTACTTTAGCGATTTTACTTGGAGGGCATTTATAAGTCATTTTTCCATCATTTCTAGGGTTTCTTATCACTTTGCAAGGTGCTGGTAAGTCTGAAACGCATCATTTTCAGACTTGTCCTCAAACAAGTTTTATTTTACCAGCCATACATACACACCCGGAATCGATTGTTTTCGCCACGGAAAGTTATTTTCATCAAATTTTTGCATAACACGCGATTGCAACATGTTTTTAGTGACTGATTCGTAGAGTTGCAGGTTGTCTTCAGACTTGCTGGCAGCCATTGTTGACCTTGGAAAGGTGTCCTCATACAACTTTTGTGTGAAAAATCTATTTTTCACACCTTTCCTAGTTCATTTCCTGATTCGGTATACAACTTTGCACTCTAATTTGGATGAAATTTCTTCCAAGTATAAGGAGGTGTTTTCAGACTTTGTTAACTCTAAAAATTAATGATTCTAATGAATTTCATGAGGGTTTCATACCCTAATATTGTCATATTTTCGTTCTATTTTCAGAATTCGTTTAAAATGTAGTTAAAATTCCAGATTTCAATCCATAAACTTCTGTCTAAATCATTAAGAAATCAGAACTTGTTTAATTCTAAAAAAGGTTATTAGGAAAATTTTCCAGCTTCATACAGGTGCAATTTTGAAGTCCGGAATTAGCACTCGGAAGGAACAACAAAGGATAGTTGAGACAAGATTCTATCCAGAATCCAAGATGTCATCCAGATGGAAGAAGATTACAGACACAAACATGCATTTCCTAAACATGGACTAGATACAACAGCGGATGTTCAGAACTGGAAGCCAGATTCCTTCTCCAGCTTATGCAAACATTATGAAGAGTGGTATTTACCAGGCCGTTGGATTTCCGCAGTCCATACAGTGTAGTGAGCTAATCCTGGAGTGTGCACGATGTTATGATCCTCGCTCTCAAATGATCAAGACTCCTAAGGGTGCCATCATTGCCTACGTTGCCGAGGACGCAGTTGCTGAGGTGTTTGGGATTCCACATGGAACAGACATGAAAGATAGGACCAAGGATGAATATGAAGAAAGATATAAGAAAAAGATGGATGCGTACAAGACCATAGTGAACAAGGAATGGATGATTGACCCCAGGTCTCATTATTCCAAGGCTCCCAAGACACTCATGTGCACAGATTTCAAAGAGGAATATAGCGATTTTGTATTCCTACTAAACCAAGTGATGGTGATGCCACACGGTGCAATATATGATGGATGGATGTTCTCTTTCATCTAGGATTGTCTGAAAGGAACATTGATTAATTGGTCAAAAAACATAAGTGACAATCTGGATTTTCAGCTAAGAAATGTGGAGAGATCCAAGTCATCCGCCATGACTTCCTATTTGGTGTACCTGCTTGCACGATTTGTTACCTACAAACGGTTGATTTGCAGAGGTGTTTACCAGCAAAACACATCATCCGCTAAGTTATCCTAAGCAGTCAAGACCTGACAGTCGGAACCTTCAGGTTATCCCCTTTGATTAGTCCTGTTGTGACCTTTTCACAAATCGCCCCATTACAAACGGGGACCCCCTCTTTCCTGCTTTCTACGTTGGTTAGTTTAGGGTTTTGGCAGCATAGTGGGCAATTTTGAGTTCCCATGCCCGAGTCTCAGAATTTTGATCATGCCTAATTGTCATTTAGGGTTTTGAAGTTATAGGATCAAGTGCGTAAAAGTTGAGATTTTAAATGGTCCTAATTTTGTCTAAGTGTAGACCTTTTGAGCGTTAACGTGTTTTTGAACGTCCCTGTCGGTGATATTTAAGTGCTAAGGTATTTTAGGACCTTTAGGAATTGTTTTCTCACTCCTAGGGAGTTATTTAAATTGATTTTGCACTTTATCCTGATAGGTTTCCTTTTGTTTCGCTCGAATTTTGGTAAATTTGCCTGTCCCGATGGGTTTTATTGAAAATTCTGTGTGTTCAGATGATTTTGAGTGGTATTGTTAAGTTCTTAATGAAAATCCATGTTTTAAGGGTCTAAATGTTAAAATTCCTGATGGGAGGTGCTTTCCCCCCCACATTTCCGATGACCCTTAACTTTCCCCCACTCAAAATCCAAACATGGGGCGATTTTCCACCAAGATGATGAAACTTTAGCTAAGTGTGGGAAATCCTCCTGATGACCCACGATTTTCCACCAGGACTGCGGATGACTTTAATGATGACTAAAATGATGATTCATGATGCCTATCAGTTTTCCACTAATTCTTTTATGACGAGATTTTAAAGGTTTTTATGCCGATAGTGATTCCAAACATAAGGCGAATTTCCACCAGTGATGATTTTGATGATTTTGAGTCCGAATAATTGTCCAAACAGGGGTTGCTTTTCCCCCAAAGTGATTTTTGAGCTGAATGATGAGATTTAAGTTGGAATTTTCATTCCAGACGGGTCGATTTTCCCCTGGAGGCGAACTTGTGCAAGTTTCATGAAATTCGATTGGGATTTTTATCCCAACATGGGGCGATTTCCCCCTAGGGGCATTTTAAATGATTTTAATGAGTTTTTTCATTGGGATTTTTATCCCAATATGGGGTGATTATGGGGCGATTTTCCCCTAGAGGTCATTTTTTATCTAAATTTTGAAATATTTTAAATAATTTGACCCAGATTTAATTGTTTTTACAAGTGTTGACTATTATTTAAAAAATAAAAAAACAATTAATAAATGATTTGCAATAGACATTAAATGATTTTTACCTTCTAGAAGCAAATCGATTTTCCCCAAGCAAATATAAATATCAAAGTTTTATCCCACATTACCTGTGTGGTGAAAACTTGAAGTGAAAACTAGTTTAAAGAGGGAAACCAACAATATTATAATAGTATATTTGTTGATGGTGATTGCTAAGTGGCGAATTGAAGACATTTTGGTGGCTGATTGTGACTTTTCCAGCTAGGCGATTTTTATCTAAGTGTCCATTGGACACCATTTGAGGTGGTTGGAGTTGCAGATTTGAAGTTATTTCTTCCAATCAGACCTAGGCACCATTTTTGGAGGAGATTGCAGCTTGTTTAGAAGATGATTTTTTCAGATGGTTGGAGTTGTAGATTTGAAGTTATTTCTTCCAATCAAGGCTCCTAAGGGTACCGTCATTGCCTACCTTGCTGAGGACGCAGTTGCTGAGGTGTTCGGAATTCCACGTGGAACGGACATGAAAGATAGGACCAAGGATGAATATGAAGAAAGATATAAGAAGAAGATGGATGCGTGCATTTGCAAGACCATAGTGAACAAGGAATGGATGATTGACCCTAGGTCTCATTATTCCAAGGCTCCCAAGACACTCATGTGCACAGATTTCAAAGAGGAATATAACGATTTGGTATTCCTGCTAAACCGAGTGATGGGGATGCCACAGGGTGCAATATATGATGCATGGATGTTCTATTTCATCCAGGATTGTTTGAAAGGAACATTGATTAATTGGTCAAAAATCATAAGTGACAATCTGGACTTTCAGCTGAGGAATGTGGAGAGATCCAAGTCATTCGCCATGACTTCTTATTTGGTGTACCTGCTTGCACAATTTGTTACCTACAAAGGGTTGATTTGCAGAGGTGAAGTCGGGAATGGACAACAACAATTCAAAAGTTATGAATGTTATTCACAGCTAAACATGTATCAAATTGAAGATTTATAGGAGAGTGAATGATGCATTCACTATGTACATAACATGGATGTTGCAAGGCGGAATCTACAAGAGGTTGTCCAAGGAAGCAACAGAGCTGATAGAGAAATATGGATCGTGGTACATACAGTTTCCCCCTTTTACATACCTAAGGATTCATGGATTTCAATCCGAACTTTACAGGCTTCCTAGGTATCCTACAGATAGAATGATATTACTTGAGGTGGTGAGATAGCTTCTGGAATTTGATTCTATCTAGAAGGACAAACATAGAACAGGGATGGCATTTCCTATTTCCATAGGGAAGACATTGGAGGTTTGTCATTCTGCCGTAGCAGCTAGAACGATGATTGAGGAGCTTGCATTTTATTGCCTTGCGACATACAAGAGAAGAGAAAGGTTTGATCCGAATAAGAAAGTTGGAAGGATCATGGGAGATAAGTTCATGCACAAGGTGGACATAGAAGATTATTGGGCCAACCTGATGGACAAGCAAGCAGAGAAAAGAAGAATGTGGTCCAGAATGTTCGTGGATTTCATGAGGAAGTGTGGACTTTTCCTCATTCCTGATCAGATATTTGATGACAAGGATCATATGCATCCGCAATATGAGAATGAAATGAAGAAGGCGATTCTTCTGCCTAATTGGTGAGAACAAGAAGTGATAGATTTGAATGTATTGATGAGAGAAGTCTTGAGTTTCTCTCGAGGATGGGTGGATAGTAAGATGAACAAGTTAGTTGACATGGGTGTTATCTTCACATATGAAAAGATGAAATAGGAGGAATCCTCTTCCGAAGATGATCAAATAACTATCAGTGACATAAGGATTCATGCAGATGAGGAAAGTCAAGCCCCCAAGCGAAGGAAGAACACACCAGGAGAAGTCAAGGCTAGAGGGAAGAAGATTGAGGAGCTTAAGAAGAAGCAAAAGATTATCATTCCTTCACCTCCCCTCAGTGTCTCATCAATCAAAGAAATTGAAGAAACAGAACAAAGAGATTGAACAATGTTCCAACACAGTGATATTACCGGAGAATGTTCAGGACTTATATGCCACAACTACATCTGCTCCACCTAATGAAGATGATTATCAGCCAGGATCTCCTACTGTCCTTTTGGAGGTTAGTTTGAGAAAGAATGTATACGATTTGACTAAGGATAATCCTGATGATGATGATGATGTTATCTCGGCATTGAAAGAGCTTGATCGAGAGATGTGTCTCCATGATGGTATGGAGATGGCTGCTATTCTTGATTGGTTGATGAAAAGTATGGAGAAAAGTAAGAAGATGGTAGATGCGCAGCCAATTGATGACATTGATGACTACTTAGCTTGGAGCAATGTTGTCCTCATTTTTGAATTTTCAAAAATGTGACAACCCCTACAATTTTTGGCTTAAAATGTGTCATTTTTGTCTCCAAGGCAAGCTTTATAAGTTGCAAAACTCACATTTGTTAGTGTCAAATCATTGGGGGTTGTCTTTGCCATCATTGTCCAAGTTTTGGTAAGTTTTGGCCTTCATTTTCATAACTTTTTGTGCAATTCCAGGTTTTACAGAAATCATTGCAAGTTGGAAATTTTACTCTAAGGCACGCCTCCCAAGGCAAAATTTTGCTTTGCCCCTAGACTGGATTAATCCTCAGTCCATCCTCAATCCACGTTTCAAATTTCATCGCGTTTTGAGTTTGTTTGCTATGTTATTTCTTCAATTTCAGGTTTTTTCTTCCTGACTGCAAATGGGAAATTTTCCTTTAATTGCAAGTTTTAATTTTCTCTTCTTTTAGTGTTCTAGGGAAATTTTAAAACAATTACAAGTGCACTTTATTTTAAAATTGTCACTTGAAACTTATTTTTTATTTCCCCTTTGCTTTTTATGTCTTTTAAGTCATTGTAGGAACTTTTTGGACAAATTACAAGTGAATTTAAAATTACAAGTTTAAAAAGAACTTGTAATTTCTTTTAAAAGGTCCTACTCAAGTGATTTTTAGATGTAATAGGGATTTTATTTCCCTATTACATGTTTTATTTCCTTTAAGTCATTTTAAACTTGTAAAGGGGATTTTATTTCCCTATTACAAGTTATTTGACATGTCTTTTTGTTCCTTCCTCTCACAAACCCGAATTTGCCTTAGGAGTTGAAAAAGTGAAACAATTAAAACTTGTAAAAGGGTTTTTGAAACCCGATTACATGTCTTTTGCAAGCATTTTTAACTTGTTTCTTCTTTCCAAGAACCCAATCTGAGTTTTTCTCCAAGAAGTTCGTTTTTGAAGAGTTTGAATCCATTTCTTTTGCTTTGAATCCGGATTTGATGGTGCCAAGTGTTGAGGGAAAGAGGCGTGGGAGATCTTGTTTCCATTTTTTATGGTTTTCTTGCCACATTTTTGCCCTTTCTTAGGCACTTTAAACCAGCAAGTTGTGGCCCTTTTGCCACGTTTTTTGCCTCCTTTCAATCCGTTTTTGCAGCATGTATGGAGGCATTTTGGGTCTTCTAACCTAAGCAATTCATCTCTTTGCTTCCATACGTGGGTTTGCTAGGCGTATTGACCCGTTCCTTCTCCTCCTTGGATGTCATTTTTGAAGGAGGTTGAATCAAAATCCATTTTTAACTGCCAAGGGTTTTCAGCATGTCTATTTATGGAGCATTTCAGTTCTTCCCAAGCTCATTTGTTTTGGTCTAGGGCCTTTGACCAAGCAAGGATTCGGGTTTCTAAGTGATCTTCCCAAATGGATAAGTTCTTTGAATGCAATTTGTAAATTTGCATGATTTTCCCCTCTTTTAGATTTTTCCCATTCATTTGATTTCGGGTTTTACAAATCTGATTGCAAACAAGAGTTTTCCCATTTTCCAAGTTTGCCATTACCGGTTGGTATCATTCTTTCCATTTTCTCCTCATGTCAAAACCCCATTTCATCCATTCATTTCACCTTCATCCATATTTCCCATTTAAAGTCTACTTGCAGTTGGAATTTTAAAACCCGATTGCAGTTGGGTCTTCACTTGCAGTCAGCTTTCCAGAACCCGAAATTGGTCCAAAATGCACTACTTGAAAATGAGTTTTAAAAGTCCAAAAACAAGTGCAAACTTGTAGTTACCCATTACACATATGAAGTTGCATGTTTGACCTCCATAATTGCAACTCAATGCTCTTGTTTTTTCACACATGTAATGCAGTCTCCAAAACCCGAAATTGAGCTTTGGCCCCATTTTTGTATCAATTTATCCTCTCCCTTGTCAGTCTTGTTTGCACACACGATCTACCAAATCAATGGATTAAGGCATGGGCCTTATTTTGCAAGCAGATTTCAAGATTGGAGGATGATACAAAGAAGAGATACAACAACAATTCATGGATGCAAATTATAGAATGCTTTCAAGGAAGAGATGGCCATGACATGAAAAGAGGAAAGAAGCCCTTTCCCTCCTAAATGAATGGTACTACCCCAAGCAAGAAAATAAGATTGAAGTTTGTTGGCGAAAGACATAAAGACTATCAAGGGTGCAAATTCTTGTTCCGATTTGAGATGTCTTTACCGACCCAGAATACTTCAAGTTCTAATGATGCAAGAGCACCAGAGTAGTTCATCCGGTTGATGCAGGAGCACCAGAGTAGTTCATCCGGTTGGAGCAGTTAACAGTGGAGTTGCTTGAAGATCGTTGCATTTCTTCATGTTTTTGCATTTCTTCAACTTTGGATGGTATAAAGAGGAAGTTTAGAGATTCATTTTCAAGGACAGAGGTTCGAGGAAGAAGAGATCCAAAGCAGATGTAGTTTCCAGAGAGACTCTGATCCGGGGGGACTAAAGTCCGGAGGGACTGAGGTCTGGATCAGTGCAGAATAGTGCAGACTGTTACTGGAGGCCAAATTGCTGAGCAGATGATCTGTGGATCATACTTTTGAGTTGTAAGAATTGTTTTGTAATCCTGAGCTGTGGTCCAGCGTGTGTAAAGCCTGGGGCATATGTAACTCATTAAATATTATAAGGATTTCTCTCTCTGTTTTTCCGGTTACATCTTGTGTTGTGTGAACCGGTTACCGGTATCTTTCAAGGTGTTTGTGTAATAAGCTACAAGGCAGGGTTGTCCTTCATTGGATCTCCCTACCTTGTCTGCATCAAGTGGTATCAGAGCTAGTTATGAAGTTGTTGATGGAGGAAAACTTGGTTGCGAATCGATTGGTTGAAAAGAACTTGAGGCATCTTGAAGACTTCTCCAGATCGCCGAACCAAGGCAGGCTGCAAGGTGGTCTGGTAGATTCGCGAAGGAGAGGCAATCGGAACCTATAGTCAGACCGCTAAAACCCCTAAGGCAGTTGCAAGTACCTACTGACAGATCGCCGAACCAGATCAAGTGATGGGACTCACTTTTCAATTAACCCCGAGAGTCTGATGCAGGAGCACCGAAGTAGTTCATCTGGTTGATGCAGGAGCACCGGAGTAGTTCATCCGGTTGGAGTAGTTAACAGTGGAATTGCTTGAAGATCGTTGCATTTCTTCATGTTTTTGGATCCTGAGTTGTGGATTTGGATTTATCACCTTTAGATCATTGTCTTAAACATATTCGAGATTCATGGCATTTGGATTTGATTTCGGTGAGATATCGATTCTGGTATTGTTCCGGTATTGGTGTGTTCTTACCGGTTGGTCTTGCAGTGAGTAAAGCGAAGCTGAATTGGGTTGCGGATGGTTTCCGTAACTTGCGGATCGTAGGGAGATGGTGTTTTGGACCTGACCGATGTTCTTTCGAAGTTCTAAGCATTATTGGAGGTGTTCTTGGTGATTTGGGCTGACATATTATTGTTTGCACGTTTCATCATGAACCAGTTGATCTTTGGCCGACTTGATTTAGTTGCTATTGCTTGAGGATGGTATAAAGAGGAAGTTTGGCGATTCATTTTCAAGGATAGAGGTCCGAGGAAGAATAGATCCAAAGAAGATGTAGTTTCCGGAGAGATTCTGGTCTGGGGGGACTGAAGTCCGGAGGGACTGAGGTCTGGATCAGTGCAAACTGTTACTAGAGGCCGAATTGCTGGCAGATGATCTGCGGATCATAGATTTGAGTTGTAAGAATTGTTTTGTAATCTTGGGTTGCGGTCCAGCATGTGTAAAGCCTGAGGGCATATGTAACTCATTAACTATTATAAGGATTTCTCTTTCTATTTTTTCAGTTACATCTTGTGTTGTGTGAACCGGTTACCAGTATCTTTCATGGTGTTTGTGTAATAAGCTGCAAGGCGGGGTTGTCCTTCATTGGATCTCCCTACCTTGTTCGCATCATGTAACATCTTGTAGCAGTATGAAGATCGTCACAGACAAAGGATGATGTAGTTAGAGTCATGTCTTCGGACACATAGAATAGTTTCAATTGTGTATTTGTAATTTTGTTTTGACAAGTTACATGTAAAAAAACAAGTTTTTGTAATTGCAAGTGTCACTTTCACTTGCATTTTTGTAATTACATGTAAAGCAACTACAAGTTGAGTTCAATTAGGACTATCGTTGGAATAAGTCATGGTGGTTGAGAAAATTTCTCAAGCTAGTTAGGATCTTCCAACCTTTTTCTCAAGGTTCCTCTCCTATAAATACTTGAGGGGGTCTATTGTAATTTTTATCTTTTGGCAATGCAACAAAATTTTGTCAGTTTGTATGTGCACTCTAAGACTTTGAGCTTAGATGTAAATCAGATTGCTTTCAATAAAAGAGGCAAGTTGTGTTGAGACTTTGTGCCAATTCAAGTTGTTATGCGACGACATTTTCTAGAATTGATTGTGATTTTTGTTCTATTGTTCAAGAGGGATTTAAATTCAATCTTGCAGACTTTGAGCTGCTAATTGTATTTTGAGTTATATGTTTGGTTTTCAAATTTGGTCTTGCAGACTTTGAGTTGCTTATCATATTTGAAGCTAGTGTGGAAAGCTCAAGTGGGAAGATAGCTTGTAGACTTTGTGCTGCTTCTATTTTTAAGACTTGTGCATGTAAGGTGTAGTGCATCATGTAGTTAGACTTTAGGCTGCTACATGTTGTGCTTGGTTACCAGAAAGTCATCTAAAAAGGTTGATAGGAGAATAGATAGTTGAAGACTTTGAGCTTTCTTTCTGTTTTCTCGTCTCGGGGATGTGATAGAGGTCTTTGTGCCTTCATGGAAACTTTGCTTCCCTTTATGTTCCAAAAATTCTACAAAAAGTCTCATTTTTGTATTTGCTGTTATTTATTTCCAATTGCTATTGCTTTTCTGTGAAGAGAAAAGAGTATAGTTTTTCTTGAAAGAAGAAGAAGGACTGTTGTCTCACTCATATTAGATTAGTTTAGTTTATAGATAGGGGGAGCCTTCCCTAAATTAGGAGAGTATCATACTCACACACTGTGGCTGAAACAACAATTTTGCACATCCCCCAAGTGTACAAAATTTTCAACCAAAAAGCAACAAGGGAAAAGAACCAAAGAAAGTTGAGATTTTGTCACATATAGCTAGAGATGAGACAAGAATGTGGATTGTGCGGGTGGTTGTTCCTATTGGAGATGTGACAAAGGATGTTGCTACTGCCATGGATTTCCTGATTACTTCAGTTGCCCTTGGCCGTACTGCAAAAGAGCAGAAATTCTAGGAGGTTTGTGATACACTTAGGCAATCAGTGCAAGATTGGACAAGGAGATTGAAAAGAAAGAGAAATATGAAGAAGAAAACATCAAACTTAGAGAGTACATTGCAGGGATAAGGCGTGAGAATCTCACCCTTACTTCCCCTATTGCAATTGATCGTGGACTACATACACATTACGAGGCAGCGAAATATACACTCTTCAGAAGTGGAGAAATGGATTGAAGATACGAAGAGACGGGCGAATGATTTCCTTACTCACTTTGTCCAAGCTTTTGATAGGACAACAGGGCTCATATTTAGGATACAGTATTTGGAGGGAGTTTGGGAGGAATTCCGACCTATTCAGGAGAAGACAATTCCACGCCTCAGAGCTCTGAAGAGAATTCCTATGTCCATGTTGATCAGGGAGAATATTGTGCATGATGGAGACAGGTACGATTTCCATGGCTGGTATTGTTCAATTGCCATGAAGAAATCAACTTATGAGCACGCACAAAAGAATTGTGCGGAGATGGAAGGATCAATTACTGACATTCAGTCGAAGATCCTTGCCTCAATTGAGGAATTATTGGGAGTTGATGTCAGTGAAGCCAGTGGTTTACACTTAGTAGAATTGAGAGAGAAGATGAAGTTCATGTACTTCAATTAGTTGGACTTTTTGAAGAAGAGTCAAATGGACGATTTAGTTTCTTTGTTGATTCATGTCCACAATTTGTAGAAGCTCATGCCAAATTGGGAGAACACCTTGGATGCTTGCTCGGATGCGTTGGACATGATTGACCTACAGCAGGATACCTTACCGAGCATTTCCATGGAGGAATTAGATTTAGTATTAGCTAGATTCTTGGATTATGTTGTGAGAGAAAGAGATGCAGGGCAGAATCTTCTAGAAGATTCCATATCGGATGACTAGGTGTCTTTCTATTGGGCCATATGTTGGTGGCTCCATTTTTATGTAAACCCTAATTAGGGCAACTCTAGGGCTATGTTGGCATGATCTTGGCCCTTCATTTGATTTGATCTTGGCCATCCATTTTGTATGAGACTCTATATATACTCCATTGCCTCTCATTAGTAAGAGAGAGATTTTTGATAATTGTTGATAGATGCTACAGAATTGAATACAAATCATTGTTCGACTTGATGGTGATTTTTGTTTAAGTGTCATCTTACATTCAAGGTTCTCAATTCCTCCAAGTTAAATTAGAATTTGACAATTTGTTTTCAAGTTTGTTAGATTGAATGAAAGAATTGTTGAATGTATTTGTGTGGAATCCATTTATCCATACCACTAGCCTCTTGTTGATTGTAAGTGTGCTTTGCGTGGTCAACTGGAAATTTATGCAAGCTTAACTTCGATTATTATACGTCCATTGTTATGCACCAACTTGGATGGTATTAATGTTTGATGGTAGTAATTTGAAAATCTATGAAATACACCTTAGATGATTGCACCAAGCTCGTGTCAAAATTTGTTCGACTTGATGGTGAGACCTTGCCTAGTTTGATTCCACTAAATTTATTCCTCACTTCTTGCATTCTAGGCTTTAGAATATAATTCCTTAAACCCTATTCCCTTTTGCCTTTTTTTTTCGAAAGTCTTGTTAGAATTAAGTCAAGAGCTTCATTGTTAAATCCTAAGTTATCAGCACACCCATTCCATACTCATGATTAGCGAAGATTCGAACAGTTGTGTAAGTCCCCAAGTGAAAACAGCAATTCACATCGACCATTGAGTTACCCACTCGTCAAGACCTGATTGTAGAAACCTTGGAATCATTTTAGTTGATCTTACCCTTAGCATCTGAGGTGATTTTGTTCAAGAGAGGGTAAAGTACTTTGGTATTTTATTTTGATGATTGCATGTGCATAAAACACACATCAACAAGTCCGAACAGCATTAGGGATTTCCTTATTCAAGAGAGCATAGGATACTTAGCACTTTGTATTTTGTGTTGACCGAAAGATCAACATGTGAGTTTTCCCACGTCAATACCTCCTTTCTCCCTCGAAGGGGAAAAGCCAGAAGAATGTCTCGCCCTCTCCAGATGAGAATGTCGAGTCGAGCTTTGATACTGAGATGGATTAGGATAAAGGGGATGAAGACCCTGAGGATAAAGATTGGAGTACTGAGGCGAGTGTTTCTTCTTCTCAAGATAAGATAGCCTCCCCTCCCTGCACCATGAAAGGTAAGAATCAGAAAAGAAAGAGGGTAAATAAGGGCCAGTTGAGTTCTAGAGGTTTGGTTTCAGGGTAAGATAAGAGAAAGACAAGTAAAAGGGTGCATGTGGATGTTTCAGTATCTAGAGGCCCGATATCTAGGGATGAGATTTCGGCTGGTGAGCAAATCCCAAGAAAGAAGAGGATCAAATTCCTAATTGAAGACCATGACAATTCTAATAAAGGTGGTTCGGAGGAAGGCCATGAAGAGACTAGAAATGGCAATTTGGGGGTGCACTCTTCTCCTCGAGAGATGAGGAAAGAACTTCCTATCCCCCTTTTCCAAGAAATCTGCAAAGGGATTCCCCATTATTAAAACTTGATAGAGAGGATATGAACGACCTGCTTGGTGTAGCCAAGGATGCAACTATGGACCAATTCATAATATGTAAGCAGTTGTTTCTTGAAATCAACCAAATCAATATTAACATCCGCTCTATGAAGAGAAAAATTGAAGCTCTTGAAAACAGAGATGGTCATTCCAGAACACTGGGGAAGAAGAAAATACTGATGATTCTTGAAAATGTTGCTAAGGATGTTAATGTCTTATAAACTGATTATAAGGAGAGTAATGGTGCGATAGAGACTAAGATGAAAAAAATCAATGCCAATCTAATGAATTTGGTCAATATGAGTCACGGGACTATCCATAGCAGTGCTGACAGCATAGAGACCTTGGTGGATATTTGGCAGACAAGGCAAGTTTCCCAGTCTTCTCATAATACTTACATTGACTTGGATAATGTTGATAAGGGTAAACAAGTTCTCGATGACAAGGGTTCATGTGCACGTACTAGGGACAACCTTAACAAGACTACGAAGCAAGTTAAGATAGATCTTGGTGATATGAAGATTGTGGCTCAAAATCTCGACCAGCTGGAGGCTAAGCTTGCGGAAGACCTCAAAAATCTCCATTAGTTTCTTGTGGTTTGCTTCCTGTTCTCTTGTGTTGTTCTTGCTTTTGTGTTTCTGAGTTTGTGTTGGTTGTTGGCTACCGGTTGGCTGTGAGTATCCTTATGGCAGCATTTTGACTTTGTAAAAGGGTTTCAAGTTCCTTCAAAGCCTGTTTTACCCTTTGTAACGTCATAAATTGTACGCACTTGCTAAAGCAGTACAATTTAACACCTAGTTTAGCACCCGCCTTGGCGCAGTTGCATTTTGCATTGCATTTCCCCTTTAGCACTTAATTAATCAAATTAATTAGGTCTAAAGGTTCTATTTCATCATCTTCCACATCACAAAGTCGGGCCCTTTCATTAAAGCGTGCCCTTTTCATTTTATTCCTCCAATACATCACTTAATCAAAAACCCTAATTAAGCCCTATTCTGAGCTTGGGGGCTTGATTTCGGAGGTCAAAACATCTCGAAATCACCTGTAACTTCGGGATTCTCTCTAAAATCATCATATCTGACGGCCCTGAAAATTTGGTGAAAAGTTGTCGGGACCGTGGCGCCCGGAGTGCACACGGTCCTGGACATTTTTCTCGAAATTTTAGGAGCACGATCTAATCATAAAATAAAGCTTAACCCCAAGAAATTGGCGGGATATTCGATCTCTAGGTCGGCCAAAAGACGAAATTGCGACCTAGGGTTTCATACATAAGAGCTCTCTTTCTTCATTTGAAGGGATCGGATTTTTGTTTCCAGGAACCTCATATGCAGCGAAAGAGCAGATCTTTGAAGACTTCAACATCTTACAACATCCCTCTATCAAGCATTTATCAATTCCATTCATCCATTTAGGGCTTGGAAGACATTGAAGAACAATAGGAGATTACCGACTGAAGATTGGCTTGTAACTCTCCCTTGAGGGTTGGGTATGATTTCATGTTGTTTTCATGTCTTTGCATAAAGCTTCAATATATCCTTCATTCATGCTTTAGATCACTTTGCATCTTGATTTAGAGCATTTACATTATCATTTACAAGCAATTAGGGTTTACTTTCTAGGTTGCTCTAGTTTGCTTTCTTGCATTTTAGGACCTTGCACACACACTAGGTCTGCACACACAATACATTTTACAAAACAACTTGGCTATTCGTGGAGGTGGAAATCACCGAAGCGGGGGTTTGACTAAGGCAAAACCCTATATAGCCGCCCATACACCCTTTTTCAGATATAAGTGCAGGTTTTGGGACTCGGACGACGCCGCAGGATATAGATCCGAGGAGAACGGGTCGAGACAGCACTCTGTATCAAATTGCAGAGCAGAAGACTGGGACAGGGGCGCTGGGCGCCCTGGTCCCTGGGACAGAGGCGCTGGGCGCCCTGGTCCTCCGAACAGACAGCTTTCAGACAGCTTTCCGACAGTGTTTCAGAATGCAGAACGACAGTTTCCGGTGCAGTTTTCAGGACAGTGGCACCCGCGCCCCCGTCCCGCACATTTTCAGTCCGATTTTGACTCCGGGTACACATCTGCATTCTTATTTCATCCTTGTATTTACAGCTTTCCATTGTCTAAGTTCAATTCTGCAATCTTGTTGTTAGTCATACTTACATTTTAGGGTTAGGAATTGGACTTGCATAATCTTACCTTTCAATTTCAACAAAGGAATAGAAACCCTAATAGGTAGCCCGTGGCTCTCTCTTTCACAAAAAGAAGTAGCCAATTGTGTGATACCTCTAGGCTCTTTCGTATTCCGTAATGTGTGACAAAAGGTAGGATTAGGGCATGATAACCTAGTCTCGCTTTTTCCCCCACACATTTTGGTGAACCCGACGTGAATCTATCATTGCTTCTTCTTGCATTGCATCTATTAGATCTAGATCTAGATTTAGTGTGTTTTCATTTCATTTTCATTAAAAAGAAAGAAAAAAAAAAGAGTGTTTCTTTGCATTGTGTGTTTAAATTTCATGCACTTTTTATTTCAAAATGTCAGACTTTTATTTGCAAAATGTTCATGCTTATGATGATTATTATGAATATAGCCAAGATGAATTAGATGAAGCTTTAGATGAGTTTTTGAACCCTAAAGATGCCAAACCTTCATTTTTCCAAAAACTCATAAACCTTGTTACTATGCCATTTCGTTGTGATGAGAAAGATAAGTTGAATGAGTCCTCTCAAGGGTACATTCCTATCAACTCTTCCACTAAATCTAGTAACATGGTTGTTTTCAACAATCCCCTCTATGAGGAGATGTCTCCTTTTGAATCAAAAGATAAACCTTTTAATAGATATGATCATGCTTTGTTGGATGATGCTCTTGATGACTTTGTGGCTCTTTCGAAATCTCTAAACAAAAACAAAACTTCTAAATTAGTTAACATGATAAACTTGAATGAGCATAAAAAGCCTCTCTTTGAAGTCCAAGGAGCTTATCCTTCTCCCACCTTTCAAGGTCCTAAATCACCTCTCCTTACTGTCCAAGGAGGGTATGATCATGATTCCTTTCGTACTCCGAATAAACCAATCATCACTGTGCAAGGAAGAAAACCTATAAGTCCTTATAATTATGCCAAGCAAATAACTAGAGAGAGTTATCATGCGGTTGCCCATACTTATCATACCAGAAATAATAGGCAGCCTAGTCCTCCTCCTGTTATCCCAGTTTCCCTTCCGAATCCTCAACCGATTCTTCCGCAAGCTCCACGTATTTCACAAGTTCTTAGTAAGGAATATGATCTCATAGAACAACTTAAAGCTACCCCTGCTAAGATATCCCTTTGGGATTTGATTCAAACTTCTTCCGCTCATCATGGAATGTTACAAGATGCCTTGAAAGATTTGAATGTTCCTCCACCGAATACATCTAGTAATATAGCATCTTTGGTTAACTCTGTGATGAATCCTAAAGCTCAAATTGTGTTTACCCAAGATGAGTTGCCTACTAGTGAAATCCAACATCAATATGATCCCTTGATGATTGTGGTTATCATGAAAGACACTGCTATAAGGCGAACACTAGTAGATAATGGCTCTGGTCTTAATGTGTGTAGCATTAATCTTTTGCATAAGATGAATGTGGATACATCCTTAATTGAACTGGATTCTCGTCCTATTCGAGGCTTTGATAATGTGGCTAAAACTTCATTAGGTACTATCACCTTACCCATCACGGTGGGGCCTGTTACTTTGCCTACACCTATCCATGTTATGTCGGGAAATCTAACGTACAACTTGCTACTAGGGAGACCTTGGATTCACAGTATGCAAGCTGTCCCCTCTACATTACATAGACAAGTTAAATTTATTTATAACAATAAGACATATACCTTGATAGGTGATACCAATTTTCAAGCTTGTTTGCAAACATCTACTTCCAAAGGGGGTGCCTCTAAGCCGCCCTCGTCTAGTGGTGACTCTTTAAACAAGATACCTATCAGTGAATCCTCAATCTCTGATGATCAAAATTCTTTGGATGAGTCTGGAGCTCCTGAAGAAGACTCTTCTCGACTTGAAACTACACATAAGAAGGATTTTGATCCTGAGAAGGTTCTCGCAGACGACGATTGGGGATCCCTTGATTTTAATCCTACCTTTGTGGGTGAATATAAGGTTCCTTCTAGGGAGCTTAAAGTTGAAAAGAAGGAAGAAGCTAAAAATCAATCAATCTTACCCGAACCTATGAGTAATAATTTTGTGGCCGCTTCTCAAACGTCTTCTCCTCACACCTCTAATTATGAAGAGTTTGATTCTTTGTCTTATGAAAAACCACCTTCTCTTCCTGAAATGGCTGATCGTTATGGTCGTGGTTTTCGCATTTTTGCTAAGCATGGGTATCATGGAAATGGTTGCGGTGCTCATGAACAAGGAATAAAAGTTCCTCTAGAGACTAATTTTCACAGTTATGCCTTTGGACTTGGCTATAATCCCTGCAAGCGCACTAAAGCTTCTAAAAGACCATGCATTAGTGTTAATGTTATTTCTACCTCTCTATCAATGCAACACCCCGAGTACATTGATGGGGATCCTTCGTGTGCTTGTGCTTTTGACGTTTTCCCTACCAATGATGCTTTAGCTGAATTTTTAGGAGCATATGATACTCTTCCTCGTTATCATCACAATAGGGGACTCCCTTATTGTTTGAACACTGAAGCCTATTTTGGAAAAGAGACGGATAACGATGAGATTGTGAAAGAATTCCCTCAGCTAAAGGATACTCCTCAACAAAGCAATCTTCTCATAAGTGACACCACTGATGTTAAGATGGACCCTTGCAATAAAGAGAAAGTTATTAAAATTGGAAAATGTTTGGATGGAGAGGAACAAAAACAATATGAAGATTTATTGCATGAATTCCCCGAGATCTTTGCTTGGACATACTCTGACATGCCTGGTATAGATCCTAAGATTGTTACTCATAACATTGTCTTAGTTCCTGATGCTAAGCCCGTGAAACAAAAGATTCGAAAAATGAATCCTAAGGTAGCTTTGCTTGTTAAGGCTGAGATTGAAAAGTTATTGGAGGCTGGATTTATCCGCCCTATTGACTATTCCCCATGGATTTCAAATATTGTCGCTGTGGCTAAACCAGATAACAAAATAAGAATGTGTACCGACTTTCGGGATCTAAATAAGGCTTCTTTAAAAGATGATTTTCCTCTTCCAAACATTGACATGATAGTTGATTCTACGGCAGGACATGCCTTGTTATCCTTCATGGATGGTTTTTCAGGATACAATCAAATTTTTATTAACCCTCAAGATCAATTCAAAACCGCTTTCACTACTCCTTGGGGTACGTTTTGTTGGATAATGATGCCTTTTGGACTTAAAAATGCCGGTGCAACTTATCAACGAGCGATGACCCTTATCTTTCATGATTATATGCATAAGATTTTAGAGGATTATGTTGATGACATTTTAGCCAAATCCTTTCTTCGCATGGATCATATTAAAATCCTTCATCAAATCTTTGAAAGGATTCGTAAATATCACATGCGCTTGAATCCCCGAAAATGTGTTTTTGGTGTGAATAGTGGAAAACTATTAGGATTCATAGTTTCGCATCGTGGGATTGAGGTGGACACTAAGAAAATAGATGCTATTGTCAACATGCCACCTCCTAGAAATGTGTCTCAACTTAAAAGCTTACAAGGAAAGATTCAAGCTATTCGTAGGTTTGTATCTCAACTTGCGGATCGTACTTTTCCTTTCACTCAGCTTCTCAAAAAGAATATCACTTTTCAATGGAATGAGGATTGTCAGCAAGCATTTGAAGATTTAAAAATGTATTTAACTAATCCTCCTATCCTTCGACCGGCTGAACCTTCTAAACCCTTCCTTCTTTATACGGCTGCGTCCTCTCATGCTCTTGCAGCATTATTGGCACAACATGATAAAGATGGTAAAGAATGTCCGGTTTATTACATAAGTCGTACCTTACTCGATTATGAGACCCGATATTCTGCGATAGAAAGACAATGCTTGGCCTTGGTGTTTGCGACTCAGAAATTGAGACATTATCTCTTAAACTCAGAAGTCCACGTCATGGTAAAGTTTGATCCGTTGAAGCATCTTTTCTCTAAAACTGATTTATCAGGACGCCTAGCTAAGTGGGTTATGATGTTAACTGAATTTGACCTTAAATTTGTTTCACAAAGAGCAATTAAAGGGCAAGCGTTGACCGATCACCTAGCTGAGGCCCCTTCACCTTTCTCCTTCCCTAACCCTGAGTCTTTTCCTAACGACTTCATTCTTTCTATAGAGAAAGATGAAACTTGGGAGTTATACTTTGATGGCTCTAAGTGTCGTACGGGATCGGGGGCAGGTGTTGTTCTGATTTCTCCTACAAAGAAACCCATTTCCTTATCCTATCGTCTAAATTTCCTGTGTACCAATAACATTGCTGAGTATGAGGCTCTTATAGCGGGAATAAAAGCAGCCTTAGCTCTGAACATAAAACACATACATATCTATGGAGATTCGCAATTGATTATAAGACAAGTAACAGGAATATATCAAGCAAAACAAGACAAATTATCACAATATAAAGACCTTGCCATCTCTTTATTACAAAAATTTGATTCTTATACCATGGAACCTGTTCCTCGAAAAGATAATCGACATGCGGATGCAATGGCATGTGTGGCTTCTCTTGTATCTTTAGAGGACCCTGTGGTTGATCTTAAATTTGTTATTCACAACCTTATTTCTCCAGCTATTGTAGATGATCCTAGTCTGGTAACATGTTGTGACTTTATAGACTCAGATGAATGGTACTCGCATATCGTAAGATATTTGACCGATGGTACCTTCAGTGATTCTACTAATAGAAACACTAGGGCTAGAATCCGCAAGTTGTCTACTAGATACATCATTCTTTCTAATGTCCTTTACCGAAGGGGTTATGATGGTCTTCTCCTTCGCTGTCTTAACAAATCAGAAATCCCCGTTGCTCTTGAAGAGGCGCATTCAGGTGCCTGTGGGGGGCATTTTGGAGGCAAATCCTTGGTTCATAGATTGCTTCGTATGGGATACTATTGGCAAACTATGCAGAAGGATTCTTTTTCATTTGTTAAGAAATGTCATCAATGTCAACAACATAATAATCTGATTCATGCTCCTGCCCAAGAACTCCGTTCTCAAGTAGCTTCTTGGCCTTTTTCCGCATGGGGTTTGGATCTTATTGGTAAAATCTCTCCTCCTTCATCTCAAGGACACACCTTCATTATAACCGCAACAGATTACTTTACGAAGTGGGTAGAAGCTATTCCCCTTCGCTCTACCACTGCTGAAGTGATTTGTCAATTTCTTCTAGAAAACATCATTTCTTGATTCGGGATACCTTCTACTATAATCTCAGATAATGGGACATCATTTAAGAACAAGGACGTGAGGAAATTCCTCAAGAAGTATCATATCAAACATCGATTTTCTACACCATACTATCCTCAGTCAAATGGTCAAGCCGAATCATCCAATAAGATAATTGAACAAATTCTTCGCAAAACCGTGAATAAGCATGGTAAGGATTGGAGTAATCAGCTAATCTATGCTCTTTGGGCCTACCGAACGAGTGTGCGAATTGCTACAGGAACTTCTCCTTATAATCTTGTTTATGGTGCTGATGCTATTATGCCTTTAGAGCTAGAGATTCCATCACTTAGGGTTTCTCTCAAAGGTATAGTAGATGGTGACTCTTATAGAGAACAACGACTTCAACAACTGGAGATGCTTGATGAACAGCGTATAAACGCTCTTGAGCATATTCAAGCGTATCACAAAACTCTACAACGAAGCTATAATGATAAGGTTATTCAACGTTCCTTCTCAGTAGGTGACTTAGTCCTTTATGAGAATCAGCGCAATGTGAATGCCTTACTTGTAGAAAAGGGAAAATTCAGTCCTAATTGGCTTGGACCATATATCGTTATTGAGGATTATGGATCAGGTGCTTACAAAATAGCGGATGTAGACGGTACGCCTCTTAAAGAACCTATAAATGCTATGCACTTGCGTAGATATTATGCTTAATTCTTCATTCCTTATTTATCTTCTTTTCAGTTCTTCAACATTGGGTAATATGTTAGTATCTCCTAATTAGAGCAAAATAGAATTAAATGTTATGATGTTTAATCTATATTGCTTCATTCTTGACAAGCGTGTTTCCTTACTTCATGGTTTGTCTTGAATTCATTTATGTAAGTTGTAAAAGATTTACATTTCCATTATGCTAGCATATTATACAGTGTCTTTATGTTAAGTAGAATCGTATCATGTTGTGTTTAAGTTCAAAATTAAATCACGTTAGTTATATGATTCTTAGACTTAATGCATATTTCTTCCCTATCATCAATGTAGTACTTGATTAAATATTTAATTAAGTCACACATGTATCAATTTAATCATAGTGCATTGAGAAATCAATCATATGGAAATTAAATTCTGAACATACATGTACATTTACCAAATGTATTAGATTTAATCAAAGCAAAATATACATTGTTTTAAGCATTAAAAATAACACATTTGAGACAAAAGAGAAGCGTGTATATATACATATATATATGTGTGGATCGTATACAAATATAGGTCACTATACATCCAAAATGTGACCTCTCCTACATCATAAAATCATCTCCTATCCCTAGGACTAGTGGCTGGAGAGTGTCGACTGGACGCTCCCTCCTGATCTGGCCGTGAAGGTGGACCCATGGGTGTGTAGCGAGATACAGACCGTGAGTGACTCCGAGAGGAACTCCTACGATCCCTATCCATAAGGATCGCGCGATAGGTGGTAGCCTCGGCCTGAGCTGCTGCTAGATCTCGCCGCGCCCGCTGAAGGTCCTCTGATAAGACTCTCTCTCTCTCCCTCCATATGTCTACCTGAACTCGGAATGGGGAAAACAAGTCCTCATGCCGACCCGCGTTCCCCTGAGGCCTATAGGCAATCTGTGAGGAACTGGGGATCTGTGCTATCGTGGAAATATCTGTCACTGCCTGCTGAATCAGGGAACGCCACTCCTGCACATTAGCTGTGGCACTAGAATAGATTTTTGTATTAGTACCATTCTATATCATCAAAACATTAATAATCAATTTAAACCTACTATACCTGGGTCTCCCTCGCGCCAGTAGGGATCATGATACGGTAGCATCTGTGATTGGGATCTACTAGGCTCCCCTCGCTCGACTAATCTGTGCACGATGGGTGTAGGCTAGACGGCACTAGGAACAGGTCTCCATATTGCCTCATGTTCCTCCTGTCGGGGAATAAGAGGAGGATCCAGAGCTATGGTATCATCCCCTGAATGGTGAGGAGCTGCACCTGACTCCTCCTCATCATCTCTATCCTCATCTGCATCCTCATCCTCATCTGCATCCTCGTTCTCCTCATCATCAGTTCTCTCCTCCTCGTCCTCATCTCTATCTGTGTCCTCCTCCTCCTCGGCGCTGGGCTGATCGCCTGTAGGTGGATCAGGATCTCCCGCCTCCTCATGACCCTCTCCCTCCTCTGGCTCCTCTGACCTGGATCCCTGGTCCTCATCTCGGTCTCCATGTCTCCATGGGCCTGGATGGCCTGTCGGGTGATCCGGTGGAAAGATAGGACCTGGATATGATCTCATAAACCATGAGACATACCTGCGCTGTGCTCCAGGCTCTGCAGAATAATCAGTGACTACATCCTGATCAGATCCCTCTATATCTGTAGTCTCGATGTCATCTATCGTCGGTCTCGCTACTGCTCTAGGTCTGGGAAGGACCCGTGAGTGTCGAGTATAGATGGGCACATCGGCTGGAACACACTGCTCTAGCCCGAACTGCCTCCGTACTCGGTCAAAGTAGAAAGGGACTATGATGTGTGAATATCGTCCCTGTAGTAGGCGGTTCCTCTATAAGCATGCTAACTGTCTCTCCATCCCATCCCATCTGTGCATCCGCAGGTAAGGTCTCCACACTGTCACCTCGACTGTCAGTCTATCAAAAATCACTCTCCAATATAACAGATCTCCAAATCTCCACTCGCTGATAAGTGGATAAGCAAACACCCTAGGTCGCTCGCTAGCCGTACTCAGCGGAAAGCCAACAGGCCTGGTGCATGTGAAGTGCTCTAAAATCCATACCTGCAGAAGTGTGCATGTCATCAAACTGCAACCCTGTCCAAATACATACTCCTCAAGGTCGTGATAGAGATGTGCAAGCATACTCCGACCCCAAGCATACACTCTCCTGTGTCTCTCCATCGCTCTGATGCACCATGTGAGACCCCCATGCATGTGCGTGCCTCGCCCATTAGGGCAGACGGCTAGTGCTATGATGGCGATCATAAGGCGTCTCAGAAGGGGTACCTCCCCTGTAGGATGTAAGAGCCAGCTGACCATGATGCGACCTCTCGTCTCGCTCGGCATGACTCTCCCTGTGCAATATACCTGCTCCCTCTAATGATCCTCCGCTGATCGATCGGTCGCGTATGTAACAGTCGCTCCTCTGATAGGAAGACGAAGTATACGGTACACATCCTCGAGTGTAACCGTCAGCTCCCCTACTGGAAGATGAAATGTGCATGTGTCAGGATCCCATCGCTCCATCAATGCCATCAGCATTGCAGGATGGAACCGAATGGCTGGCATGAGGATCACATACCATAATCCTACTATCGACAATGTGTCTCTCTCTGCCTGAGTAAGCCGCGGAATCTGATCTCGCAAACTGCGAAGAATATGTCCCGCTGTATGCTCTCTCATGTATGGAAGGCCCTGCAACACAAAAACATAACCGTAATCAGTACTCGATCATCAAAATCGCTCATGCAAACTGTCGAACATCGTATGCCAAGCCCTGATTGGGACCATGGCGCCCTGTCAGGGACCATGGCGCCCTGTCAGGGACCATGGCGCCCTGGGGGGACCAAGGCGCCCCACAGGGACCATGGCGCCCATGGCGCCCTGGGGGGACCATGGCACCCTGGGTGGGGCCCGAGTCAGCCTTCAGGGCCCGCAAACGATCACAGAAAAGTCAAAATGCAGAAAATCAAAAGTCAAAGTTTAGTCAACTCACCTCGTCCAGTGGCTCGTCGTCAATCACGGCCTGGCGCAGGATCTCAACCCTCGTGGGACGCTCCGGTCGTCGTGAAGGCATGATGATGGCTATGTGGGCTCCGCTGCAATGAACAGTACTCAGAATCAACAAAGTGACAAATGCAAATGTCTCTTTCAAGGTATATACGTTCATTCCTTTACCTTTACTTTCAAAACCCTAATTTTCCTCTTTCACTCATTTCATCATAACCTGAGTTTGGGAGATGCGATTTTCGAACCGTTTGTTGCGTAGGAATCGTATTTTCATTCCCCTACTCTCGGGATGTTCCAAAAAGTGCTCTGATGAAGCCTTTTCAGTGAACATCCCTCATCAATACTCTCTTAGACAATTTGTTGTAAGTAAACATGCTACCTTGTTTCACCTCCCTAATAAGCAAGTCGAAACAGGGGGGGGCATACAGCTACTCACAAATTTCATCACTTTCCTTAGTAAGCATTAGGTGATTTTTGTGATCTAACGTGTGTTTTGTAGGGTGTTGTTCCTAACTGTGTACTGCAGATACCATTGGGGGCTTCGTCCGACAACTTATGGATATATCCTTTTTTCAAATGATGTTTACTTTTTTGTACTTTAGCTTGCATATGCACGTAGTACTCATATGACCGCTAAAGTGGGGGCTAAATGTAACGTCATAAATTGTACGCACTTGCTAAAGCAGTACAATTTAACACCTAGTTTAGCACCCGCCTTGGCGCAGTTGCATTTTGCATTGCATTTCCCCTTTAGCACTTAATTAATCAAATTAATTAGGTCTAAAGGTTCTATTTCATCATCTTCCACATCACAAAGTCGGGCCCTTTCATTAAAGCGTGCCCCTTTCATTTTATTCCTCCAATACATCACTTAATCAAAAACCCTAATTAAGCCCTATTCTGAGCTTGGGGGCTTAATTTCGGGGGTCAAAACATCTCGAAATCACCTGTAACTTCGGGATTCTCTCTAAAATCATCATATCTGACGGCCCTGAAAATTTGGTAAAAAGTTGTCGGGACCGTGGCGCCCGGAGTGCACACGGTCCCGGACATTTTTCCCGAAATTTTAGGAGCGCGATCTAATCATAAAATAAAGCTTAACCCCAAGAAATTGGCGGGATATTCGATCTCTAGGTCGGCCAAAAGACGAAATTGCGACCTAGGGTTTCATACATAAGAGCTCTCTTTCTTCATTTGAAGGGATCGGATTTTTGTTTCCAGGAACCTCATATGCAGCGAAAGAGCAGATCTTTGAAGACTTCAACATCTTACAACATCCCTCTATCAAGCATTTATCAATTCCATTCATCCATTTAGGGCTTGGAAGACATGGAAGAACAATAGGAGATTACCGACTGAAGATTGGCTTGTACCTCTCCCTTAAGGGTTGGGTATGATTTCATGTTGTTTTCATGTCTTTGCATAAAGCTTCAATATATCCTTCATTCATGCTTTAGATCACTTTGCATCTTGATTTAGAGCATTTACATTATCATTTACAAGCAATTAGGGTTTACTTTCTAGGTTGCTCTAGTTTGCTTTCTTGCATTTTAGGACCTTGCACACACACTAGGTCTGCACACACAATACATTTTACAAAACAACTTGGCTATTCGTGGAGGTGGAAATCACCGAAGCGGGGGTTTGACTAAGGCAAAACCCTATATAGCCGCCCATACACCCTTTTTCAGATATAAGTGCAGGTTTCGGGACTCGGACGACGCCGCAGGATACAGATCCGAGGAGAACAGGTCGAGACAGCACTCTGTATCAAATTGCAGAGCAGAAGACTGGGACAGGGGCGCTGGGCGCCCTGGTCCTGCCAGGACAGGGGCGCTGGGCGCCCTGGTCCCTGGGACAGAGGCGCTGGGCGCCCTGGTCCTCCGGACAGACAGCTTTCAGACAGCTTTCCGACAGTGTTTCAGAGTGCAGAACGACAGTTTCCGGTGCAGTTTTCAGGACAGTGGCGCCCGCGCCCCCGTCCCGCACATTTTCAGTCCGATTTTGACTCCGGGTACACATCTGCATTCTTATTTCATCCTTGTATTTACAGCTTTCCATTGTCTAAGTTCAATTCTGCAATCTTGTTGTTAGTCATACTTACATTTTAGGGTTAGGAATTGGACTTGCATAATCTTACCTTTCAATTTCAACAAAGGAATAGAAACCCTAATAGGTAGCCCGTGGCTCTCTCTTTCACAAAAAGAAGTAGCCAATTGTGTGATACCTCTAGGCTCTTTCGTATTCCGTAATGTGTGACAAAAGGTAGGATTAGGGCATGATAACCTAGTCTCGCTTTTTCCCCCACACACCCTTAATCAAAAACACCAAATCAAATGTATTATCCTGGAAGACAAGAAAACTAATTGATAACTGGCAACAAAGCTTGATCATTATGTTGTATTTGCATGTATTTGTCATATACTTACTATTATGAAAGTTGCTCACGCAAATATTTCTCCCTATTTATGACTAAACCTTTTAATCCTTTCAGTTAATAATTAAGGAGGGGTATTAGAAGATTAGTATAATAATATAATAAAGTGTACATTTCCACTCAAAGTTAATAAGTTTGTTGTTAATGGTAGTTAGTAGTCTTTTCTTAATTTGTAACAATAGTCCTTTGTAACTTCATCTTTTTTTTACTATAACTACTTTCTATTTTTAGCATGTTCATTAATATAATACAATGCTCTCAAGGTAAGAAGACATGCCAATTTCTCTCAATCTCATTTCTTTGGTTATACTAACACGTAACAAATATGAAATGTACGGAAGGTACTATTATTTATACAAAGGTTCGTGTGGTTCCACCACCCTAGTCAAAGGTGCTTCGCCCTTCTTTGCGAGGTCACAAGGTCACTAAGTTTAGGCATAGATCTCTCTATGTTGGTCCCAAATCTAGCAAATTGATTACCTCATTCCAACACGTCACAAATGTTGGACACATTCAACATCCTTTGGATACTTTTGCTAAATATACACACTTGTGAAGCATTGCTTATCCTGGCAATCCACTAAGGCTAAGGCTCATCAACGCCTTTTTTCTCTCTAATCGTTGTGGCTCTTTCTTTTCTTGATATCAAGTAGCCTCTCACACCAACATTCCACAGCACATATCTCAAGAGAAATCTCACGTTACCAATCTTTTAGTACTACTAATAGTTCTTTTTCTTCAAATGTTAGGAGAGACTATACAAAATCAACTGCCACCTAATATTGTCTAGTTTGTTAGTCTTAAACTTCCCCCAATGAGCACTCTCATATTTTGCATTGATACTATTATAGTGATCAATGATAATATCATTGGTTCCTCCAAGGCGTTCATAAACACTAACACTAAGCATTTTGCTTTACCCTTCAAGTGGTCTTCACTTGTTTCTACCACTTTGTAGGATTTTCTCCCCTTATCTATTTCTAATTGTATTGTTTTTAGGTTAGTCTTTTTAGGTTAACAACCATACATGTATATTTTTTTGGCTTTTCTAACTTTTATATTTTTGCTTTATGTTTAGGGCCCCTTTTGCCCTGCTCCTTTGGTATTGCCCTTGTTGTAAATTTCAATCCATTTAATCTATTTTGGTTGTTCATGGATACTAATATAATTTCTTTCTTTGTCTCTTACTGTGCCCTTCAATTTGGCAATCAATGCACTAGAGGCTAATGTGACTTTGCCCTAGTCCTTTGGTGTTGCCCTTGTAAATTTCAATCCATTTAATCTATTTTGGTTGTTCATTGACATTAATATGATTTCTTTCTTTATCTCTTACTATGCCCTTCAAACTAGCAATCAATGCACTAGAGGCTAATGTGACTTTACATTGTTGTGGTAGATGATTTCTTAAGTTGTGTTGCCATATTTGTATCTTTTGTTTCCAAAAATGGACTGACACCCATGCTAAAGCTTCCTATCACTTCCATGCATAGTGTGGCTTCTAGAGCTTCATGCTAATCAATAAGGCTCTTGTGAAAGTGATCTATGAAAGGTTGTCAACAAATCCCAAATAAATCATTGTGCATATTGCATTGGCTGCATTTCATGATACAACTTCAAACCAATGTCTTAAATCACATATCATAGGTTCAAACAATTTTTGACAACTCTTGTTTGGTTTTCTCAACGCAACAATGCTATGTTGTTCAAACTTCGGAATATCAAATTCTTTCAAAAATGAATTCTTCAATTGTTGGTAGTCAACCATAGAAATTGGCTTGCTTTCAATTCAAGTGTAATTATTCCCTTAATTATCCATAAGATTCCATGCCTATGGTTATGCTTCAATGCATTTTTTGTCCCCCTTGTGCTCTGGCAATTCCATAGACATCTCATAATGAACAATGGCAGGTTGTTGTAAAACCATAAAGCATGTATCCAAGATTCTATTGTAGAATTTAATGTCCCTTTTTCCGCTCCAGCTTGTTTTGGGGACTGTTGGCCAATTCTGAAACCCGTTGGTCAGTCAGAAGCAGAAATTAGGGTATCCAACTTTTGTGGAGGTTTGCGGGAGTCGTTTGATGATTGACAAGTTGGAATTCTACAATTCAGATTGTGGATTCTTTCTGGGTTTTTAGAGAGCTTCGCGATGGTGTAACATGCAACTGAATCTGAGGACTTTTTCAAACTTACTATTTTTAGTAAGTGGGGGTGAGGACAACTTACTTTTATGGGTTTTTCTGGGTTTTCAAAGAGCCTCGCGATGGTGTGACATGCAAACAAATTTGAAGAATTTTCTGGACTTACTATTTTTAGTAATTTGTGACGGCTACTCAATATGTGGTTAAATTGCATTTGGACACGCTTACTATTTTTAGCAGTATGCTATTTTTAGTAAGTGTTATTTTAGTAAGTGACAGTTGCTTCCCAGTTTGTGCCCTAACAGAGTTTGGAGACACTTACTATTTTTAGGGTTTTGAGTTGAGCCAGTGCAGCACAAGCTATTTATGGCAGTCCAGCTTGGCATGATGATCCAAAGATTCAGTTCTATTTTCAGCAAGCTAGTTCAAATGGCTATTTTCGGCAGGTCAGTTTGAGCAGTTTGTCTTCCAGCATTCTTGGAGCTTATTTTGGGTGATTTATGCTTGGGGAAAATTATTTTACAAGTGAAATATTTAAGGCATGATGGACGCCTTAGAAAGAAATATGTTAATTTTATGAAAATAATTCACTTCATTTCCTTGGACGCCATATCTCACTTTATGAATATTTCATAAAGTATATTTGCTACCTTGAGGGGGCCGATTTGAAGAATTAAGAATTATTTATGACTATATGGGGCAGTCACTAAAGGGAGAAAATACTTTGGTTCTAAATGAAATATTATTATCCCTTTGGCGCTTTGTGGAGGAAGTGAAATGAAATGAAATGAGTGCAAATTAAAGGAGATTTGAATGTGGATGTTTCATCCCATATTGAAGGGAAAGGAAGTTCGACTTGAGGAGAAAGCTATAAATATGCACCTTAACCCTCATTTTTGGTATCCAAGAACAATTTTATAACGAAATGATGCCGAAATGCAGAGTGATAGCTTCAGGGAATGCTTACCTCCTAGCCATAGCTTGATTTCTTGCTTGCAATATAGCAACTAGTCGAGCCAGAGACTTCTCTTCATTCAGAGGAGTGGGTTGAAGATAATGTTGCAGATTTATGTATTAGATTTTTGGTTTTTGGGAGTGTTGTGTGTTTCCAGGTTGTTGTTTCCAATGTAGCTGAAGTGTGTTTTCGCTCGTAGCTCTTTGTGTGTGTGTCAGCTCCTTCGGGGTATTTCATCTAATTTTCTTTATGGTTTAGGCGATTCATTTTGCAGGTTTATAGAGTTTAAAATGTTGTTTTGGATTTTATTTTTACAAAATCGTACCTTAGCTGGTCGTACCATGTAGCTGGGCGCTTTGGAATGAGTGCATAAATTATTGGGGTCGGTTTGCCATATTTTGTTGTCCTAGGAATGATCGCCTACCTCCTAGTGATCATTTGCTTTCAGTTTCGTGTCATTTGGTTAAGAATTGGGTGAGTTGTGAGTGTTTTAGTGGGATTTGGTGTTGCTGGTTTGTGTGTTTTCACCATGCTGGGAGTATATCAGAATTAGTGTTTTTGGTGTTTGGAGTTGTTTTTGGGGTGTGTGAGTTCATTGGTGTGAAGAGACTTGATTTCATTTGCAGTTGTTGATCATGTTATTGCACTTGGTTCATCACTTTTATATGCTATGATTCATATTGTAATGTTGGTAGTAGTACTAACAGCAGTTTCTATTGTTCTTTCTTGTCCCTCTGCATAAGTGGAAGAGGCTGGCCTTGCCGCCTATCTTTGGAATAGTGATTTCCCTTAAATTGTAATCCATATTGTGCATTGTAAATCTGGTTAGTAGTACTAACAGCTATCTAATTGGATTATTGCTCTTAGTCCCACTGCATAAGTGGAAGACGCTGGCTTTGCCGCCTATTTTGAATATTGTAACACTGACCTCCCGCTACATAAGCGGTAGAGTTGATTGTAATTTAATTTCTAGTCCTCCCGCTGGATAAGCCGTTGAGTGATTGCTTCTTCAGTTTCTTGGCTTGTCCTTGACTGGTTTACCGCCAAGTGATCTTTCAGTATTCTCATTATCCCGCTGAAAAGTGGAAGTGGCTGACTTGCCGCCCAACTATTTCAATCAATTTCAGTTTCTTGCATCTAACGATCCCCCCAACACAGTATGCTCTCACCCTCCCAGATTAGGCTCTCGATGATCAAAAGGTGGAAAGGGTTACTTTCAGCAGTATTGGGATTTCATTTTCTAACCCTAACGGGTGTTTGTATTGATTGTAAACTGAAATAATTGAAAAAATTTAAGGGGGATATTACATAGAATGTTTTGTATACTAACATTCCTACCTTGGGTAACTTGCATGCAACTAGACACAACATTTAGTTTGGTTTTTTTCAATGCAACAATGCTATGCTATTCAAACTTCAAAATTTCAAATTCCTTCAAAAATGTGTTCTTCAATTGTTGGTAGTCAACCATAGAAGTTGGATTGATTTCAACTCAAGTGCAATTATTATCCCATACCTATGGTTAAGATTCGATGCATTTTTTATCCCCCTTGTGCTCTAGCAATTCCATAGACATCTCATAATTAACACTAGTAGGTTGTTCATGTATCCAACATTCTATTGCAAAATGTTTTGTATACTAACATTCATACCTTAGGTAGCTTGCGCACAAGTAGATGCAACATATAGTTGACTAAAATATTGGCTAGCTTGGCTACCATTGCTCATGCTTGCAATTTGCATAGCTCCAATCAAACCACCAATTTGGTGTCCTCCTATTACACCTTTATTCAAACCCTTGTCTATGTACTAGCTATTGCTTGTGCAAATTAGGGTGAGAACCTTGTCTTATTTGCAACTGGCCACCTCCATCCATTGTGCAAAATGTTGATCCAACTATTGTGGTGTTCCAACTAAACCTCTGAAAAATACCGATCAAAAAAAACAAAAAAAAATAAACCTCTCAAAAATGCCATGCTTATAGATATGCCACCTACTATACTAACCAAAAACATACTACTACTAACCATAACTTGACTAGATTCTATTAATTGTATGAAGCTATTTGATCTACCATAAACTTACTACTTGACAAACTTTGTAAGTAATTGAGATCTTCAAATTACTACTCGAGTAAAAATATCTTCATCTAAAACTTGCACACAATTATCCACATCAGTCAAAGGAGTAATTAGCATCCCCTCCTATTGTCTTATGCTTTCTTCATCAACAATTCTTCCTTTGGTGTGATTTCCAAAACCTACTGTAAAAAAATTATCTTTTCTATTTCGTCTTCTAATTCTAGATGTATATCGCTAACTCTAGTACCTACCAAAGGTACTCTCCTTTCGTCTTGGGTGTTTGCAGCTACCTTCTAGTCTAGCATCACCCTTCCCTTGGTATCCATCCATCTCAACTAACTTTGCTAACCACCTTAATTATATTTTATCAACCTCTTCTCTTGTGCAATTGATATAGTAATCCTTATGATATAATAAGCCTTTACAACAGCAACAACTTAAAAATATTTTTCCCCAATTCTATGAAGTCAAACTGAGTATAAATTCATTTGTTCAAGACTAGAAACCATAACACATGATCTGGGTTAACACATGATCTGGGTTTTCCAAAATCAATAATCTAGAAAGAGGATAGCAGTTGTAATACTAAAATCTGCTTACAAAAATAGAGAAGGGAAGTGCTGGAATGATATCTGTAGAATTTCAAATTTCTTCCCTTTGTTGGTTGAAAATTTTGTACACTTGGGGAAATATACAAAATTGTGGTTTCAACCACAGCATGTGAGTAAAACTCTCCTAATTAAGGGAAGGCTCCCCCTATCTAACTACAACTTTGAAAATAAAATAGGATGGGACAGCAATCCTTCTTCTTCTTTCAAGAAAGATAATATCCTTTTCTCTTCACAGAAAAGTGATAGCGATTTGATATAAAACAGTAGTAACAACTTTCGAAATGAAATGAGAAAAAGGAAATGAAGTTTCCTGAAAGCTCAAAGAGTTTCGTCACTTCTTTCGGGACGAGACAGCAAAATCAAGCTCAAAGACTTGATTATATGAAGTCCTATCTACCCTTTTCTATACTAATTCTATCAAGAACAAATTATAACAGCACAAAGACTGGAATATCTTATTCTTTTCTACTTAAAACAATGGGAAGTAGTATAAGCTCAAAGACTCACAGCTATTTCTCACAAAATTTGCTCCTAAATTCTCCTAAAAACAAGTGAAAGCACAAAGACTTACAGCTTCTCTCAACAAAATATTTATTTTAATCTATATTAACCTCAACTACTTGCAGCACAAAGATTGCAAATGAAATGTGATTAAGCTCTTTAAGAAACACTTGCAAGAAAGATAATACAGAACACAAACTCAATTATGTAGCACAAAGACTCAAAGCTTGAGCAATTTCCTTCTATTCCTTTCAATTCTTGAATTTACACATGAAAGCTCAAAGACTTCTTTGCTGTAAATTTGGCAAAGTTTTTGCTTGTTTTCCAAAAGATAAAGATTACAATAGACCACTCAAGTATTTATAGAGGAAGAACCTTGAGAAAAAGGTGGGAGGATCCTAACTAACTTGAGAGATTCTCTCAACCACCAAGACTTATTCAATAACTAACTAAGACTTATTCCAACTACAGTCCTACCTGAACACAACTTGTAGTTGCCTTACATGTAATTACAAAAGTGCAAGTAATGACTTGACTTGCATTTTATAAAAAGACTTTTACATGTAACTTGTCAAAAGAAAAACTACAACTAAAGATTACAAATGAGGAAAAAGACAACTAAGTGTTGAAAAACACTTAGGCTGTAGCACATGAAGACATGAATCCTTCAAACTTCTGGATGATCATTTGTAGTTCATCGGAATCCGGTTCATGGGTGTTCTTGGCAACAACCATGGTCTTCACAATGGTATCATGGCATCGAAAGAGCGCAGAGCTGTTTTTCTCCAAAATGGACTGGATTTCATGCAAAAAGATTTGGTGTTTCATCAACATTTGAATTGAAGCGGCTGAGAATTGTTCACTCCTCCATTCATTATGAATCCTCATCTGTAAATCAGCAAGAACTTCTTCTTCTGGAATTAACTCTCCATCCTGACTTATTATGTTGCAAGAGGCCTTTTCACAATGAGAGAGAATATCTTGGAAAACTTCACCCCGTAATCTCATTGTATCACCAATCTCCTCAATGAGGGATTTAAGAACAAGGGCCTTATTTTCCAGAAGCTCTTCAAATTCCAAGTACATGACCCTGGAAGAGATGATGGCATGCTCCTGTAGAACACTCAACTATTGTTGGGGCATGGTATACCAGATTGTCAAACTATCTTCAACACTTTCCAGATTCTTTTTGAAAGTATCAGAAGTCTGATCTAGTTTCTCTTCAACGGTTTCTAACTTAGACATCATCTAGAAAATGTCTTTCATCACTTGTGCACATAGATCATGAAGCTGATCAACCCAGGAATCCAATGCTTGTACATTCTGAGCAGCCCTTTCCACTCCATGAATTGATTCTTGGGAACCGGAAGAACCTATGGAATTACTCCCTTCAGCAGCAGGTCTTGTGATTTTATGAACAGCTGCCATAAGTTGTCGGTTTTCCTCTTCTAACTTGTCTTTCTTTGCTAGAAGTTGATCACACCGTTGTACCAGTGAAGCTACAGAAAACTGAGCATCATGTTTAATCACCTCATGCGTTTGCTTACCCAATTCTATCCTTGTAACTTTGTAATCAGCAGCCGACATTTCTTCGAGTGGCTTATCTGCAATGGGTTCAACAATTTCAGCTACCTTCATCTTGTTGTTGTCAACAGTTACTCTGGAGATAGTCTTGGCCTTTTTAGCAACCTTGGATCTAGACTGTTTAAGTTGCTGATAATCAAAGGCATCAAGTGAGATTTCTTGCTTCTTCCTTTTTGGAGTAAAAGAACTAAGCCATGGAGGTAAAGCCATCAACTCTCCTTCAGTAGCAGCTATAGGCAAAGGAGAAGCAGTTTTTCTTTGAGTAACCGTGGTCATCCTGGGAGGAATATTCGTTTGGATGGCAACCACGGTTTGCTCAGTAACCAATGCGTATGAAGATTGCCTCATAAATTCTTCAAAACTAGAAGTGGAGGTATCAATTTCTGACAGCTGGATACAAGCAGGAGTATCTTCAGGAGCTTCTAGCACACTCTATTGTTGATGATCAGGAGGTGGCTCGTATGCCAAAATAGGAATGGCATTCTGAGGAGATTCATCCACAAGCAAGTCAGGAGGAGAAAGGGGCGTCTCAATGGAAACTGGGGGAATGATCTCATGAGGCGAATCCGATGCTGGAGACTTGGGAGCATCATCAGATTGCTACCCTTCTTCTCGATTGTCCAGATCGATCACCTGAACATGAAACCGTGACTTTTCCTTCCCGCGAACTGTCGCCTCCTCATGAGGAAGCACTACTACCCGACTAACTCGCAATTTGATCCTTGTGCCCGAAGATGATGCATCTTCCTTGTTGTCAACCTGAATCTCAGACTTACGTCCAAGAGGCCCCGTAGAATCATTTTTTTTTCCAATCTTGATTTTTATGAATCTAACAGCATTACTTTTCAGCCAAGCGTTGGTGTTAGCCAAGATAGGCTGAAATCTCTCAAGAATGGATATGTACTCCTTGTGTGACCATTGGATTAAAGGAAATGGAGCTTCCTCAACCTTTCGTGAAATATATTCAGGATCAAGTATGTGCCCATTGTCAATCATCCCTTGTGGAATATCCACCAAGTTCAAATCAACAACTTGCTCAACAGTGAGTCTGCAATAATCCATCTTCAGAACCTCGACCTCTGTACGGAGATCTACCCAGATATCCTCAATGCAATGCACGTGCACAAAGGATTTTTTGATCTTCTCCTTCATACCCCGATAATCAAAATCAGCTCTGGACTTAAACCTTTTGAGCTTAATTTCCTACATTTCGGTCTCCATGGCCTTGGCTTTAATGGATGTGACAAGAGAATACCGGCCAATTTTAAATGGGTTTGTTGCAGAGATCCCCATTCCAACCATAATGTCTGACGGACTGATGAGCGTGGACGGCCATGATCTGTCTTCCCAACTCCATAAGAATGATCTTATCAGTTGGGTATCTAGGGAGCATGTATGGTTGCCCACTATAGCATCCGATTCTCATATAGGTGAAGGTCGGGAACTGTAGAAACAAGCATCCATACTCACTCACCCTTTCCCATGCCTCATCTGATACCCTTTTGTTCTTTAGAGTTCTGTCAAATTGACACATGAAGTAACCGAAGAATGCATCTTGGACTCTTCTGAAATGCAATCTGCTGGGTCTTAAAGGCAACTGATCATAATATTCCCATACTAGTATAAGCTAGTGACCACCCTTGGTAGAAAGACCTGGAAAATGTCTAAGTGATGCTGCCAAGTACACCAAATATGAGTTCATGTAGAAAGTCATGGTGGAAGAGACTATTGAAAGTTGTTCACACAAGCCATCGCTGATGACTTTTCCCCATGATATATGATGGGACTGCCTTATGAACATGATGAACTGGTACATCCAGGGCTCAAAAACATTAGAATGTTCAAGGCCCATTGTCCTGCTGAGGAGGGTTATGATGTCTCCTATTTCCCATTTGAAGTCACAGCTGTACAACTTAGCCCACCTTGAGAAGGCGACTCGTGACTCATGGATCCACCTATTGATATGACGTTTGGAGTCTTTTTCCCTTTTCACATAATACTCAGCTGCACTCTCTTTGGAGATTTCCATGTAAACAGGTGCAGGAGGTATTCTGAAGACTTTCTCAATTGTGTCTGCATCAAGGCGGATTATTGCTTCGCCATCATCATTTTTAATTATTCTTGTCTCCTTGTCAAAGTGATGGGCGCAAGCGAGAACAAATTCAGGTTCTAAGGCAGCCACTGGGAAAGAAGATGCGTGATGGATATGGCTGTCCAACAACCGCTGCATACTGCTATCCTGTGGATCCTCAACCCCCTTGACAAACTCTGACATATCCACATGCCCAATTTTTGTATCTCTTATGCGATCCAAAGGAGAGGAAACTTGGGAAGGCGCAACTTCATTTTGGTACTTGTCATATTTATACTTCATCTTTTTCGGAATTGGAGATGGCGGCAAATCTTGACTTTGACCAATTTTGGATCTTGGGGAAATTTTTGCAAGTATACAAGTTGGAAATAGCATACATGCAATCGGATTTTTAAAACCCGAATGCAAGTACACTTGTAAATTTGCAAATGGAGAAATAGATGGAAAATGAGAATTAGACTTGCGGAAAATGACGAAAATGGAAAGTACGGATACGGGTGACATGAATAGATAAAAATGGGAAGATCCAGGAATGTCATTTTCATGAGAATGGGAAGAACTTCGAACATGGGTATTTC
Organism: Cryptomeria japonica; assembly: GCF_030272615.1. Taxonomy (NCBI): domain Eukaryota; kingdom Viridiplantae; phylum Streptophyta; class Pinopsida; order Cupressales; family Cupressaceae; genus Cryptomeria; species Cryptomeria japonica. Next base: position 392,366,006 of record NC_081406.1, on the reverse strand, counting down.
ACATCTTTTCAACTTAGAATTTTAACCAAAAATGGTTAAATTCTTTAACCGTAAGGGAAGAACAAAGATTTCCAGCCAACTTGTAATCGGGATTTAAAATCCCGAATACAAGTAAAGAGGGAAAATGGGGAAGAACAATGCAATCCAAAAATCGCTTCTGAAGGGAGAAAAATTCTCTCACAAAACCGATTTTAGGGGCAAGAACAACATATTTACAAATTTACAACTAGAAAGGAAAGTAAGAAAACAAGAAAACAAGAAAATGAAACAAGAAAGGAAAAGAAAACACACCTTGCTTTAATCTGAAATGCCTCTTCAAAAAGATGAAACAATCTTGGAATGAAGAAGACAATCTATTAAATAAAGACAACCCATAATGCCAAACCTTAGCCACGTTTTATAAAAACGCTATTTGCATAAAAACGTGGTGTCAAATGCAAGAGAAATGGCCCAAGAAGGGGTCAAATCTCCTTCTAACCTCAATGCCTTAGCATACTAAGCCAAAACGATTTAGGAGATTGCTGATTCGTGGCATCTTTGAAGGAGAAAATCGTGGTTTTTACCAAACACGTGTTTGTTGTTCCAAACCAAGAAACCAGCAATCTTAACCTCCAAATGGTGTGAAAGATGTCTACAAATGCATGAGAATAGGAAGGAATCCTAAACGCCTTCTACCTCCAAAAATTTCTCCACAAAAATTTGCTTAAAATTCTCAAAAAACATTTTTCCTTGCTAATCGGATTTTTTGGAAGGAATAACAAGTTCGAATTTGCATGAATTGGAGAAAATCGGGTTTTTTGGAAGAAATAACAAGTTTAAAATTGCACTCTATCTCATTCCTAGGCAAAATCGGGTTTTTTTGGCAACATGACAAGTTTAAAATGTCACTTTTCACTCAACAAGGCAAAATCGGGTTTTTAAAATGCAATTACATGTTTAAAAACTTTCAAAAATGCACTTTATAGAGAAAATCGGGTTTCGGAAAGAGATGTGCAAGTTTAAAATTACTTCTAAAGGGAAAATAAAATCCCTACAACAAGTTTTAATTCACTTGCACATATGTAATAGGGGTTTAAAATCCCTATTACAAGCAAAAACCATTAAAGTAGGGGTTTTAGAAAAGAATTACACATTTACTTGTAACTTAACCAAAATATCCCTATTTTAACTGAAAAAAACCAAAAAGCATCAAGGGGGAAATAAAAAGCAAATTACAAGTTTTTATTTTTAATAAAGTGCACTTATAATTAGCCTAAAATTTCCCTACAAAGACCAAAACAATGGAAATCATTAAAACTTGCAGTTCAAGGAAAATTCTCCACTTGCAGTCAGGCAGACAAAACCCAAAATTGAAGGAAAGACATAGCAAACGAACCCAAAATGCGACGAAATTCGAAATGTGGTTCAAGAATGGACTGAGGATTAAGTCAGTCCAAGGATTAGTTGAAACTATGCCTCGGGAAACGTGCTATAGAGTAAAATTTTCATTTTTTCACAAAAAAATTTATGTAATGGTCCTTCATTTTTTAAAACAAAAATGAGGACAACATTAATTGTAAAAGTATATTCAATTTTCAATTTGAGGAACATGCAATGTAATGTATTATTGTTTCTTTGTTGATTCACAATATAATATTTCTGATTTTGCTTTGTTGCAGATGGAGAGAGAACATTAATCAATTTCTATGCATCTCCCACAATGTTCCATTGGTGTATATATACCAATGAAGGGGGACCGATCAAGAGATACCTTGATCAGTCATGTCCTTTGGACATGATCAACCAAGATATCCCTTGGTCGGTGCCTCTTCTTAACCGATCCTAATCGGTTTCATTTGCAAGATATCATTTCGTTGGTAATATAAACAATGTGCAATCACCGATGGTTAATAACCGATAATGAATCGGTGGCAATGCATGATGCATCCGATTGTAATCGGTAATAAACAAGTTTGTTATGACAGATAAACAAATGCATTAACCCGATTATAATCGATGATAAAAAATTGTGTTAAGTCCGATAACTAAATGTGTTAATCCGATTATAATCGGTTGCAATCAAAATGTGTTATAGCCCGATAATCATTTCTTTATGAAGCCCGATAATCATATGCAAATGTGGACTATCAAATGATAGCCCGATAATGGATCGGGGTTAGAACAAAAAACCTCGATTCAGTATCGGTACTATCAGATGATAGTAAGTACATAAATTAGTTTCAAAAATGAAGGAAGTTATAACAGAATTAAGGAGAGTATTTATAAATATCAGATAAAGGAATAGTTAGAGATGTCTTATCTTGCCGAAGCTATTATGCATCAACACTCCCTCTTAGCTTGGGAAGATAAATATCAGATAAAGCATCCAGCATCACATTTCTCTTGATAACCAGAATTCCTTACATAGTTTATAATATCAATCTCCAAGGGTTCACATCACCTAAACATATGACATGAAGTATCATCAAAGCATATGATACAAGAAACCATATCACCTAAGCACGTGACATGGAGTATCACCTAAACATGTGATACAAGAGATTCATCACCTTGTGATGACAAGATATCACCTAAACACATGATATCAATATTGCCTAAACACACAATACTTAAGGATAAACACATGAGAATAGTTAAATTCTCAACTTATCCAAGTTGTGGTATGTGCACTAACATTTTATCCAAATGTTTTACCACCACACAATCATGGCACATCCATGGCATACCAGAGATCCAACATGATAACTGGTTTGAACATCATAAGATCGTCACCTTATAATGTCTACATACAAGTGTTCAATATATGAGAGATCGTCAACTCTTAGACATGAACACAGGGGATTAAACCCATAAAAGTCCTAACATAACAAAGAAGTTTACACATTAAACATCTTAGTGATATGTAAGTACAGATTACAAAGCAAATTACCTTTCTATCATACCTAAACCTTTTCTAAAGTGATCAACCTTCACTCTGGAAAGTGGTTTGGTCAGAATATCTGCAGTCTAATTTCCAGTACAAACATATTCCAATTTGATCACATTTTTGTCTACCATATCTCGCACATAATGGTATGGAATCTCAATATGCTTGGATCTGTCATGGAACACTGGATTTACTGAAAGTTTTATGCAGCTCTGGTTGTCACAATGGATAACAGTAGGTTTCATAGGTTCACCAAACAATCCCACAAGCATCTTCCTAAGCCACGCTGCCTCTCGGGCAGCCATGGAAGTTGCAATGTATTCGGCCTCGGTGGAACTCTGAGCTACAAAAGACTGCTTTCTGCTGATCCAAGATATCATGGCTGAACCTAAACTGAAGCAGCATCCTAAGGTGCTTTTCCTATCAGTCACACTTCCAGCCCAATCTGAATCTGTGAATCCGTGTAGATTTAGATCAACTTTCTCATATTTGAGGCCAAGGTTTAAGGTGCCTTGTAAATATCTCATAATGTGTTTTACTACAACCAGGTGTATCTCCTTTGGCTCACACATAAACTAACTCAAAGCATTAACTACATAACAGATATCTAGTCTTGTGTTTACCAGATACATCAGGGATCCAATCATTTGCCTATATTGAGTAGGATCAGTGGGTTGTGACTCTATTGCTGCTTCCCTAAGTTTATGAAGATTGGTTTCCATTGGAGAGGTCATGGGTCTGCAGTTAAGCATTCCAAATCTCTTCAAAATGTCCAAGGTATACTTGCCTTGGTTTAGTATAATGTTATCAGAATTTTGCCATACTTCCAAGCCTAGGAAGTAATAAAGGAGTCCCAAGTCCTCCATATCAAATTCTTTAGATAGATCTTTCTTGCATTGATCTATAAGGTGATCTTCTCCTGTGATTAAGAGATCATCAACATATAAAATCAATAGTAGCATATCACCTTTGTTTTGCTTGTAGTAGAGATTAGGATCTGCATCATTCTTAGAGAAGCCTAGTTTTGAGAGATAAGTGTCAGTTCTTTCATACCAGGCCCTGGGAGCCTGTTTAAGCCCATAGAGAGCTTTCTTGAGTCTACACACGTGAGACTCTGCATCAAGAATTTCAAACCCTTCAGGTTGCTCTAGGTATACTTCTTCTGAGATCTCACCATTAAGGAATGTTGTCTTAACATCCATTTGATGTGCTTTCCATCCCTTTGTTGCTACAATGGCTAGTACAGCTCTTACTGAGGTATATCTGGCTACAGGTGCAAATGTCTCTTCATAATCTATACCTTCCTTTTGAGAGAACCCTCTAGCTACAAATCCGGCCTTATGTTTTTCAATACTGCCATCTGCAACATGTTTGATCTTAAAAAGCCATTTAGAAGAAACAACAGATTTTCTAGTTGGCCTAGGAACAATCTCTCAAACATCATTCTTCATTATGGATTGATACTCCTCAGACATAGCATCCTTCCAAACTTGATGTTTAAGTGCATCTGATATATTGTTGGGTTCAGTTTTAGAAAGATCATTCATAAGTGCAACATAGCTACTGAATTTGTTAGGCATTTTGCTTTCTCTGAAGGTTCCTAAAGGAGCAGCAAACCTCTGAGCTTCTTCTACAGTTTTGGTGGCCCATAGTGGTCTTTTCTTGAGATTTTCTCTAGGTGGGTTTTGAGTTTCACCTTCAGTTTCCTCAAGATTCTCCCTCTGAAGCTTAGGAATAGGATCTTCATCTATGTTAGGGGTAGGGATATAGGCTTCAGGTTCTATTGAGCTTTGGGCTCTTTTGAAGGCTAAGTCTTCTTCAAAGATTACATCCCTACTCAGTTCAATATTCCTTTGACCAAATATATAGATTTTGTAGGCTTTGGAGGTTTCACTATATCCTACAAGTATTCCCCTTTTTCTAGAAGGCTCTAGTTTTAGTCTTTTCTCTTTAGGTATATGAATATAGACAGGACACCCAAATATCCTAAGGTGGCTGATATCTGACTTTATTTTAGTAAAAACTTCCTCGGGAGTTTTGTCTTCAAGGTGGGAGTGAGGACATCTATTTTGTATATATATAGCAGTGCTTGTTGCTTTTGCCCAAAGATTGGTATTTAGATTCTGATCAAGAATCATGGCTTTGGCAGCTTCTACAATTGTCCTATTTTTCCTTTCAGCTACCCCATTTTGTTGAGGGTTATAAGGTATTGTAAGCTCCCTCTTAATCCCAGTGTTTTTACAAAAATCTTTAAACAAATCTGAGGTGTATTCCCCCCCATTGTCAGTTCTTAAAGTTTTAATTTTGTTTCCCGAGTAGTTTTCTGTTAGTGATTTAAATTATTTAAACCTATTGAGGATCTCTTCTGATTCTTTACACTTCAGGAAGTAGATCCAAGTTTTCCTAGAGTAGTCATCAACAAATATTACATAATACAAAAAAACCCCTAGAGAGGGTACGGACATAGGTCCACATACATCAGAATGAACTAACTCTAAAACTTTGCTTGTTTTCCTAGTACTATTTTGGAAGGCACCCTTAGTATTTTTACCTGGGGCACATCCCTTGCATGCCCCTGAATGATATTGCTTTAACTTGGGTAGACCTGTGACAAGGTTTCCCATTGATGATAAAGCTCTAAAATTCAGGTGGCCTAGTTTTCTATGCCAAACTTCATTAGCATCTGTGGCTTCATGGATTAGGGCTAGGTTGGGCTCTGTGCACAGCTCATACAAATAGCCTTGTCTTTGACCAATGGTTTTAGCTTTCTTGATAGAAGAATTCCTTGGCCAAGCTTTGTTGACGTGTATTTTGTACACCATCATACACAGAATAAAATACCTAAAGGCATCTTATCCTCTCTTGAATAAAGTCTCTAACTACTGAAGATTCGCATGAAGGATCAGTTAGGATGACTCCAATGTTCTGGTTAGTAGGGTCTCTACGTGTGGATAAGCTCCAGTGGTATGATGTGATTTGCTGGAATCACAAGGGGACTTACATCTGATGATTGAACTTCCGATCTGCTTTGCTGGAACACAGGCTCTTACTAGCTTAGATTTGAAAAAATGGAAAAAGGATGAGGGCGAAGAGAAGATCTAATCCTAATACTAAGAATGTAGGAGCAATGATTGATCTTTGATGAAACTCTAACTAGGTCTTGTTTTGACATCGCAGGACCATCTCCACAAGGCTAGTGCGATCTTCAAGGGGAAGCTTTATGATGTTCAAATCATCACTGCAGGCATAGACACCATCAGGTTGATGCATATCAATGAAGAAGCGACAATTGAAGTTAAGCTTAAGCTGAATAATTCCAGTTGACTACGCAAGGCAAGTCTGCAATCAACAAACTGCTAGTAGTATGGATGTACGAATTCCACCATCAATCAAGCACATTTCTTCCACTCATCTAATAACATGAAATCAAATACGAGAAGTATAAAGACCATGCAAATTGTCGAATCGACCCATAAATTTCACCATTTCTTCAATGAAGTTACAAGTCTTTTACAACAACCTCTTGGCAACAATCTTTGCCTTCTCTCTCTACTCTACTCTAATTGCTATTCTATCAACTATATTCTAACTCCTCCAACTACTTACATACTATCTCTAACTCTCTCTCTAATTATCTTCTGATTAGCCTTTACAAAATGAAATGTCAGGGCTTATATAGTGCCCTCAATACAATTTGATGGCTTTGATCAATTCAAGATCAATGGCCAAGATTCAACAATGAAAACCCTAATTAGGGTTTGTTACAACCATTACATAACATTTAATGCTTGACCAATGATAAAATTGTATTGCTTGGACACATGTCCCCTCTAGAAAAATCGACCAATGGATAGCCGGGGTAGGTACATCGGAGTTTGTGCCACCTTCCATGAGTTAAGTACATTGAATCTGGACATGCTGAGGTGGACCTCACTGATTGGAGAAATGATGACTAGGACGCCACCTCACCTCATTTGACACTTGTAACTTGGTAGATATTCAACTTGATGTTGTTGAGAAGCTTGCTTTAATTAATTCATCTGGAACTATTTACTTCTTCAACGAGCCCTTGTTCTAACTCCTTGTGTCCTTGATGTGCAGGATGATGATGTACCTCGCCTTGGAACGCTGGATTGGGGAAGTCGCCCTTGATGAAGTTGGTCCAAAGAAGGCCGTCCTTGTCGATGCTAGGCTGGATCGAAGAAGGTCGTCCTTGTCCTTGCTTGATCGTCCTGGCGAAGATCGTCCTTGATTCGGCTTGATTTTCCTTGATGAGATCTCCATTTGATGCCTACACAACATTTCAAAATTAGAAACATGATTTTGCAATATATAACATAGATTAGATTAAGTTTTAGGAAACTTCATAATAAATCCTTGAGTTATTATTTCCTAAAAAACGATTGGGCTACTGGAATTCAAAATTTCAAAATTCAAAATTTAAGCTATGACGATCAACGTTCAAAATCAAAACAATAAATCCATATCGCCATACCTCTCTTGAGAGCTAACACTAGAATGCAAAATGAGGAATTTGCCTAGGCAAAATTAACGTTAGAAGCCTTCAACGTGATCTTCAAGGATAAGGAACGTCCTCTTTATCAATTCGCCACCCTTGGAGTCTTTGATGTGTTCTTCAATGTCCTTGGCAAGTTCGCCTAACTTGAAACTCAAACTCCTTTGATAATGCTTGTGCCTTCCTATTGATAAGACTCGCACCTTGAACACAATTCGCACCTCCTCTTGAATGATAATTTCGCACTTCCTTTGTATACTCCAAATCGCATATGAAAAGATGATAAATGATGATGTGAAAATGAAATAAACTACTCCTCCTTTATAGGCGCTCACCTTCATATTGACCCTAGGCCGACTTTGGTGAATAAGGCAAATTTAAAATAAACTTAAAGGCCGACCCTTGTAAAATGAAACAAATTTTAAATCAAGCGCCCCATTTTTATTTATAATTAATTAATTTAATGCCTATAATTTTAAATAAACTTGATTTTTAAAAGGCAAAAATTAATTAATAAAGGCCCATGCGCTAATTTTAAATGCTATTTTAATTGAATTTTTTAAACCTTATCGATTTTTAGCATTTAAATAAATTCAAAAATGTTTGAGCGCCCAAAATTTGAAAATGGAAAAGTGCAAACCTCATCGCCCTGGTCCCTGACTGAGGGACAGGAGCGAAATTTCAATTTGGTCTTGATTCTTGCACTTTTGACGTTTAAAATCTCCATCCTTACGTTGGAATTGGCATTTTTGCTAGGAATTTCAAACTTGGGTGACTTGACCTTGCAAATGAGTACCTCTTGAGGTGATATCGCTCTGGTCCCTTGGAGAGGGACAGGAGCGATCCCTATGTTCTTACTTGAAATTCTTTGTTCTTGATTTTAACTCCTCGTTCATTGCCTTCCAAACAACGATCTTGATCCTGTGCGACCTTGCCTCGTCATGATTTTGAAGAAAAGTGAATGATCTTGTGCAAATCGCCCTGGTCCCTGGCTGAGGGACAGGAGCGATATAGGTCCCTTGGTTCAATTGATGACCCTTTGACGTTTGAAACCTTTACATATCGTTTTCTTAAGACACCTTTGATACTTTGCAACTTCGTATAATCCTGACTTGGCATGATTTTTGCATGAATTGGCAATTATGGTGAATATCGCTCTGGTCCCTGCCTGAGGGACAGGAGCGAACTTCAATGTCCTGGGCTCATGCTTGCTTCCATCAACTTGTAATTACTTTCATAATGTAGAATGAGGTCCCTTTGATCCCCTTGGACACTTGATACTTGTTAAACCTTCAAAATCTAGGCCCTTATGAAGATTTCGCTCTGGTCCCTGCCTGAGGGACAGGAGCGAACTGGGATATTTGGTGCAAATCCTTCAATTTGGCGGTCTTTGTGACTTTGTTTACCATCGAGATACCTCAAAAATGTCCTTGCCTCCACGTATCCGGACTTGGAGTGGTCTAAAACTTGGGATGAAGGCAAGATAACTAAGATATCGCCCTGGTCCCTGGCTGAGGGACAGGAGCGAATTTGTACTTTCAAGCTCAACTACACTTTGCCACCCTCAAAAATTATCTTCAACAGTTTTGTTGTGCCCCATCTTATTCATCTTTGGCTTGGAAATCATTCGAACTTGGCAAGAAATTCATCTAAGACAAAAATCGCTCTGGTCCCTGACTGAGGGACAGGAGCGCCCAGGCCAATATAGGTCTCATTTGGTGTCTTGCAATCTTCAATTTTGTCTTCAACGAATCCGTAACCCCGTCTTTGCTTGCCTCAAACCCTAAACTTGCTTGATCTTTGCCTGAATTTTGCCTTATAAGAAATTTCGCTCTGGTCCCTGACTGAGGGACAGGAGCGATTTTTGCAATTTGGTCCACTTTCTTCATGTTTGTGTCTTCAAATTATATTCAAATGGTAAAATGCACTTCCTTGGACCTCTTCAAATCGTCAAGTTGTTAAAATCCTGCAAGGACAAGGCAATTTTGAATTTCAAGCTCCGGTCCTTCAGTGAGGGACAGGAGCGAATTTTGCTCTCCAGGCCCAAATGCTTCACTTTTCACCACGAAATGTCTTTGCTAGGGAAGATATCATCCTGCTTCATGCTATGAATAAAAGTTAATGTCCAAACAAGGTCTAAAAATGTGCATATGAATAAAATCGCTCTGGTCCTTCAGTGAGGGACAGGAGCGAATTTGACCTTCTAGGCAAAAACTTCATCATTTTATTGTTTTTGATCAAGTCTGGATGCTCTATCATGCTCATTTCGTCCTTCACCATGCCTTTGATGTCTCAATTCGTCCAAACAAGGTCAGGAATGGCTCAAATAAGTATTATCGCTCTGGACCCTTGGTGAGGGGCAGGAGCGCTTCGCCTTGGTCCTCCTGGGAGGGACAGGAGCGAAATTTGACTTTTCGAACTCTCTATCAGGATAACTTTTATGGAATATAACATTTCACTTATACTTTAAGTTATATTCCATATATACTTTCAGGATGTTTGAGAGTGGTTTCAGACCTCCAGGAGTTATATTGCAAAATCTAGTTTTTGGAGGTTTTTTCAGTTTCCAGACTTAGTCAAATTTCAGGATCAGGACTTTCAGACTTAGCCAAATTTTCAGGATCAAGACAGACTTAGCCAAATTTTCAGGATCAAGACATCACTCAAGCCGGACTTGCTTATCCATGTGATCACCTGGGCGACACTCAAAATGCAAAGGCTAGCTTTACAAAACCCTAAAAGACCAAAAAAACAAACCCTAAAAAGCAAAAAACATGGGTCCCCATTTGCAATGGGGCGATGTGTGAAAACGTCACAACAGGTAGACCTGTGACAAGGTTTCCCATTGATGATAAAGCTCTAAAATTCAGGTGGCCTAGTCTTCTATGCCAAACTTCATTAGCATCTGTGGCTTCATGGATTAGGGCTAGGTTGGGCTCTGTGCACAACTCATACAAATAGCCTTGTCTTTGACCAATGGTTTTAGCTTTCTTGATAGAAGAATTCCTTGGCCAAGCCAACACTCTGTTGTCCATGAAGGTCACTCTGTATCCATTATCCTCTAGTGCTGATATAGAGACTAGATTTCTCTTTATGCCAGGGACATATAGTACTCCTTTGAGTTGCAATGATATGCCTGTCTTCAATTTGATGGTGCAGGTTCCAATTCCTCTGACTGTATGTGTGGAGTCATCTTCGATGGTCACTTCCTCATCATTCTCCTCTATCATGGAGTCTAGCACTTCTCTAAACCCTATAATGTGTATGGATGAGCCACTGTCGATCACCCATGAGTTAGCCTTGTTTGAAGCTTGGTTTGTCAGTGCTGAGTAGAGTACATGATTCTCAGAATCATCTTCTCCTTTAGTTTTTCCTGCCTTGGCAAATGTAGCTGGTTTCCCTCGTCAGCTGTAAGAGGTGTAAAAGAAGATTTGCTTTCCAGAGAAGGAAACAAGTCAACAGGAGTATCATACTCCCAACCAGCTGACAAACTGCTAGTCGCCTGTGAAAACAATGATGGAGTAATATCATGAGTCAAATCACAACTCTCTGGTGAATCTTGCAGTGTCACAGTAGAACACTATACTATATTTGTCGATGATGATGTCTGTGCCACTCTCAATCTATCAGAAAGCTCCTCCAATCTGGAGTTCGCTTCCTGAAGGGACAACTGGGTATCCTCCCATGCAACAACAATTGCCTCAAGCTCCTGAGAGAGGATATCAACTTCCTCCTCTTCCCTCAACAAAGCACCATAACTAATAAAAACCCTCTGAAGGAGATAATCTTGGTAAACCACTAACTGTAAATACTCATGCTTCAGTATCCCAATGGCTCCATAAAGAGCATGAAACTCTGGTAAGGAAAAATCATTGCTGCCCTACTCATCAATCATGAGGGTGCTCCAACTATGTGTAGCCAACAACTGGCGAGCGACATCGAAATGCTCAAGAACTGTGTCTATACTCCTGTCATCAACCTTGAGTTGTCCAATCAGGTGATGAGGAGTCCGAGAATGTTGGCTCTCTTGTAACTGTACAAACTCAAAATCTACATTGTGGAAAGAAGTTGTATCTGTATCCTGTACCTCTCTGTAGTCAACATCGTGTATGCACTTGGCCATGGATACAACCTCATCCAAAGTACTGCTGCTCTGTGCCTCTGAGAACACCACATCCGTCAATGATGATACTGCTGAAAATGCACTGTCATCACTCTCTTCTGCATCCCATGTGTCCGCACAACCCACTGGCTCACGATCCTGGGATCTAGTGCTACTAAGAGAACATACTGGGCTGGACTCTAAGGTCTGATCTATAAAATCAGAATCATCATGATATGAGTTCTCAACATTCAAAGCATCATTGGTACCCGAATTTTGAATACCTTCATGTGACAGCCCATTGGCACCATCTTGTACAAGTGTAGACATTGATACCTCAAGCTGATGCAAAGGTACCTCACTGCTGTCATGAAAATCAGAATTGCTAACCTCTAAATCAATTGCCTCTTGGGAAATCCCCTGCACGGAAGGTGAGGACAATTCATTATCCAAAGTTGTCCTAATGTCTCCTTGAGTTGAATCCACATGTCTAACAAAACCATCACATAAATTCTTGTCCCACTCATCGGAACTTGAGGGCACCAAAACATTCTTATGTAGAGGTATATTACCCCTAAATGAAAGTTCTCTGTCCATTCCTGATTCTTGCAACCTTGATTCTTCTTTCCTTCTTTGCCACTGATCTGAACTTGTAGCTACCAAGTTATCTTTGTCTGCTCCGGGTACACCCATAAATTGTGTGAAGGAAAGGAGCTCACGTATCATCTTAGGAAGAGAACAATACTGATGATACCTGCTCATAACTGTATCATTAAATATTTTGGCAGGAGGCATCCTACTTTTACATGTTGAAGAAGATGAAACTTTTGAGTGCCCAATTTTAGTTCTAGCCATGGTATTTACCTGTAACTAAACTGATATCCCAACGGATCCCGGAGGTCGAAATGAAGTTTGTTCTCCACAATTTTGGGACTTTGGCCAACGTATTGTCTTACCAGCTGTCAACTGTAAGCATAAATGTGTAGGCTGACAACTACCCAGTTGCTGATATGAATTATCAAAACCTTTTATCAAATACCCAGATGCTGGAATGAATTATCAGAACTTTTTATCAACTACCCAGATGCCGAAATGAATTATCAAAACCATTTATCCAGTAGCCAGATGCTGAAATGAATTATCAAAACTTTTTATCCAGTACCCAGATGTGACAATTTCTCATGAACCCTAAAGGCTGGCAGGATGTAGGCTCTGATACCACTGAAAGATCCCTGATGGATCCCCTTGCTGATCCGCTGTAATTTTTAAAATAATAAACTATATTTTTCCTGTGATTTTGCTGATGGTCTTACAGAATAGAGAGAAGTTGCAGAATGTTAGGTTTCTTTTTGTATTTTTTTGAATATATAAGCAAGTAATGAATAAAGAACAACAAATAAGGAAGGAAGCTGAAACAAGTAAGAACATTCAATTAAATCAGAATTGATACAAATCGTACCAAGGAGATTTCTGATTTATAATATCCAGATTATTCCCTACGCACTGGGGATGTGCTTACATCCAATAATGGCACCAACTGAAGGGTAGACGATGAACACAAACCAAGAACACCAGCTATGGCTGAATGAAAGTCTTCACCAATTCCAGCGTAAAGTGTACCTGCTATAATGGTGGCATCAAGCTGAAACAATCACGCCCCAGCTGGGAAATTCAACCACCCTGCTGAAACCCTCACCAAGCAATTTGAATCTCCACAAGGAATAGAGCATACACTCTGACCAATAATGCCAATGCCAAAAGAATCCACTGCCAATCAATAGTTGAGGGCTACGTCCCAGCCAGTACCAATCATGGGGTTTGCGTCCCAGATTGAAGAATTGTTCTACGAGAGCATTATCGCACCAAACAAGTTTTCAATATGTAAAAAATAATGAGAAATTAGGTTTCCTTCTCCTTATATCTCTTTCCTTCCAAATCGAACCCTAAAGATATATGAAAAGTGCGCTTTAATATAAAGTCATCTTTCCCAATATTGGGCGCCCAAGTATAGAAAAAACACCACTTTTTCAATATAAAATAACTCCAAGCGCCAAAAGGACCCTGGCAAGCGAAAATCATTTAGAAAAGTTCAAGACCTTTCCAACAAGCTATAACACATGGGCATACGAATCCAGATGAAGCCAAAAACCCCTTATTACTCCGAAATGGCTATAGACATAGCCTTATTTAAAATATTAAAACGCTAACTTAGGAAATATTTAAATATATTAAAAATATAACCCAAATAGCTACAGAAAGCTCGAAACACACCAAAAGCCTGAAACTGAACCTGTCACCTGTCTGTGACTGATGTCGGAAATCATGGATCAACTGGCAGTCTCATCCCTAAAATCTAGGGATGCTCCTAGAAACTAGGAAACACACCCAAATCTCCTGAAACTGAAACCATCTGAAAGGTCATGAATAACCTCACGACTGGCAACTGTCACGACCTCCTAAAATTTAGGGATATCCCCTAAAATCAAGGAACTGCTCCAAACTGGCTCCAAACTGCCTGTAAAGCCAAAATCCAGTCACTATATGCACTAAATGAGTCCCAATCAACCTCTACTAGCCTACGAGACTCCAATGATAGGCCAACTCCTCCATCTCTAATGTCCACTCTAGAAAGGGGACATGACAATTTGCAAGGTTATTAGAAGATTTTGTCAGTGATTGAAGAGGAGCTTATTTTTGGGTTGTACCATCTCCCTTTCCAAGAAGTGCCATTTACTGCAAACTCTTGCGGGTATATCTTTGAATTTAGTACATCTTTTCCTTGCTGTTTTGATGACATTCCTCATATTTTTCAGGCTGTATGAATTTAAGGAGGGATCAAACTATAGTTTAAAAGGCTCCATACAATATTGGTGCTTGATTCTTGCTTGTGAAGGGTGTGAATCTTCATAGTTCCAAGCGTTGCCTGTTTGAGGGGTAATCTTTGTTGTCTAGAGGCGCTTTGATACATTGAATCTAATGATAACTGTTTGTGACTGCACATTTAAGGTTTGATTGCTCAAATAGGGGTTGAACCACAAGCTGTAGATTATTGTGACAGACCTACAACTACCTTTTCATCATTGCCAGATGTGATTGGAAATCTTGCCAGAGGTGGAATGAGGCGAAATAACAATTTGGAATGTCTTCCATGCTACAAATCGTCCTTTAATAGCATCATCAGCTTGTACGCCAGTCTAAAGTGACTTGAACAGCAGTTTGAAAGGAGCAAACAGACCTGTATCAGTCTACCTACTAATATTTTCTCAAGGTAATGGTTGTTAATGTAATGTCCCCATTTTTCCTATGATCACTCAGTTGCATAGTTTTGCATGTTAGTCATCTCCGCAGGCAAATTCACAGTGTTGGGAGATGATGGGTTAGCCAAAGGGGACCTTTACTTAGACAAATATTACCTTGGTGGGGCTTTTATAATATTAAGTTATAAAGTTACTTTTTCTAAATTTGGAAAAAGTAAATTAAAGTGACTTATAAGTTACTTTATATTTTAATAAATGACTTATAACTTTTCCCATGGCACGACCCCCTAGGTGAAAAAATAATTTATTAAAAGGTGGTCAATTTTAATGTGATGTGGACCCTTGAGCAGATCGAACTTATGGGGGAGAGGAAAGATTCCATTGGAATCTTATTTTGATGCCTTTAGGGGTTTGACTTGGGAGAGAAAGGCATAAGTGTGATTTTGGATTCATTATTGAGCATTCTTTGGTGATTATTTTATTTCAATTTTCTCTGCAACATTCTGCCATAGCAGATACAGCAGCTCCGTGGCCAAATTGAAGACGAAAACCCTTGGTTCAGGCAGGTTGGACGATACCCCAGCCAATATTCTTACTCCAACACTCAGAAAAAGACAAATTTCAGGTCAATTGAGGATCGATCCATGCAGATTGTGGATCAGAATTGCAAGGAAGGCAGGAAAGGTCAGATCTGAGCACTTGGGGTGGTTTTAACAGCAAGAAATAACACACTAATGCCAGCCGTACAGCTTCTAGAGCCAGCCATACCACTTTATCTTGCCTGAAATTCATTAAAAATAAATTGAAGGGTTTACCTTTGCGTTTTTTGTACAAATCTCATTGACAGCATTAGGAATAAATATTAGAATCATTCTTTCAGGTTTGTGAAGCAATTAGAGAGAGTTATGAGCAAATCAGTGGGGAAAATTGCCCAAATTTGGTGAAGTCTCCTGGGGGCCTGAAAGAATCAGCAGCAAATTGGTCTATTTGTGTTAGATTTGTTTTTGGTAATTATTAGTTAGAGGAATAAAACTCCTTGGAGCTGTTAGAACACATTGGTAGCTCCTGTAGCAGCATCTGGACTCATTTCAACTAATAAAGCAGCCATTCAAGCAAGCATTGGACTAGTGGTAGGCCAATTCTAGCTTCTGATGTTTATATATCTGATTTTAGATGTTTGATAATTTGCTGTCAATAAATCAGTCATCTCTAAATTCCTATTTCAGTACTAGTTCTTTCTTGCATTGCAATTATATTTCATTTTGGTTTCCAAATCTCAAACATAAAACACCAAAAGGTATAAAACCTCAAATTGTCAAAAAACTTTAAACAAATTCTCGCTGTCAAAGATTCAAGTTTGCAACAAACCAATCAGATTTGAGCACAGTCCTAAACGGCATCTTTCAGTTAATTTGTTGTAGGTGGGCTTTGTATACATATTGGAGGTGTCTAGGGTTGCAATCCTACTCCAAGCTCAATAAGAGTAAGAACTGAAGTGATTGGTGAGTTTAAATGATCATTTGCCCTTGCTGGATCAGCCATACAGTTAGTCAAAATCAGAGTAATCAGACCTATTTTAGTTTGTCCTGCTCATCAATTGATAGTCTTTTATCAGCATTTTAAGGTGTGTTGAGTGGAATTTGAAGGGAGTTTTCAGTCATCGAATTGTGAGTATGTTTGGACACATTGACATTGTGATTTGAGTGACTTAACAGCAATGATATCAGTCTGATATGTTATGAACAGCAGAAAAGGTGCAATCAGACCTGTAGCCACCTATTATACTTCCCACTTCAAGGTCTTACATTGTTATTTCAATTGTTAGGTTATGTGGGTGCATGACACTTGCAATCATTTCAGTATAACAGCAGTCATTTACCACAGAACATATTATCAGCTTTTATCAGCACCGTTATTATAATCAGCACTTAATGACATCTGATATCATTGTTGACATGTTAATGTTCAGCTTGCATGCTGTCAAAAAAAATTAAAAAAAATTGAGGGTGGCTATTACGGGAACCTATCAATCTTGCATTTCACATATCACAAGATAAGGTTCTCCTTCATCCATGCTGGAAATTGGATGAGAATCAATTTTTTTTTTTATTGATATGAACTGAGAACTTAAGCATCTGTATCTGATCCTCAACTCCCTTTGTTGCTTATTATTCAAGCTTTTGAATAAAGAATTTGTTAAACTAATGCCCACCCAAATGGCCAACTACAAACTGTTGCCATAAGATGCAGTCTTCACCAGAAAGCTACTGGAAAAAAATGTTGCATAAAAAATGAACATCTCATCTAAAGAAAAAAGTAATTGAGTAACTAATATGTAGAAAGATTTTCAAAACTATACATAAGGAAATGAATCAAAAGAGGAAAATAGTATTTACACACCAAATAGACGTGCCAACTTGTTGCTTTAGCCTGCCTTTAAATTGCTTGTTTTTTCTATGCTCAAGCACCCAAACAACTAATCCTGTGAAAACGACAAAAGCCAGCATTGTAAACCACAGAGCTGGTGTAAATGGTTTCAAGAAAGACCATGCTTTCTCTGAGGAATAACCCTTCTGACGAACTACAACAACCAGCCCAGCTGTTACATAAGGTTGTGTAAAATCAACTCTTTGCAAGCGAGCTGGTGTGATAGGTATATCTCCTATTGCCGCATCATATTCCTGCATGACAAGAAGAAAGACTTGAATTATTCAGATCACATTTTATGCTACTGGCATATCAGAAAGCATGAAAGAAATGATTGACATAGAAAATTTATATGACATTTATGATGCATCTTTTAGAGACAATATAACTTGTCGAGGTAGTATTGCTCAATATTATTCCTAGATACTAGCTCCATAAAAATGCATAATTTACAGTAGTTAAATAACCATAGACACCTAAAACCTTGCCTCTTTTGTGAAGTAATATCTGAAACATTCTTCAGATACAGCATTTATAGATTGTTATAAGCCCAAGACCTATATAAGATACATCTTGCCTAGTAAACAGATTTCACATTTTTCAAACTGTATTCTTTAGTCATTCCATTGAATTCAAAGAAAAGCACATGACCTTGGACATCTAAATCTTTCTAAATGTTTCAGATTTTAATAATATCAGTTTGATTTTTTTTTACTTATATTACTCTGAAAATAAATATAGCTAAAAATGACTTGTATGCTAATCCTCTAATCAAGTTTCAGAATGTACACCTGGTCAGCAATCTTCTCGAGAAGATAGTCAATATTGAGGGTTGAGTTTCCATTCCCAAGAGGTATAAAAGTATAACTGACATTATAAGGAAGATATGCAATAGCAGCTTCAAATACATCTATAATGAAACCATGAAAATTTGTTGCATTGCTCCTGTCTACTGTAGCAGAGACTAACCCTCTCTGCATGGCATCTTTAGGAAATGCAACCCGCAGAGGCCTTAAATATTTTTGAGAATACCAGTCATGAGGATTTTTGGAATGACCTCTAGACCAAATATCATGACTCACACTTTGATACCTTGTAGCTGCCCCAGATACTATGTGACCAATACCCTTGCCATTTACATCTGAAAGAATTGGATAGTATCCAGTTTTTTCTTTCCACTTCCCAACAATAAGCAGTTTCTTGTGAGTAAATTTCACAACTTGAAAGCAAGTGCCCACTCGTTCCCCTCTTGTATCCAGTTTCACAAGTCCTGTTGCACCTGAAAATTTAACATTCAAAATCTCATTTAAAAGAAACTGTCCATTTTCAAATACCTTAAACTTTGATATACCAACTCTTCCGCTTGCAGCTGCATGCAAAGAAGCATGCGTAAAAGACAAATTTCTATGCTTTCCCAAGAAATCATGCAGAGCTTTTGCAACTGTCCATATTGCATCATATGCATAAAATCCATATGCTTGTAGTGATCGATCTGTTACATGTTTGTCTCCCAGCTTGCTCCTCAATTCAGATTGAACAGATTTAAGCTTTGAAGACATTGGCATATAGCTTCTCACACCAACAATGCTATGAAACTCCTTCCAGAGATCAACATCAGAGGATACTGCATCCAAAGTCCTTGTAATTGCATCTGTGGTTATCCACACGTGACCTCCATCAAGCAAGCTCAAGTTATGGGCAGCAGAAAGTACACTTTGCCCAAAACTAGGTTGCATATGGACTACAAATACTTTAGATTTTATGTGCTGTAGTTGAATTAGATTATGGTACAGTTCTAACACATCTAGATTGGGATGAAGTGCTACTTTGTACAAAATTTTACATTTATAGGGCTCTAGTGCACCACTTAAGGAATCAATAGCATTCCACCCAAGATTGTCATCTGTGAATAAAACCACTACCTCTTTCCATCCATGATTGCCAATAATGCTAGCAACTGCTGTCATCTGCACGTCGTCGTTAAATACCACCCTTGTGAAATAAGGATACTGTATTCGTGATAGTGATGGATCTGTTGCTGAGAATGAAACCAAGGGAACACGAACTGCTTCTGCCACCTTACCAATTGATTGGACTACAGCTGATGTTTGAGGCCCTACTATGGCAACCACTTCTTCTTCAAGTAACTTCATTGCTGCACATAATAAAAACAACCTCTTCTCAACCAACTCAGAAAATTAACCAGATTTGAGCAAATATTTAAGGGACTATAAGGAAAATAAGAATGCTTAAATTATGATATAGTGGATCTAGGAAATTTATTTAATAAACTGAAGTTACCTGAAAGATCAAACCAGGGAGCAGGTATGGTTTCAGAAATAAGGATGGTGTTGGAAATTCCCCCATCCACTAAAGGTGAACTATGAGTTTTAAATTCCCCATTGACTAAAGGTGAACTATGAAATTTAAAACTTTTTTTTATTACAAATGTAAGTTAGAATATTACCAACAAAAATCCACTCAAAATGGTACTAGCATACCTATCTTTAGAAGAATATAGGTAAAGTACGCCGAAAATATCATATTTGTTCAATATTCCATATAAAGAATTATTAAATTATTATATTGTAATTAATATTCTAGCCATGCTTTCCTTCTATTTGTGTGTAAGTGTTGAGGCTACATGTGGGGTGTTTGGGTGGAATGAGTACCTAGGGGTGTGACGGTACTGTGCTGCGCATGGGACTGGTGTTTGCAGTCCATTTTGGAGCAGGTTTTGTGTTATTTTCTGCCTATTTTCTCTTCACTTTGGGTGCCCTTTTTGGGCTTTTTTTGTGTTGTGGGCTTCCTCTAATAAGGGTTGGGTCCGGGGTTTGGATTTTGTGGTGTCCCCTCGTCTGTTATGGAGGAGAGTGGTGTCTCTACGAGGCCTTTGGTATTTGATAGCATGGGCTCTGTAGAGCCATCCTCATCGCTGCATGCAAATGCCATTGGGCATTTGAGCAAGTTGTCATCTGGTGTTGGTTCTTCTTCAGAGACGGGGCTTCAAAAATTAAGAAAGTGAATGGTTGTTTACAGAGAAGCCAGGATCGTCCTGTGTTGCTAGTTTAACCTGAATCAGTTTCAATGGATGTTGCTTATCTAAACAATCACGCTCTTATTTGCAAATTTATGGGACTTCAACTTTCTATACTTGATTTGGAATCTTGGGCGTAGCGAGTATGGAACCTTGAAAGAGATATGGAGCTTATGATGGCCGCAAACAACTACTTTTTGGTTGTTTTTTCATGCATGGTAGATAGAAATAAGGCCATTGAAGGAGGTCCTTACTTCCATACTGGGCACATTAGACCCCGTTCAAGTCCCTTTGCTTCTTTAGTTGTCCTAGTGAAGAAGGACGAGACTATGAGGATGTGGAGTTGGATTATCTGTGATAACAACTTTGCACACATTTCTAATAAGGAAAGTATTAATCTTACACATGTAACTTATGACAAAAAATGTAGGTATGTTATTGTTGCTTGGAAATTCTTATAGCTATTTAGTACTAAGCATTAAGTTCAATTGAAAACGATTTTGAAGGAACCAAGAACTTCATATCAAGTCACCATCTAGTTAGTATAAAGTTACATTAGCTGCAGTGGCATTAATGTCCCATCTCATTGCCACTTGTATAGAAATCTAAAGAATTTTCTTACTCAATTTTCAAAATCTTGGCTACATGGTAATCATATCAATTCAATGTTTCTAATAAAACTTCTCTTGTCGTAAAATCAGAATTGATTGAGTACAATTCAAAGGACCAGTACATATTCAATATCTAAAAATATATACCTGCAGTAACACCTTGTAAAGTGTTACAATTGTAGTCCATAATCTTCAACAATATATTTGTACCACGTAATATCTTTTGTTCTTGGTTAATTCTTTGTACAGCAAATTCTAAAGCAATCTTGCTGATCCTCCCAATTGTTGAATTTAGCGATAGAAGGGCCCCAACATTAATCATCAAAGGATGTGATTGATGCTGAAGGGGCAATGCAATTGCAAGAGAAAATAACAAGATATTCATGAATAAAACTAGGAAGCACCGAAGGCATTGCATCTGTCGCATGCCAATCCAAGAGAGTATAAAACCTGAGACATAACAAGTACAACATTATTTCATCAATTTTCAAAGATACAACAATCTTTGTGAGAATATTTAGGACACAACTAATGTAAATTATAGAATTGTAGATACGGTCAACAATACAATAAATTTTGTGCTAAATTTCTCTGGAGCAGTTAATTCTAATTTTAGCTGTAATATGTAGGTCAGAATAAAATTCACAAAATCATAACAAGAGCCTCATTTTAGAAAACTTTCATTACTTGGTGCTAAGCAAAAATCAAATAAAGGATACTCCAATTATATGTTTTTTTTAGTGACTTGGTCAAAAATGAATAACTCGAAATTAAAATATGTGAATTCCTTTATTTAGTGGTGAAGTATCTCATTTGCAAAAGAAAAGACTTAGAAAGTTGTATAGATCTAAATTTCACCTGCAATAAAATTGTCGCCCAGTAAAATAAATCTTTTTAAACTATTCCTCAGCCCCATAGTAATTTTGACTGGATTTTGAATTCTCCAAATGTAATGTCCCTATCCATTTTTTTTCAATAAACTTGCTAATGATGTCAATAGGCATTTCATCAAACACTTTGCACCCAAGATATTATGAAGAACTTATGAACACTTAGAGCAGCTGAATCTTAAAGTCTAAATCAATCATTTCAATTTATCATAAACTCATTCCAACATTCATAAAATATCTAAGGCATTTTTGTCAGACAGACAGCAATTTCAACATTGCTGGGAAAAGTTATATAAATATTACTTAGAGATAATTCTGACCTTGAACTGCTGCAAGTTGTTGCAGGGTTCTGTTGGCTAAAACAAGATGTGCTTACCTCCACAGAGTACTGCTCTTACATTCAACTCTTGTTACAGTTTTGGTGCAACTAGGAAAGTAACTCATAGTAACATGTCTGGCTGTAGTTGCATACAAATTCTCCTCCAACTCTGATCCAATTTCCTTACACAAAGGCTGTAGGTAAACAATAACTGAAAACTAATCCCCTGTCCTTAAAATGTAGCTGTAAATACCTGTTGATAATGCTGATCTGATAATAAATGTTACTGAGAATGCAGATACTGCTGTCTCATTTAATTAATATCCTGAAATTCTAAAAAACGCTATTAAATGCAGATTTCTGAACCTTACTATACCCACTACAGTGGCATTAATCTCCTTATAACTCACCACTAAAGAAATAAACAGAACTGGAACTGAACTTACTCTGATTGTTGCACTATGGATTAGATTTTTGGGTTTATAAATGAAGAATTCAAGTCTGCCACTTCATACGTTCCACATACAATCCTTCAGCTGGGTAGCTATAAACTCACATCAATACTCTTGACTGTAGTTACAAGGCTCACCTGGACTCACCAAGACTCGGTGAGTCTCAAGGTGAGTGGGTCAAGATGAGTCCTAGGGACTCGGGACCAGGGTACCCAATAAGTCTTGGAGACTTGCCAAGTCTTTTAGACTCGCCAGACCCAACAATTCTCATAGGGTAGACTCGGCCACGGTAGAAGAAAAAAAAAAAAATTAAAAAGAGAATAAAAAAAATGTGAAGTGCTAATCCAATATTTTAGTTACTTTCTTAAAGAAACTTACAACCTTTCAATGCTTGTTTTGTTTATGACATGCCCATCTAGGATTTACAAAAAAAAATATGAAAATGGTGTGCACCATGAAGGTCTGTGTGGTTCTAAAAGGTTTCATTTGGACTTGGTGGTGGGGACTCAGACCCTTGATCCCGCCTTGTATAACAACTGAGAACATGTGAAGGGCACTGCTCACATACCCCAAGAGGGATTTGCCTCTTAACCTTGTTGGGGGAACTGCCCTTGACCCTATTGGTGCATTGCCCCTTAACCCCATTGGGGGCACTGCCTTGACCCTATTGGGTGCATCACCCCAAAACCCCAAGGAGGGGTGTTGCCCCTCAACCGGTGTTGCCTCCAAACCCTCATCAAATGATAAGTCTAGCCAAGTAATAGACCAATGATAAATCATGATAGAATCTACAAAATACATATCCCTTGTTGCAATTCTTTGCATCTCCATAGTCAAAGCCACAATCAAGGATTATCTTGTTTCATGCATTAGACAACTTGTTTAGTATACAAGGACTCTGTAATGTCCCTTTCTTGGACCTCACATGCCAAGCCCCAATTGCACGGCCAGCAACTGGAAACTGTACGGCTGCTTATTGAAATGAAATATGCTGCTAAAAGGGGCGTCTAACCTGATTTGCCCTTTCCTTATTGAAAAATCTGCAATGTCTGAAATAAAGAATCTTTGTTGAAGCACAATAAGACTCTTGAATGAAGCCTTCAAATTGCAATAATTCAGCTGATCTTCCACAGCCTCACAATCACAGATCCACGAAGAATTTTCGTTCTCCAATGGCCAAACCTCTGAAACCCTTGTCAAGGAATTCTACATAGCAAAATAGAAGCAATGTCAAATAATCAATAATAATCCATGAATTTGACTTGCTTTGCCTTATAACACCCAAAAGGCACGATTTCCAAGAAAGTACGCCCTATTGCAATTTTAAATACATTAAAATGTATTTAACTTACTTTTCCATAGTTAAAATTCATCTTAGGCGTACTTTATGATTTAAGTGATTAAAAATCACTTTATAACATTTAAGTGGCTTTAATATTTTATAAAGTCACTTGATGACTTTATAATATTCATATAAGTTAATTTAATAACTTAACCACTAAAATATTAATATCTCCCTCAATATTCAGTCTTTTGACGTGTCGTCTGAAGCTGGAGTCAACACTGAATAATCCCCATGTGTCCAAGTGCCCTGACTAAAAATAGCACTATTGTCAGATTGACTTACTATAGATAGTAAGTCCCTCAACTGAGCCCACACACTGACTGCTAAGGCCCTGGAACCGAACCCAAGACTGAACTGAAGAAGTGGAACTGCCACTGAGACTCTATCCAGAATGTTAGCCTACGAGAGTCCAAAATAATAGGCTAACCCATCAGTCACTAAGACTGACTAGAGTGGGGACATTACAAATATGCTTCCTCACTCCTCGCTTTGATTCTCTAATCAGACCTGGAAAAAAAGACATTTTGAATCATATTGATGAAATAACAAAATTAACTGAATCAATACACCCCCTATCATACTAAAAGACGAATTTCGGAATTTTTGAGTGCAAATGGAGGAGGTTCACTCCTGCAGGGGAGCAATGGAAGCAACTTTCGCTCCTAGAAGGGAGCAATGGAAGAGAAATTCGCTCCAATCAGGGAGCAAAGGAAGGTCTCTAATATTCAGCCCACATAACTAAATTTCATCAATCTTACTTTCTTATGCCTTAATTTTATCATATTTCATATCCAAAATGCTTCAAGTGATCATCAAAAGTGCATAGGGGGCAATTTCGCTCTCATGGAGGAGCAAAGGAAGGTGATTTCGCCCCTGAGAAGGAGCAATGGAAGCACATTTCGCTCCTAAAGGGGAGCAATGGAAATCATTACAATTTTGACACTAGGCTCAGTTTTCATCCACTTGCCCTCCATTCATCAACTCATACCTTGTGATTTTGCTACCTATGCATTTGATTGTGTCAAATTGACTTCAAAGAAGGTTTTAAAATCAACGTCTCTCTCATGAGAGAGCAAAGGAAGGGAAATTTGCTCCAATTAAGGAGCAATGGAAGTGTTTTTCGCTCCTAATCATGAGCAAAGGAAATCACATTAAATCACTTCAAATTCGCCATCAAGCTTGGTTTCACCAACTCATGTCTTAGGTTTTAGTCTCTATGCACAAAAGGTCATCAAATAGCTCTCAATGAATGCCTTACGAGTGAATTCACTTTCATGAAGGAGCAAAGGAAGCAAATTTCGCTCCCAAAGGGGAGCAATGGAAGTGAAATTCGCTCTTGGAGGGGAGCAAAGGAACTAGTCTAAAATTTGCCATCTCAATCCTTCCCTTTGTCAAAATCATGAGGCACTTACCTCTTCCATGATCAAAAATGATGTTACATGCACTGAACTTGTTTCTTACCTTCAAATATACTCAAGAAGTTCAAATCGCTCCAAGGTGAAGACAAAGGAAGAGGATTTCGCTCTTAAGAGGGAGCAAAGGAAGTAGATTTCACTCTTGGAGGGGAGAAAAGGAAGTGACCTCCTCACATAGGCCAATTCAAGGTTGTTGATGAAGGATTGCATTCGTTGCTCAAATTAAGACATCATATGATGATCAAATGGGGTTTTAGGTGTCATAAGAGGCCTAGAAAGGGATTTCGCTCCTAAGAAGGAGTAAAGGAAGCAAAATTCGCTCCAAGAATGGAGCAAAGGAAGTGAATTTCGCTCCTAGGAGAGAGCAAAGGAAATTTTTGCACACTAAACCAAATTTTGATCCTGCAACTTGATAATATGCAATCAGCCTACTTTGATAGCAAAGGAAGGAATTTGCTTCAAAACCCAAGCAAAGAAAGTTCGCTCCAAAACCTAAGCAATGGAAGAGAAATTTGCTCCAAGAATGAGGCAAAGGAAGAAATTTCGCTCCTAAGAAGGAGCAATGGAAGTGGAGCACACTCACCATCCTTGGCCTTTCTATCAACCTCCTCGTCGATTCATTCTTTCAATTAGATCCATTGCATCCATTTCAGACCTCTAAAATGCAATGGGAGTCACGCCCGAGGTCACCATAGCAAAGGAAGTCAAATTCGCTCCTAAGAAGGAGCAAAGGAAGTCAAATTCGCTCCTGAGAGGGAGCAATGGAAATTTTCTCATACTTAGTCAAATTTTGCATTAGGCCAGGCTAAAGATCAAACTCGTTGCTCAACCAAGGCTTCACATTGCAATTCGTGATGATCAAGGGTATCTTGGACCTCCTCGATGGCAAGAGAAGGAAATTCGCTCCTATGAGGGAGCAATGGAAGTGGATTTCGCTCCTAGGAGAGAGCAAAGGAAATTTTCCCATACAATCAAATTTTGCTCCTGCAACTGACCTTCCTTACCTACTATGCTCAAATTGACATCACTCGACCTCCTTCCAACCTAAGAAGGGAGAAATGACTCTACCATTGCCTAGCCACCTGATAAAGTGCACTTCTTCAAATGAAAGGCTAATAGCAAAAGACCTTACTACTACCAACAACTAAGCTAATACAACTAACCTAGAAAGCGAAAAAAGTGGGGGTCCCCATTTGCAATGGGGCGATGTGTGAATACGTCACAACACATATCTATAAATAAATATTCGTTACAATCGATTCCAAATTGGATATGTTTGTAAATACAGTAGCATTATTTATTTAGATTTATTCCATATGAGATGTATGCACTTGAAGAAGTGGTTCAATATATTTGTTGCATCTTGTGGGAAGAGGTTAAGTGCTAAGGTGTTTTTAGACCTTTTGGAGTTGTTTTCTCACTCCTAGGGAGTTATTTGAGTTGATTTCACACTTTATCCCAATAGATTTCCTTGTGTTATGCTCCAATTTTTGATGAATTTGCAAAGGTCCAGTAGAGTTTTATTGAGTTTCGAAGTTTCTAAGTGATTCTCTGTGGAAAAATCATCATTTTCCGGATGAAAATCCATATCCTAAGGGTTAAAAGGTCAAAAGTCCATACTAGAGGTGCTTTTCCCCTCATATTCCTGACTACCCACATTTTTCCACCAGGGAGTATGGATGGAATTGCGGATGACATTTGTCTTGATTCCACACCTAGGTCGATTTTCCGCCAGGTCTTTTGTGGCGAGTTTTGAGGATTTTTGTGCACTCTCAGTCCAAACTAAAGGCGATTTTCCACTGAGAGCATTTTTAATGATTTTAAGTCCGGATTTTTATCCAGACTAAGGTCGATTTTCCACCAAGGGGTAGTTTTGAGTGAATAAAGTGCATTTTAAGTCCGGATTTTCATCCAGACGAAGGTCGATTTTCCCCTAGTCCCATTTTGTGTGCATTTTGATGGATTTTGTTGGGAAATTTTATCCAAACTTATATTGATTTTCCCTTATGGGGAATATTTTGACGTTTTAAATGATTTTGATTGGATTTTTTAATCCCTACTTGGATCGATTTTCCCAAGTGGCTCAAATTTTGATTTAAATTGCAATATTTTAATAAAGTGAGCCTTGTTTTAATTGTTTTTTAATAAAGCAACGATTATTTAATAAATTTTAAAAAACAATTAAATGATTTGCAATTAGCATTTAATGTTTTCAACCTTCTAGAAGCAAATCGGTTTCATGAAAACAAGTATAGAAACAAGTGTTTTATCCCACATTGCTTGTGTGGTGAGATTTGATGATGAAAGTGAGTTCAAATAGAGAGAAGTCCAGCATTATTTTATTGCTAAGTTTGCCAGGTGTCTCCATGCATGGGCGATTTTCTCTCTTATTGGCAATTTTTGATGAAGTGTTTTGGTGGAGTGGTTAATTGAAGACTTCCATTTATTCCTCCATTTTCCCAGCTTGGCGATTCACTCCATTGCTGCCATTAAAGTTCCTTGACTCCATTGTTTCAGATTTTCGGTTTTTTGGGAGTTAGCAATTTTTCCTAGTTTGGCAACTTTGATGATTTTAGAGGACTCCTATCTCTAAGTTGGCGATTTTCTTTGGGGCTGTCATTTTTGCTGCTGTTATAAAACTGATTTTCTGCCATTGAAGACCCTTCATGCCACGGTTTTTGGTCAAAGTTCGCCATTTTTGGAGAAATCTACGATTTTTGTGAAGGGGGGATTTTTGTGTTTGGAGTTTCTTCCTCCAACTTTGATGATTTTCCTTGATGCCGCCATCCTCACTTGCTGTTCTCAAACCATTGTTGGCAGATTTTATGCAGATTGAAGACATTTTCCAGATTTGAAGGTGACGCCATAGTTGGGAAAATTCGATTTTTATTTGGCAAGTGTTTTGGGGGCATATTTTGATGAATTCCATGCATGCTTGATACTCCCATTGCTCCTTACTTGCTGTCATTCCTCAGATCTGAGCTTAAATGCCATTATTGCAGCGAGAGTGAGCTTCATTGTTGGCTGTACATTCATTTTTCAGACTTAAACCTTCATTGCCAACCAACTCCAAACTTAAAGATTTGCCTTTGGGAGAGTTTTCAAGTCATTTTCAGTCAATCACTTGACCATTTGAAAGCTGTTACAGGTCTGCAACTTCGCCACGGCTGCTTGTCCTCAGAAAATTTACCTCTTACCAGCCATACCTTTTTTCCCGGATTTGATTTGCTTTCATTATCTAAGTTGTTGTCCATCAAATTTATGCACATTTAGGTGATTGCAACTAGTTTTGAAAGGCTAATTTGTACAGTTGCAGGTTGTCTTCAGACTTTGTTGACCTCCATTGTTGACTTCGGAAGGTGTCCTCACACAAAATTTTGTGTGAAAACACTATCTTTCACACCTTTCCTTAGTCACTCTTGATCCGGTATACTCCTTTGCACTATAATTTGCACAAAATTTCTAAGTATAAGGAGGTGTTGATTTCATGAGGGTTTCATACCCTGATCTTGTTACATTTTGCATTTAAATTGTTAAAATCTACCTAGAGTGTGGACTATTTTCCTGATTTCCATACCCTAATTGGTCTAAATCAAGAAGTCAAGAATTTTCTTGAGAATATTGTATTTTTTCCTAAGTTCTACCTTCAAGCTTCGTACAGGTACGATGTTGAAGTTTGGATTTAAGGAAAGAAGAGAACAACAGAGAATTGTGGAGACAGGATTCTATCCAAAATCCAAGATGTCATCCAGATAGAAGGAGATTGCAGATACGAACATGCATTTCCTGAGCCTTAACCTGATGCGATAACAGATGTTCGGAGTTGGAAATCAAATTCCTTCCCCAGCGTATGTAAACATTATGAAGAGTGGTATTTTTCAAGCCGCCGGATTCCCACAGTCCATACAATGCAGTGAGCTTATCCTAGAGTGTGCACGATGTTATGATCCTCGCTCGCGAATGATCAAAACTCCTAAGGGCATTGTCATTGCCTACCTTGTTGAGGATGCGATTGCTGAGGTGTTTGGAATTCCACGTGGAGCAGATATGAAGAATGTAACTAAAGATGAATATGAAGATCGATACACGAAGAAGATGGATGCGTGTAAAAATGTAGTAAATAAAGAGTGGATGATTGAGCCTAGGCTTCATTATTCGAAGGCTCCCAAGACACTCATGTGCACAGACTTCAAAGAGGAATATAGTGACTTAGTATTCCTGTTCAACCAAGTGATGGGGATGTCGCAGGGTGGAATATACGATGGATGGATGTTCTATTTCATCCAGGATTGTCTTAGAGGAACGTTGATAAATTGGTCTAGAATCATAATTGACAATCTGGACTTTCAGCTGACGAATGTAGAGCGGTCCAAGTCATTCGCCGTGACTTCCTACTTGGTATACATGCTTGCACGGTTTGTTGCATACAAAGGATTGATATGCAGAGGTGAAGTCGGGAATGGGCAAGGACAATTCATGAGTTATGAGTGTTATCCCCAACTAAATATGTATAGAATTGAAGATTATAAGAGAGTGAATGATGTATTCACAATGTACATCACGTGGATGCTGCAAGGCGGAATCCACAGGAGCTTGTCCAAGGAGGCAACAGAGCTAACAGAGAAATATGGATCGTGGTAAATACAGTTTCCCACTTTCACGTACCTTAGGATTCATGGGTTTCAATCTGAACCCTACAGGCTTCCTAGGTATCCTTCCGACAGAATGATCTTGTTGGAAGTGGTGAGATAGCTTCTAGAGTTTGATTCCATTTAGAAAGAGAAGCATAGGACAGACATGACATTCCCTATTTCAGTTGGGAAGACGTTGGAGGTTTGTCAGTCTACCTTAGCTGCCAGCACTGCGAGTGAGGAGCTTGCACTCTATCGATTTGCAACCTTCAAGAAAAGAGAAAGGTTTGATCCAGATAAGAAAGTTGGAAGGATCAGGGGAGAGAAGTTCATCCATAAGACAGACATAGAGGATTATTGGGCCAACTTGATGGACGAGCAAGCAGTGAAGAGACGAATGTGGTCCAAAATGTCAGTGGATTTCATGAGGAAGTGTGGACTTTTCCTCATTCCTGATCAGGTGTTAGATGATGGGGATCATATGCATCCACAGTATGAAAATGAAATGAAGAAGGCAATCTTATTGCCTAATTGGTCAAAATCAGAAGAGATAGATTTAAAGATATTGATGAGAGAGGTCTTGAGTTTCTCCTATACATGGGTGGATATTCAAATGAATAAGTTAGTTGACATGGGCGTTTCCTTCATTTATGAAAAGATGAAGCCGGAAGAATCTACTTCCGAAGATGATTAGAGGACTATCAGTGATATCAAGATTCATGCAGAAGAAGAGAGTCAAGCTCCCAAGAGAAGAAAAAACACGTCGGGAGGAGTCAAGGCCAGAGGGAAGAAGATTGAGGAGGTCAAGAAAAAGAAGCAAAAGACCATCGTTCCTTCACCTATCATTCCTTCACCCCCTCTCAGTGTCTCATCAATTAAGGAAGTTGAAATAACAGAACAGAATAAGGAGACCCACCAATGTTCCAACACAGTGATACTACCAGAGAATATTCAGGATTTACATGTCACAGTGACATCTGTTCCACCAAATGATAATGATGATCAGTCGGGATCCCCTACCATCCTTTTGGAGGTTGGTTTGGGAAATGAGATATATGATTTGACCAGGAGTAATCCTGATGATGATAATGTTATCTCGGCATTGAGAGGGCTTGACCAAAATATGTGTCTCGATGATGGTATGGAGATGGCCACTATTCCTAATTGGCTGATGAAAAGTATGGAAAAGAGTAAGAAGATGATAGAGGTACAGCCTATTGATAACATTGATGACTACCTAGCCAAGAGCAATAAGGAGAAAGAACCCAAGAGAGCTGAGATAACATTGATGACTATCATGCGTTGAGGATATTATGACTATTCTTTGTGGTGGCCCATCGATTATGGGGAGGTCCTCCTTAACCCTTAAGAAGTGGAGTCCAAATATGGATATGTCTAATGCCTTTTTTGAAACCATTCCTGTCTGGGTCAAGCTGCTAGGGCTTCCTCTGGAATATTGGCATGAAGATATTTTTAAGGGCATTGCTGGAGTGTTTGGTGAACTTCTATCCATTGATCCTATGACGGCTGCTAGGAAAAGAAAGGTCTATGCCAGGATTTGTGTGGGGGTGTCTAGATCTAAGGATCTTCCTTCGTTGGTGGAGCTGGTGTCGAAGTTGGGAACGCTAGTTCAAACTATTCAGTTTGAGTCATTACCTTTTGTTTGCTTCTTGTGTAAAAAGGCGGGCTACTGGACAAAGAAATGCCCTCAGAATAATAAGGTAGATTCTAATAAAGGACCTATCGTCTGGAAACCCAAACTTGTGGACGCAGAAACCCAAAATAAGAAGGGTGATTTTGTGTACCAAAAAGGGCCTGATGGGAGCCACGAAACCAATAAGAAAAATATTGTTCAACCTTGCCAGAACGGTGAGGCGAAAGAAACAGGCCAGGAGGAAGATAATAGAAAAAGTATTCATGGTGATCAAAACCTTGAGGCCAAGGATATAGATCTGAAGATCACGTCTGAGGAGGGTCCTGCTCAGGTTGTAGAGGAGATAACTAAGGAGAATGTGATCATTGAAAAGGGAGAAGAATAGGTTTTGTTAGAGGATTTGGAGGGAGAACTTTCACCCTTGAACCACCAAAGATTCAAGGATATGGAAGAATGTTCCTTCATAGATCAGCAATCTTCTTCGGTTCTTGGATCATCATTCGGTATTCCTGAGCTCAATGATCTGAAGAAGACCTGGAGGATGACTCTTCTTCACAACATTCCACTTGTAACTTCCTTGACTTTGATCTGAATATTGTTATTTCGGACACCCTGCAATCCCCGAAGGTTGATAGTGCTACTGGTTTAGAGGGAATTGAATTTGATGAAGAAATGAGCTATACTAAGGTGGTGTCGAAGAAAAAGAAATCTCAGCAGAAGCCTGGAGTTACAACTCGCAACAAAGGGAAGGCGGATTGTGGCGGGCCACCTCGAAGTGCAGGGAGGAAATCTAACAGGTGGCAAAGAGAGAAGGAGTGCATACAGAACATAGCGGATGGATCACAGAAAATGATCCATGATAATCTATTTAATTCCCTTGGTAAGAAATGAAGATCCTATCTTGGAATATTAGAGGTCTTAATAGTAGTCATAAACAAGACATTGTCCGTAATATCGTTAGGGATCATAGACCGGATATTTTACTTATTCAAGAAACTAAAATGTCGAAAGATAAGGTGGAGAAAATTAAGTTTTCTAAATTTTGTAAATCTCACGGGAGCAGCTCTGATGGGGCTTTTGGGGGAGTTGCTACTCTTTGGAATACTAAGTTTATTCATGGCACTCCTATCTGTCACGATAGTAAACATGTGGCAACTTTGTTTAAACATTCAAGGGAAGAGTTCTCATGGATCCTATCCAATGTGTATGCTCCCAATAATAAAGTTTGTAGGAGTAAATTATGGCTAAAGCTCTCTTCTTTTCGTAGTCGTTATCCCAATACTCCCTGGCTGATAATGGGGGATTTTAATACCCCTCTCACGGAAGCTGAAAAATTTGGGGGATCCCAGATACAGATTGACAGCAAACTAGACTTAGCTGACTTCATCAATGGTCAAGGTCTGGTTGACTTGGATTTATCTAGAGCTTCTTTCACTTGGTCCAATCGTCGTGTTGGGACTGACCTGATTCAAGTTAGGCTTGATAGGGCCTTGATTTCTGTTGAGTGGATCCAGCATTGTATCTGTTCTCTGAATTCTATGGTTAGAATCGTATCTGACCACTTTCCTATATGCTTGATGGCTGAGCCTAAAAATGGTCCGCGAAGGAGGTTTCAGTTTAGATTTGAGAAAATGTGGCTCTCCCACCCAAACCTTTCCAGTAGCGTGAAGGATTGGTGGAATGTTCAAGTGGATGGTTCTTCTATGTTCCGGGTTGCTAAAAAGTTAAGGCATGTCAAGGAGAGGGTTAAAAAGTGGAATAGAGAAGTCTTTGGGGACATCTTCATTCAGAAATCTGCTATTCAGGAGGAGTTGACCCTGATCCAGGATAAAGTCCAAAATGAAGTATATGTGAATGATAATTTTGCTAAGGAAAGTGAGGTTCTGTCCAAATACCACAATATTATAGCCCGGGAAGAGACCTTTTGGAGGCAGAGATCTCGAGCCTTATGGCTCAAGGATGGTGATAAAACACCAGATTCTTCCACATCTCTATCCTTAAACATAGGGCTGCAAATAGAATTGGCCACCTTGTGAAGAATGGGAGAAGAATTGATAATGAGGATGAAATAAGTGGATTTGTTGTTAAGTTCTTTGCTGATCTTCTAAAGAAAGATACGTTATTAGACCCAGAGGATCAAAGTATGTTGGTTGATATTATACCTAAAATCCTATCTGAGAGCCAAAATCATAATCTTGCTACCATTCCTTCTAAGGAGGAGATTAGGAGTGTTGTCTTTTCTTTTGATGGCAGTAAAGCTGCACGCCCAGACGGCTTCCCTATGTTTTTCTTTCAGCACTTTTGGGATCTGGTGGGGGAAGATGTGTCCAATGTTGTTAAAGAACTTTTTGGAGCTAGATCTATACTGAAAGAATTGAATGCTACTTTCATTGTCCTCATTCCTAAGAAGCAAGGAGCTGATTCTTTGAATGCTTTTAGGCCTATCAGCTTCTGCAATTCCTTCTACAAAATTATCTCCAAGGTCCTTACGTCGAGGTTGCTGAGTGTTCTTCCTCTTCTGATCTCCCCTCAACAAAATGGCTTTGTGCCAGGTAGACAAATTCTTGATTCCATCATCACTGTTCATAAAAACATTCATTCACTTTTGGAGGTGAAGTCTCAAAGCTTTCTTCTAAATTGGACATTGCTAAAGCTTAAGATAGGGTGGATTGTTGCTTCTTAAAAAAAATTCTTCAGGCTTTTGGTTTCTCTGGCAAAGCTATTAGTCTGATTTGGCAGCTCATTTCCACCGCCTCTTCTGCAGTTATTGTCAATGGATTGCCGTCCCACTTCTTTAGAACCTCGAGGGGTCTTAGGCAGGGTGATCCCATATCGCCTTTTCTTTTCACTATAATGGCGGAAAGTTTGGGTAGATTCATTCATAAAAAAGTTGTGGAAGGATCCCTTAAAAGTCTCAAGCCGTCCTCTACCAATTTGATTTGCTCTCATCAACAATTTGTTGATGATACCATTTTAATGGGTAGCTCTTTTTTTGGGGAAGCCAGAGTCATCAAATCGATTCTCAACATCTATGAAAAAGCCTCTGGACAAATGGTTAATAGAACCAAAAATTTTATCTATTTCATCAACACTCCTAAGTAGCGCCAAATGAAGATTGCTAACATTCTCAACTGCCTCATTGGTAAGTTCCCCTCTACTTACCTGGGTCTCCCTCTGGGATCTAAACCTTCTGAGTCCTTTTGGCAATCTTTAATTGATCGATTTAATAGGAAGTTGGCTGGGTGGAAAGGCACCCTTTTGAGTCAAGCTGGTAAAATTCAGCTATTGAAAGCTACTCTCCAGAACCTCCCAGTGTATGCACTCAGTTTGTTCAAGATTCCCTCTAAATTTGCTGAAATTATTGACAAAATTCAAAAAGGATTCCTTTGGTCAGGGGTTGAGGAAAAGAGAAGAATCCCTTTGGTTGCTTGGGAGAATGTATGCAAGCCAAGGAGATATGGTGGATTGGGAATTAGAAGCATCAAAACCTTTAATAATGCTCTTCTGGCTAAACAGGTTTGGAGGTCTTATGACTGTAGAAGGGAATGGAACACCTTATG
The DNA here is from genome assembly GCF_030272615.1 of Cryptomeria japonica. Taxonomy (NCBI): domain Eukaryota; kingdom Viridiplantae; phylum Streptophyta; class Pinopsida; order Cupressales; family Cupressaceae; genus Cryptomeria; species Cryptomeria japonica. The sequence continues at coordinate 392,330,864 of NC_081406.1, read as the reverse complement.
GCACAATAAATATCTCTCTAATGTTCATTCTTTGTAGGATTTTTTGAGTTCTTCTCATATCCCCGCTATATCTCAGCTTTGGAACAATATCCTCAAGGCTAGGGATGTGGCTAGCTGGGAAGCCTCTTGGAAGAAAAATCTGGTTTTGGGATGATTGTTGGATCGGGAATCACTCACTTGCTTATGATCCTACTTTGGGATCTTTAAGGGATCTTTGTGTGGCTTCTTTTGGCTCAATGGTGGCTGACTATTGGAAGGAGGGTAAGTGGGTAAATCTTCTTGTTATTAATCCTTCTTTCACCCATTTGCAAATTTCCCTAAATTCTTTTGGTTTGGAGGAAAGTGTGGAAGATGACCTAATTTGGATATTCAATCCCAGTGGGAAGTTTTATGTGGCTTTTGCAGATCTCTATAACGAACCCCATGTGTCCTGGTGTTCTAAAATTTGGATTAAGGACCTTTCTCCTCTAGTCAATATTTTTTTTGGCTCCTCTTTCTTAATAAAATCTTAACTACTGACAATCTTGTTAAGAAAGGCTTTTCTATCCCAAATAGATGCTACTTGTGCTTGCAGGAGGCGGAATCTGTGGACCATTTGTTTTTACATTGCTCTTACACTTCTGAGATTTGGAGTTTGGTGCTTCAGAAATGGCATCTTTGCTAGACTTTACTGTAATGTCCCCTTCTCACTGATGACCTTCCGGTGGTCCATTAGCCTATTCCTGAGACCCGTAGGCTAGGTGGAATGAAGAATGAGGGTCCAGCATTGATGAAACGAGGACTTACTATTTTTAGTAAGTCAGGGAATGGCCATTCTGGTGTTACTGTCCTACTGAGCTCCCCATGTTTTGCCTATGGATGCGATGATCATGCTTTTCTGAGCATTAGTTCTTGACTTACTATTTTTAGTAAGTGGTAGTGTGGCACAATTCTATTTTTGGTAGTAGACAGGGTTCTGATTCTGCAACAGTTCTGTGGTCGTCCTGGCTCAGTTTCATCCTAGTGGTGTTAATAATAAGTATGGGAGTCATATGCGACATAATTGAATATTAATTCCTTATCCTAAGGTTTAATATTTAATTAATCTGATTATTTGCGACTGATTTATTAAAATTGGGGTTAATGCCTATTTTTCCTAAGTTCTTGGCGAATTTCATGTTTATTAAAGAGATGTCGAAATATTGAGAAAGATATTGTTTTTTATGACTTATCTCTAATATTCGCCAAAGTGTAATGTGGGTCCTTGCCTTAGGTGTGAGGTTTGACTTGTGGGAAATGGCGCCACACTTGGGGTCCACATGTAGTGGAGTGAAATGCAAATGAAAGGCGTTGAAATTGAAGGAAATTGCATTTGGGTTTGAGGTGTGTGAAGTTATAAATATGAGACTGGGGCTCCCATTTCCAGCTACCTTTGAAAATTGCATCGTTATGCTGCCGGTTTGGCTACTGAAAATCTGAGCTTCGAAGTATGGCTTCCTAGCTAAGTCTCAGTTTCGTACTTGCAAGATAGTACCTAGCTGTGTCCTTGTATTCCCATTGCCGTTGGTGAATGAGTTGCAGATTGTGGAGTGTTCTATGTGGGATTTGAGTGTTTCTGGTTTTGGTGGTCCCGAGACTGTTGAAAGTATATTTTGCTCACACCTCTTAACCAGGCGACTCCATCATTCTGGGTACCGGCTCATCCTTCCTTCCTAGCCATGGCGATACGTTGTGTAAGTTTTTAGCAAGTTTAATTGAGCAATGATTTTTTCTAGACAAAATCGAAATTCCTAGGTATGGCATGGGTTTCTGATATTGCATTGGGATGCGTCCAAATTAAATAAGGGTTGTTTGGGGTTGTAGTTTGGATTGGATGTTGTTGTTAGTGTTATATTGGGGGATTGGGATTGATTTGAGTTGATTTGGGTGAAAAATGAGGGAGTTACGAGTATTTTGATGTTTCCATACGCTGCTGAATTGTACTTTCAGCCTGCAGATTAGTCGTAACAGAAAATTATAGTCTTGTTGTAGAAATCTGCAATTACTCTTCTCATCCCATCTCTATTTTGTAAGGTTGTTTCAGTAGTACTGATCATCCCTTCTTTCTGCTCTTATTTGTAATTCGCACTGCATAAGTGGAAGAGGCTGGCTTGCCGCCTTCTAAGTTTTGTAATTCAGTTTTTGTACTCAGTCCTCCCGCTGAATAAGTAGTCGAGTGATAAGTTCAATACAATGGTCCTCCCGCTGAAATATGCGGTAGAGTGATAGCTTAATGTAATGTCCTCCCGCTGAAATACGCGGTAGAGTGATTAAATTTCAGTTTCTTGTCATTTTCCCTTGGTCGGTTTACCGCCAAGAGTTTGGTTTCTATCCTACTGGATAAGCAGAAGGGGCTGGCTTGCCGCCCAGGCATTGTAATTTCAGTTTGATTATTGTTGCTAACGATCCCCGGAACACCGTATGCTCTCACCCTCTCAGACTGGGCTCTCGGTGAACAAAAGGTGGAAGGGTTCCCTTTCAGCAGTTTGGATTATTTCTCTAACCTTAACGGGTTGTGGTGATTGCGTGTATCTCTTATTGTTAAAAAATCAAAAAAAAAATTACTGGGATATTACAGTGGTATCAGAGTTGGTTTTCCTGCCAGCCTGTGAGAGTCAGTAGGTTCAGAAGTCTCCATGAGTGACAGAGATGTCAGATACTACAACAGAGAGCAGAAGAGACAGCAGTTTCAAATTACTATAGTGCCCGAAGAGGACACATTTTCGGAAGTACTAAGAAACAGAGGGAAGGATCTAGATACTTCAGATTCAGTGGATTCAATGGCAGATAAGACTACAGAACCAAATGAGGCACCTGATAAGAAGGCAGAGAGACGATTCAATGCCATGATGGACATGATGTCTCTACTGTTGGCCAAGCTCAACCAGAACGTTGTTGGGGTCCCTAATCATCCCAACAATGGACCGGAAGCCAGCACTTCTAACGCTCCTGTAGGCAATGGAAATGGGAGTAACAATGGAAGTAACAATGGAGGGTTAGCCCCAAGGCCTTTACAACTTGTATTTCTGCCAAGAGAAGTACAACAAGCTAAAACAGAGATACCCACAGCTGATGAAATAAGAAATAGCTACATGGAGTATGCTTCTCTTCCTGGTGAGATCCGAGATATCCTAACTCTGGATCAGTTTATGAATCAGAAAATGAAGAAAGGAAGGAGGAATGACTATAAGTCTGCTGCCCCAAGAGATTATCAGCAAACTCTTGGAAGAGTGACCTTAGCACATTTTGATGGAAGTGCTAAGAGTACAGCTAGAGCATGGGTACAAAAGTTGGACAATTACTTGTCCTTGAGGCCGATGCCGGAGGAGGATGCCATCAAGTTTGCTACCTTGCACTTGGATGGAGTGGCCCACGAATGGTGGTACCATGGGTTGGTCACCCTTGGTCATAACTTAATCACCACCTATGCTAATTTCACCAACAAGCTGATTGAGAGACTCGACACCAGGGATCCAGAGGTGAAGTTTAGAGAACTTGCACAACTCAGGCAGCAAGGTTCATTGGATACTTACGTGACTGAATTCCAAAACCTGTCAATCATGGTGAGTAGCATCTCAGAGAAGCAGTTGGTTGTCCTTTTCACTGAAGGACTTGAAGAAACTTTGAGAGGATGGGTCAAAACTTTTGATCCGCCCACCCTAGCAGAAGCTATAAAAAAATCTAGAAGTATGGAGTTGGCTGCCCCAAAGAGTAAAATTCAGTCCAAGCTTTTCCCTTTCAAAAAGGACAAGAAGAAGTTCACGAATCAGACCAAGAGGTTCCCTCCGCGTATGGATGATGAGCTCCGTCAAGAGCTCCGGAGAAAGAATCTTTGTTACTCTTGCAGAGAACCTTGGGTTCCCGAACATAAGTGCCATGGAAAAGGGAATTTACATCAGATGGAGTGCTATTCAGCAGATGGATCAGATTCTGAAATTTCAAAACAGCAGACTAAAGTTGAGGACAGCGAGTATGAAGAGGCTCCTGAAGGGCCTCAATTTGTGTCATAAGATAGAGGAGTGGTTGCTCAACTCTCGAGTATTCACAAAAATGAATCCTTCAGAGTTCGGGGTGTGATTGGAGAGCATCGTGTCATAGCTCTCATTGACACAGGTGCAACGCACAACTTCATTGATGAGAGGATTGTTGCAAAAAAGGGACTAGTGGCAGAGGAAGTTGAGGGCTTCAAAGTCATGGTAGCAGATGGCTCCACTATATCCTGTAACCGAATGATTTCCAACACATCTCTAAAGTTGGGGAATCATGAAATCAGAGATGATTTCTTTGTGGTGAGTATTGGAGGGACTGATGATGCAGTCCTCGGGATTCAATGGTTGAGATCTCTTGGTGAGATCACACTAAACCTACAAACCATGGAGCTGAAATTCATGTCTGAAGGGAAGAAGGTACTTTTGAGAGGAATGTCGCACAGGGGACTTAAAGTTGTATCCTTGAAAAGAATGGAAAGGTTGATCCGCCATAATCAGGTGGAGTGGGCAGCGGAGTGTTTGATAATGCCTTCCAATCCATTGGTGGATAAGGGCAGCTATTCCTCAGATATTTCAGCAATGGTCAAGGATAGAAGCAAGATCATGGTAATGTCTTCAGAACCACAACAAGAGCATAGAAATTATCCTAAAGACATTCAAGCTTTGATAACTAAGAGAAGCAAGGTGTTCGAAAATCCCCCTCCTGGCAGGCCCCCTGAAAGAGGTGCCGAACACATTATTGAGCTTGAAGAAGGAGTTAAGCCAGTCATGACTACTCCTTACCGATATCCTAAGAAGCAGAAGGATGAGATTGAGAAAGCAATTCAGGAATTGCTTGACATGGGTTACATACAGCCTAGCAAAAGCCCTTTTGCTTCAGCTGTTGTTTTGGTGAGAAAGAAGGATGGGACCATGCGCATGTGTGTGGATTACCGAGCCCTGAATCAGAAAACCATCAAGAATCGGTATCCTATACTGAGAATTGATGAGCTCATTGACGAGCTACATGGGGCAGTGTTCTTTTCCAAGATTGACCTCAGATCGGGGTACCATCAGATCAGAATGAGAGCTTCAGATGTGGAAAAGACTACTTTCAGATGCCACTTTGGGCATTTTGAGTTCCTAGTCATGCCTTTTGGTTTGACTAATGCTCCTACTACATTCCAGTCATGCATGAACAGAATCTTCCAAGAACAGTTAAGGAAGTTTGTTTTGATATTTTTTGATGACATCCTAATATTCAGCAAATCTCGGAAAGAACATTTACAGCAATTGGATGAAGTGTTGGGCATATTAGAATCTGAGTCCCTGTTTGCCAAGGAGTCCAAATGTGAGTTTGGGATGGAAGAGTTGCTCTACCTCGATCACATTATCAGTGCGGGTGGTGTGAAGGTGGATCCCGAAAAGATTAGAGCCATCCTTGATTGGCCTACTCCCGAAAACATAACACAATTGAGGGGATTTTTGAGATTGTGTGGATTCTATCGGAGGTTCCGAACTCCTTCAAATTCAGTTGTGGTCCTTTGCGCCAACGATGTAGGGGGGATATGGGATTCAAAGGGATTGTGCAATGGCCTTAGGAGTTGATTGATGTATCCTTCGGCTTGCTCAGCACGGGCCCGATACATGTCCTTTTCCGCTGTGATCTCTTCGAGCTGCCTGAGTATATTTTGCACTAAATCCTTAAATTCTTCTTTTTCTTGCTCTTTGGTAGCTTGTCCGATGGGGACAGTTGTGATGCTATAATCTATCAGTGTTATCTGATCTGTTGGCTTGTCTACGGGCGGGGTGGCAATATGAAAAGTGCGGTTCCTTTGCTCGTCTTTGGTCACTCTAGAATATGCCCTGGGCTTTTTCTTCCCATTAGCTTTTGCTTGATCTATACGCGAGAAGATATCCTCTAGATCAATGGGTGGTTTGGTGGCGGCCTTGCGCTGGGCTCTGGCAATCAGCCACTCTTGAGGCACTGTTTGGGTTGATGATAAGGTCAAGTCAGCATTCTATTCTCTAACGTTCTCAACCGACTGACCACAGATTCGCAGCTGCCCTGCCACCGGAGGAGTAAAAGAGGTGTGAAGCTCTTTGCTTGGAGCTGAATTTTCCCCTATTTCGCTGAACAACCGCTTGACATCTTCATGTGAAGGTCGTTCTTCAGCTCTTTCGAGCTCATGAGTCTCGTCTATCCTTTGTTCTCCTTCGACAGTGGAGTCATCTTTGGTTGTATTGTGGAGCAGCAACTCGTGACGGCTCTGTTGAGTACGTTCATGCACTTTGACCCCCTGGGTGGATGGAATTTCTCCTTCTTTTATTTGGTTACCCAGTTCGGTCAACTCGAGGGCTCTTAGCTCAGTGTCTAGCACATCAGGCGCAGGAGGATCATTGGCTTCAAATGCATCGATGTCGCTCTGGGAAGGCGGGGTAGGTATACAATCTAATTCTACAGCATCGTCGGATGAAATGGGATCTTTTGAAGATGAAGTGACCTCTGGCCTCTTTATAGGAATCTTTTCCCTTCTTGTTCTTTTGGACGTCCGAGTCCCTCTGCAAGCCTTAGCCTTCTTTCTTTTCTCTGGTTTCTCAGTTCCTTCCCGGGGTGCACTAGATGTTCCTTCATCTTCTGAAGACTGAGAATCGAGGCTGCCCATTAAGTGGTAAGTGAACTGGACTCCCTCATGGATTAGCCTCTCGATCTGCTGATGTAACCACTGATCTGTGTACCTTGCTGGCGCTGCCATGACTGCCTCGAAATCTGTGATTGGGTCCTAGGACCAATCAACGCCTGGCAAGAGATGCCTTACTGCTTCAAATTCTCAGACTTGGTGGCAATTCCCTGAGTCTGTGAGCTGATCTGGGACCCGACGGTATTCAAAGAGTCGCATCTGCTGCACACTCAGCCTAGAATATTCCCATCGCCTGACCTCGTAGTCATCAGAGCAATTCTTCCAATAGTCTTCAACTGACTCCTTTGCTCTGTACCTTCGACCATAGGCTCTTTTTGCCAGATTATCATGATCGAAGTATTTTCTTGGAAAATGGTCCTGTAGGCAATAAGAGGCCAGCTCTGCAAGGGACTCCTCTGCTAGGGTAGGGATCTTCAAGTGGACATCATGGTTGCCTATGATCATAGGAAATATGAATCCAGCCTGCTTGCTTTCTCGGAGTAAGATGTCGGCCGGGCGTGACTGCCTTGCAACCTCCATAAGAATCACTTTGTCGGTTGGGTACCGTGGAAGTCGGAGAGGGGCACCATCGAAGCCAGCTATTCGGATGTAGGAAAACCTTGGGAACTGAATGAACCAGGCTCCATACCTCTGTACTAAAGTAGTAGCTTGCTCCGAGAGCCTTATGTGCAGTCCTCCCTGCATCAACCTGACCAGGCGCATTGTGAAGGCGTCATTGACGCGTTCATACTGACCAACTGCATAAGCCGGGCTGTTCTTTTCCCTCTGAGCTATATCTTGGTAGTGCAACTGCAGGTAACAATCATAGACTTTCACCTGACCGGGCCCATTCCCGATTTCACCTTTCATTATCAATCCTGGCAGTGGCTGGTTCTTGGTGAACATATAGACCAAATAAGAGGTCATGGTGAAGTACTTCTTCGTTTCGAGCTCAATCAGCTAAGTGTGGATGTTATCGCTTATGAGTTGGGCCCAATCAAACTTAGACTTTCCGGCGAAGACCTGCTTTGTAAAATAGAACATCCACTCTTCAAAGTAGCTGGACTTAGGAAGTCCCATGACTCGGCTGAGTAAGGTGACCATATCCCCATGTTCATTATGAAAATCACTCCTGGGGGTCTTTTTCACAATTCTAGCGCTTGAAGGCCTTTTCTCCTTGAACCATTCTTTGTTGATCAGTGCCTTGCATCGGGCCGGATTCATATCATATGCCCCTTGTGCTTCGTCTATGGTTGTAGCTATGGGATTGTTTGGAAAGGGGATGTCAAATGCATCACCAATGGCCTCAGGAGAGAAGTTGGCGATAGTCATATTCTCCAGGAGCACTAGTCTGGAATTCGGTTCATAATGTCGGGCAACCTCTACTACTAATTCATAGTTCTGTATTGCTGGAGGAAAACCCGCCGCTTGGGCGATGCCACTTTCCACCATCTGCCTAGGCCTGCCATATGCGTTGGGTGAGAAGACCCGATTCCTGAAGTCCTGAATATCGATATGGCCAAGGTCGATATCACCAATGTTGTCCCAGACGCTCTAAACCTTCGACTCCCTCAATCCTCCCCTCTGATATTGATACTTCATCCTTTCAACCTTACACGGGATATCTGATTTGGATGCTCGTGAGGTCTCGGCTGCAGCGGGCGTTTTTGATGATTCCACCGCCGATTTAGGCATTTATCCTGCACAACCGAACGCGGATTACGAGGTGATATAAGAAAAGTAATGCGGGTTAGATAGCAAAATGCTCCAGCATGCCGGGATTAATTTAGATTTAGATTGGACATGGGGCGACGTTTCTAGCTAAAAAGGGGCTTGATCAATTTTAACCACAGCATTCATGAAGATTTTTGATTGCGCATTTATACTTAACATATTCTGGATTTTAGACCAATTTTAAACAGAGACAAAGCATGAAAATTTTCCCAAGTTTGAAAATGCGATTTCTGGCTAAACCTTAGGAGTGAATTCTAAATTTCGAGTGCTTTGAACAACGTTCTATGAAAGAGATGCAGATTTCAAGAATTCAAGCATTTTGATCAAATTTTACGCATTTGTCTATTCGATTTAAGCATTTTCAGATGATCATACGAGACAAAGCGTACTTACCTAATGGGAGCGGATGGCGAGAGATTACTCGACCTTGCCGCGTGAAATGAATGGACGATCCTGCAAAGTTTTGAATTTCAACGGTTATCTCTTTTATTTAAATTTTCGCAGTTGTTGGGCAAAAGAGAATTTATCATTTTTAAATGGTTTTACCCTAGGTAATTGGCAATCTGAATTTAAATGATCGGGAGGAGTTAATGCAGCGTTTTACCTTCTTATTTTCGGACCTCGGAGAGTTTGGAGACCCCTTTGAAATTTAAATTTTGCCTTCCATTCAATCCCAACGGCAAACTTCGGACCAATAACGTTCTCTCTTTTGTTTCAGCAAATTTCGCGTTTCACATTTCGCGATTTTCAAGCTTCTGGCAAATTTCAGAGCACTTGGGTTTTGGCGAACTGAAGTTTTCGGAGGACTCGCACTGCTTGCAAGTAAAACTTCGGACTTATGGGGTGATTCTGCAAATTTCGGAGCATTTGGATGTTTTCGCTACCTTGTAGATATTTCGGACTCCAACGATTTCGTAAAAACTTCGGACCCTTTAAACGCTATTTGCAAGCTATGCCAACCCTTTTAACTATGCTGTCCTTCGCGATTTTCGCGACTTCTGGAGTTCAATGCCTCGCCCGAAACTTCGGACCTTGGGGCGTTTTGCAATTTTCGGAGCATCCAAGCGTTTTGCAAGCAAAAACTTCGGAGTGTTTGAATGAATTTAAACTCTTTCCGTGATTGGGAATACTTCGGAGCATTCACCCTATTTCGCAAATAAAACTTCAGACCTTGGCCCCCCTCTTGCAAGTTATAACACTTTCACTCTTTCTAATTTTCACTCCCAAGTCCGAAAATGAGGACTTTAAGATTTCAAATGATTTTCGGACCTTAAAGCATTTTTAGCGATTTTGCCATTATCTCACATTTCGGAGCTAGGGTCCGAAAATAGGCTCCAAGTGTTTTTCGGACCTCAAGGCCCTTTTGAAACATTTCGCGTTTTTACATTTTTATCCCAAGGATCCAAAAATGAGGATTTAAAGCGATTTCGGACCTCGCGTCACTTTTTTGAACTCGATACTCTTTCCATTTACCCTCCCAGGGTCCGAAAATGTATGTCTAAGGCGGATTTCAGACCTAAAGGGTCCTTTTGCAAAATTTAACGCTTTTTACTCTCTCAAACTTTCGTCCCTAGGGTCTGAATTTGAGATTGTTTAGTGATTTTTTCGGGGCTCACACAAATTTCACAAACTTTAAAGTCAACTTCGGACCTAAACGCTACTTTGCAACTCTTCACGTTTTTTAGACTTCGCCCTAGGGTCCGAAAATGGACGTTTCAAGGGGTTTTTCGGACCTTAAAGGTCTTTTGCAAGATTCTACGTTTTCGCATTCTCCAGTTTTCGCTCCAAGGTCCGAATTTGAGCATTTCCAGTGAATTTCGGACCTGGAGCTACCTTTTGCAACATTTAAAAGCATTTTACATTATCTTCGGACCAAATGGGAAACATCAAATTTTGAAATTTTTGTCCCAGGGTCCGAAATTTGGCCCCCTGGGCAATTTTAGCAACTTTTAACTTAGTGAAATTTTAACCCTTTTGGCCTCTGGGTCCGAAATTCGGCCCATAAGGCAATTTAGAAAACTTACGTAAAACATCAGACCTCGGGCCAGTTTTCGCCAGATTTTACAAATTTAGATTTTGGAGGCATCGGATTCTAAGGCATTTTGATCAAATTTCGCAGCTTCAGCATTTTGGTCAGGGAGCTTGATCCTTCATCATCAGGTGAAAATCATCCTTCATTCAAATCCTACGAACATTCGCGGGGATAAACCTTATGCAATCTGCTTCGTAGCTATTGTGCGAGAAACGGCGATTTTGTTCTTCATGCGACCTTTAGGCGCACTGCTCTTGCTTGGCGGGCTTCGCCAATTCCTACTACCTTATGCCTACCCAAGGCAATTTTTAAAACTTCAAACAAACTCTTGGCACTCACGCACGAGGGCTAGACTAGCCGGGAGGATTCATCGGCTCATTTCTCTGACATCATCACTTTACGGATCAGTCGCGGACTCGCTCGAAAAGACGCAAGACACTCTGCGCGAAACTCAATAGGGCAAAGACGAAAAGCTCAAAACAGGAAGAGGGACCCTGTCGGCGACAGGTAGCATGTGCAACGCACAACAGGACTCAAAGAACATTATCAACTACCTAAAGGGCAATTCTACTCCATCTTGGAATGTTGATATTTGGATGAAAAAAGCTAAAGATATTATTAAAACCTTTGATAAATGCATTTTCGTCCATGTATATAGACAAGCCATTGTGATTGTTAACTTCCTTGCCAATAGGGGAGTGACGTGTAAAGCCCAGCTTTGTTGGATCCATGGTGACAGGTTGGACTTGGAATTTGCTATGCATCAGCTCCACGAGCGAAGTCAGGGGAGTAAATTTAATGATTACTAGTGCCATAATGAATTTGAGTGTTTCTAGAATTGCTAATACCCTCCGTTCTGAGACAAGTGGCCAGAGAGGACATAAGAATCGATGCGAATTTATTTCGCATGCTTTGTTGGCAATTTTATACATTTTCTGGAGGCTTGCTTTAACTCTGGAAATTCTTCGTAGAGAGTATTACAAAGAGCTCGATAAAATGGGCCGTGCGAGAAAAAGAATTGAGCCACCTAGCTGTGTGCAGCTGAAGAATGAAAAGAAGCTATGGCAAATTCTGAAGAAAGGTGGGCTCACTCCATACATTGAGAGGCTTCAAGGGCAAAATCAAGATGTCACGAGCTATTTTGCTAAAAACTGGAAGGATGGAACGATTGTTCTTCATGGTCGGAAGGTCATGGTTGATGGTTGATGAAGCCCTTATTGCACAGGTTACTGGGTTATCTATGGATGGCATGAAGTATTACAGAGATAGTGTATATGGAGCAAGCTGTGCAGAATTTCCCCAAGGAGGCGGAGCGAGCTAAAATCGTTAAGAAGACGGCCAACTACTATGATATTGCAGTCATTAAGTCTTTCTAGCAGAAGCTTCTCAAGGTAATTATGAATTACATTACTTTGGATGGTCGGTATACCAGGGTGTATGGCCACCACTTTGTTATTCTGAATCATTTCCGCCATGGTGTGAAGATGTATTTCCCTTTCTACCTCATGTCTGCTCTTAGGGCTAATTTCAGTGACCACCGCAAGAACCCTACTAAGTTTCCCATCGTGCATGAAGGCCTGTTGGTCCTTATTGGTGCCCATTTTCGTGCTCTTCCTCCCCCTGATGATTTTATCCACATTTCTTCTGAGAATGATGAGACTAGTGCGGGAGAGTCTGATAATGAAGCCTCTAGGTCTGGGTCTGATGAGAGTCCCCCTCCCCTGAAAAAAGCTAAAATGGAAATTCCTTCGAGCTCTAAACCCAAGATGAGGAAGGGTTCCAAAGGTCATAAGAACATCATTATGTCCTCCTCTACTTCAACTGAGAATGGCTCCCCCTCTTCTAGTGAGAAGGAAGATGATGTTAAGAACCCTGATAACCCTAATGTCTCGGCCTCTCCTCCGCCCTATAAGGAGACTGGTAATGTGGGTGTGGCTGGTATTGCAAACCTTCATCCCAAAAATGATGAGCTAAATGATAAGAGGGAGGATTATGAAAATGTGTTGGGTATGGCTCGTGATCATGCAATTGACACTTTCAGTTTGTTCAAGTGGTTGTTTCATGAACTTAAAGAGATCCAGATTAACCAAAGAGCCCTGGGAAGCAAAATGGATTCTTTCCTTGCTGGTTCTTCTCATGGTAATCCGAATAATGAAGGGAATTGGACTGAGGCTGAGAAGAAGTTGGTCATGGACTGTATCAAGAAAACAGGGGAAGGGGTTGATCAGCTGAAGAAAAGGCTAGAAGAACGCATAACCCGTGTTGAGGAAGGCTACAACAAGATCTAGGAGACCCTCAAGACTATTATGGTTAGCAGTCACAAAATTGTCAAACAGTCTACAATGGTCATGAATACCATGGTGAATAGTCTGGAACAACCGGATAAGGCTGTTTTTGTTATTGGTGATGAAGCTTAAGGCGGCTCAAAGTGGTGAAGGACCCTGCAAAAGGACCCAAGGGAACATGGAGAAAAAGGCGGCCTTTCAAAATTTGGATCATAAAGCTATGAAGGTTTCTGCTGATACCATGAATGCCCTTGAAGCTGAGGTCGCTAAGACCCTCAGAAGCCTAATGTAATTGGGTTGTTTTCTGTTGCTGGTTCTTTTTGTGTCTAGGTTTGGTCTTTCTGCTGTATTTTTGTGCCCGATTGGGCTTTTGCTATCTCTTTGGCTGTTGTTTTCTATGCCTATACTTGCAGCCCGTTTTGTTTTGGATGTTGCTTTCTGATTCTATACCTCTTAGAATCATTTTGTAAAGGGTTTCGGGGCCCCTTCAAAACCTGCATTTTCCTTAATCCAAAACATAGACAATACAAATAGAACCTCAAACCTGGACCACGAACACCTCAAACCTGGACCATGAACACCTCAAACAATCAGAACGCAACCCGAGGCAGCCAAGAAATGGTACGACCCAGCTGGGAAGTACGATTTGCTGCCAAAAATCAGAATGCTCACCAGAACAAATGCCAAGATAGAAGAATGATCACCCTCCAGATACGCTTCCAATGAGCTATTACCCAGAATAATCGATTGCACAGGCAGGGAGATACGATCAAATCTTCGCTTCAGCCACACCAAAAAACAGCAACACTGAAATTCACACCACACTGAAAACCACACCACACTGGAAATCTGAAAATGCAGACTGAAAACTTCACAACAATCCAACACTCAGCTAGGTACTATGTCTAAAGTGCGAAACTGGCTAAACTAGGAGCCACAACTCCAAAGCTCAAGTTCACTCACCATTCCAGCAGCATAACAATATGATTTCTTCAAGATGGGCAAATGAGGAGCCCATCCCTTGTATTTATAGATTTCTCCCTTGAAATTCAATGTAAATGGCGCCCAAACTCACATGAAACTCACTTCATTTCATTTCATGTCCTCCTCAAGACATGGCATCCCCCTTCAACCTCCCTAGTTGAACTTTAACAAGGTGCATAAGTTCGAACTTTGAGGAAATAAGATTAAGTGTAAAATGACTTAATTTAGACGCCCACCTGACTTAGGAAATAAAATCGGACTTAGGATAAATAACACAATATTCTCCTTCCTAAGTCATTCCTCAAAATATAATCAGTGAAATAATTAAATATTAACTTTAGAATAAAGTAATAATATTTAATTAAACAATTATAAGTCGCCCATTGATTGCTATCAAATCAACCATATGAACTATAGTGTAGAAGATGCTAATTCTGGACTGGATTGGAGCTCTGCTCAAGACTGCCAAAAATAGCATTGCCTGAGCTGACACTTACTAAAAATAGTAAGTCATGAAAAAATCTCCGAAAGACATGCTCGTCAACACCTGTGAGAGAGCTCGGAAAACCCAGAAAAACTTCAAAATCCAATCAGCTGCCACCAACTTACTAAAAATAGTAAGTTCAGAAATCACTCCGGAACAGAATGCATGTTAAACCATCGTGTAGCTCTTGAAAAACCCAGAAGGAATCCTCTATTCATTCTGCCAAATTTCGACCAGAACATCCTTGAAAAACTGCAAAAAATCCTCCTAGAAAATAGGAAACCCTAATTCCTCATTCCAATCAGCCTACGGGTCTCCGGAATAGGCCAATGGACCACTGATTACTCCTTACTGAGAAGGGGGCATTACAGTTTTGCTAATCCAGTGATGTTCTTCGTGTTATGCAGTTTTCCTAGTGGTGTATGTTGGCATTATACACTCAGATGAGAATGGTTGATGTTGTCATTGATGGCAACCAACTGGTAATATGGTTCACAGATTACACCGGCGACAGACATCATCTACCAGCACCAGCAGGCACTACAAGTTTATTCACACCGGCATCCTATCTACACCAACAGTAGATCACACCGGCACTCTAAGCCGACATGGAAATAATATTGTTTTGTATTGTAATTATATTTTATAGCCGACATGATGTATTGTAAAGACTCATATATGTATGAGATCTTATAGGTCATTTTGAAATGTAATTAGGTAATGAATGTAGCGGTTTATGAGAGCGAATAACTGTATATGCATTATAGTGTAATTATTTTATGAGCGAATAAGAGCATAGCAGAGTGAAGCAAGGTTTATGGCAGAGGTATCTGACAGAGCTTAAACCGGTATTGAATCCAGCATTGTAGATGCTATTTTGAGCAGTACATTGTCATTGGATTTAACCATCCAATTGTAGTCAGTGGGACTCCATTTTGTTGTTGAGCAGTGAGCTCTAGGCTGTTGGCCTTCCTGCAAGTGCAGGCCCCTATTGTATAAGTAATATTTATTCATATTGGCCAGTGAGTAAATATTGTGGGTCACAAATCCCACTGAGGTTTTTCCCCTACCAGGTTTCCTCGCCAAAAATATATGTGTTATGGTGTGCATTGATGGTTATACTTTTGTTTCTCTTTATTGCATTATTACTTGTTTAGCGGTATATTAATTTGGGTTATAAAGTTGCAAACAAGTTTAAATCTTTTGTTAACCGATTAGACACTGATTCACCCCCCCCCCCTCTCTCAGTGTCTTTGGGACAGATCAAGTATCTAACAATTGGTATCAGAGCCTAGTCCTCTATTTACAAAAGCCTAAGAGCTTGAGGAAGATTCTGAAACCGGTACCGATGGAAAGTTTGGGACAACAGTTGGAAGGAGCTCTTGAAGATTTTGATGCAGAAAAATTGAAGAATATCAAACTGGAAGATGAACTCAGAATTGCTCGGGAATTCATCAAAGCACTTCAAGATAACTTGGTTATAGCAAAGAATAAGAGAAAAGAATTACATGTGCAATTGCAAAATCAAGATGATGAAGAAAAGGAAACTCTTAAAGATATTGCAGAGAAATTGAGACAAGAGAACAGTAACATGAAGAATGAGATGCAAGATTTAACCATGAGATTATGCAAAGATATTGAAGATAGAAAAAGGAATGAAGAAGATTTGGCCAGAAGACTTAATGAAAGAACAGATGAATCTCTAAGGCTTAGTTATGAAAATGATACGCTTAAAACAGATTTGATTCACATGCAACATGACAAAGAGGAACTTATGAGACAAGTTAACACTTTGGAAAGAGAGTTGGTCACTGCAAATGAATACAAAGACAAATTCAAGAAAAGTTCAGATAATCTTGATGATATGCTAAAAAGTCATAAACCTAATGGAGAAACAGTTGGACTTGGATTTGAACATGGAGAAAGTTTAGGGACTGCAAACAATCATGATCACAGCAAACCGGTAAGGCAACCTAATGCATATAAATTCAATGGGAAATGTTTTAATTGCAACAAATTTGGTCATAGAGCAAATCAGTGCAGATTTAGGAATAATCAAAATACAAACTTACCCATCAGTCAATGTTCCAAATGCAATAAAAGTGGTCATAACTCAGACAATTGCAGAATGAATGTGAAATGCTATGTTTCTCGTAGATTTGGACATTTATCTAATCATTGCAGAACTCAAACCGTCAAGGTTATGGAAAAGCTATTCAGAGAAACAATGTAACTTGTTATGCATGTAACAAGATTGGGCATATTGCAAAATTTTGTAGAAGCAAGAGTGTATCGGCGAACAATAAAGGATCTAATGACAAAGGCAAAGAAAAGGTAAATGAAATCAAGCAAGAATTCACTAAGCAATGGATTAGGAAGAGAGATCGGAGAATTGATGAATCTATCTCTGCACCGGCAGAACAAGGTAATCCTGCACCGGTAGGAGATTCTTCATCTAACTAAGGAATAATCCTTAGGGGTAAGGCAACTAATTGAAGATCATGCATTTACCCTCGGTTGGTAATAAGAAGTTATAATTTTTCTTTATCGACAGATATGTGGAGTTTTCACCGGCAAAGCATTTATTGGAGTTGTAAGTTAATTTTTGGTTATAAAGGCATTATAACTTCTCATTTCATCTCACCAAGCATCCAAGCATCCTAAGAGAGCGAAATTGAGCAAAGGCATTCTAAAGGCGAAGCAGCAAAGGTCTTTCAAAGCATTCAAGGATTTCTCAGTTAAAAGGTATTTATCTTTCGCAATGGCTTCTTCATCCTCCGTTCCTAAATTCGTAGCAAACCCTACCATTGTGGAGAACATAAAAACGACCTAGACCCGTTTTCAAAATAATTCCTAAGATAGCAAAACTGGATGACTCCATTGGTGCAGTTTCTAAAATTTCGAAGGGAGTTGCGTTTGTTGAAGACCCTAGGGCATACATACATTGTAACATAGAGAGTTTAGGGTCCGAAGATTTGAAGAACATGTACATGAATGTTATCACTGACAAGAATGGGGTACTAAAACCGGAACACAAGGTAGTTGAGGATTTAGGTTTCATTGATATCCTCCATATGTCGGAATTCTCAGATGCAATCGTCCACTATGTTCTTAGCAGGGTTCATGGTGAATTTATGTGGTTGGACTCAGTTTTTAAGATTACTAAGGAAGCTATAAGGGCTATTACTAGTTTACCATCCACCAGCACTAGGCTTGACAAGAAGAAGAAAATCCCTAACAAAGAGGTTATGAGCTTAACCGGAGTTACATTTGACAACAGGTCACTTAGGGTCAATGATATAAAAGATAACAATGTTACATTTGCAAGTATGGTCATTGGATATAGAGTTGCTCATACGAATAGGTTGAATTCTGTATCTAGTTCCTGCATTCATAGTGCTCATGAGATGATTGTAAATAATGCTAAAATTGACATCTGTGAATGGTTAAAAGATGAATTGCTAGAGAATTTGGATAAAATAAAAGGTGATAAGAAAGGAACCTTTAAATTTGGAAGTCTGATTGTGTGTTTAATGCTTTACTTTTCAAAAGAGATTCCCGATATAGGACATAAGGATTTTGCCTATGATATTTCTGTTGGAAAACAGATAAAGGAGGCAATTACCGGTATGGGATCTAATGGTGTTGAGTTGGTGAAAGACTATTTCAAGAATTTCCAAGCTAAAATGAGACAAAGGGAAAGGATTCCCCAAAACATTGTGGATAAATATGATAAACAAATATGCTTTGTAGTGAAAAGAGATGAAATTTGGATGGAGGCAATTAGACCCAAAACTGTCTGGATTACAAAGATGGGATATGAGGTGGATTCACACATCTTGGATTCATATGCTAAAATACTCCTACATGCTCCACCAGAACCAACAAAGGAGATATTTGGTAATGCTGAAACTATTGAAAGTGGTGTTGCTATGATGAAGCAGAGAAAGAAAAGAGAAAAGGACATGAAAGATGCTTCTAAGTTTGTTGAGATTGTCAAGAAAGGCTTATTGAAACTAGATCTGATGAAGGATGTTGCTGAACAAGAAAGAAAATCAAAACAGCAATCGGTAGCTCACATTTCCCCTGTGGCTACTTCATCTGATTCTGACACTGATCAGGCAGCCGAATTCAAGAGATTGTACAGGAAGAAAAGAAAACCCTTACTGGCACCTGCTCCATCTCCCAAGAAGTCAAGGTCACAGAGAAAGAAACAACAGGTTGTAAGAGAGCCCAGTGGTCCGAAGAAGAAAGTGACTCCAAAGAAGAAACCTGAACCTAAGGCACCAGATACTCTTTCACCGAAAGAGTTGATCAATGAAATCACCCAAGATGGTAATCTTGGTAATGTGAATAAATTTTATCATTCTTTCAAGGATTCAGATAAGGAAACCATAGAAGAAAGTATTATTTTGTATCTAGATATCTACAAGAAGGTTCTTATTGAAGTTGTAGATGATCTACCTAATGATTTATACTTAAGATTAGAGGCTAAGAGAATGTCTGTCATGGAGCTTGACAAGAAATTAAAGGTAGAAGCTCTATTAGCTATGCATCCTGTTAATTCCAAGCAGGAAATTGATGATATAATATCTGAAGCCAATAGAACAATTTTTGTGAGTGGTCACCGGCAAGTTAGTCTTATGGCCGGCAGAGTGAAAGAAATAGCAGACGAAACAGCGAATAAGTGGGATATATTTTTTGTTGAGAGAGAGAAGAAAGAAGAGAAGGACAGACGGAAAATGGATAAGTCTTTTGCTAAGGTATATCAGAAAGTTGATAAAGGTAAAGGGAAAATTGGAAGTGTACCTGATATCATGGTCAAGGATAACCTTCCTCCACCGGCACAGAACACCCCACCAATAACTGCAGAGGCACCGACACAAACTGATAGTCAACCTGAAGAGAAGGCAGAGGAAATGACAAACGATGACATAGATCCGGAGTCAGTCATTCTTTTTACTATGAATGTGGACACTCGAGACTTTAACATTGTCATGGATAAGGAATCAGTTAAAGTTAAGAAAACATAAACCATCCCTGATGATACTCAGCTTAATATTGAGATACTGGTAGAAGCAGAAGTAGAAACAGGAACCGAAACTAAAACAAGGCATGAACAGAGTATATCTGAACCGGCAGTCAACAAGGAAGACAGTAAGGATGATAGTAAGGATGAAAATAAGGTTGAAAACAAAAGTGAGAATAAGGAAGAAACAGTGAATAAAGAAGAGGTCAATGATGGAAGCAAGATAGCAGAAGTGGTTAAGGTTAATGTGCAGACATCCGGAGAAGATAAGAAACCAACTGTAGAACCTAGCACTCTGCCTAGCACTTCCACCATGGATTATAGACCAACAAATGTTACAGATATACTTTTAGATTCAATAAAGAAGATCACAGAATGCAATGCCTTAGCATTTAAGGCTATTGATGATACTTTACCAATTTTGCAGATGATTGCACCGGCATGTAAAGTTGATCACATTGTTGGGTCTGTGAGTAAATTAGACACATTGTCCAAATTCATTGCTTCTAACATTCAAACTGTGGATAAAATAAATGAAGAAACCGTTAAGGAAAGAGTGAATAAGGAGAAAGATGAATTCTTTGACAGGAGAATTAAGGAATGTATTGGACAGATTGATTCTTTGTTACCGGCACTAAATTCCACCATTCTGGAATACAAAGAGTTGTACAAGGAAGCATGTAAGCCTCACCATCTAACTGAGGATATTGATAAGGAAATAAGGAAAACACAAAAGGAAATTCATGATATAGCTGATAATATGATAGGTTCTTCGGAACTTACTTCCGTTTTGGATCAAGAAATGGCAATCTATGAAGAGAAGATTGAGAAATA
The DNA here is from genome assembly GCF_030272615.1 of Cryptomeria japonica. Lineage (NCBI taxonomy): Eukaryota > Viridiplantae > Streptophyta > Pinopsida > Cupressales > Cupressaceae > Cryptomeria > Cryptomeria japonica. The sequence goes on along the minus strand of NC_081406.1, from coordinate 392,310,815 downwards.
AGAAAGGGAGAAAGCAAGGCTAAGGATGAAAACCCGGGAGTTGAAGAACATGTTGGAAGTGGAAACACTCTGAGAGGGGGGGGGGGGGGGTGAATCAGAGTGTTACAAATTTTAACAAGAGATACTTTTATGAACTTGACAATTTTGATTCTCAATATGCACAGATGACTGAGACTTAACACCTTGAAGTAATACTTTAATGAAGCATGAAATATACAATAGAACCAACTGAAACACTTGATTCAGACTTTTCAGAAAATAAGAATGGTATTAAATCTTTTACACAAACATGAAACATCTAAATGAGTACTTCAAAGATTGCATTACATAAATTCAACAAAACAGAGTATGAAATGAAGAGAGCTAAAGATATGACGTATCAGAGCATAAACCAGTAAAACAAAATGAGACAAGACAATGCACATAACACCATAGTTTTCATGAGTGGAAAACCCTCCTGGGGTAGAAAAACCACTCGGTAAGATCCTTATATTATTTCAAAGAGCACCAACTCAGTTCACAAGTTTTAGAAACCACAAGGCCTCAAGGAGCACCAACCCCTCTTCTTATCCAATAAACATTTCAACTCGAGCTACAGCCACTGGTGATTTTATGCATGCACTTAAATCTTGCAGTCACAAAACAATCAGGGATTGGAGCGAGAATATTTTACCAGTCTGTACAGATGATTCTTTCTAAAAATTTTGCAACAATATTCTTCAGGGATTTGAATCATAATAACAAACTTTTAAATGAATTCAACACTTTCAGAGAGAAAAATTCAATCTCTGAACAAAATAGTTTCAAACAATAAAGCCTTATGTACTCTGCAACAAAACAGAGTATTGATTCTCAAAACCCTCGACTATCTTTGGTAATCTACAGCACTTCTTTTTTCTTTTTAACAAATGCTATGTCTTTCACTTTATTCACACTCCTCTCTCTGTTTTTCCTCCTCTCAACTGTTCTGTATAAAATTGTTTTTATACCCAAACAAAAACTCAATCATTCTTCCAGAATAACCCTCGTATAGGGTTACCAAAATCTTACAGGAATTGCAAATTGAAAAACAAATAACCGTTTTTAACTGTGCAACGGAAAGGATGCTTGATTTCCCAATCATGAAAAACAAAAATAAAGCATGGACAGTTTCCTTATTTTCATTTTGCATAACTGAAAAACCTGATTCGAAAACAAATCTGAATCTTTTAAACATATGATCAAGAATAATACCTGTGAAACGCAACCTTATTGATAACTGAAAACAAACTAACCAGAAAACCATTAAGCTCCCGGTTAAGACCATTTTTGCTTCATTCTTTTTAACTGAACAAACTGATTCAAGCTCCTTAGCGCAGCTGCATCTCTCATGGCGTTAGGGTTTGTGACGGACTCCAAACAAGTTCAAAAATAAAATGAAACACAAAACATCTCCCAAAAAACTTTTAATCTGTCGGTCACAAAATATATTTTGAAGTATATGCTGTTTGTCCGTAGATAAATTAAACATAATTTAAACCAAAGATGTTGTTTCAATAAATGCCAAGTCAGGTTATTCACTGTATCCGTGTCACCTGTCTGGCTCGAGAGAAAGATGTTTTAAACATATAACACGTCAGCCAAGTCAATGTATCCGTGTCACTAGTCTGGCCTGTGAGAAAGGTGTTTTAAATATATAACCACATGCTTAATACACTTGCCTTTAAACAACACCAACTTCCCTTTTTTTAATTTTCTTGTCATCGAGGACAAAAGCATCAAAGAGCAACAGAACAAACTTGGTCCTAGATTGGACAACTTATTAACACACCGGAATGAGCTAACCAAAGCGTCTATTCAAGGCAACAGATCATCGGAGCAACAGATGCATTATCTAACCGGGATGATCCGACAGACAGAGACCATAATTTCTGACAGTACTAAGTTTTTACAAGGTCTTAACTTGGTTTTGGCAGATATTTTTCAGATTGTACATAACCGGTTACAGGTTTCTAGGTAAATTTTGAATTCTTTGATTCTTTTGACATCCTTTGTTATTGATGTCAAAGGGGGAGTAGTGGTGTATGAGAAAAATATACAGAAGGAGATCATTTACTCAGGGGGAGCACACTCAGTTTTTGGATATCAGTTTTTGGATTTTTCTCATGAGTGTTGCCATCAATGCCAAAGGGGGAGACTGTTGGCATTATACACTCAGATGAGAATGGTTGATGTTGTCATTGATGGCAACCAACTGGTAATATGGTTCGCAGGTTACACCGGCGACAAACATCATCTACCGGCACCGGCAAGCACCACAAGTTTATTCACACCGGCATCCAGTCTACACCAACAGTAGATCACACCGACACTCTAAGCCGACATGGAAATAATATTGTTTTGTATTGTAATTATATTTTATAGCCGACATGATGTATTGTAAAGACTCATATATGTATGAGATCTTATAGGTCATTTTGAAATGTAATTAGGTAATGAATGTAAGCGGTTTATGAGAGCGAATAACTGTATATGCATTATGATGTAATTATTTTATGAGCGAATAAGAGCATAGCAGAGCGAAGCAAGGTTTATGGCAGAGGTATCTAACAGAGCTTAAACTAGTACTGAATCCAGCATTGTAGATGCTATTTTGAGCAGTACATTGTCATTGGATATAACCATCCAATTGTAGTCAATGGGACTCCATTTTGTTGTTGAGCAATGAGCTCTAGGCTGTTGGCCTTCCTGCATGTGCAAACCCCTATTGTATAAGTAATATTTATTCATATTGACCAGTGAGTAAATATTGTGGGTCACAAATCCCACCGAGGTTTTTCCCCTACCGGGTTTCCTCACCAAAAATATTTGTGTTATGGTGTGCATTGATGGTTATACTTTTGTTTCTCTTTATTGCATTATTACTTGTTTAGTGGTATATTAATTTGGGTTATAAAGTTGCAAACAAATTTAAATCTTTTGTTAACTGGTTAGACACTGATTCACCCCCCCCCCCCTCTCAGTGTCTTTGGGACAGATCAAGTATCTAACAATGTAACGTGTTGCAGTTGATCTTGGCATGATTTCCGATGGTGATGAGCGTTTGGAAATTTGATTTGGGTCCATGTTATGTCATGTATATCATTATATTGGTCCGGCAGTCGATCTTTGTATCATGTGACGTAATTTTGTAATTGTGAGTTGAGGGTTTAGCCAACCTTGTTGTCAGGGTTGATGAATTGTACAAATAGGTGATGTTGTCATGTAATTTTGGTATCGAGGTTGTGTCTGCATTATCAAAGAGTGGTGTATGTGCGAACAAGGATTCATCTTTCGGTGTGGTGTATTGAGCAGAGATTGGTGTTGTAGGGTAGACAATTGTGCTTAACCGGAACTGTCGTCAGGCATTTGCAAATGCTATTATTGGAGTTCATTCCTTTCGGATTGTAGTATGAATCTTGTTGTAAGTCAATGAAACTTCCCTGAGGGTTGTAGCCTTTCGGGTTATTGTATCTTGAGCTGTAAGCTCTAGGCAATGTGCGTGAATGTTGGTGCATTCCCCATTGTAATTGTTTTCACATACTACTGCAGAGTATCATCTTATTGTGGGTAGGTTCCCACCGTGGTTTTTCCCTTAACCGGGTTTTCCACGTCAAAATCTTGGTGTTGTGTGTTGTGCTATCAATTTGCTTATCTTTGTTGTTGCTGCAATTTATCAGATCTCTATTTGCGGTTAAGTTTGTAGATCCAGTGAAAACTTATTCATTCCCCCCCCTCTCAGTTTTCCTTCATTGTTGTTGCCAACAAAAAGTACCTTTTTTTTTTCCTTCCATGAATACTTTCTCCACCCACATCCACTACATATAAACTCTAAAAAGGCTAACCTTGGAGAAACATGAACTGGCAATTGATGAGGTGCCGAGGGATATCCATACACTTTGAGAATTGTGTAGTCAAAAAAGAAGAACCAGTCACCAAAATTGTGAGAAGCAACCAAATTAGGCTGTTCTACTTTTGGCTGCAACAACTCCATCATCTTGAGAAGTAGTCTTTCTAAAACAAAAGCACACCAGCTTACCACCTTTGTAACAAAATGCTGGTGGAATTCTACATAGTTAGCAATTGTGCATTTACTATCCCATATGTGAGTCCAGCAGTGTACAAGTAGTGCTCTTCCATTGTAATCAAAACATATTATTCTCAACTTTTCAATCCATTCATACCTGTTTTGGTACAATATCAAATGACACAAAAGGGAATAATGCTTGAAATTGACCACCCTACCATTCTCCTACACCCTCATCAGTGCTTGAGGAATCTTTCCTTCAATGTATGAACCAAATTCATACTCAATATTGACATCAAAATTTTAGATTCTCATGGCCATCAACATCAATTTAGATGGCATATTGTCTTAGGCATCAATTCCCAATATCTGGCATAATGCATAATATGTGTTGACAAAATAATTCTGAATTTTTGCTAGTTCAAAAGGCTCCTTCTCTGAGGCATAAATTGGTGCCCTTTTGTTATCCCATTATCTCTTTCTATAATGGGGCACTTCATCTTTTATGAGTGTTTTATTCCTCCACTCATAATCCTTTTCAAATTTTGCCAAGTCAAATTCAGTTAGAGCCTGTGTGCTAAGACTTAAATACTCAATGATGGGAATACTTTTGATATCCACTAATACTACACCATCACTCCTCCTGACAGTTCTAGTGGCATTGTCATACCTTACTGACAAAAATCTAATCAAATCCACTTCTATAAAAATATCAGGCACAATCAACCTAGACATGTCAAAATAGCAGCGGCTTGATAATGGAATAGGCATGTCCTTGTTCCTGTAGAAATAAGTAAACAGTTGCCAGCCTAAAATAGGTATGAAGGCATCTCTGCAATTGGCACAGGCATCGTGATTCCTTCTTTCTATTCAAATCTATGTTAGATTCTAGCAAAACATCCAATATATCTTGATTAAATGGCCTATCTCTTTGTTTCACTAGGGGTTGGTTCCTTGCTCTTCCGTGGAACTAAAACCCTTTTAGGTGTGAAATTTTGATGGCTAGGGGTTTCAACTGGGTTAACTGCAAGCTCCTATTGACTAGGGGTTGGTTGCTTTTCTTTTTTGTGGTTTTGCAACCTTTTTGGGTGCAGGTTCTTTTTTCCTACCCAAGGATTCCCCTTTCTTTTGCATTTTGGTCAATATAGATTGGTTTGGGTTTTACTTTCTTTCTATTTATCCTAACGATTGCAAAGCATAGAAGCCAAACAAATGCCTACAATTTGAACTTGAGTAATAAAAAGGTGATTCAAGGACTTACTGGTTTAAATGCTGCCCTGAAAACCCTAATTGATCGCTTGAGATCTCCTTCGTCGTCGCAAAGCTCAATTTGAATGAAATTTTCAGATGCAATGTGAGAGAAAAAAGCCTACACTTAAGAATTTAAGACCATTGAACCATACTACCACTAATGTCTTGTCTGCATTAATTCGAAGCATGCAACAACTTCAAATTTGGTAGCCGTATCAATTTTTAAACTTGGGCTGTTGATTGCAAAAAAGCAGACATGGATGGAAGGCTGAGATCAGTCATTTCAATTTGACTTTGTGAGCTAGCGTTTAATTTACCACCGTGGCATCCTTTTCGACTACTGTCACCTTTATCCTAGCCCACTTGGACATATTTAAGCATACCCCACGCTTCTGCGATCAACCTTCTAGCCATGTCACTACCCTCGCAGAGACACAGGGTGTTTGTTGTTCTAACCATACATTAAAGCCTATACCCCGCGCTCCCGCGATCTTCACACACTCCTTGATATCCACAGTGCGGGGGCGCGGGGTGAGAAGATCCTTGCACATCCTACATTACCCGTGTTCCCACGGCCTCAAAGCATTAACCACAAATAGCTCCGTGAAGACACAAGTTGTAGAGAACCATCACATAATAGGACGCGTCTATTCTGGCTCCAAAAAGTGGTACGGCGCGACTAACATGCGATGTTAGTTGCGATTTTCAACCATAGATTTTCTATCCGACGGCTGAGAATGCATAACACGTCTTGTTAGTCTGACAGATTCAATCGTTTTCTAGCCAGAATAGACACAGCCCACATAATACATCCCCCACGTTCCCACGAACTCCAAACAACTGAGAGCTTCCTCCCCACAGGGGCGCACGTAAGACTCAATGAAATGTTTAACGCACGTGGAGACTTAAAAGTCTTGACAAAGGGGTATGAGACCATTGTGCTAGGAAACAATAAAACATTTAACATTAAAATACTTAGGAAAGATTAAAGCAATTCAGACTTCAAACCTAACACTTGGGGCCCGTAATTTCAACGATATGGGAACCCTTAATTGCAAATAATATCAACAGGAACCGGCTACTAGAGGTCAATGATTAGAACGTTTACAACCAAGGCTAAGGGTTCATCTAAAAGGGGCATAGGCAGGATTTTGAAGATAACTTTTTGGCAGTATAGAACCAGGCTTAGGGTAAAAATGAAGTGGGAATCACAGAAATTTTAACACTCCTAACAAAATCCATTTCTCACTGGACCAGTACCCGGTCTATAATGAGCCAGGACTTGCCTAAAACTTCCACAAGGTTCTCCAAGAGGCCTTGTGAGAACTTTTGGTAGCCACACTCCATTCGCTGTTTGCCAAGAAGATACAGCTCACTTGCGGGTATAGTATAGAATGACTCTCTTCAATGTAATCCCTAAAGATGACTTTTGTTTGTTGGACTGATTAAAAGCTTTGAAACATTCAAACTGAATGGCTCTAGTTAGATTTTTTATTTATCCAACTTGTTTTGATTTCCGTTTGTATTCATCCATTCCGAAGGTATAGGCTTGACTGGATTTTTATATGATGTGTATCTGTCATGAAAGCACATATTAGTTGAGATGTGTTAATCTTAATTTTTGACAGAAGAAATCTTATTACGTTTTAAGTTTTACTTTTTAATCCGTTTGGTATAACTTTTGTTCATTGTTGTCCTTGATTTAAATTCCAGCCTGGACGCCTGAATTTTACATTTGATTAAACCAAAAGGCAGACTCGTATTCTGGGTGTAATAGTTATCAGTAAAATTTATGGCATTTATTTTGATTCAACGACTGTATAGCGCCAGCCAATAGAAATTAAAATCGCCAACCAAAAAGAGAATTGTACCTGAGTGACGATGAATGGCGGGATTTAACCAATGCTTCCTTCCTCATTCGTTTCCTCGGCAGATGACAAAACTTAAACGTTGCTAAAGTCGGAGGAAAGGGAATTGTTTGAAGCTCAAGACAGCCCATTTTTCAAAAAGTAAGGATTCGGAGCGCGTAAAACTTACACTTCTGCCTGCCCAAGTCTTCTAAATGCCTTGCAATTAATCAGAATTATGGAATGTTTGTTTCTTTAACTGTGCCTTCAGATGGAGCTATTCTTCATCGACTAATTACAGACTAATTTTTTTATTTTAATTTTTTTAAGTGCTTGCGGTGGAGATTTGGAGCAAAATTATGAACTGCCTTTGACTGCCTTTGATTTAAATAATATTGTAGTAGTGATGTAATTTGTAAATTCATATTCTTTCATTGATCAAAAGCAAATTTGAAATATATATATTTCAAATTTGCTTTTGATCAATGAAAGAATATGAATTTACAAATGTTAGTAATTGTCAGTTTTGAAGGCCTTCGAGGCATTTTCAGTCCTTGAAAGTTTGGCCTGTCGTAGGCAGGGTCTTTCAGAATTTCACTTCCAATTCTTGGATACCTTTCCAACGAGTTAGACCTTTCCAACTAGTTAAACGGCTCGTAATTTCGAGTCCCGAGCAGAAAGTTATGCCTAGTTAAAGTTAGGACAAAATTTCATATAGTTTTTTGAAATTTTTCGTAGTTTTAGATTTTATTATGTAATAAACAAATGTGACTGTTGGGTTTCAATTCTCAAGGGGTTTTTGTGACCCTTGGAATCTCATGAACTACTATATGTTGAATTTTCAAATGGAATAGATCACTTTTTGGCTTGCTTCAAATCTGTGTTATCTTGTTCATCCACAATACCACAGGTTCTCACTTAGGTGTTGTCGTTCGAATCCATAATTTGGATCAGTAGTATCAGAGCAAGTTCACTCTTGTATGTCATATCACACGCGATCAACATATCAAAGATTGGGGTTGGAAACAAGGAATCCTTCAAACTACATTCCTTTGAGACGCACAAGATTGCAGATGGCTAAGTTGCAGACCGACGATGAAATTAAAGCGTTGGTTGCAGATGCATTAACAAAACAATGTGAAGAAATGATGGAGCAGTTCAAGCAAATGCTGGAAAGTCGTGGGTCACCTGCAAACCCACCATTCACGGGGTATACACCATTCAAGGTGCAAGTGAATTTCGATATACCCACATTCCAAGGAAAGATTGATGCAGATGTCGTTGATGACTGGGTTTCAAAACTAAAAAGGTATTTCTCTGTCATCCAGTTCTCAGATGAAGAGAAAATAACTTTCGCTCTTCTCAAAGCTGAAAAATCATGTGAAAGATTCTTGGGAAGCGAAGTTAGCATCCAAGGCAGCAGAAACTGGCAATACGTTCATTTTTTATCAAAACCCACATGGGGAGAATTCATGGAGCACATAAAGGAAGAATATTTTCCTGTAGATACATATGAACAGAAATATATGCAGTTGCCATTGCTTCAACAGAAAAAAAAAAAAAAAAAACTGTTCAAGAATATACTAATTTGTTTCATGCTTTAGCAGCAAAACTTGGCATCAAATATTGTGAGAAGCACCGAGTTTTAAAATATCGGAGTGGACTCCATAGGTATATTCAAACCGAAATGGAATTCCTGAACATAGAGACTTTACCTAGTCCATATAAATTTGCTACAAAAATTGAGGAGAAATTCAAACAGAAAGGAAGAAGGGATAACTTCGCAAATAACAGATGGAAGAGTGAAGGTAGCAAAACTACTTGGAAACAAACATCCAAGGAATCTTCTCCCAATTCACCAATGAAAAAGGCATGGGGTATGAAGAAGACACAAGAGAACAATATGTGGTGTGAATTCCATAAGAGTCCCTCTCACAACTCAAAAGATTGCAGAGCCATAAAAAGTTTAATGATGGAGACGCATGAGGACAAGGAAGAACCTAAGGTGGCAGAATCTTGCACTAAAGAAAGTTATGAACAGGTCATTGAGGTTGATCCATATGCAACGGTAGCTACTACAAAGATATTGCCCCGGGAGGATGAGGAGAGATTATTTCACTCACAGATGTGGGTCGAAGGAAAAGCCCTACACTTTATTATTGATAGTGGAAGTCAAAAGAACCTAATATCAGCAGAGACCGTGAAAAGATTGAATCTGAAAACAACAGCACATCTGCAACCCTATTCTATGGGATGGGTTGGTCAAGGGAGAGATATCCAAGTATACCATCAGTGTCGCCTTTCTTACTCTATAAAGCCTTTCAAAGATGAAGTAATCTATGATGTGGCTCCTTTAGATGTTTTTGACGTTCTGTTGGGACAACCATATATGTACCAGCGCCATGGTATCTATGAGTCTAGACCTCGCAGTGTGACAATCAAAATAGGTGAGCATAAATACTGAATACCAGAGGTAAGCCCTGCATACACTACCTCTTTGATTAGTGCTAAGCAATGTAGGAGGTTGGTTGCCAAAACAGGAACATTCATATTATTGATGATTCGTTCTGAAGAAGAAAGGAAGTTTGTATATAATTCCAATGCCATCACAAACACCACAACACAGCAGAAAAGATCAATGGACCAAATTTTGATAAAATATGAGAATTTGTTTAAGTTGCCAACTAGGGTACCTACACACTGCCAAGTAAGACACACTATTGATTTGATACCAGGAACTCCATTGCCTAATGAACCAGTCTATCATAGATCAGTATTAGAAAATGATGAAATTAAGAGGCAAATACAAGAATTGATTGAGAAAGGACATATTCGTCCAACTGCATCACCCTGTGGCAGTCCCATTGTTCTGGCAAAGAAAAAAGAAAGAACTTGGAGAGTTTGTATTGACTATAGGGCCTTGAACAAAATTTCAGTCAAAAATAGGTATCCACTTCCCCGGATAGATGACCTCTTGGACCAGCTTAGAGGGGCCTGATTCTTCACAAAAATTGATTTGAAATCGGGATACCATCAAGTACCAATTGACTCAGCTGATGTGTGGAAAATAGCTTTCAAATCTAAAGAATCTAAAGAGGGATTGTTTGAATGGCTAGTGATTCCTTTTGGTCTAACAAACGCCCCAACGACATTCATGAGAATGATGAATGATGTACTCAGACCATTCACTAATTCTTTCGTGGTGGTATATATGGATGACATACTCATCTTCAATAAAAGTTGGGATGAACATTTGCAACATGTGGAAAAAATTCTCTCAACTTTACAAGATCATGGACTTTATGCAAACAATGAAAAGTGCTCCTTTGGTATGCAGAGTATCAGATACTTAGGATATGTTATTGATAGTGAGGGTGTCCATGTTGACCCGAAGAAGATACAAGTGATTAAGGACTGGCCATCTCCTAGAAATCTCACAGAGTTACGAAGTTTCCTTGGATTGGCAAACTTTTATCGCAGATTTGTGTTGGGATTTTTCCATTTGTCTTGGCCTCTAAATCAGTCATTGTGGGGAGGAACATAGGCAAAGTTTAAATAGGCAGGTGCTCAACAGGAAGCATTCAAGGAGTTAAAACGAAGATTATGTTCTGCACCAGTTTTATCTCTTCCTGACCTGCAACAGTCATTTGAAATACAAATTGATGCATCAGAATATGCCTTGGGAGTTTCCCTTATGCAACATGGTCACCCAATTGCATATCATAGTCAGACTTTTTCTGATACAGTGCGTCGGTATGCCACTTACGACAAGGAACTGTATGCTATTGTTCAAGCCTGTAAGCAATGGAAACATTATATTTTGGGTAAGGAGACTGTCATCCACACATACCACAAACCTCTTCAATTCTTGCAAACACAAGGGAAGTTGCAGAATGATCTATATCAACGATGGTCAGCCTATCTTCAATAATTTCATCTCAATATTCGTCACAAGAAGGGAAGCACTAACAAAGTAGCATACTGTTTGAGCAGGCCTCCGATTGCAGCTATCAGTATGGTATTAGACTCATGTGGTCATCAAACTGAAGCTTGGGTTTTCTTGTATGAGAATGATGTTGAACTTGTAGATGTTTATAATCAATTGGTGAAGGGACATCAAGTGAATGATTTCTATTTGCAGGATGGAATTCTTTGTCACCTTGACCAAATCTGTGTGCCCAATGCAAAACACAAAAAGTTGATATGGGAAGCTCACTATAGTAAGGTTGCTGGTCATTTTGGCATAGGTAAGACTACTGCTATACTTCAGAGGTATTTTTATTGGCCAAAGTTGATAAATGATGTCATTTCATATATTCAAGCTTGTACTGCATGTGCTGTTGTTGAGCCTGCCAATCGTAAACTTGGACTGTATTCACCACTTCTTGTTCCTTAAAAACCTTGGAATTCAGTTTCTATGGACTTTATGTCTAGTCTTCCTACCGCCAAAAGAGGCCACGATTGTGTGTATGTTGTGGTAGATAGGTTCTCAAAAATGGCAGTAATAGTGGCTTGTAAAAAAACAATTTCTGCAGAGGACACTGCAAAGCTTTTCTTTGAACACATTTGGGTTCATTTTGGTTTGCCGAATATCATCATTTCAGATAGGGACAACAGGTTTCTTAGTAAGTTTTGGTCCACATTATGGGAAAAGATGGACATAAAATTAACAAAGTCTACTGCTTTCCATCCTCAAATAAATGGCCAGACATAGGTAGTGAACTGGATGATCATTCACATCCTATGCATGTATCACTCAAAACATCCTCGCAAATGGGATGAAAGTCTTCCATATGTTCAGCATAGCTACAACAAGGCAATTCATAGTTCCACTGGTCACAGTCCATTTGAGGTCTATCTTGGTTATCAGCCACTTGCACCCATGGATGTTGCCATACCACTTATTCAACCCGATCTGGTTCCACATGTTGGTAAGGAGGAAGATAAGGCAGCCTAGTTCATTGATAGAATTCATCATCTACAACAACAAGTCCATGAAATCTTGGAGCATACCAATAAGAAATATAAGGAGAGACATGATGAGCATCGTACTCATAATTTTCAAGTTAGGGACAAGGTGTGGCTGCATATTCAGAAGGAACGATTGCAGGGTGACAATAGGAAGCTTCGCCCTCTGCATTATGGGCCATACACAATCATCAAGCAAGTTGGTGATAATGCTTTTGAGCTTAATTTACCCCCATTTCTGGGTCTTCATCCAGTCTTCAATGTGGAACTCTTGAAGCCATTTTTTCCTCCACTATTAGATGTTGCAGATGTGGCATAAATAATTTCCACTACAAAATTGAATCCACGTGCCGCTTCTCCATTCCAATGTGATCAGATTGTGGACACCATGGAGAAAACACTCAAACAACAACAAATCTATCTATACAAAGTGGTTCGAGCAGGGCAGATCGCTCAACAAGGAAAGTGGTTTACCAAGGAGCAGCTTCAGCTCCGTTTCCCTCGTCTCATTCAGAGTGTTGATGCAATGGAGCTCATTGCTCTTCAAGGGGGGAGTAATGATCAGAATCAAATTTGAAATATATATATATAGTTTTTCTATATGTTAGTAATTGTCATTTTTGAAGGCCTTCGGGGCATTTTCAGCCCTTGAAAGTTTGGCCTTTCCCTTAGAATGTTACTATAGACCTAGGTTCTTTTATGACTTCGCTTCCAACTCTTGGAGACCTTTCCAATGAGTTAAACCGCTCGTAATTTCGAGTCCCGAGCAGAAAGTTATGCCTTGTTAAAGCTAGGACAAAATTTCATATAGTTTTTTGAAATTTTTGTAGTTTTAGATTTTATTATGTAATAAACAAGTGTGACTGTTGGGTTTCGATTCTCAAGGGGTTTTTGTGACCCTTGGAATCTCATGAACTACTATATGTTGAATTTTTTAATGGAATAGATCACTTTTTGGCTTGCTTCAATTCTGTGTTATCTTGTTCATCCACAATACCGTAGGTTCTCACTTAGGTGTTGTCGTCTGAATCCATAATTCAGATCATTCATTTAGTTGTGTGTTTATTTTAGTAGAATTTTTTGAATATATATGTGTGAATAAAGTATAATTTTGTGTTAAGTTTGGTTTATGTTCAAATTTTTATATATTCTTATTTTATAACACTTATTCATATATATTTGTTCCTACTCAAAATTGATCTCATGGAATTCAAGAATGAACACAAATTAAAAAAATCAAAATTATTCACCCCTTTCTATTAGTTATGAACCAACTTGATATGCATGTGTGTGACATGTTACTAGGTTATTGTATTTTGAATATATTCATTGTCATTAATTCATATAGTGGACTTTGGGGAATAAAAAGAACATCTAGAGAACTCTTTAATTTTTTGAAAGGACAAAGATCTTTATCTGCATATAGGTCACTTGCATATTGGTGAATGATGTATTTCAATCTTCACTAAAAACTAGGTATGTTGGAAAAATTATGTTGAAGATTTTGCATAACTATGATATTTTGTATTATTGTGTAGTTGTAGTGCATACGAAGATGTTCACGCCACACTAATATAAACAATCTTGGGGGTACTTATAAGTTGTATGGAACATAACAAATATATTTAATGGAAGGCACATTAGGGAAATATAATTAATATTGGAGGACATGATTTAGTGAACACATGGCTTGCATTGCCACTTAAGGGTTGTGCAAGTTTGCTTTATATAAGCAAACATGTGTGTAGTGGCATGTAGGAAGCAATTACATCATCTTAAGGAAATTGCAAATGTAATGACATGTTGTAATGTCATAAATTGCATCCTATGGAATTTCACATCACATATGCCTTCTCTTTAGTTTAATTTAAGAGAATTATGCTCAACACTTTTATTTCTAATCCAGAATATTCATATTTTTTCACGCATATTCAATTTCTCAACTATTAGTCTATTTTTCATCTAGGCAAATGTGTGCACGACACACTAGCATCCTACAAAAACCCACAGTCGTACTAATTGTTGAGATGTTACACTTGTTGTGTTTTGGTAGTGTAACGCCTCTACCAACCTATAATGTTGTTGAGAATCCTTTTGACCTTGCTATTTCAAAATCATTTTTCTTGCCTTCAACATGGAGATTTGGAAATGCATTCCTAGCATTATTCCATTCTCTCATTCTGATCAACATCCTCACTTGGCTCTCTGCAACTTTTTGCTTTCTCTCTCTCACACTACCTACTATAAACAGCTAAAATTGTACCATGCCAACATACGCCAATTTTACTAATTATTTTCTTTGAGAATTAAATAATTTTAATTATTTAATTATTTTGTCTTCATTCTTTTGCATTAACATTATTTTTCAATTCCATAACCCATGATTTCAATTTTCCTCTAATTTCTTAATCATTTAATCTATTAATCAACTAACTATTTCCTTCTAATATTAATTAAATAATCATATATAATTAATTAATTTTGATTATCCACTTTAATTAAATGATCTTTATTGTTTAATTAAATTCAATTTCTATGTTCTCATGATTAAATATTTTTAAAAAATTATTTAATTGGTTAATGTTGTCCTCTTAATTAATTAAATTTCCTAAATTTATTAAATTTCATTTCCAAATTAACACCAATTTCATTTCCATCTCATTCCAATTTTAATTTCATATTTTTGAAAACCCAAATTTCCTCCAAATAGCATTTCATTTCAAATTTCCCACATCACATGTGGAAATTCATAACTATCACTGACACTCAATTCTAACTAGTAAGTCAACAATCACTTTTTCTAAATAGTTAGTCACTTCCCCTCTTTTCAAAATCACATTTCTCTAGCTACCCAATTAATTATATTCCACTCTCAATCAAATCTCTTAACCAGTCAATCAAGTGAATGGTTTACTCAATCAAATTCAATCACATTGAATTATTATTTCCAACTACATCTTAGTCATTGATCCATTTTGTTCTCAAATCAATCTCAATCGTCGAATTGAATTCCAGAAAACCTATAAAATTCAACATCAATCCTCTATTTTCAACCAACCACTATCTGTGTATTTTTGTGCATCTATCTTCCATGTTTTTCATAATGTGTGACTTTGAGAGCCATTATACAACACAAGAAAAAGAATGACAATGGAGACCAAGTGCATGAGAATCAATATTGAGTTTTCTTGTTTCATTGTTATTTCGCTTTGTTGATTTTCTTTAGTATTTCTTCATTACATTTTTATTAGATTTAAGATTTAGTGGTTGTCTTATTTAGTCTAATTAGGATGTTGATTTTCCCCTCATACACATCTTGTGAAATCGTCGTGAACCACAACAAACTAACTTTTGATTTTCTTGCAATTCTAAAAAATGCGCAGCTACAGGTTTCTAATTATGTAACTACTAGAGGATTTACACATTTTGTTGCTAGGATTTACTCATTTGATGGTGATTTATCACACAACTGCTAAATTATTCACGCATTTGATGGTCAATATTTATGCAATTTCTAAGTGGATTCATGTAATTGCCTATTAAATTGTGGCAGGTATAATCTTATATTGACTATTTTCTGCTTTTCTAGTTCTCTAGCTTAAGGCTTTTGATACTATTTTTTTATTTCTAGCATGTGGCAATCGTGGGCTGAATAAATCAATCATTCAAACAACTAATGAGTGCCTTACAAGAACCTTGGATCTGATTTCATATCTTTTGTGTTCTTATATGCCTGGTAGTTAGCAAAAATTTGAATTTTTTAAAGGAATTAACTATTGCTCAATTATTTGGTGCTTCGACACGTTTATGTTGTTTACTGAAAATCATATGAGAAGTATCATCCCCCCTTGCCTTTGTGGAGTTTGGGTGTAAGATAAAATCATAATATTCTAGTAAGAGAGGCTTCATGGGGATTTCATCACCATTTGGCTTGACCTTGAGTGGTATTTATTTGAGCCGCTATACAAAAAGGGTGAGAGAAAAATTTGTAGCCCCTCACGATAATATGCCAACAGTATCAATTTGGGGGTGGACTTAGAACCACACAAGGTTGACTAAAGCCTTAAGCAGCTTGTCATCGAATGGTTATGTGCACCAATTTCCCCAAATATTGAATAGAAACCCTTGTAATTAGAGGACAAAAACCCTATACTTGATAGATCAAGGAGTGTTGATTATACCTTGTAGATACCCCTCATGTACCTCCCGTAGTAAAGTAGGAACTCCTTGGTTCATAAGGTCTTTGAACCTTTAGGGCAAGAGAGAAGAGAAATATTTTGTATGTCTAGATCTCTATATGTATGCTATGGATAGGTATTTTATTGCAATGAGAGCCCTCATGAGTAGCGAGTAGCATGCTTTGTTTCCTTGAGTAGGGCAAGTGCTTGCTTCCAAAATATTTGCTAAAATCATTCTCTTTGTGCCAGTAGAGTCAGTTCATATTTGGGCTAATTTAGGCCCTCAATGTGAAATTGAATTTTAGAGTAGTCTGAGTCAACTTAGCCACACTATATTCACTATTTTTTTACTATTTGATAACCTGCTTTACCTAAAAAATTTCCATAAAATAGTCAACAAGCTCTTGTTACGCAACTACTAAATTTTTCATGCATCTGTCTTTAAATTTGCACATTTGTCAAATATACTCCCTCAACTAACCCTAATGTGTCACGCATATGACAAAAAATTTGCATGATTGAGCATAATATTTCGCACATATGCTAATTCCTATCGCATAATTGCCTAAGAAAATAATAATTTTAAAATTTTAATTCAAACTATCCAATTAGGATCCAAAATCAGCTTCAACTCTATGATTGACAAGGTTATTAGGCTTAGTAGGTTCGTCTAGTTTTGTTTTTGCAACATTAGTTTCCTTTAGGGTCCTATTTGTTCAAAAATCAAGTGTACAAACATTAGTCCCCTCAAGTAAGTTGCATCATAGGAATCATTTATTTTCAATGAGATTAGGAAACCAGGTCTTAAGGTTAAGCCTTAGTTATTTTCAAGATACCAAGACCTCATCAAATTGTCATTATCAACCAATCATTAAGTTCAACCCTTACACTCATCGGTCTAGCACAGGGTGACAACTTTTATCAGATCTTCAATCAACCATCATCATATTTTCAATTCAAGGTGTCTCTTTCAATTTCTTAGGTGAACATCCATAGGTTTATGATTATAAGTTTCCTAGGAATCAAGCTTATGGAATCGCATAGTCTCTCATTAGTTTAATCATCCCACTTTCATCCAAAAGTCTCAAAAAATATAAAATATAGGTGCACTTTAGTTATGTTATCATCCAAGGTATCAACTCAAAAATCCAAAACTATTGTCATCCTTTAGTTGTGTTAACCTCAAATTCCAAAAAAGGCCAAAAATATAGTTTCTATTTTTCTCATTTTTAGTGTGTCTTTAGGTGTACTCCATGAGTTATACTCAATCACAAAGAGTGAAAATTTAAATGGGTCCCAATAGTTTCTTGAATTTCAATCCCACAAGCACTATGGACCTTGCATCATATTCTCATAAACACTTGGTTGAAAAGCACCTACCTTAGTGGACCATGAGCTACAACCTCTAATCTTAATGATCCATATTTAGTAGAGAACATCCAAAAGGGGTCAACCTTCAAAGAACTTGAGAATGCCCAACAAGACCCTCAAATCCCTGATGTAATTAAATAATAAATTTAAATACTTTATTGTAAGGCCCCAAATTTAATAACAAATCTTTCAGACCCTTTATTTAATTAGATTAGTCAGGTCTTAGTTTGGTCATGTCGGCCCGTTTGTAACCCATCGGGAAATTTCGCGGAGCCCATATTTATGGTCAGGTTTGTCATTTGTGTTGGTATGCGAATTTGGTATTTTTCTCTATTGTGCGAATTCTTGTTGGAGTTATGTTATCCTCCATTTTGGAGGTGAAAGACCCTCCCTATTTGGTATTTGTAGTTTTGGTGAGATTCATCCCTCACCCTATTCTATTATGTGTACTTGTTCCAGATCTAGAAAACCTGTAATCTCATCATTGTTGAATCAAATATTACTTCCATTTACATATCTGATAATCTGGTATACATGCATGTCAACTAAGTTAAGGGATTCCTAACATTCAGAGTTCATTAGTTATGTTGAAGTCCACCGTACAACCCCTTCACTGTACGATCCTCTTCACACCACCATATAACCCCTCGCCCCTTCCTCACATCACTATACAAGTCCCAGTACGGTTACACCATCTAACCCTCTCGTGCATCCCCACCGTACATCTCACTGCTACCGTACATCCCCACAGTACACCCTCACCTGTATCGTACGGTTCCACACCCTCACCGTACAGAGCACCTTCACCTTATAACCACACCTCCACCGTACACCCTCACCCTCACTGTACGGTCATTAATAGTGCCATGACTTCTCTTGCAGGATCATGTGGTTCCCCCATTCGGTCACCCGAACAGTACCTCCTTCTAGTGTATAATTGCATCCACTACACGATAGGCTGGCAAGATCACCAGCTCTGATACCACTGTAATATTCCCTTGTCAATGTATGGTGAGGGTATGAATGTACGGGGTGTGACCATACAGTGGAGCAACGACAACAAATCATGGAGGAAACATTACGACAATTGGCCTTGGGAAAAATGGATGGAGAACAAAATGGGCAGGATGATGATTCGGTCACTGGAAGGTCAAACATCCAACGCTCCCATTCATGGTTGTTGATGCCAAATTTTCCTCAGAAATCAGAGGTGCCACGTAGGGAGAAAGAACCCACCTTTCAAGAGATGCAAGAATAGTTGAACCAAGATTGGAAGGATGCAAATCCTAAGGGGGACATATCTGTGTGTGTGAAAAAGTGAAAAAGGTCTGATAGTTGCTGGCACAACACTTCAATTAAGTCATTACATGTATGGTTAGTAAATCAATAATCAATAAATAATAAACCATAACAAAGCGACTAATTGCCTTCTAAAAGATGCGAGTATAAGATTGCTCTCAGATTTTTATAAGCAATACCAGTGACTAGACTACACCAAGACGAAGGATTTAATCTATATGAGCATGATATTAAGCTAAATGGATGCAAGATGGATGAAAGATTCAAGCAATAGTGATTAAAGCAATATGGATTCAAGCAATAATGGATTCAAGCAATATGGAATAAACTAAATACGGAAAAAGCTAAACTAAGATGCAAATAATCTCAAAAAGCAAGCACAAGATCTTCAATGATTCCAGAGCAAAATCAACATAATAATAATCTCCAAGGTGTTTCTCAAAAATCTCTGGGGTGATTTGAATGAGAGCCGAAGGCTGAATTTATAGAAATTCACAAGAGATCATAAAAGCACAATTTAGAATTAATTAAAATAATTGAGAAATCAAGTTCAATTAACTTTGAGATAGATTCCAATTATAGTTTAATTGAAATGCATTCAGATAAGAAGTTCAAGTTGCTTTAGAAATAAGAATTAATTAATTCCATGCATTTGTGATAAAAATAGATAATTCTTTGATTTATTCAAGAAAAGAGTCTTTTCAATGCAACTGAAGTTCTTTTTCTCAAAAGCTTTGAGTTCTAATTTTAGAGAATGATTAATAATTCCTTTAATTGTTTTTTTTATTTCAAAGTTTTCAATTTAGAAGAAAGAAATAATATCTCAAGTTTGATTTCTTTCTCAATTTAATTCTTTTATTTTATTTTCAATTTATCTCTTGCTTTGTGATTAATTCCTCTTTTGTAATAAATTAATTCCTTTTTTGCATGATGATTAAATGGCAAATTAATTAATTAATTAAATATGCTAGGATATTTAATAAATTAAATAGGATAATTGATCAAAATGA
The DNA here is from genome assembly GCF_030272615.1 of Cryptomeria japonica. NCBI lineage: Eukaryota > Viridiplantae > Streptophyta > Pinopsida > Cupressales > Cupressaceae > Cryptomeria > Cryptomeria japonica. The sequence continues at coordinate 392,290,846 of NC_081406.1, read as the reverse complement.
TTTTCTTGGAATGATTCAATTAATTAAATAAATATTTAATTAATATTGAGTAATTCACTTGCCATGTAATATTTGATGATTAAAGAATTAATTAATGTGCTCAAGATTGATTTAATTGCCTTTGGTTAGGACCTTGGTGATGTTGTCGAGATTAGGGGCCCATGGTTTATATGACCATTTTTAGGGTATTACATTTGCCCCTCTTTGAATTAATGTGCGAGCAACGCATTGGTTCAAAGAATAGTTGATGTCTAGGAGATGCCAGTTCTGAACTTGATTGATCACGAACCAAATGAAGAGCAAGGTGTTTAGCTTGATTTGAAGCGATGAAGATGAACAAATTTGATTAAAGCGATACCGATCCCGAACTTGATTGAACTAAGAATGATAGAGAGCAAAGATACCGAACTTGAACTTGATTAATCAAGAAACGGATCTTATTGATCTAGAACTTGATTGATCTAGACACGGCGAGAAGATAAAATCGATCTTGAACTTGATGGATCAAGATACAATGAGCAAAGATAAACTTTCCAGCTTGATTTGATACAATGAAACTAGACACCTGCTTAGATTGAGCGTGTGATCGAAGATACTCTTTAAACCCTTGATTGAGTTTAAACGAATAATCAGCTTGATGGAAAGCGATGAAACTGATTAACATTAAGAGATTGATTCAAATGAAGACAAATATCAGCTTGATTTGAAGCGATGAAACTAATATGCCCCTAGCGATTGTTTCGATTCAGATGATCGAGAGATCTCAACTTGATGTGAAGTAATGAAGCTAAGATGCCCCTTAGCAATAAGAATTTGATTTTCTTTAGTTGAAAAAAGATTTTTTTGCTCAGCTTTGATGAAGATTTGAAAATTTTCTCAACTTTGAAGATGTGAGGTCATGAGTGTAGCGTAGAAATTAGGAATCATCAAAGCATAGATAGATCAAAAGACAAGACATGATAGCTCAATCAAAAGAACACTCATTGAAATGAACCTAATTCCAAAGCACATTCAATAGAGGTATGAAAACAAAGCATCTAAAAGAAAATATCATGCAAACCATATAACAATTCGGATGCTTCTTCCATGCGGCTCCATTGTTGTTCTTTCCTCTTCAATGGGTTTGTGGATCTCACCTACAAGTGCTCACACAATTGAAAGCAAAAAGCTCAAGAGTACTAGAAACGTAAGTTCGGTAGTTTGACAAAAATTCGGGATTCATGAAGGGATTCGAAGGGATTGATTGAAGAAAATTATCCAATTTATAGAAGAATTGGATAAATGACAATATTAGCATGATGCAATTCAAATGGAAATTGCAAATCAATATGACAAATTATGACAAATTATGCACTTTCCATGCACAATTTGATTGATTGATAATTTGATGACAAATTATGACACATTCTATGTCAAAATTGATTGATTATCAATTATGACAATTTCATGACAAATTGAAATGTCACTCCCATAGAATTAGGAGATGAATTAGGAGGGAAAAGGAATTAGAAATTTGAAAAATTAGGAAATTGAAATTGATGACAAATTAGGAATTAGAAATTGATAGAAATTAGGATTTAGTGAATTAATCAATAATTTTTCATTTATTAATTAATTCACTCACAAAGAGGAATAATTAGCCAATTAAATAAAGATTTAATTGTAAAGAGAGGACTTAGGATTAATAAATAATTTAATAATCCTAGAGGAAGAAATGACAAATTAGGTTAAATGATTAAATCATAAAACCCTAGAAGACGAATTAGAAGTGCAAAAATGACAATTAGGTCTTGATTGAAGATAATTAATGTCATGATTTATAAATGACCAATGCGACAAAATGATTTGATTGATAGATGCACCAATTGACGAGGAACAATGACAAATTGATCCAAATTGACATAATTGAAAAGGACGACGATCGATGACAAATCGATCGCGAAATGACAAGATTAACAAGGACAAAGATCGACCAAAATCATGACTGAAGGTTGTTGCCAACAAGACCAAATTTGAAAGTGAGATAGATGAAGAATGCAGAAGAAGGACTCAATGTTCGCAAATGATAAAGACCAAGTGCGTGACATAGGAGAAAATGTTAATGCAACGCAAAAACCTAAAATGAGGCAATGCGCAAATGTTAAAGTATGACCTCGCAAGCGTTGACCATTTTTGGGTGTCTACATTTTGCCCCTCTTTGAGACAATGCGATTCTGAGCATTGTTTCAAAGAACAATAATAAAAATGCCCCAGACAATAATAATGACATATGCATGCCCCCTCGAGGAATTGGCCGAAAACATGCGGAAAAGAGGCCAATTGATCGATAAAAAAAATGATAGGATCGAACGGACTGAAAATCAGATATCGGATGCATGAAGGACAAGCAATTTAAGGTGCACAAGACCGCGACCAACATAAGATGGAGAGGACGCACGTCCATCTATGCAATGACAAAGAGCTATAAATGGGACCAAGAGGGTGAAAATGACTCATTTGCACTAGCTAAAGAGGAGGATTTGTTGCTCTGGACAAGGACACTTGCAGACAGATGGCGAGCATTCCAACGGCGGATCACCTTGGAGAACGTGTACGCACATTCAGACGACCGGAGGACGCAGGAGCAGCGGTATGGATCTCAAAAACCCATGTTTTCAATTTCATGAATTTTGATTGCTTACGGGACATTGCGGGGATGAGGAGGACAGAGGGAGCACCCAGTGATAGAGGCACGTACTCCTTATGACAGACAGTGGACATTATGTAGTTTGACATTATATAGTCAGCCTGCGGGCCATACTTAGGACAGACAGTCCAATTTTGTACTCCGATATTATTATGATATGTGATATGATATGCATCGATATGATGGGATGCAATGTGTTATGATTGATGTTATTTTTCATGTATGGATGACTTATGTACTTGGTTATGAACATGTATGGATGCATTTTTATGTATTTTTGATGTATTTATGAAATGAAATAGATAAAATGCTTGATGTAATATGTGATGGAATGCAAATGTACTAACCAATGAATGCAAGATGCAGCATATGTGTTTGGATATCGGAGCACTAGACCAAACTGACTATCTGGATTGACAGAAGAAATGTTAGTAAGAAATGAGATAGAAGGCAGTTAGAGATGACGAAAAACTTGCTTTCAGTAATGCACTTTGTAGGTGAGAACCTTTATTTTTATGTAGCAAAATGGATGCGTAGCATCATGGCATTGAAGGCCAGAACTGAAATGCAACCTTTTTTGCGAAAGACAGACACATCACAGACAAACGACAATCACAATCAAAAGAAAAGGATCATGAACCATCCTGGTCACTCTAAATCACTCAGTGACATCATCGAGCGACATAGGAACATGATCGAAGCCAAAGATAAATCAATTAAAAAGATAAGATGCACAAATTCCAACAAATCAAACAAACATCTGGATCTTTATTGTCAAAAGTTGAACGTGCTGATAGGACGATCATGCTATCTGGTTTCAGGAAATGTGATACCCCGTCTAAGACAGGACACAGTCTGGTTTCGAGTATACCACACCCTGTATAAGACCCATGATAATAGGAACAAGGACAAATGATTTGGATGCTGATATTCGATTGATAAGACAATTTGGATCAGTTTGAATATTTGATTTTATTGAAAAGGTTCATCTGGTAATGCGTGATTTCAGTTAAAGCACAGTGTTTGATTGCGAGTCGTTGGATGTATACTCAGTGATCTGTCTTATGCACAAAGGGAATACTTTATTGCAAAAAAATGCGTGTTTTTGGATTTTAATGTTTTTGAAATTTTTTTTTTTTGTTCATTTTTTTCAGGACTTTATTTGATTTTTTTGGATTATTTCAGGACGTTATTCAATTTTTATGAATTTTTTCAGGACATTTTTCAATTTTTAAGACTTTTTTCAGGACATTTTTCAATTTTTAAGACTTTTTTCAGGACAGTTTTAAATTTTTTTGAGATTTTTCAGGACATTTTTCAATTTTTTTATGAAATTTTTTCAGGACATTTTAAATTTTTTTGTTTTTAGTTTTAATGACTTTGCCCCCAGTGTCTAGCAAGGCAAGGAATATGACAGGTGAATAAATAGGCTTGCTGAAATGATGGTGGATAGAGGGAAGACAAAGGCCTTTTATTGTGGAGACAATACAGATGCAATTTCCAAGGGCTATGGCGTGATGGGACAAGAGACTGGATATGACAATGTAAAGCAGGAACATGGCATGAGGGACATGTCAAGAGGTGTTTGAAACCATGTTTAAATTTTGCGTCCTTATGTCAGATCAAGATCAAGGAATGAAAAAGAGTGTATGGATAGTGATAAGATATGGATAGGATAAGCAAGACCAAGAATGGATAAGGGACATGGATTGAAGGTCGGGATTGGCTAAGGGACAGTGGCAGAAAGTTGCAATAAGACAGGGAATATGGATGAAAGGTTGTAATAAGCAAATGGATAAAGACCAAAAGCTATGATAGACTGAAAGCTGCAAACAAGATGCATGATGCTCATGATGATCCTCAGCCTTGTCAAGATCAAAGGTGGAAAGGGAAATTGGACATGAGGGACAATAGGATATGAAGGGTAATGACATGGTGTGATAGGATAATGAAGGGCAATAGGATATGAAGGAGGAAACCTGCCCCCAAGTGTAGTGTGCAAGAAGTTCATAAATTACGCATGATGCCTGTTTGCCAGGTTTTCATCACGGTACTTGCCCAAGGCGCCTGTTTGCCAAGTTTTCACCAGTGGACGGATTATTTTTCTTTACTTTTTTTTTTTGTCTTTTTTTTTCACTTTTTTGATTTTTTTTGTATTTTGACTTTTTCAGAAGAAGATGGACACATGATAGGGGATGGAAGAAGGACTCAAGCATCTTTTTATTTGGATAGTAGCCTTGAAAAAAAAATGGACCATGACCTTTAAAAGTATGCTCAAAGACATTGGTAGGATAAGGACATGGAAAATGACATGAAACTAAGGCAAGGATTTATGCAAAGGATTGGATCAAAGGGATCGAAGGATGAAACATATGCATTGGATAATGGATAGGGTATTGGAAGAATTGGGCTTGAGTGGATGGAAATGTTGGCAAGATCGACATTGGCACACACCTTGAGGGGTGATGGACTGATGGAGGAAAGATGTATTTTGGATATTGAGATTTTGATGGAGGAATAGCTTGGGATTTTGGCACATAAGGGCCCAAATGGATGAAGGAGGTGATGGAGAAATAGACTTGGAAGGTTTGGATGGAGGAATAGCAATTTTGGATGCCAAGTTTGATGTTTCTCTTTGTGCTTCAAGGAGCTTCTTGGGAATCCACATGGTTTTTGATGTTTCATGCTTTTGTGGTTCCTTGGAGTGCATTACTTGCACAAGGGATTTAGGAACCCATATATATTTTGACTTTGCTTTATCTTGCTCAGTGGGCCTTTGTGGCCTTTTGGAAATTTCTTTTTCTTTATAAATCATATTGTTCTTTGTTTTGACATGCCGATTAGATTGGACATGTTGATCCTTGAATACATGTGGATTTTTAGACTTATGACTTTTATACTTGGCATCCAAATTTCTTGGAGGAGGAAATGAATGTCGGTGTGGATGGGAATGATATGGAGGCATGTGGGATGGATGGAAGGTTCTCCAAGATGTGTGCCTTTGCTGATGTTGCATAGGAGATGGAGGGATATAGGGACCTAGAATGGATGGAAGCGATGATGGGGAAGGTGGACATTTGGATTTTGACTTTGAAGGGATACCAACGCCTTGAGTGTGAGCTCTGTAGCCATGACCATTAGTATATTATTTGATATGAAGGGGTTCTTGCTCATGGAGGTCTACTCCTTTGCCTTTATGAATATCTTGACTTGTAGGAGACTCTTTTCTTTGGGACGAAGATGCAAGTCCATTATGAGGTGGATATGATATGAGAGAAATAATGAGATCTTGAAGTGGATCGGATTGGACCAAAGTGGAAGAACCCATTATGCATGTCGAGGGTTCATGAACATCTTGCACTGACACATTAGAATCATGAAGGGGATCAGGATCATGAGGGTGACTAGGATTATGTAGTGGACATGGTTCAATGACAGGCTCTTCAAGAGATGGAATGGGAGAAATAATGGGATCATCAAAAGGAATGAGATCTTGGAGTGTATATGGAGCATTAGGACAAGGAGATGGAGGAACAAAAGGATCTTGTGGAGGATCTGAAGGAATGATAGGGTCTTGTGTTGGAAATGAATTTGGAAGGATACTTTGATCTTGACAAGGAGGAAGATCATTGGATTCCTCTTTAAAGGTGCTTTTCTCTTGACTTTCAATGGGATCATCGGAAAGGATGGAAGGGATATTTGGAATGTCAATGGGATTTGAAAGGACATTTTTTTCATGAAATGGAAGGGGATCATTTGGGATTGGATGGACTAGGATATCTTGATCTTGCTCAAGGAATGGAGTGTCAATAGGACTTTGGATAGGATGGACAAGAATAGGGGAATCATCGTGAGTGTCTGGGAACATGGAGTCCTGGTCAACAATTGGATGGGATGATAAGGTTTCAGGATCTTGATTTTCTTTAGGACACATATCTTCATGCTCTAAATTATCCTCTTGACATGAGGTTGGACTTTGGATATGCATGGAGGATTCTGACAAGGAATCAATGTTTTGGCATGAAGGAAATGCACTTTGAAAATTTGTGATGGATTCTGGCAAAGAATCAATGCTTGAACATGAGGAAGAGGGACTTCGAATGGGGTCCTCTAAAACAGGTAATGGCAATAAAGTGCATGGTGGCATTGGGTCTTGTATTTCTGAAACATGACAAGGATGTTCATCATGAATTGGATTATCTTGGCAATCAATTATGGATAGCTCTTGGATAATTGCATCCTTGGGTGTATTGTTTGATGAGGACAATATGGAAGGTTCTTGTGAAACTTTTAAAGGTGTAGGGATAGATGCCACTGGAGAGTCAATTTGCTTGTGGGGAGATGAGGCATTGCTAGACATAAGTGTATTATCTTTATCTTCCTCAAAAGACTCACTTAGTCGTTTCCTTAAGAGCATTGCAATAAGGCCACCTTTCTTTCGAGGTTTTGACATAGTTGGACTTGGAATTTGAACTTGTTTTTGATTTGATGTCATGTTTTGATTTCGAACTAGATGTTGATCAGATTGGTTTGACATGTTTGAAACTCGGCTTGGTGTGTGTTGCAACCTTTGTTTTTGAATGTTTGGTCATGGTTGTTGACATTGATATGTTGATTGAACTTGAACTTGTTGATATTCCACCATCGGTTGGACTATTTGTGGACATTGTATAGTTGGTTGGACATATTGTTGAAATTGGACCATTGGTTGTGTTGGTTGCATATGTTGGACCATTGGTTGTGATGGTTGAAAATCTGATTGATAGTAAACACCTTGTTCTTGTTGTGGAGGCACATAATGTTGAAATTGATGTTGTCTCCTTTCTTGTAATTTTTTCATCATCTCTATTTGGGAGAGGAGAGTTGGTATGTCTGAGCGTTCAAGAAGAGATCTTACATCAATTGGCTCAATATTTAGATTTTGACCTGGAAATTTTTGAAACATTTTGGACATTTGAGATCTTATCTTCTCACTGTTTTTCACTTTTTGCTCCAATATCTCCTTTTCTTGAGCTAGTTTCTCCTCTAGTTTTTGTATTTGGACATTTAAATCATCATGATAAGTTTGACCAATGTTGCTTTGTTGTTGGGTTGGATAGAATTGTGATTGCATTGTTGGTTGATATGTCAAACTTTGTTGCATCATTGGTGCTTGGAACCTTGTTTCAATAGACATGTCACTATACAAATGCAATATTTTTGGAATTTTTCAAGGATAGTATATGATATGCAACTAAATGCAAACTAAATAAATGAAAATGCAATCTATGTTTTTGGTTGTTTTTGAAGATTTTGACAAACTTTTGAAATGCAAATCTAAGAGATGGACCTTTAGGAAATTGAAATGATGTCTAGACCTCAAAGGACAAAAGGACCAAGTGACAAAGGACAAGATGACAATGTCTCCCCTATATGCTTGGATAATAAGCTAGGTTTGACGAAATGATATTGATGACAAAAGGACAAAAGGTTTGATAAGGTCTAGACTTCCTAACAATGACTTAGGGTTTATCAAAGATTTGGATCACTCAAGGATGACAAAGCCTAGTTTTTGAGACTATATGCAAAGGGATAATTACTATGCAAATGACCCTAATATGATATGATAATGACTTAAGCTTAATGAAGAGACTTAGGGTATGCAAATATAAATGTATAACAATGGTATGACTTTAATGCAAGAGGACATATGCAAAATGGATGACCCTTATTGATATGCAAAGGAGTATGACTTAGGTGAAACCTAACCTTGGCAATGATCTTACAAAATGCAAACCTAGGATGAACCTAAATGTAAGTGACATGAATGTTGAGACAAGATTTTGACAAATGTTTGACAACCATGTTTTAGGAAGATGATCTTTGAATCTTGTTGAATTTTTGTTGGATGAATATCTTTTGTGTTTAACCTTGTGTTGGATCAATGTGTTTTGCTTTTGAAATGGGATAACATTCAACTTTTGACAATCAAAGAATACAAGATGTTACAACTTAGACTCAAGGCAATCATGCTCATTTCCACATTTCTTATGGTAGGCAAAGACATTAGGTACTTGAGAGGTAGACTCATTATGAGATTCAAGGAGAATACATAGATGCTTGACCCCACGGGCTCCCCTCCATGACACTCACTTCTCAGGGCAGCCAAGCATCAGTCCCCATGGAATCTCCCCATGGCAAACTTAGTATCTCTTCCAAGTATCCGAATTTGTCCTTCTCAAGCAACTAGAAGGGTTTTTGGCCTCTAAAAACAAGGTGTGTAGTAAGGATTTCTGTTAAGCATTACTCCTTGATGTCATGCAAGCATGATTGAGACATTAAGCCCATCAAGATACCAAACAAATGTAGTCGCGCAAGCGCGATTTAGACCAAGAGGCCCTACTTAGATGTTGATATGAGAAAGAGTTCAAGGGTCATCACTTCCCAAGTAACTGCAATTCCCACGTAACACTTCCTTCAAAGCTTTCGCTCATCGGGTATTTTTTTATAGTGAGTTAGAATGCCAAGGAATTCTAGCCGTACTCACTTTGGGTCATTCCCTTCTCACGATTATCACTCGCTTACTAAAGCAAAGTGGTCGGGAAGGCAGGCCCTCTAATGGAGACAAACAATCAACAACACAAGCATGGTATCGAAGATCTGGATTTCTGATCACCCTATGAAGGATGAGAGCATACTCTCCTACTCCAATGTCATACTTAACAAACAAAGCAAACAAAGGTTCATTTCCACCTATTTATAAATCACTAAGTGCCTAATTAAAAATCTCAAACACACAATTTGGTTGTTTCTCCAAGGCAACCTGCAAAACACATGTCAGAAGTTTGATTTGTTGTCTTTGACCATCGAATATGCATAACACATGTTAGTAGTTTGATTTTTAGTCTTTGTCATGCGTATGCCAAGATCCTGCACAAATAATTAGTACCCAAAATCCAAAGCACAGATGATTTGATTTATGAAAACTATCAAAATTTCAGTCCACTTTGAGAAGGCATAACTTTCTCATCCTAGCTCCGAATTACAAACCGTTTGATGCGTTGAAAAGGTATTCAAATAATCTAGAACCAAATTTCAGAAACATCAATGATGTTTCATCACCATATTTGTCCACAAATGCACCGAAGACCCTCAAAATTGCAATTTACTAAAACATATAAAATTTTTCAAGTAAAAACTGCATTTTTCACCTCTGTTCTGGACTTTACACAGGCGCAGAAGTTAGGACACAAGCGCAGGATGTCTAACACAGGCGCAAAATGTTTCAACACAGGCGCAAGATGTTTCAACACAGGCGCAGAATGCTTCACACAGGCGCAGGAGTGTCCAGAATGCACTGCACGACTCTGTTTTTGAGTTTTTGACCTGCAAATCAACTTAGAAGCACTCCAAAACACAGTAGAGGGGTTAGAAGGTTAGTATTCACGTCGGGTTCACCAGTTAATCTGGCGTAGAAATTAGGAATCATCAAAGCATAGATAGATCAAAAGACAAGACATGATAGCTCAATCAAAAGAACACTCATTGAAATGAACCTAATTCCAAAGCACATTCAATAGAGGTATGAAAACAAAGCATCTAAAAGAAAATATCATGCAAACCATATAACAATTCGGATGCTTCTTCCATGCGGCTCCATTGTTGTTCTTTCCTCTTCAATGGGTTTGTGGATCTCACCTACAAGTGCTCACACAATTGAAAGCAAAAAGCTCAAGAGTACTAGAAACGTAAGTTCGGTAGTTTGACAAAAATTCGGGATTCATGAAGGGATTCGAAGGGATTGATTGAAGAAAATTATCCAATTTATAGAAGAATTGGATAAATGACAATATTAGCATGATGCAATTCAAATGGAAATTGCAAATCAATATGACAAATTATGACAAATTATGCACTTTCCATGCACAATTTGATTGATTGATAATTTGATGACAAATTATGACACATTCTATGTCAAAATTGATTGATTATCAATTATGACAATTTCATGACAAATTGAAATGTCACTCCCATAGAATTAGGAGATGAATTAGGAGGGAAAAGGAATTAGAAATTTGAAAAATTAGGAAATTGAAATTGATGACAAATTAGGAATTAGAAATTGATAGAAATTAGGATTTAGTGAATTAATCAATAATTTTTCATTTATTAATTAATTCACTCACAAAGAGGAATAATTAGCCAATTAAATAAAGATTTAATTGTAAAGAGAGGACTTAGGATTAATAAATAATTTAATAATCCTAGAGGAAGAAATGACAAATTAGGTTAAATGATTAAATCATAAAACCCTAGAAGACGAATTAGAAGTGCAAAAATGACAATTAGGTCTTGATTGAAGATAATTAATGTCATGATTTATAAATGACCAATGCGACAAAATGATTTGATTGATAGATGCACCAATTGACGAGGAACAATGACAAATTGATCCAAATTGACATAATTGAAAAGGACGACGATCGATGACAAATCGATCGCGAAATGACAAGATTAACAAGGACAAAGATCGACCAAAATCATGACTGAAGGTTGTTGCCAACAAGACCAAATTCGAAAGTGAGACAGATGAAGAATGCAGAAGAAGGACTCAATGTTCGCAAATGATAAAGACCAAGTGCGTGACATAGGAGAAAATGTTAATGCGACGCTAAAACCTAAAATGAGGCAATGCGCAAATGTTAAAGTATGACCTCGCAAGCGTTGACCATTTTTGGGTGTCTACAATGAGTATGCCCCCTCGGAAGCGAAATTGAAAGATAGCGAGGGTACATGATTTTAGGCAATTGTTAACAATGATAATGATTTGAGCACAAATTGATTCAGAGGAATTTTTGAAAATTTAGCGTTGATTGATGAGAAATTGAGCACAAAGTTGATATGTAGAATTGAATTGAGATTCAACGTTGATTGATGAGAAATTGAGCACAAAGTTGAAGCGAGAATGAGCATCTGATGAAAAAGCACTAAGTGGTCCAAATTGTGAAATTGACTAGGAAAATGATCTCGTATTTCGACTTCGATCCCAAAAATGGAATTAGAACGGTCAAATTAGCTAAAGGTACAATTTTCATGTCCATCGAAGCAAGTTGAAAAATTAGGGTTTTGGCTATATATGGGGAAAAAGTGTCATTTTCAATTCATTTTAACCCTCCAAGTTTGAAAATTCAAAAAGTCTTATGTGAAGAAAAATGGTGGTTCCAACTCATATGCATCGACTCGAGCACCAAAGATGACATAATCGACCTCGAAACTATGAGCCAACGGTAAGTGATCTATCTTAAGCCTGTTATTCATTTCAAATTTGAATTTTTTTGTCGAATTTTTCAATTTTTGGCATGTTTAAGTCGGGCTTTCTCATTTTGTTGTGCGAGACAGGATTCTGTCTTGTATGACAAACTGATTAAGTCTCTTTTTTCGTTTTAGTCTATCAGTTTTGTCGTTCTAGACCTACCCTTATATCGTACGAGAACATTCAAAAGAGCCCCTTTTGTCATCCTAGGGCTAGTCTTGTGTCATATGGGAGTCTTTTGTCATACTAGACCTATTCCTGACTCATGTGAATTTATGCCCGTGTGATGTTTTATCGTTTGGAAAACAGTGAGCATTTTTGAAGGTGCAAACTTAAAATTTTGATTTTGCAGTTGATGTAGTTGGATTTGCATGATGTTTTACTTCTCTTATATGCTTATTTGAAATGTTTCTTGATGCTCTGTTGTTTGATTTTTTGCAAGTTCGATTGCCTCATGTTTTATTCAAATGTGTATATCTAGTGACGATGACCTTAGTGTGTTAGTTCTCAAATATTGACCGAGCTCATATTGATTTGTGCGGATTGACCCACCTTCTTGATTTACCTGATATCCGTGTGAACCATGGAATGCTGACTGCGCTTGTAGAGAGATTCCATTATGAGCATAACACATTTCACTTGCCAGTTGGGGAGATGACCATCACTCCTGAGGACGTATACAAAATTCTCCGTATCCCTTTTGCTGTGGGTAAGGTTGATTATGATGCAGCGCAGCTTCCTGGGTTACTAGCTATTAGACATGTTTTTAGGGATCCAGATATTCTGACACATTCTATTAGTTGGAACGTGATGATGAACAGGTACAGTGAGGACTTCCCACTTTCTTGCATCTTGGTAGGTTTTATCGGTTGTTTTCTGATGCCAGACAGGGGACAACAGGGATTTTTGTGTGGATGGGGCAGGATGTTAGAGAGGCTTATTGAGACCCCTCAGAGATTAGGCTGGGGCTCTTGTATATTAGCACACATGTATCACGAGATGCATGAGATTGTATTTAGGGAGGGGAAGAGTATGGCTGCAACAGTTTTGATTTTACAGGTATGGGCCTGGGAGCACCTCCCAGTTTGCAGGCTGATTGTAAATGACTATAGAGATTCTAGTCAACCCATTGTATATATATATTCAGGATATGTTACTCAGCCCCATCTGGGCAAGACAGATTTTTGGAGATGACAGCTGGATGATTTGATAGTCGTGACATGGAGACCATACAGGGGTCTAGAGCCATGGGATGATTGGAGGGTTGTTCGCAGGGATTTGTTCATGACTCGTCCACTCATCGGTAGATCACAAACAATAGTCGAGTGATTCCTTGTTTCCCAAGTGATGAGGCAATATGGTAGACCTGAGGGGATCTCACAGGAGTATACTGCATACGCTCGTTATGCAGATGAGGAGAGGCAGGGATGGGAACCGAGATTATCTTATGCCTTGAGTATGCAGGAGCTGACTGGATTACAATGTCTCAAATGGGACTATATGGATGATATTGCAGATGTGGGGGTCTTGCCCCTGCATAGGGATTGGTTCCAACAGCATCCATTCCTGAGATTTACGGATCCGGCTGAGTAGGTACCTCGCATAGAGGAGATAGAGGATGATGCCCTCACACAGGGACAAGGATAGGGACAGGGACAGAGAACCGAGGCTCCAAGGTGGGCAGGTGGTGATCTTGGTGCTAGCAGCATTAGGGTATTGGTTGGTGGTAGGTAGCAAAGAGGAGAGGGAGGATCTCTAGGGACAGTTGGAGTGAGACTTGGTAGAGTGAGAGTATCAGAGGGTGGAGGAGAGGAGGAGAGAGAAGCGCTGAGACAGGTCAAGCAGAGGAGAGAGGAGTAGGGGGAGCCAGAGGCAAAGATGGAGGCGGAGAGAAGGCGAGGGATCAAGGGGCTGACACAGCGCGGTCGATGAGAGTACGCCAAGCGGGTTTGAAGTCACAACTGACAGTGGCACATACTCAGCTGGCGGAGCGAGACCGATAGCTAGCGAATCTTAGAGCGGAGAGAGATCGTCAGCTAGTTGAGCTCAGAGTAGAGCGCGATCGTCAGGTTGCAATGATGAGGGTAGAGTGAGACACTCTTCAGCAAGAGGTTCTTCATCAGATGAGTCAAGCAGCCTATTATGTTGTGGCTTACAGCGTAGTTGTTCTAGTAGCGTAGCAGGTTGTACCATATTCACAGTATATGGCTCGATCTGAGGGAGCTCGAGGACCTCGTCAGGATCCCAGTCAATAGGCTCCACCTCCTCCACACGGCGATGAGGGAGACGCCGAGAGCTAGATTTTATTTTTGTAGCTCAGAGATTTTTTGTAGACACACCCATTTTTTTTGTAGCCCTTACGATTCTTGCTCCCATGGGAGTTTGTATATGTCAGTTTACATAATTTTGTACCCTGAGACTTGATGATTATTGTAGCTAGGAAATTGAGGATCATCAAAGCAAATCAATATTAGTCTGGTTCAATCACAAAAACTAAATTGCAATGACAAGAATCCTAATTACACTCAATAAAGACATGAAAACAAGACATCAATTCAAACGCAAACCATTGCAAACTTGAATGTCTCCTTCATGTGGCTCCATTGTCCTTCTTTCTCCTTCAAATAGCTTTGTTGTGGATCTCACCTACTAGTGCATAAGCATGATGTGAAAGCAAGTAGACAAGATGATAGCGCAAGAATACTCGAAGCGTGATTGATTCGACCAGGGATCAGGGATCAGGGACCTTGATTGAAGAAATTCATCCAATTTATAGACAAATTGGAGAAATGACAAGATTAGCATGAATTTGATTCAAATGGAAATTGCAAATCAAGAATGACAAACATGACAAATTATGACAAATTTGCACTTTCTATGCAAAATTGATTGATTGATAATTTTGGCAAAATTATGACAAATTTCTATGTCAAAATTGATTGATTGTCAATTATGACAAATTATGACAACTTGAAATGTCATTCCCATGAAATTAGGAGAAAAATAGGAGAGAATTGAAATTAGGTGAATTAGAAATTAGGAAATTAGAAAATGAGGAAATTAGGAATTAAGAAATTTAGCAAATGAGGAAATTAGGAATTAAGTGAATTAATTAACAATTTTTCATTTATTAATTTAATTCACAAAAGAGGGAGGAATTAATTAGCCAATTAAATAAATATTTAATTGTGACATGAAGACTTAGGATAAATAAATAAATAATTTAACCTAGAGGGAGAAATGACAAACAAGGTTAAATGAATAAATCATGAAACCCTAGAAGATGAATTAGGAAATGCAAGAATGACAATTAGGTCTTGACAAAGGATAATTGATGCCGATCGATTTGATCATGATTCTGACTGACAAAAGACCAATGCTGACAAACGATTTGATTGAAAAATGCCCCAATTGACGAGGAACAATGACTAATTGATCCAAATTGACATGATTGAGAAAGACGACGATCGATGACAAATTGATCGCAAAATGACAAAATTGACAAGAAGACAAGGATCGACGACAAGATAAAAAATGACCACGATCGATGACAAATCGATCGCAAGACGACAAGATTGAAAATGACAACGATCGATGACAAATCGATCGCATGATGATAAGATTGAAAACGACAACGATCGATGACAAATCGATCCCAAGATGACAAGATTGATAAGAGGACAAAACCCTATTTAGGATTGATGATGTCCAAAATGATGACAAATGAATATGCACATTGGTGCGACAAGATAAGATCGACCAAAATCATGACAAATATTGTTATCGACAAGACCAAATTCGAAAGCGAGACAAATGAAGAATGCAGAAGGACTTGATGCTCGCAAATGATAAAGACCAAGTCCGAATCATAGGAGAAATGTTAATGCGATGCAAAAACCTAAAAATAAGGCAATGCGCCAATGTTAAAATATGACTTCACAAGCGTTGACCAGTTTTAGACGTCTACAATTATATATATATGAGATCTTATTGGACTTCATAGTACTTGTGTTGATCGATTATGAGATGTCTTCTATATGCTTTATTCTATATGTATGCATATTTATTTAGCATGGATGTATGTAATGCAGATGAATATGAATGTTTGTTTCTTTTTCTTTTCATATGCAAATAAATGATGAAAATGAGTAATGAGTAATGCAAAACAAAATTATGTTTCCTTTTTTTATGCAATAAGATGAATGCGAATGAGTGATAATGAAATGTATGAATCTATATAAGATGCTTTTGTATGCAGCTAACATCTCAATACACAAGTACTCGATCAAAGAAATGATAAAAAAGAGATCGCTTAGCTAAGAAATGATGATGCATCCAACTCTCATTCATAAGATAAAGAGATTATTACCATACCGAAATCACTCTAAATTCACAAAATACAGAATGAAATGCAAAATGAGATGCAAAATGAGATGCAACCTAAACCTAGTCACTGGATTTAAAATGCTTAAGTTTCATCACTGAGCATAACAAACATAACAGGCAGATTAGAGTTCCTTTCTTTTCATGTGCAATATTAATTTTCTTGTCCGCAATGACCCTTTTTTTTTTTCGTTCATATCCTTGGACAAATTTTGCAGGGACTCGGATTGCATGATAAAGAAGTTCGCTCAAAATAGACAAAGAAATGATGGGAACCTCCCCGTAGCATACAAATAAGTGGAGTCAAGGTATGTGTGGCTATTTCACCTTGATGTGAAGGCTCTTATCACAGACACCCGGCTTATTATATGTTTCCAGATCATCGAAATCATTCCTACAAGCAGAAAACAAAGAAAATATTATGCCCCCAATCCTTGCTCCTCTTAGTCAAGATAGACTTCCTCGAGTTACTCAGAGGGATAATAATTGAAAATCAATATAAAAGACAACATCCAAAGAAATTTTTCATGCATAGCTTAAATTGTTTAGTGATTGTTTTCAGTAATGTTGTTTTGCTTGTGTACCCAGTGATAAAACTCTTTGGTAGTTAGGAGACAGGTGGCTGACTCAGAGTGGACGAACAGGTTTCACTGATGGAAAGATGATTTGGTTGATATTGCTTAGGACATATAATGTGCTCTGTTGATATCCTAAGACTAGGACATTGATCAGTTTCAAGCCATGAGGGTTTCAACGAACCAGGATGTCACAAATGTGACTGAAATATGTACAAGCGATAATAAAGATGCATGAAGGCGTGAAATGCCAACGTTGTGTTGATAGATGGAGCGTTGAGTATAAGAGGTTCCTGTTTGCCAGGTTTTCACCTACTTGGCAGAGATTCATTTTATTTTTTTACCAAGGTGCCTATTTACCAGGTTTTCACCAGGGCATTTTTTTTTTCAGGACATTTCATGATTTTTTTAAGGACTTTTTATGATTTTTTTGATTTTTTTCAGGACTTTTTCAGCTGTATAGGTTGCTGAAGCAGAGAATGATAAGTGAAAAATTTCTTCAAATGGATGGTGTTAATCGGTTCACGGAGGTGTTCTCCTTCCAATGTTAAGAGCTGATAGGCCCCAAAGCCAAATACTGCAGGAACGATGTAGGGACCCAGCCAGTTGGGTTCAAACTTCCCTTTGTTGTCTCGAAAGTGTTGATTTTTAGGATTTTCTCTCAGAACTAAGTCACCAACCTAAAATTATCTTTGTCAAACCTTCTTATTATATCCTCTAGACATTCTCTTCTGATACACTCTAAGATGATCAAACACCACTTGCTGACGTTCATCTAGCCATTCAAGTTCTTGCAATCTAGATATTCTATAGTCTTCATCAGTAACAAGACCTTGCAAAGAAACTCTTAGAGATGGTATTTCTACTTCAAAAGGTAATACTACTTTGGACCCATACACCAAAGATAAAGGTGTAGCCCTAGTAGGTGTTCTAATACTTGTTCTGTAAGCCCATAATGCAAGATTGAGCTGCAGATGCCAATCCTTCCCAGATTTGTTTATTGTTTTGTGTAAGATAGTCAATAGGTTTTTGTTAGATGCCTCAGGTTGTCCATTACCTTGAGGGTAATATATAGATGACCAATGTTGTTTAATTTTGAATTTCTCACAGAGCTCGTTCAAATCTTTATTCTTGAATTGTCCTCCATTGTCCGTCACGATGGATGAAGGTATCCCATACCTGTAAATGAAATGATTTAGAATGAACAGAGCTACTTGTTTACCGATTTCTTTGATGAGCGAAACTACTTCTACCCACTTAGTGAAGTACTTAGTGGCAGTTATGATAAACTTGTGTCCGTTGGATGATGCAGGATAGATCTGACCAATGGGATCAAAGGACCATTGCTGGAAAGGCCAATGTGTGATGAAGGGTATGGGATCCCTTGCTGGAGCATGTATGAGGTTTCCATGTAGTTGGCACTTCTCACAAGTTTTAGAAAACTTTATAGTGTCCTTCTCCATGTCTGGCCAGTAGTAGCCAACCCTTAGTAGTTTTTGAGCTAAAGTAAGACCATTCAAATGAGATCCACAAATACCTTCATGGACTTCCGATAATGCACGTTTAGACTCTTCAGTTTCTAAACACCTAAGCAATGTACAGTCCAAACTTCACCTAAACAAATCATTAGCAATGATGACATATCATGAAGCATTTCGGGTTAAGTTCCTTTTCTCATTACGA
Source organism: Cryptomeria japonica (assembly GCF_030272615.1). Lineage (NCBI taxonomy): Eukaryota > Viridiplantae > Streptophyta > Pinopsida > Cupressales > Cupressaceae > Cryptomeria > Cryptomeria japonica. The sequence goes on along the minus strand of NC_081406.1, from coordinate 392,272,227 downwards.
GTAAGATTTTCTGGAATAATTTGGTCATGCAGATAAGAGTAAATGTGGTTATATCGAGATGAGTGGTGTCCAATAATAGAATAGACTATCTGGGACTCAGGAGAATCATAGGTAGGGTAATGTAACTCTTCCACCAGGAATTCAAAGTGAAAATTAGATTCATGTAACTCAGGTATAGACGCCAAGGTGGCCATAGCATCTGCTGCTCTATTTGCTGATCTGAGAATTTGTTGGAATGATACAAAAGTAAAATACTTCTTCAGATCATCAACCATTCTCTTATAAGGCATCAGTTTCTCATCTCGAGTCTGATATGTATGATTTATTTGATTGATAATTAGTTGAGAATCTCCATAGATATGTATCTCTAGAACCTTCCATTCAATAGCTAGCTTGATCTCGTTTACCAAAGCTTCATACTTTGCAATATTGTTTGTTCAAGGGAAAAGAATCTTGTAAGCCTTTGAGATTGAATATTTCTGAGGAGTGATAAATAGTATTCTAGCACCAGAACCATTTTGGGTGAAAGATCCATCAAAGAACATCTTCCAGGATTGTTGAGTAAGGTGCATTATTGATTCATCTGGGAACTCTCTATGCAGCAGTTGAGTGTCTTCAAGTGGAGCTTCAATGATTTGATCTACAATTACCTATCCTTTGATGGCTTTGCATTCCACATATTCAATATCAAACTCTGTAAGAACCATGACCCATTTTGCCAATCTTCCGGTGAGTGTTGCTTTGTTGAGAAGATACTTGAGTAGATCAATCTTAGCTACTAGCTTGATGGAATGTGCCAACATGTAGTGCCTCAATTTTTGTGATGCAAAGACTAATGTTGAGCATGCTTTTTCTATTATAGTGTAGTTCATTTCATAAGACACCAATGTTCTACTAATGTAATATATAGCTCTCTCTCTCTTTTATTTTCATCTTGTTGTGTCAGAAGTGCCCCCAATGATGAATCAGTGGCTGATATGTATAAGATCAATGGTTTTCCCTGAATTGGTGGCATCAGTATTGGTGGATTGGATAGGTACTCTTTGATCTGCTGAAGGTGATGTTCACATTCTCGATCCCAGTTGTATATTACTCCTTTCCTTAATACTTTTGTGAAAGGTTGAGCTTTGTCTGCCAGTTGAGAAATGAAGCGTCTAATTGATTGGAGATGTCCCTGTAAACTTCTCATTTGACTGATGTTCTTCGGAGGCGACATTTCCATTATAGCTTGGACCTTCTCAGGATCAACCTCGATTCCCTTCTTTGAAATGATGTAGCCAAGTAGTTTACCAGATGTCACTTCGAATGCACACTTTTTTGGATTTAGCCGGAGTTTGAATTTTTCCATTCTATCTAGTATAGGGCCTAGCTCTTGAATATGCGTGGATCTCTCCATAGTCTTTACTAAAGTGTCATCAACATAATCTTCCATATTCTTATGCATCATATCATAAAAGATAGTAGTTACTGCTCTTTGGTAAGTTGCTCCTGCGTTCTTCAGCCCGAATGGCATGACATTCCAGCAAAAGGTTCCCCATGCACATGTGAAAGCTGTCTTTTCTTGATCTCCAGGAGTTATTTTGATCTGATTATAACCGAAGAATCCATCCATTAGTGAGTACATCTCATACCCAGCAGTCATATCGACTATCATATCAATGTTTGGCAATGGAAAGTCATCCTTGGACAAGCTTTGTTGAGATCTCTGAAGTCTGTGCAAACCCTAATATATTTGTCTGCCTTTGACATAGGTACTATGTTTGAAATCCATTTCACATAGTCTATAGCTTTGATAAATCCAGCTTTTAGCAGTTTTTCTAACTCAACCTTGACTAGTAGTGCCACATGAGGGTGCATCTTACGATGTTTTTACTTGACTGGTTTAACTCCTGGTGTGATAGAAAGATGATGCATGATAAGATCAGGATCCAGGCCTGGCATATCAGAGTATGTCCATGCAAAATTGATCTTCTTTTCTGAAAAGAGATGAGTGAAATCTTTCAATTATTCTGCTGATAGTGATTGAGCTACATGAATGATGTGTGGTGTCTCTTGACTCCCAATATTCACTAGCTAAGTTGGCTCGATCAATATAGAAGATCTCTCCTGGAAGTGACTTGGCAGTATATCAAGTATCTCAACTTTAGGCTCTTCATAGAGGTTTTCACCTTTAGGTACGTCCTTTATTTTCTCTTTTTTAGATTCTGATACCACCACAATGTGGTTTTTGCCATCAAATCTTTTATTTTTATTTTTCTAATTTTTGTGACTAAGATACTCGATATATGTTTCAGTCATGTTTTCACTCTGTTCGCTGGTGGAAGAGTACATGGGTTCAACTGTGTTTAGGTAACAAGCTAGTGTGTAGTCATTGGAAAAAGTAAGTACATTTGTGGGTTGGTCTTGTAGACTACAGTCAATTAATTCAGGATGTACCAAGGATAGAGTGTGGACAGGTTCGAGGGAGTTCACGGTATTATCATCACAACTGCGAATCGAAAAATCGAGTTCTAGAAGGATACCTTGCATAAATGTCTCGAGACCAGGAAAAGTCATAACATGATTATTAAAGTGAATGTTAATATTTAGTTGACCTAATCCAATAGACCTACTTGTAGTATCATTCTCTACGCTAGGCTAAACTTCATTTCGAGGTTCGATAGTAACAAGATCAGTAGACAGATTCTTGCCATTTATATTAGAGGATTTAGAGTTTGATGCTGAGTAGATATTGTCATAAACATGACTATTGTCAGAGTCCTCAGAGTCATTGGATGAAGTTTTTGAGTCTTCTTCAAGTGATTGAGTGAATGTATGTATGGTATCAACACCAACATCTTTAATGCTGCAAGTTCCTTCAAGATTTGTCTCATTTATCATTTGTATCTGACACACCTGTTGACATGATCTTGATGGTTCTGTGACTCCCTGTCGTCTACTCCATTCAGCTTCCTCTGGACTAATGACCGGTTCTGCTTCTGTAGCTTCCAATTCTTCTTGTGTAATCCCATACTTGATTTGTTCTATTTTATTAGAGGAGTATATAATAGATGAAAAACTTTCTGGTATTCTTCCTTCCTTCAGCCCTTGTTCATAGTTTGCTTGTCTTTTTAGTCTGTTTTCCTGTAATACTTTGCCCTCTCATGAGCAAAGCTTTGTGACACTTGTCACTAAGTGTTCCCTTTCATCTAACCCCTTCTAGAAGCCTCTTGACACTTGTCACTATAGAGATGACAAATGTTCCCTTTCATCCAACCCCTTTGCCAACCTCCTCCAATTTAACCATTGATATCTTCAAATCAATCTAGACCGTTGATTCCTGCCACATCACCCCTACCCTTGGGAAATCCTATAAATAGACCTCATTTTGGAGCACAAAGGGTCCTAATTTCATATCATTTTTGCATTCTGATTGATTCATCTCATTTGCATTCAAGCATTGTTACTATAGGCATCCAACTTCTAGTTTCTCATTTCAAGCATTGTTATCATGTTCAAATCTTAGCTTAATTGCATCTTCATTCTAGCTTATTTTCTAGAATAATCATGAAATCATGTATCTTAATCATGCTATCATTGCTATATCATGCATCTTCATCATTTAAATCCTCCATTTAACTGTAGTCAAGTCACTAGAGTTTGCATACCAAGATCTGAGAGCAAAATTCATACTCGCATTTACTAGGAGGCGATAAATTGCTTAGCTATGGTTTTGTCTTTCTTTGATTTAATTCACTAACCATTGCTTGTAATGATTTATTGAGTGCATTGTGTTTGCAGGAACAGGTACACTTCACAGAGCATGATATTTTGGCACCCACCGTGGGGCCAAAATCATCATTTTGGCCTCTCAAGCTTCAACAAACATCCATCTTTGCCGAGACAGAATTAGAATGTCGTACGAGTTGATTTTCCAACTCGTACGAACTACCTTTTAGTCTGGTATGAAACTTCATCCTGACTCATACGAGCTCCTTTTCCTTGTCGTACTAGAGCTAAATGCATGTCGTACAAATTTCTATGTTGCAAATTCTTTATTCATACTAGCATAATCCTGTGTCGTACGAGCTGGTTTTGGCTTGTATCAGAGATCTAAATATTTATCGTTTTATCTAATAAATCATGTCGTACAAGTCTCTATTTCTGTAATTTTTAACAGACTGCATGTTAGGGTTTTCTGATTCTAATCTGAAATTTTCTAACACTAACCCTGACTGGTTTGTGAGCTTTTTGGTAGCCTAACTCTTTTGTGCAAGACGATTGACGAAGATACGCTTGTCAAAGACATAATTCAAAAACCAATCAATGACTACTAATGGATCTATTTTGCAGGTTGCCTATGAATCTGACTAAACTTTGTGTATTCATTAAAGTTTCTAGGCACGCTTCAATTTTGCTAAAGGAAATGAACAATCATGTATTTTGTGTCTTTGATGATAGGCGAGTATGCTCTCACCTTTCTTAGGTGATTAGAAATTTAGACTTGTCTTTTGCTTTCATTAGTGCATTTCTTTAGCAGGCCTGCCCTCCCAAGGAGTAATAACTCTTAGCCATTAAGGTCGGTGAGAGGGGAATGACCTAAGTGGGAATGGCTAGCACCGAGTAATCCAACCCACTATAAAATAAATGTGTTTTGGATAAAAATCAAAGCAATGACAGTGCTTGGGAATAGCTCTCCTTCGTACTTTCGGGTATATCAAACCTTGGTTTTCAAGGCTGGGAGACCTCTTAATTGAGTTTATACCCCGACACGCCGAACAGATCCCTTACTAGTGCTGGTTAAAATAGAAGCTACCCGATTCACCTCCTAAAGGGTGATAATCTTTGTGCAAGAGAGATAGTAACTCTCCCAAGACACTTGCCATATTGTGCCCCCATTAGCATTTGGAGTCGGATAATACGGTGTTGAGAATCCATTGCGTGAGACTCAACGACCGTATTCTGATTAGCTATTGGGTGTGTACCTAAGTTAGCAAGCAAAGGTTTTCATTCTCAGCCAACTTCCTTAGGGTTAAGCATGCTTGGAGTCACTTATCATATCATTTATTTGTTGTGTATTCATCCCTAAATCGACAAATTAGACATCAAAAAATTGGCAGACGTAAGCAAAACATTAAACTTCAGTTATCAAAAATTCAACCAAACAAACATTTTTTTTATCTCTGTCTGTTATCTGTCGTACGAGTTAGGTTCTCTGTCATACGAACCTATTTACATAGAATCTATTGTCGTACAACACAACATCTTGTGTAGTACTACACAAAATCTTTTATCATACTACACAACATCTTGTGTAGTACTACATAGAATCTTTTGTCATACTACACAACATCTTGTGTAGTACTACACAAAATCTTTCGTCTTACTACACAACATTCTATGTCGTACAAAATACTACTTTTTACATTAAATCTCTGATTGGTCATATGGTCTTGTAAGTTTGGTCATTCTAAGCTGCATATCCTGTCATACGAAACCATGCATTTGTCAGTCCAGAGCTGTGTCCTGCATGCCTGTTTCAGAGTTGTCATTTCTGCCTGATCAATTTGCAGTAAACATAAACACCTGTTATATGTTATTCTGTGCTTGGATTGTCTCCTTTGTTTGCTTGGTCAAGTTATCATCCATCAAAATCAGACTCTAAGAACATAAACACCTCAAGATTTTCAAAGTGCTCACCCCCAACAAGTTCAAGATCTAAACATCTCAAAGTGCATTATCACCCTCCTTGATAAACTGATCACTCAAACATAGTTTCTCATCAGGATCAATCATCCTTTATCACAAAACTGGAACGTTTGGTTAGGATAACCTTGTCCCACATCGTAGGATATATCATTCCTACTGGACTTGGTTCTTATCAAATCACCATCATTGCACTCCAAAACCGAAGATCGAAAAGCTTGCAAACCTTTAAACACTTGAACTATCTTTTTGTGTCATATTGCACTATCACACTTATCTTGACAATTGATCACTTCCTCAAAACTGTTGGCATTTTTTATGTTTATGTTGTGATTGTCATTGATGGACACACACTTGTATTGAGATCCCCTTTATATGTTTGAGCTTGTGCTCAACCGGTATTTGTTCCAACCGGTATGTGGTATACTAGTCTTTAGACTAGTGGTGATTTTGCAGAATGTGTTTCCCGGTCTGAAGCGGCATATCGACCCCAAGCAGTTCGTAGATCTCAAGCAGTATGAGGGAGCAAAGTGACACAACAAATTCTTACTAGTATTCATTTTTGTCAAACCGGCAACCGGTATTTTGGATGAACCGGTAATACTCTATAATGAGTTACCAACCAACATTTTGTGATGAGTTACCAATCCACCGATTGTTTGACGGTGCCGACACATTGATGGTGCTTCTTGTGTCGTGTTACTGAGTATGTCTAGATTCATTGAACCTAGGAAATTGTAATGTAATCCTATTGGATTGACATGAAATCAGATTCCTTTAAAAGGACATCACGTCTAGGGTTTTAAGTTGTTGCTGAAAGGGTTAATGTTGAGCTAGGGTTTAAGGTGGGAGTCGAGAACAATCTTATCTAAGAAGATCAAGTTGTAACTGTGAGAGAGAGAGAGAAGACTGAAGTAATGCTGGAATGCATTAGCTGTGAGCAATACTGGATCTAACCAAGCAGTTTGTGCTATTAGATAGATCAAACACTTGTTGATTACTCACATCTTTGACAAGTCTGTAGCCCTTAACTGGGTAGGCCTCAAAGCCTTTGTAAAATCCTCTAACAAGGTGGTTCACACATGTGAATCTAAAATCCTCTAACAAGGTAGTATTTAATCAGACTTATCTCCTAATAGAGATTGAGATTCCTAACAGGATCTGTTCTGGTGAAGAACATTGTAAGACCTTAACCAGTCTGGTTTCTATTCTGCAGATAGTGACTTGTGAGTTCCATCTCACCGTGGTTTTTCCCAGTTGGGTTTCCACGTCAAATATCTTGTGTTATGGTTGTATTTCTTTTATAGTTGAATGCTTTATTCACATTTTGGTTTGCATATGTGGTAACCAGTTTGACTGTTAAACTGATTTACCGGTTTATCTTTAGACTGTGTAATTGTTTTAGTGCAAAGATTTTTGGCATACTAATTCACCCCCCCCCCTCTTAGTATTCATCAATTGGTATCAGAGCCTACCTTTCTATAAGTTTAACCACTTGGAAAGAGATATGGGGGAATACACCTTGAGGGAACTTACTCAACGACTCACTAAGTCTGAGCAAGCCTATGATGATCTTATGGTCAAATACAAGGCATCTCAAGCAAAAAGGAGAGAACATGCAAAGAGGCCGATGGAACTATCTAAAAGTAGTTCTGAAGATGAAGCTAACATGGAAGCCATGATTGCTAAAGTGAATAAGCTGAATGATTCAAACTCCAATCTGAGAAAGGAGTTGGAAGGATTGACTGTTCGGTTTAGTCAAGAGCTTGAGAACCGGAGAAAAGCTGAAGATCTGGTAAAGGACAGAGATCATGAGATCTCCAAGTTGAAACAAGAGATTAGTGCACTGACTGCTCACCTTCATGAGAGAAGAATGGAAAAAGAAGACATGCAAGGAGAACTGAACATTGCCATCTCTAAAAATGCAAGTCTAATGGAGACAAATACTGCTATTTCCAAAGAACTCTTTGAGTCAAAGGAAATACTTGCTAAGTTTGGCAAAAGTACTATCAAGCTAGAGCAAAAGCTTGAGTCATCTAGACCGGCAAAGAATACCAATGGTCTTGGTTTTTCTGGACATGAGGAAGGAGAATCCTTAGGAACAAATGTTGAAGCATCAAAGAAGCAACCGGCACTCAAATGAAAAGGTAAGCAAAAATTCAAACCTGTTTGCTTTAACTGTCTTAAAGAAGGACACACTGCCAATGTATGTAGGAGCAAGGCCTACAATAATTTTCCTTATTTTATCAACAATGTACCTAGATCAAATAAGTTCAATGGTCATTGTTATGCATGCAACAAGTTTGGGCATAGAGCATTTGAATGCAGGTCTGTAATGAATAACACTGGAAGATATCCTCAGAGGACCCAAGGAACTGGTCCTGAACCTTTTATGAACTGGAACCACAACCGGTTTAATGTCTTCAATCATCATTCAAGAAGCGGTGGCCATCAAGTGACAAACAGATGGAGAGAAAGTTGTATGATCTGTCATGGTCATGGTCACAATACTGCAACGTGCAGAAGGAAGAATGGAAACATGTACAATGGACCTTGGAGAGCACCTGGACTTGTTTGCTATCACTGCAACAAATCGGGTCACATTGCAAGATTCTGCAGAAGCAGAAAAAGTATATCTGATGATATATCGGTCACTCGGGAAGGAGAAATAGATGTTGAAAAAGTTCAAAGAGACATGAAGAAAACATGGAAAAAGAAACCAATAATGTCGGAAGAGGAACTGGTTTCTGCACCTAGTGTGGAAATATCGGAACTGACAAACTAAGCCTTAAAGGCTTAGGGGGAGCAAACGGCGAAATGCTTTTGAACCCCCAGTTAATACCAATAAAAGACCTTAACCAGTATGCGATACCTGTCGCTTGGTAGAAGATCAGAAATGGTAAAAAGGCAAATTAGGGTTTACGCCCTAATAGAGGAGCATTAATGACGGTAGGTGAGAAACATGTATAAATGCATTTTTCAAATCATTTCTCACTATCTGTTTTCGAGTGAAGAAAAGTTTTCAAGTGCAGAGCGAAGAAAAGGCAATTTGAGCTTAGATTTCAAGAAATTGGATAACCTTGAAAGAGATTCAAATCTAGTTTGCAAGCGGTAGTGGAGAACTCAAAGCGGTGATTTGGCATCCGACGAAGAGTGGAGTGAAGCAGAATCAGGAAGCCCTAAATTCACATTTGAAAGGTATTTTTCATGTTCTTGAAATACTTTTTAATGGCTTCTGCATCACATACAAGTTTGAGTACATCCATAGAGTCAGAAACTTTTATTTAGAGGAAGTCCAAATATAATGCTTTATCACAAGTTCCAGCTGGAGTCATAGTCGAAGAAGGAATTTATGATTATATTGATTGCAAGATAGAAGACCTAGGGTCTTTAGCTATTCATACTCAGTTAGGTCTATTTTGTGGCAAGGACAAAAAGATCAAACTGGAATTTAGTGTAATATAGAAGAAGAAATTCCACAACGCAGTATATTTTCTAGAAGACTTCACAGAGGATCACATCAGGATCATCTTGAGCAGAGTCCATGGTGACAAGATGTACCTGGAAAGGACACATGATATCACGCCTCAGGCAATTCATGCAGTCATTAGTTTCTGCAACACAGGGGAAGTGCCAGCCCTGAGAAAAGTGAGCAAAATGGAAATGACTAAGCTCACCGGTTCAACAAGTGATTCATGGGGTATGACAGTCAATCCTATCAAGGATGATCTGGTGAAATATGCCTGCATGGTGATAGGATACAAAATGTTTTCAGCTAGCATGATTAATTTTGTATCTGCTGCAGCGGTAAATGTCGCTTACCGAATGATAAAAGAGGATGCATCTTTTGACTTATGCACCGGCATGCAAAGGAAACTCCTATTAAATCTTAAGGCAATCAAACAGGACAACTCACTGACGTTTAAGTTTGGATAACTACTGGTAGGGTTGTTCTTTTATTTCCAAGGCTACTTTCTAGGTGTAGGAGATGTCTAGTGGTCCCCTGACCAACCGGTAACCAAGAAGATAAAGGAAAGTGTACAAGCCATTGAAACCGACTACCCTGAGGTACTAAACAAATATTTTGATGAGTTCAGAAGGAAGATGAGTCAGAGGGTAAGAATCTCAGGTGACATAGTGAAGAAATACGAAGATGACATCTGTTTCACTATTCAGGTGGACAAATGTCTAATGGAGGCTGTTGAGCCTAGAATAGAGGAGGTAGAGCCAATGGCTATGAAGTTATGTTTGACATGCTGGAAGGGTATGCCTCAACCCTTATTGCCTCGCCTCTTGATCCAAAGGCTAAGAGGACCGAAACCTACTTGGAGAGGATTGCACTGGTTGAAGAACCATCGGTAAATAAAGGAAAAGAACCGGCAGCTAAGAAAGCTAAGGCAGTGCCTGCAGCATCGGCACTGGCTACCACTGCAACTCCAAGAGTGACCAAGGGGTCACCGACAAAAGTCTTCAAAAGAAAGAGGAAGACTAAGGCAAATGAACCAGACTCCAAAGAAACTGAGTTTGATGAACAGCCAAAGAAGGCAAGACAGACAAAGAAGATGAAGAAGAATGAACCGGCAGTATCCACACCGGTAAATATAGATATCTCCTCTTACAAACCTTTGACACATTGTCAAAGAATAGTAAAAAATATTAGGAGAAAGTTACTTCATGATTTAATAGATTATTATGATGAATTCAATAGTGAGGAAAAAGATGAAGTACTACAGGAAATCATTCTTTATTTATGTAAAAATGACTGGTCACCATCAAAGATTAAATCTCAGACACTGGATTCATTATTTAAAGCATTAGATAATAAATGGCGTATTGCCATTGAAAAGGAATAGGAGATTAGGGAGAAAGTCTTTGCATAGTACTTCCTCAAACTCTCAAATTCATAATTATTTGATGCCCTAGATTAAAATAAAGGTCTCTTCTTCACAGAGGGGAGAGTTGATGATGTTGAAAAAGATACACATCAGCATATGGCTCATGCTATCATCTCTCACAAAGCATGAATGGCCAACCTCCAAGCAGAAAAGGAACCGCTTATTTCCAAACCGGATGAGGTCTTTGATGAGGAAGGAAACCTGGTTGAAGAACCAATCGACACCATCGATGTTGATGCCCTGGATGTAGATGATGTCACTCAGGACATACCTTCTGAGGGAATTGAATAGGGGCAACAGGCTGATCAGGGTGGTGAACAAGCTGAGGATACACAACAAGTGGCAAAGGAATAGGAAGAGAAAAAGAAGAAGGATGAAGATGAGAAATAGAAGAAAGAGGAAGAGAAGAGAAAAGAGGAAGAGGAGAAATGGAAAGATGAAGAAAAGAAGAAGCAAGAAGATGACAAGAAAAAGAAAGAAGAAGAGGATAAGAAGAAAAAGAAAGAAGAAGAGGATAAGAAGAGAAAGAAGGAAGAAGAGGAGAAGAAAAAGAAGGAAGAGGAAGAGAAGAAGAAGAAGGAAGCAGATGAGAAGAAGAAGAAGGAAGGGGAAGAACAGAAGAAGAAGGAAGCAGAAGAGAAGAAGAAGGAAGAGGAAGAACAAAAGAAGAAGGAAGAGGAAGCATAGAAGAAGAAGTAAGAAGAAGAAAAGAAGAAGGTAGAAGCATAGCAGAAGCAGAAAGAAGAAGAAGACAAGAAGAAGATGGAAGAGGAAGAGAAGAAAAAGAGAGAAGAGAAAGAGAAGGAAGAGAAGGAGAGGAAAAAGAAGGAAGAAGCAGACAAGACAATCGAAGCAATGAAGAGCACATAGATGGAGACTCCTAAGGCAACCGGTAGCCAAGCCAAACCGGCTGCTATCTCGAGCCCCATTGATCTCCAATCTGCAAGTGAGTCTGAGCTTATGCAGAGCATCAAGGTTTCCCAAGAGTGCCTTGAAGGCATTCGCAGGAAAAGAGAACAAGATATTATTCAGGCGGCTGTAGACACACTTACCAATTTAATCCCTGGTACTAATCTTCCTGACACTGAATCATCACTAGCACAACTCAAACTTCTATGTACTATAGTGGATGATCAGGTGTAGAGTCTAGAAGAAGCAGCAGAGGCCAATGTAAAGAAAGAGCACCAAAAGGCTCTTAATGTTGCTCTAGTGAAGAAGTTGAATGAGCTTAGGACTGAACTGCTAAAAGATCAAAAGGACATAAGGAATGCCTTGGATGAGGGAAACTTGCTACTCAGCAAAATCTATCAACCTCATATGTTCTGTGATGATATGCTAGCCAAGAAGCAATAGCTTCAAACAGACTTACAGTCCTACTTGGGCACATTCAAGACTCGTTATGACTCCTTTGCAGCATATGGGCAAACCGTTCATCGGTTCCAGATCTAGTTAGCCAAGATGGAGCAAGAGATCAACACACGGTCTAGGGATTTGCAGGAGCTTCGACTGCTATTACTTCCACGACTGCAAATTCTTTAGAAGTGTTATCTGAACCTGGATTCCCTGACAGTCACATAGGAATTGAGCACAATAGATGCCATGGAGGAACAGGTATCCCAGATGCAGACAGAGAAGGAAGTGGCAACCTCCCTACTTGAGTCTTGGTCCCTATCCATGAAACAATTTTTGCAGGACTATAAATCAGTTTTTGACAAGTATTATTCATTATTGTCATAAACTCTTTTATATATATATGGAAACGGGGTTTTTAAACGGTACTTTGTCATTGTTGGCAAAGGGGAAGAAGTATATCTGGCTTTTGTTTTTAAAATTTTGATCTTCTGTCATATGGGGGAGAAGTATATCAGGGGGAGAAGTATCTATTTTGAAATTTTGATATATGCTATGATATATGCTATATGCTCTGATGATTATGCTCTGTATGCAAAATTTCTATACACTGTGTTGATTAAGGGATAGTGTATATGCTTAGGGGGAGCAATTTTGTTAATGGCAAGTTTTTGTTGTAAAACACTTAGATGTCAAAATTTTATTTTCCTAAGTGTTGCCATCAATGCCAAAGGGGGAGATTGTTGGCATTTTTGATGTTTATGTTGTGATTGTCATTGATGGACACACACTTGTATTGAGATCCCCTTTATATGTATGAGCTTGTGCTCAACTGGTATTTGTTCCAACCGGTATGTGGTATACTAGTCTTTAGACTAGTGGTGATTTTACAGAATGTGTTTCCCGGTCTGAAGCAGCATATCAACCCCAAGCGGTTCATAGATCTCAAGCGGTACGAGGGAGCAAAGCGGCACAACACATTCTTACCAGTCTTCATTTTTGTCAAACCGGCAATTGGTATTTTGGATGAACCGGTAATACTCTGTAATGAGTTACCAACCGACATTTTGTGATGAGTTACCAATCCACCGATTGTTTGACGATGCCGACACATTGATGATGCTTCTTGTGTCGTGTTACTGAGTATGTCTAGATTCATTGAACCTAGGAAATTGTAATTTAATCCTATTGGACCGACATGAAATCAGATTCCTTTAAAAGGACATCATGTCTAGGGTTTTAAGTTGTTGCTGAAAGGGTTAATGTTGAGCTAGGGTTTAAGGTGGGAGTCGAGAACGATCTTATCTGAGAAGATCAAGTTGTAACTGTGAGAGAGAGAGAGAGAAGACTAAAGTAATGCTGGAATGCATTAGCTGTGAGCAATACTGGATCTAACCAAGCAGTTTGTGCTATTAGATAGATCAAACACTTGTTGATTACTCACATCTTGGACAAGTCTGTAGCCCTTAACCGGGTAGGCCTCAAAGCCTTTGTAAATTCCTCTAACAAGGTGGTTCACACATGTGAATCTAAAATCCTCTAACAAGGTAGTCTTTAATCAGACTTATCTCCTAACAGAGATTGAGATTCCTAACAGGATCTGTTCTGGTGAAGAACATTGTAAGACAGGTTAACCAGTCTGGTTTCTATTCTGCAGATAGTGACTTGTGAGTTCCATCTCACCATGGTTTTTCCCAGTTGAGTTTCCACGTCAAATATCTTGTGTTATGGTTGTATTTCTTTTGTGGTTGAATGCTTTATTCACATTTTGGTTTGCATATGTGGTAACCGGTTTGACTGTTAGACTGCTTTATCGGTTTATCTTTAGACTGTGTAAGTGTTTTAGTGCAGAGATTTTTGGCATACTAATTCACCCCCCTCTTAGTATTCATCAAAAACAACTTTTTGGACAATCAAATTCTAGCACAATATCTAACACATGTGTATGCCCATTCTAACTAGAGCTCAGAGATGAAGAATCACAGAGACAGAAATCAAAACATTGGAAACAATCACAATCATGGAACATGAAGATGAAATACAAGTTGAAGGAGAAATAACAGAACAAAACATGAGAGACACAAAAAAGGATCCTCAATTTAATAAATTTAGTAGAAATTGTTGGAAGAAGAAAAAGAAAAATATTTCCTAATGTTAGCCAAATTTGGTGCTACACTTCCCCAAGATTTTGATGTAAACAAATTGACACAAAATAAAAGTGACCCTCCTTCGAATAACAAACAATATGAGGATATCTTTGGCCCCAAAATGAATGACATGTCAATCCCTAATAACACCAGAACCAATGAAGAGACTTACATTCCCAAAAAAGATGAAGTAGAAATTCTGAATAACATTCAATCCAATGAAGATACAAGAAGGGGTAGAGATGAAACAAGAAGAGATCCAAATCCTCCTAGAATACAAAATCATGGTCATGCAAGAACAAATCATGTTGATAATCCTATCACAACTCTCACACAACAACTACAAGCAATGCAAACACAAATTCAAGATATGCAAAGAGGACATGTTAAAAGATACTCACTTGAAGAAATCTGTCCTTATCCATTTGACAGAAATCTAAACATGATACCATTTCCTATAGGTTTTGAAACTCCTAGATACAAAAAAATATGATGGAAGCATTGACCCTCAAGATCATATACGAGAATTTTGCACAATGAGTATGGAGTTTGCACATGAGGATACCTACTTAATGAGATTATTTCCGAAAAGCTTAACTGGGCTAGCTATGGAATGGTTCTCCAAACTTCCATTTGGAATCAGATCATTTTTCAGAGTTGGTGGATAAGTTTGTTTCACAATACTCTTACAACATACAACATGAAGTAACAATGCTAGACCTATGTAACGCCAAACAAAAGGTTGGAGAACCTTTCATGACATTTTTACAAAGATGGAGACGGTTAGCCTCACAGTATTCTTGTACAGTGCCAAAATATGAAAAAATGGACATATTCATCGATAACTTAAATGATCAAATGAGTTATTACTTAAAAATGCAAGGAAATCAAAGTTTCAGAAAAATGATTGATAATGGAATCAGAATGGAGGAAGCCATGATAAAGAAAGGTGAGTTGAAAATATACAAAGAAGGAGTCCATCCTCCTAATGACAACAATAACACTAACCACAATGATAAACCAAAGTTTTGGAATAGAAATCAAAATGTCGTCAACGATGGAATAGTGGATAACAACAATGTGAAACCAAAACAATCGATTTTTAATTTATCCACTCACTTAGCAACAACACAACAAAAGAACAACCACCAAAGAACAACTATCAAAACTTTCTTTCGAAGATAATTTACAAACATTGTTGAACCCCTTGGATCAGCACTAAAAACACTTCTCGCAAACAAATTGATCACTTTACCAAAAGAAAGGAACTATGAACCTCAAATCAAACCACCTTGGTGGAATGATAATCAATATTGTGATTTCCATCAAAACAAGGGACATCACATAGATAGTTGTCAGAAGTTGAAACATATCATACAAGATATGATTGATAATGGAGTAATAACAGTGGATGGACATACAACAAATGTATCTCATACAAATTTTAAAACTCCACTTCCAAACTATGAGAAAGGTGAATCATCAACAACAAACAATGGTAAGGGTAAAGCAAAGGTAAACTACGCTCATACATATGCTAATGTGGTGAATGTGATTGTAGTTAAAGAAAAACAAAATCAAGAACATGCTCAGGCTATCACAAGAAGCAAAGCCAAAGTTGTTTTGCTGGGTACTACAACAAACACATTATCCGCTACAACAAAACAATACAATCTAGTGGAGCAATTGCAGAAAACACTCACTCAAATATCAATCTTAGAATTGTTAAAACTTTCACCTGCACACAAAGAAATTCTAGAATGAGCATTAGTAGATACAACAGTTTCCAAAGATCTAGATATCGATCAATTCCAAACCATGGTGGGACACCTCACAACTCCTCATTACTTATCATTCACTGAAGAAGATGACATGTCCTTGCAACACCCTCACACCACTCCTTTGCATATTGAAGTCCTCATTCACAAAACACAAGTTAAGCGTGTTCTAATAGACGGTGGAGCTGGCCTAAATATCTATTCATTGATTCTTGTTCGTGCCTTAGGATATTCAGAAGATGCAGTGGATGTCTGGAAAAGAATCACTATAAAAGCCTATGATGAAGAAGAACGTTCCTCCAAGGGAATTGTGATACTACCCATCAGAGTGGGACCTCTACAGAAAGACACAACATGCCAGGTTCTAGACTTGGACTTATCATATAATGTACTCCTAGGGAGACCATGGATACATGACTTACAAGCTGTACCATCAACATACCATCAATGTGTAAAATTTCCCTACGAGGGACAAGAAATCACAATCTCTGCAGATGTGAATCCATTTCAATACTTCAGCAATCTAAAAATGACTCAAGAAGTCATTGTTCCACATAATAGGGAGGTATCATATTCAAAAGCACAATCCAAGGAACAATCATTTGCATCTATTTTATCAAGCATGGAGAAACAAATGCAGCTAAGAGATCGAGGGAATGGAGAATACTCAATATCACAATTACCACTTTCTCCTAAATCCTTGGGAAAACCATCAAACTCTAAACAACAACCAATTGTAAAACATCTTCCAATATTTGATGGAGCATTCATTAGTGCTGGAACCTTATCAGAGGAAACATAAGACAAAGGTGTGCTACAGTGGTTATACAAGGATGAAGAAGTTCAACAAAAGGTCAACAATGTCAGAATACCTACAGAAAAGTATGGAAAATACCGAAACATGTCCTATAGGAAAAAGAAAAGAAGGTATCTCAGAACCTATTCAACCTTACACTCAGCAGACCAATGACAAAATAGGCTTAGGGTATGGACAAGTCACTCTACCAGAAGACACATCTTTTAATCAACAACAAGAGGAATATGAAAACAGACAAGAACAACTGGCAATTGAAAGGGAATAAAAATCAGCTAAGCAACAAGCACAAGCAAACACAAAATGGCAAAAGAAGCAAGCTTCAAATCAACAAGAGAAACAAACTAAAAACATCTCTCAAGCAGCATTAAATCTCAATCAAAACAAGAAAGAAGCTAATATAAGTCTAGGAGAACTCATAGAAAAGTTGACAAAACTCAATCTCAGTCCTGAAGAGGTTGAATATGCAAGAAGGAAAAGTATAGCCAAAAAAGCGGAAGAAATGTTATATGACCAAATCTGTAGAATGCAAGTTGCAAGTGATACAGATTCTAATGAATGGGAATGGGATTCCTATCACTCTAAAGAATCAGCCGAAGAAAATTTCTTTGAAGTAGATGTAGGAGTTGATGTAGTTCACACGTATGCTGGACAAATGTCAGGAACTAGTTCACTTGAATTAGAATCACATTCGGCTGACTTGGACTTAATCGAGGACAATCAAGAATTTCTTACCCGAGGTCATTCTGATGAGAGTACCGTTCTAGATATCAACATACGTATTGAAAACTTTGATACATCCATCATGACTCTTGAAACCCTCGAAACATACCAATCTAAAGACCCTCTACCTTTAATCCACCCCGAGCTTATTGATTGGGAAAATGAAGGACATACCGCTATTGATACCTTTCCAAATGACTATGCCATATCTATATATCTTAATGCAATCAAACCCATAACAACTCTCACTAGGAATGTCAACAACGCATCTTCCAGTCAAGTGGGTGCCAAATCTCCTAGTCGCAAAAGTGAAAATAAAGAAAAGAATATCAAGTCTAATGCTGAAAACCATTTATTGGCAACATTAGATCAGGAAAAAGTAAAAAGAAAGGACACATCTAATGGTGAAAACCTCCTCGAGGCACCAGAAGATGGGAGATTTGACACTTTACCTAAGCACTATCAAGAAAGGTCATCCATTTTGATTGAACCAACAGAGGTAGTTAACATTGGCACAACAAAGCAACCAAATATTCTTCATCCAACAACATCTTTATCAGAGGTAGAAATGCAACAGTATATGGAATTATTCAAACGAAGGCAAATCAATTTCGCCTGGTCATATGCAGACATGCCAGGGTTAGATCCAGAGCTTATTATGCATCACTTGAATGTTAGTACAGGAGGCAAACCAGTCAAACAGAAGTTAAGGAAAATGCATCCGCATATCGCTCTCCTAGTCAAAGCAGAAGGAAAGATATTACTAGATGTCGGATTCATCAGACCTATAGCTTATCCTCAATGGGTATCCAACATCGTTCTTGTTTCAAAACCAGATAAAAGCATCAGAATATGCACAGACTTCAGAGATCTTAATAACGCATGTCCAAAGGATGACTTTCCTTTGCCTAACATCAACATCATTGTAGAATTAACTACTGGACACTCCATGTTTTCTCTAATGGATGGTTTCTCTGGATACAATCAAATCAAAATAGCACCCGAAGATCAAGAAAAGACAACTTTCACATGTCCATGGGGTACATTCTGTTGGAATGTCATACCTTTTGGATTAAAGAACGCAGGTGCTACATATCAAAGAGATATGACAACTATATTTCATGACATTATGCATACATTCATGGAAGACTATGTGGATGACATATTAGCTAAATCCTATAGTAGAGAAGAACATATAGAGATACTGGAAAAGATCTTTGACAGGTTAGAACAATAAAAGCTATGGCTAAACCCTAAGAAATGTGCCTTTGGTGTCACTTCAGGAAAGCTATTGGGATACATTGTTTCAGCTAGAGGTATAGAAGTAGATCTAGCTGAGGTAAAAACAATCATGGAAATGGAATCTCCCAAGAATATTAGTCAATTAAGATCACTACAAGGAAGACTCTAGTCAATCAGAAGATTTGTTGCTCAACTAGCAGATAAATGTCAACCATTTACACATCTATTGCACAAACATGTTAATTTCAAATGGGACCATCAATGTGAAGAAGCATTCAACAAGATCAAGGCATATCTCATGCAACCACCTATTCTAATGTCATCAATTCCAGGAAAGCCATTATTACTCTATGTATCAACTACTGAAGCATCAATGGGAGTTTTGCTCGCACAATAGTATAAGGAAGGAAAAGAATGAGCCCTCTACTATATCAGCAGAACACTAGTGGGATATGAGGTTAACTATTCATCAATAGAAAAAGCATGCTTGGTAGTAGTTTTTTCTTCTCAAAAATTATGACACTATCTACTATCTCACTCCATCAAGTTGATAGCTAAAATTGACCCTCTAAAATATTTACTCAGTAAAGCAACATTGACAGGACGACTAGCAAAATGGATCATGATTCTGAGCGAGTTTGATATCAAATATGTTGACAGGAAAAGCTATCAAGGGACAAGTTATCGCAGATCAACTAGTAGAGGCACCACTTCAAGATGACCATCCTTTACAGATTGAATTTCCTGATGCTGATATCCTAATAGTTACAACAAAAGCATGGCAACTATACTTTGATGGTTCATATACACAACACGAATTAGGAGCAGGTATTCTATTCATTACACCACAAGGTCATACAATCCCAAAAGAATACAAATTAAGCTTTCCGTGCACAAACAATATAGTAGAGTATGAAGCTTTGGTTACAGGTATCAAAATGGTTGTAGAATGGAACATAACACAACTTCAAGTCTTTGGAGACTCTCAGCTCATCATCAATCAAATCAATGATGACTATCAAACAAAAGATGACAAACTCATGCCTTACAAAAAGATGGTGGATGATTTCAAGAAATACTTTGTAGAAATAACTTTTGAACAGATCCCAAGAAATGACAACAAAGTAGCAGATGCCATGGCTACACTTTCTTCTCTCCTTCAGACACAGGAAAAACAAGAGCGTTATGAATTCCTGGTTGAAGAGTTGTTTTATTCTGCTCATAATTATTCTTATTCCCGAACCATCTGTCAACTTATTGGACATGATTCCTCTCGCTATGGCCAAATTTACACATACCTAAAAGATAACATTTTACCTCCTGACTTATCAAAAAATCAAAAGAGAAACTTTATTCGCAAATCCTCCCATTATACTCTTGTTGTGGATACATTGTTTAAATGAGGTCTAGATGGTACTCTCTTAAGATGTCTTGAACAAGAAGAATCTGAGAAGGCCTTACATGAAGTCCGTAATGACATTTGTGGCACTCATTCAAGTGGTCTTACCCTTTTGAAAAAACTCATATGCTTGAGCTATTATTGGCCAACCATGGAAGGAGATTCTTTTCAGATAGCTAGAACATGCAAACAATGTCAGATCCATGGGAATTTGATCCATGCACCAACACAAGAACTTCATGCTTTAGCAACATCTTGGCCTTTTTGTCAATGGGGTCTAGATCTGGTAGGAAATATAAACCCTTCTTCATCTAATGGTCACAAATTCATCCTTGTAGCTACATAATATTTCACAAAATGGATTGAGGCGGTACCTCTCATCAATATCACAGGAAAACAAATTGCTGCATTTATCTTGAATTACATCATTTGTCACTATGGAATACCCATGACCATTATCACTGATAATGTGCGACCATTCAAGAATCAGGATGTACAAGAGCTATGTGAGAAGTTCAAAATCTAGCACAGATTCCCCACACCATATTATCCACAGGGGAATGGGCAAGCAAAATCATCTAACAAAACTATTATGAAAATCCTCAAAAAGATAGTGAACGATGCTGGAAGAGATTGGCATATTCAACTGAATCTTGCTCTATGGGCTTACCATACTAGTATCCGCACACCAATAGGTGCCACACCTTTCTCTCTTGTATATGGATCAGAAGCCATATTGCCAATCAAAGTAGAGATGCCCTCTCTATGTGTATCACTAAAAGGTCTTATCCCAGATGAAGAACAACGAGTATCTAGACTACAAGAGTTAGAACTAATCCATGAACGAAGACAAAATGCCTTTGATCATTTAAAGGTATATCAGCAAAGAATGTGTTGGAGCTATAATCACAAGGTTAAACCATGAGTCTTTCAAGTGGGACAACTAGTGCTAAAAGAAAATCCACGCAACCAGGTAGATCAAGAAAAGAAAGGAGAGTTTGAACCAAATTGGTTAGGTCCATTTGTGATCACAATAGTATTCAGATCAGGAGCATATCAGTTATCAACACAGGAAGAAGATCAACTTGAAGAACCCATCAATAACATGCACTTGAATAAATTCTATGTCTGAAAAAGCAAAAAAATAAAAAATAGTGAAAAATCAGAAAAAATAAAAAACATTGAAAAATCAGAAAAAATAAAAAACAGTGAAAAATCAGAAAAAATAAAAAACAGTGAAAAATCAAAAACAAAAAAAAAGTGAAAAAAGCAGAAAATCCAAAAAAAATCAAATATGAGAAAAAGTGCAATAAAAACAGATGGTGAAAACCTGGCAAACAGGCGCTATCTGTCGGCTAGCTCTTCCATCTTTTAGTTCATGAATCTTCCTGCTTGCATTCATTCATTTTCCATCAGTGCTATCCATATCCATCATGAGCCTTTGTACATACGCAGACATCCCAGGTGGCTTCTTTCCATAGTTTGGATCATTGGATATATCATAACGACTTTGTTTCTAGGCTTGGGGCAAAATCCTGCACTTAGCTGGGGGAAAACTCTTGATCAATTCTGAGCTTAATCAAACGGGTAGAACAAACAATTAGACAACTCTTATCAAGCGAAAAATTGAGACACATCCAACATTGAACACGAGATCAAACTATCAACTATCAAGCTATCACAAAATCAATCTAAGCACATCACACACTTTACAATGGATGGTATATCTTTTGGATAATGATTTTAACATGATTGTTCAAATTTTCTATATTGCTTTTCGCTATAATGATTTCTGAGTGACTCCAGGATGTCTTTGGCTAGAGGAACAAGGAAGGAACATGATATTTTTTTTCTTGTCTGCTGTCTAAAAATTAATCATTATGTGCAAATTTATCTCGGGACATGATCATCGGAGTATCATTGAAGACATTTCCGATTGCATATTGAAATGATTAATACTGTCTGTTTTACGCAAGCAACACTTAGGTCATCTCGGTTCAATTATACCTTGATGCTTGTGCTAACTTGCTATGTCAAAATCCAGGAAAGTAATGCTCAAGTCATCATGGTTTGATTATACCATCGATGTTTGCACTCACTTCCCATATTTCAAAAGCTCAATGATGACAAAAACGCTATAATCCAGTGATTGGTCCAGTCGTTCCATTACATTTTCATTTTCATTTTAGCTTGCATTTCACTCTTGCATGGGATCCCACATGCTCCTTTTATCCAAGGTTAAATCTATCGCAAGAATCATCAAAGTATCATCACAAGTATATACGCAATTAGACGAATGACTCATATCTCTCCAGATATTGTCAACCCAGCAAAAATCTTATCCTACTCCCTCACCAGAATCAACAATCAGCATATCCGAATCTTTCTGCAACTTGATATCAACGAAGAGTCAGTTCTTTATCTAATCAACATTATCAAATCAATCAAACCCAATCTACTCTATGATGTCTTATACAAGATGTATCCTTCCTGATACTAGATGATCTGATTCATGTCTTATACAAGATGCATCCTTCCTGAAACCAGACGTTCTGATCATGTCTTATACAGGATGAATCCTTCCTAAAACCATACGCTTTGATCATCTTTGTCTTATACAAGAGGTGTCATTCCTAAAACCAGATTGAATCTCGATCTTATCAATCTAATCAATCAAGATTTATCAATCTTATCAATCTAATCAATCAAGCTAATCGAAGAACTCACATTTTCATCAAACACAATTGCAGAAATCAAATCAAATCTATCGGGATATCAATTTCGTAAAAATTTGCAAAACTCCAAAGATCAATTATCTCAATTGATCTCCCGAGGGGGAATCATCATACCAAAATTTAGCAATCAAGAGCTGGGGCATCCTATCAAATCTATATCATCATCAAATTGAGATTATTCTTTGAATCAACGCATCATCACACCTCGCTTCAAAGAGGGGCAAAATGTTTACACCTAAAAATGGTATGAAGATAATTATTTAAATAATCCCCCTTCCCAATTTAATTGAATTCACTAAGCAATTTGATTAAATTTCCCCTTTCATCTACTTATTAATAAATCTAAGGATTTATCTAATAGGTTCATTTCAACCCTTTGATTAATTAATTCCCTCCATCAAAATCATTTCTTCTAGATCCCCTAATTAATTAAAACAAATCAATTTATGAGTTGTTGAGATTAATTAGCCTTTTCTTATTATTTGAATTTTTAAATTCAAATTCTCCTAACTTCTACCACTCCTAAACCTAACCCATTCCATCTAACCCCAGGTTTTGCCTAACCCCATCCTAGCTTGCACATCCTAACCACCATGTTCCCTTTCCTTGAACACTTTACCCTCTCATGAGCAAAGTTTTGTGACACTTGTCACTAAGTGTTCCCTTTCATATAACCCCTTCTAGAAGCCTCTTGACACTTGTCACCATAGAGATGACAGATGTTGCCTTTCATCCAACCCCTTTGCCAACCTCCTCCAATTTAACCATTGATATCTTCAAATCAATCTGGACCGTTGATTCCTACCACATCACCCCTAACCTTGGGAAATCCTATAAATAGACCTCATTTTGGAGCATAAAGGGTCCCAATTTCATATCATTTTTGCATTCCGATTGATTCATCTCATTTGCATTCAAGCATTGTTACTATAGGCATCTAGCTTCTAGTTTCTCATTTCAAGCATTGTTATCATTTTCAAATCTTAGCTTAATTGCATCTTCATTATAGCTTATTTTCTAGAATAATCATGAAATCATGTATCTTAATCATGCTATCATTGATAGATCATGCATCTTTATCATTTAAATCCTCCATTTAAGTGTAGTCAAGTCACTGGAGTTTGCATACCAAGATCTGAGAGAAAAATTCATACTCGCATTTACTAGGAGGCGATAGATCGCTTAGCTATGGTTTTGTCTTTCTTTGATTTAATTCACTAACCATTGCTTGTAATGATTTATTGAGTGCATTGTGTTTGTAGGAACATGTACACTTTATAGAGCACGACACTCACAATGTCGTACTTCTTTGTTTTCACTATCTTTCTTAAAAAACCATTTTAGAACAACATCCTCTTCTATTTCATCTGCCAGGGAAGTAGAAGCTTGTACAAAAAGACCATCATATATGATATTCGAAGTTGAAGTCTATGTTTTCATAGCCTCTGATGGTTTGCCCAACTATTTCGACAATGGAGGAAGAGAGACTAATGAAAGTACTGGTTCTATCTTGTATCCATCCATGCTAGTATTGGTAATTTTCAATTTCTTTTCCAAGTCTTTCATCAGGGCTTCTAGCTGCAGGCACAATACTTCAATTAAGTCATTACATGTATGGTTAGTAAATCAATAATCAATAAATAATAAACCATAACAAAGCGACTAATTTCCTTCATAAAGGTGCGAGTATAAGATTGCTCTCAGATTTTTATAAGCAATACTAGTGACTAGACTACACCAAGACAAAGGATTTAATCTATATGAGCATGATATGAAGCTAAATGGATGCAAGATGGATGAAAGATTCAAGAAATAGTGATTAAAGCAATATGGATTCAAGCAATAATGGATTCAAGCAATATGGAATAAACTAAATATGGAAAAAGCTAAACTAAGATGCAAATAATCTCAAAAAGCAAGCACAAGATCTTCAATGACTCTAGAGCAAAATCAGCATAATAATAATCTCCAATGTGTTTCTCAAAAATCTCTGGGGTTATTTGAATGAGAGTTGAAGGCTAAATTTATAGAAATTCACAAGAGATAAAAAAAGAACAATTTATAATTAATTGAAATAATTGAGAAATCAAGTTTAGTTAACTTTGAGATAGATTCCAATTATAGTTTAATTGAAATGCATTCAGATAAGAAGTGCAAGTTGCATTAGAAATAATAATTAATTAATACCATGCATTTATGATAAAAATAGACAATTCTTTGATTTATTCAAGAAAAGAATCTTTTCAATGCAATTGAAGTTCTTTTTCTCAAAAGCTTTGAGTTCTAATTTTAGAGAATGATTAATAATTCCTTTAATTGTTTTTTCTAATTTCAAAGTTCTCAATTTAGAAGAAAGAAATAATATCTCGTTTGATTTCTTTCTCAATTTAATTCTTTTATTTTATTTTCAATTTATATCTTGCTTTGTGATTAATTCCTCTTTTGTAATAAATTAATTCCTTTTTTGCATGATGATTAAATGGCAAATTTATTAATTAATTAAATATGCTAGGATATTTAATAAATTAAATAGGATAATTGATCAAAATGATTTTCTTGGAATGATTCAATTAATTAAATAAATATTTAATTAATATTGAGTAATTCACTTGCCATGTAATATTTGATGATTAAAGAATTAATTAATGTGCTCAAGATTGATTTAATTGCCTTTGGTTAGGACCTTGGTGATGTTGTCAAGATTAGGGGCCCATGGTTTAGATGACCATTTTTAGGGTATTAGAATATCCTTCAAGGATTATGCTGAGCTCCAGATGAAATAATTGAGCGACAGAAGTTGGGGCTATTATGGACACTATAACAATGACATCAAGCAAAAGGTTGGCATGATCATCCTATCATCCTTTGATGGGACCAGAGCAACCTCGACATGAGCTTGGGTTAAAAAAGAAGATACCTACTTCCAACTCAACCCGATGCCTGAAGCTGAAGCTATCAAGTTTGCAACACTTCACCTGGAAGGAGTCGCTCACGAATGGTGGTATCATGGAATGGTCACTCTTAGCCATAACTAGATAACTTCCTATGCTGACTTCATGGAGAGGCTCATAGATCAATTTGACAGGAAGGATCCAGAACTCAATTGCAAGGAGCTGGCACAAATAAAATATTTGGGACCTGTGGATAGTTACATCACAAAGTTCTAGAGGCTATTTGTGTTGGTAACAGACATCTCAAAGCGGATATTGGTGGTCTTGTTCATGGACGGATTGATAGAACTACTAAAAGGTTGGGTGAAAGGGTTCAACCCTAGCACGCTCACGAAAGCAATAAAAATGGCTTGTAACATGGCAACATCTTCCTCTTCCAAAAATTTTGCACATACCAAACCACCTTTCGCTCTGAAGGAGAAGGATAATAAACCCTTTCCAAAGAGGTCATCTCTTGATGAAGCCAAAAAAAAGGAACTTAGAAGGAAGAAGCTTTGTTTCACCTGCAAGGAGCCATGGGAACTAGGACACCGATGTTTGGGCAAAGGAAAGATTCACTATATTGAGGTGATGTCTGATGGAGAAGACGAGCGTGAGGAAAGGGTGATGTTTGATGGAGAAGAAGAGCGTGAGGAAAGTGAACCACCAAGTGAATAATCTATCAAAGAAACCAGCCTGGCATTGAGAATCTCCACATTGATACAGAGGGGAGGCGTCATTGCCACACTGGCGGGTACCCCAAGGTGTAGTGTATTTAGGGTACGTGGTACACTTCAAGGGAAACGAGTCCTTGTTATGCTCAACAGTGGGTCCTCGGTCAACTTCATAAACTCATCACTCATCACCCGAAGGGGTTTGTGTACAAAGGAGCATGGAGGGTTCAATGTCAAGGTGGTAGGAGGAAATATCCTATCATGCACTCACTTGGTTCCACAACTGAGCATCACCATGGGAAATTACACGGTGATTGACGATTTCTTTGTAGTAGATCTGGATGACATAGATGTCATATTGGGCATTCAATGGATGGAGACCCTTGACCAGTACATGTGGAGCTTCAAAAGGATGGAGTTCTCATTTGAGGTGGATGGCAGGAATGTGGTTCTTAGAGGAATGTTGAATGGCAGCCCAAGGGATATTTCCACCAAACAGATGGAAGCCATCTTCAGGCATGATGAAGTAGTCTGGGTAACACATTGCTTCATCTTGACAAAACCTGTGAAAGAGCAACCAACTTACTACCAGGATGAGGAACTTCAGTCAGTTTTGGATAAGCATAATTTGGTCTTTGCTGATATTCCACCTGGTATACCCCCACACCGAGGGTTTGAGCACACCATAGAGTTGGAGGAAGGAGAAAAACCCGTTATCACCATACCCTATCACCACTCAAAGAAGTTCAAAGAAGAGATAGAGAAAACAATCTAGGAACTCCTCGATAAAGGATGGATCCGGCCCAGCTCTAGCCCCTTTATGTCCTCGGTGGTCCTAGTGAAGAAGAAGGATGGAACTGTCAGAATCTGTGTTGACTATCATGCACTGAACAAGAAGACTATCAAGAATAGATACCCCATTCCCAGGATCGACGAGCTGGTAGACGAACTACATGGCGTAGTCTATTTCTCCAAAATTGATCTCCACTCCGGCTACCATCAAATCTGTATGAGTGAGCAAGATGTGGAAAAGACAACTTTCCATTGCCATTACAAGCACTATGAGTTCTTGGTCATGTCATTTAGATTAACCAATGCTCTGACCAATTTTTCACTTATGCATGAACCACATCTTCAACAAGCAACTGCGTAAGTTCCTACTGGTATTCTTCGATGACATACTCATCTACAACAAGACCTAGGAGGAACATTTGTGACATTTGGATGAAGTATTGGGGATTATGAAATCGCAATCATTGTATGCCAAAAGGTCCAAATGTGAATTTGGAATGACTGAGGTCCTGTACTTGGGTCACGTCATCAATTCCCATGGGGTACAACTTCACCAGGAGAAGATTTAGACAATTTTGGATTGGCCTCCACTCAAGACTCTCTCGGAGCTGCGTGGATTTTTTGGATTGTGCAGTTATTATAGAAGGTTTGTGAAAGGATTTTCACATCTTGGTGCACCACTAATAGATCTAACAAAGAAAGGATCCTTCCATTGGAATGCGTAGGTGCAACACACCTTCGACAATTTAAAAGAAGTTATGAGTACATGTCCAGTTCTGGCACTACCAGACTTCACTCGCCCTTTCATCCTGGAGTGCGATGCCTCGGGAGAAGGCACTGGAGCGGTGTTGATGCAAGACCATCACCCCATTGCGTTCAAGAGTTGGAAGCTCTTGGGAGTTGAGCGGTTGTACTCCATCTATGACAAGGAGATGCTCGCCATTAAGCACGCACTGACAAAGTTTCGACAGTACCTAGTCGGGGAAAAGTTTGTCATATGGATAGAGCACAACAACTTGCAATATTTCTTGGAGCAAGGGATTTGAATGAATGACAACAGAAGTGGGTGAGAAAAGTCTAGGCATTTGATTTCGACATTGAGTATGTGAAGGGAAAGAATAACGTGGTAGCCGATGCCCTGTCAAGAAGGCCTGCCATATGTTCTCTATCCCAGATTTTGGCGGATTAAAGGAACACTTGTTGGTTGAATAATCCAAGAATACTTTTGCTAGTGAACTGATGGATGGTCAAGTGTAGGATGACCGATACAAGGTGGTTGATGATATCATTTACTACAAGGACAAAATTTATCTGGTACCCGAGTCCAAGATGAAGGAAAAGATTCTGTAGGAAATGCACGACTCTCCCTTGGCCGGACACTCGGGATACTTGAAAACCTACAGACAGATTCGAGAAAGGTTTTCCTGGGAGGGACTCAAGAATGACATCATGCAGTATGTGCGGGAATGCTCCACCTGCCAATAGAACAAATTTCAGCACACCTTATCGGTCGGACTGCTACAACCACTGCCAATCCCCGACCAAAAATGGGATAGCATCTCGATGGATTTCATTACTGGGCTCCCCAGAGTGCAAGGAAAGGATTGCATTTTCATCATAGTTGACCACTTGACCAAGTATGCACATTTTTTTTTATTCCCACAGGATACCAAGAATTTCAAGTGGCTGAGTTGTTCTTCCATGAGGTATTTTGCTTACATGGTCTACCGTGAAACATAGTCAGTGACAGGGATAGCCATTTTCTGAGTACCTTTTGGATGGAGTTATTTCAGTTGGCAGGAACTGAGTTTTCACCCAACACGAGCTACCATCCGCAGACAGGCGGATAGACCAAGATTGTGAATAAATGGCTGGAGGGTTATCTCAGGAACTACGTCTCAGCTCAACAAAAGGCTTGGGTTTGTTGGCTACATTTGGGTGAAAACTGTTACAACACCACCTATCACATGTTGATAGGAATGCTACCCTTCAAAGCATTGTATGGTTATGAACCTTCTTCATTTATTGATCTAGCATTGGGAGATAGTCGTGCACTGAGGGCCAAAGATTGGCTTCCGGAGAATGTAGACATCCTAACATCTCTCAAAGATAACCTACAAAGGGCTCAGAACCAGCAAAATATGTATGCTGACCGACATCGGGTTGAGCAAAATTTTGAGGTGGGCAATCTGGTATACCTCTGACTTCAACTGTATAGACAATCCTCCTTGAATACAAGTGGTAAGGAGAAGTTGAAGCTTGTATGGTTATGAACCTTGTTCATTTGTTGATCTAGCATTGGGAGACAGTCATGCACCAAGGGCCAAAGATTACCTTTAGGAGAGTGTAGACATCCTAACATCTCTCAAAGATAACCTATAGAGGGCTCAGAACTAGTAAAAGATGTATGTTGACCGACATCAGGTTGAGCAAAATTTTGAGGTGGGCGATCTGGTATACCTCCGACTTCAACCGTATAGACAATCCTCCTTGAAGACAAGTGGTAAGGAGAAGTTGAAGCTGCATTTCTATGGACCCTATAGGGTGGTTCAGAGGGTGGGCGAAGTTGCCTACAATTGGAGCTTCCTGAGGGGAGTCGGATTCACAATGTTTTTCACATGTCATGTCTCAAGAAGGTTGTCGAGCAGCATGCCACAATGTCCAAGGATTTGTCACCCATCGACGAAGAAGGAAAACTAATTCTTGAACTGGCGGAGATCATCGATGTTAGAGAAAAGAGGCTGATATCACGCACAGTCAAGGAGTTCCTTGTGCATTGGGAGAATCTACCCATCGAGGATGCCACCTGGGAAGGTGAGCAAATTCTAGAGCATCCAAGTCTACAATTGCTTGAGGGCAAGCAATTTTTGGCCTGGGAGGACTGTGATGTCCTCGGTATAATTAAATAATAAATTTAAATACTTTATTGTAAGGCCCAAAATTTAATAACAAATCTTTCAGGCCCTTTATTTAATTAGATTAGTCAAGTCTTAGTTTGGTCGTGTCGGCCCGTTTGTAACCCTTCAGGAAATTTCCTGGAGCCCATATTTATGGCCGAGTCTGTCATTTGTGTTGGTATGTGAATTTGGTATTTTTCTCAGTTGTGTGAATTCCTATTATAGTTCTATTATCCACCATTTTGGTGGTGAAATACCCTCCCTATTTGGTATTTGCAGTTTTGGTGAGATTCATCCGTCACCCTATTCTATTATGTGTACTTGTTCTGGATCTGGCAAATCTGGAATCTCATCATTGTTGAATCAAATATTACTTCCTATTACATATCTGATAATCTGGTATACATGCATGTCAACTAAGTTAAGGGATTCCTAACATTCAAAGTTCATTACTTATGCTGAAGTCCACCGTATAACCCCTTCACCATACGATCCTCTTCACACCACCATACAACCCCTTGCCCCTTCCTCACACCACTGTACAAGTCCTAGTATGGTTACACCATCTCACCCTCCTGTACATCCCCACCATACATATCACCCCCACTGTACATCCTCACTGTACATCCCCATCGTACGTCCTCACCTTCACCGTATGGTTCCACACCCTCACCGTACATAACACCTTCACCATATAACCACACCTCCACCATACACCCTCACCCTCACCGTACGGTCACACCCCGTACATTCACACCCTCACCATACATTGACAAGGGAATATTACACTCATAAACACTTGGTTGAAAAGCACCTACCTTAGTGGACCATGAGCTACAACCTCTAATCCTAATGATCCATATCTAGTAGAGAACATCTAAAAGGGGTCAACCATTAAATAACTTGAGAATGCTCAACAAGACCCTCAAATCCTCACAGTCATAAATAGACTTCTCAACCATGAACCAAATAGGTATTTCCTATTGTTAGCACAAAATGGTGCCAAGTTTCCCTTGACTTTAGAATTTCCACGATAATGCAACCATGATCGCAAACTTTTCAAAGCATGAGATCTTCACTAGGGTCATCTTCACAACAAGTACCCACTAGTATTCCCTTGGTTAGCACAACCCAAAGCTCTACATAGGCCACTAAATCAACATCCCTTTGCAACAATCCTCTTTACAACACCCCATTGGTCAATCAAACTAATGTCGCTTCAATACAAGCTCTTGTATCTTCCAATGTTAATACCCAAAGTCAAAGCTCAACTCAAAATGCATCCTCCTCAAATCCTCGAGCGGACATCAGTGCCTCATCTCAAGTGAGTATTAGCGCTCCCTCTCAAGCAATGACTAGCACTTCTGAAATATCCACTTTGTTCCTAGTGGAATCCATATTTAGTGATCAAACAGATTCCACCACCCATTCAGAACATGAAAACCCCTTCATTGGAGCACAATAAAACGTCAATACCCATTACACTTATGTCACCCCATCAAGCACTTTAGTCAATTCTCAACTCTTTAACAATTCCACATTTCAAAAACCACCAACTTATACCAACACCAATCTATTCATTGATCCTAATCTTCACATCCAAGCTTTGTTGACACAAATCGATATCCTCATGTTGCAAGTGCAGATCTTACAACACTAAATGCCTTATCTTCAAGTCAGGGGTACAAATAAAAGCTATACCATAGAAGAATTATGCCCCTACCCCCTTCAATAAAACATTGTACATGTCACCTTTCCTACCAAACTTTAATCTCCTAAATTTGAAAAGTATAAGGGAAAAGGTGACCCCCAAAATCATATTCGTGAGTTCTTTACTCCTTGGATAAAGGTTGCCGACAATGACACTTATCTAATGCACATACTAGAGAAAGAGCAGGTTGATATGTTTACAGAGAACCTACTTCTGCAAATGAAATATCCATTGCAAATGCAATTTTTGGATACATTTCACCAAGTAATAAAAAAGGGGCTAAAATATGAAAGAGGCCTTATTTCTCAAGGTCTCCTAAAAACCTTAAAGAAGGTAAACAAACCAATAATGCATCTAATGAGAAAACCAAATTTTTGGTCACGAAATAAAAATGTTACCAATGATGGAGTGGTAAATGCAAAAGTGATTAATAGATAGCAATGTTTAATTTATCTCCAAGGTCCCATTAATACATACATACCACCTCCCAATAATGCTTAATCACTTAATAACGATTGTTCAATTATCATAGCTTAGCCCAATCCACAATGTGGTCCAAGGA
This sequence comes from Cryptomeria japonica, assembly GCF_030272615.1. Classification (NCBI taxonomy): domain Eukaryota; kingdom Viridiplantae; phylum Streptophyta; class Pinopsida; order Cupressales; family Cupressaceae; genus Cryptomeria; species Cryptomeria japonica. Next base: position 392,239,893 of record NC_081406.1, on the reverse strand, counting down.
CTAATAATTTGAGGTGAACTTATGCTCCACTTGGAGAACTAATTAAGTCAACACTTAAGAAGTTGATCCAATCACATTTAATAATGTTGTTAGAAATCAAACCATATGAGTTAGGTCCTTTCAAGCTAGCTTGGTGGAATGATAATGATTTATGCGATCACCACAAAATAAAAGGTCACAAGACATAAAATTGTTATAAGATTAAGAATCTCGTCCAAGATTTCATTGAGAAAGGTGAGATATCTATTTATGCTAGATTTGGAAATCAAAATTATTGTAAAACATAAAGGAATCAACCACTAAAAACCTAGTTCTACAATGGAATCCAACATAAAATCAATGAAGAACCTAAGATCACACAAGAACATAAAATAAAAGATTATTATACCTTTAGCTCCAAGGGATAGTCTTCATTGTCCTCCTATCTCCATTGATCTTGATGTATTTTTGTGCTCTCAGATTTTAGGTGTGTACAAGAGCTCAATAAAGAATGGATGTGGTTGAGTATGCAATTATGTTGGCATATGTGCAGAGCTTGATGACATGATGATATTGTATGTTGTCATTGATGTCAATATGCTGAAGTATGAACCGATATATTGAAGTAAGCAAACTGGAAAGAGAACCGGTATGATATGGTGAACCAGTATATGTGAAAAAGTGAAGCGGTATGTTAGAATGAGAACCGGTATATGGGAAGTTTTGTATCAGGGTTTCCAGTTGATGCATTTCAAAGCTTGTGTGATTCAACCAGTGACATCTTGTGATGAGTTAGCATTGTAATGAAGATCAGATTGTGTTGCCATGTCAGCCTTTTGCGTGTGAAGGATTCCCTTGAGGATCTTGCATGGAGATTGATCCTATCTACCTCGAGAATGTGCAAAGTCTCTATAAACGGTGGAGAGCATGTGATGGGTTATCAACTTCCTGAAGCGGCAAAGAATGAATGTTGGAGAACGTCTTGAGATCTGTTCAAGACTGTTGCATTCAATGCAGTATGATTAACGATCAGGATTGAACCGATTGAATTGTTAAACCTAAATGTTTAGGGTTTAGGGTTTATGCTGCTGACCTATCTGTTTCCTATAAGGTTGATGATGTTTTTCATTTTGAAGTTGTCAAATGTTATGTGTGTATCCAAGTGAAGAGATATTTGATTCTTGCTAGACCAGAGAAGCATGTTGAACCGACAGTCATTATATTTCTGATGATATATTACTTGTTTATGCATACGGGTGAAGTGGAAATGAGATATTAGATTGTGTGGAGATCTAAGTGTTTACTAGTTTATGTCTTTCATATTCTCACTATGTTTTACCAGTAATGCCCTGATTTAGACCGGTGTTACTGTTTACCAGTTAAGTGCAGTCTTTGCAGTCAAACTGGTTCAGGGAAAGTTTTTTTTTTTTGTACTGATTCACCCCCCCTCTTAGTACCGGTTTGGTACTAACTGTTCATCATTATTCATCAATTGGTATCAGAGCATCTTCCAGGTCCTCTATGTTGTAAGCTTAATCACTTGAGGAAAAGATCCTACTCTAATGATGAAGAGGGAAGGCCCAAAGTTCAAACTTTAAGATATGGAAGGACAGAATGAAGATCTATATTAGAAGCATGGGTGCTCAACACTAGAGCTATGTTGAGAATGCTTATGTTATTCCTACCGGTACTCTCACCAATGATCAAAAAAGAGAGATTCGGGAGAATGGGAAAGTCATGGAAGCCCTAATCAACAGTCTATTTGACATTGAGTTTATTGATGTTCAGGATAAAGATAATCCCCAAAAAGTATGGGATACTCTGGAGAATATCTATGGCGATGATGAGCATGTGAAACAAGCTAAGGAAGAGAGCCTTAGGGGAAAGTTTGAAGACATGCAGATGGTTGAAGGAGAGACCATTCAACAATATGGAATAAGAATCAAAACTATTGTTGGAGACATCAAGAGTGCAGGAGGTAAAATAGATGATTCCACTATTGTTAGCAAAGTCTTGAGATCCTTTTTACCAGTCTATGCAATAAGGGTTGCTGCTATTCAGGAGTTGAGGTCTATAGACAAGACAAAGGTATCCATAGACTCCATCATTGCTAACTTGACTGCATATGAGCTAAATAATTATGATGGCAGTATTCAGAAGACTGAATCAACCTTTAGAGCATATGCTGCACCATCTAGAAAGGGAAAAGAAGCTAGTACTAGTTGTGAACCAAGACAAAGCAGAGAAATGGATGATGAGGAGATCCTGATGGAATTTGAAGCTCTCCTTGCCAAGAGAGTTCCCAAGGGAACTGGTAAATGTAGAGGTAAGCTCCCTTTGAAATTCTTTTCTTGCAATAGGATAGGATACATTACTATAAACTATCCTAATGGTGATAATAAGGACAAATCGGAGAAGTTCAAGAAGTTCAAGAAGTTCAAAGGAGGAAACAAGAGAAACTTCTTTGTAGCAGTTGATGAAGGTGTCACTGATGAGGAATCAGAAGATGAAGAAAGTGAAGACATTGTGTTTGTAGAAGTTAAGGAAGATGTGTCAGACAAGAAGGCTCTTGTCTACCGCTTTGATAATTCCAATGAGTGGATTATTGACAATGGTTGTTCTCACCACATGACTGGTGACCGGAGGAAGTTTCTGTCTCTGGAAGAGTATGATGGTGGTGTGGTTCAATTTGGTAATGATGCACCATGTATGGTAAAAGGCAGAGGGTCCATCTCTCTAAATTGAACAAGTAGTGCTGATAATGTGTATTGGGTAGAAGGTCTTAGGCACAACCTTTTGAGTGTTGCCCAGTTGAATGATAATGAACTCACTTTGGAATCCAAAGATGGAGTGTGCAAAATAAAAGGAAAGAGTGATGAACTAATGGCCATCGGTATGCAGACCAGAGGTAACTTATTTCAGTTGAATGCAAATATCAGTACATGTCTAATGGCTAAGTTTGATGATAGCTGGATATGGCATAGGAGACTTTGCCATGTAAACTTTGATAATATTGTGAAGGCCAGTAAGATCAAGGTAGTTAGAGGATTGCTTGTGCTGAGAAAATTGGAGAATCCTTTGTGTAGAGTGTCAACTGGGGAAAATGTCTTCCTCAACCTTCAAAGGTAAATCTTTCATTGCAGACAATTTACTTGATCTTGTGCATATGGATTTGTGTGGTCCTATGAAAACTAGGAGTGTGTAGGGAGATAGGTACTTTATGATTCTCACTGATGACTGCTCAAGAATGATGTGGGTCACATTCTTGAAAGATAAGTCTGAAGCTTTTGGAAAGTTCAAAGCTTTCAGAGCACTAGTCGAAAAGGAATGTGGTAAGAGGATTAAGTGCCTAAGAACTGATCAAGGAGGAGAATTCACTTCCGGTGAATTCAACAAGTACTGTGAAGATAACGGCATCAAGAGGCAACTGTCTTCCCCCTAGACTCCATAGCAGAATGGCCTAGCAGAGAGGAACAACTGGACTATAGTTGAAGCAGCCAGAACAATGCTGATTCAAGGGAAGGTTGCTCACACCTTCTGGAGAGAAGTGGTGAGCACTGCAGTCTACACTATGGACCAGGTACTCATCAAGAAAGGTAAGGATAAAACACCTTATGAGTATTGGAATGGTAAGACTCTTGTAGTAAGCTACTTTAGAGTGTTTGGTAGCAAATGTTATATCAAGAGGAGTGAACATCAGAGCAAGTTTGATGCAAAATGTGATGAGGGAATATTCCTAGGATATTCCACCAAGAGCAAAGCTCTCAAGTGTTTCAACAATAGGACTCAGAGAATTGTTGAAAGTATTAATGTTAGAGTTGATGAAACCTCTAAGAAACCTGAGGAAACCAGCAGTGAGCGAGTGGTAGATGAACTGGTTGTAACCTTCTGGGAACCGGTTGCAAAACAACCTAGTACCAGCAATAGTACTCCTACACCGGTAGATGCTGATGCTGATGAAGATGAGGATGAAGAAGAAAAGCAAGAGGAAACAACTAAGATCATTCCTAGGTATGTAAAGTTGAATCATGATCCAAAGTAGATCATAGGAGATAAGGATGTGGGAATTCTTACAAGAAGAAAGGTCAGAGAAAATTCTTGCATGATCTTTGAATTTGAGCCTAAAACATTTAAAGAGGAACATAAAGATGAAGACTGGATCAAGGCTATAGAAGAGGAATTTGACCAGATAGAAAAGAATGGTACATGGTCTTTGGTACCCAGACATGAGCATAAAAATATCATTGGCACCAAATGGGTTTTCAGAAATAAGCTGAATGAAGATGGCACAGTGGTAAGAAACAAAGCCAGACTAGTGTGTAAGGGATATGCTCAAGAAGAAGGAGAAGACTATGGAGAAACCTTTGCTCCAGTAGCTAGATTGGAAGGAGTTCATATGCTTCTTGCATATGCAGCCTTCAAGGGATTCAAAGTATATCAAATGGATGTAAAATCTGCATTTTTGAATGGAATACTTGAAGAGGAGGTGTATATAGAGCAACCATATGGGTTTGCCCTATCAAAAGACAGTGACATGGTGTGTAGGCTATATAAAGCCTTGTATGGATTGAAGTAGGCACCTAGAGCATGGTATGAATGCTTACACTCCCATCTTGTGAAGATTGGATTTGAAAGAACAAGTGAAGATAGCAATATCTATTTGAAGTCAGAAGGAGATCAGATTCTAAACTGTGAAGTATTTGTTGATGACATAATTTTTGGTGGAGATGACAAGATGAGTCATGATTTTGTAGATGAGATGAAGAAGGAATTTGAGATGTCACTTATAGGGGAGAATAAGTTCTTCATTGGACTACAGATTCAACAAATGAAAGATGGTATATTTATCACTCAGTCCAAGTATGTCAAAGAGGTGTTGAAGACCTTTGGCATGGAAGACAACAAACTGGCTGGTACACCAATGGTGACTGGTTGTAAATTGTCAAAAGAGGATGACTCAACGTTGGTGAATGAGAAGGAATACCGGTCAATGATTGGTAAGTTGCACTATGTAGTACATAGTAGACCAGACATTGCACATGCAGTGGGCATTACTGCATGGTTCCAAAAAAGTCCAAGAGAATCCTACTTGGTAGTAGTCAAGCGGATTCTTAGATATCTGAAGGGAACTATTGACTATGGATTATGGTATCCATACTATAATGATTTCAACCTCAAAGTGTTCACAGATGCTAATTGGGATGGTAATGTGGATGACCGAAAGAGCACAAATGGTGGTGCATTCTTTCTTGGTGGTAGGCTAGTCTCATGGATGAGTAAGAAGCAGAGTTGTATCTCTTAGTGTACAATAGAAGCGGAATATGTTGTAGCATTTATGAACTACACCCAGACAATTTGGATGAAGCATGTATTAAGTGGCTTCAAAGTTCTTGTATCTGAACCGGTAAGTATATTTTATGACAACACAAGTGCAATTAATATTTCCAAGAATTTGGTTCTACATGCTAGAACCAAGCACTTTGAGCTCAAGTATCATTTCTTGAGGGAGAAGGTTTAGAACAAAGAAGTTGTATTGGAACATGTTTCCAGTAAGGAGCAGTTAGCAGACATATTCACCAAGCCTCTACCGAAGGCTACATTTACCTATCTAAGAGGTGAATTAGGGGTGCTGCCCCTTCAAGAGGTGAACTAAAGGTCTGTGCTCCACATCAGTCAGATATTGCATTGATAAATCTTTTTCAAGATTGGTGTGTTGAAGGATGCTACTCCTTAGGGGGAGCAACATAGTGGAACATAGCTGTTTGTGCCTCCACTTTGGCATTGTTGTCAAAGGGGGATAAGATGTGAAGCGGAGAAGATATCTACAGTATTGCAGAGAAGATGTGAAGCAGAGAGATATCTTTGTATATTGCCATGAATGCCAAAGGGGGAGATTGTTGGCATATGTGCAGAGCTTGATGACATGATGATATTGTATGTTGTCATTGATGTCAATATGCTGAAGTATGAACCAAAATATTGAAGTAAGCAAACTGGAAAGAGAACTGGTATGATATGGTGAACCGGTATATGTGAAAAAGTGAAGCGGTATGTTGTAATGAGAATCCATATATGGGAAGTTTTGTATCGGAGTTTCATTTGGCATAACTACCGATTGGTAGTCTCAACTTTAGGGTTTCCGGTTGATGCATTTCCAAGCCTGTGTGATTCAACTAGTGACATCTTGTGATGAGTTAGCATTGTAATGAAGATCAAATTGTGTTGCCACATCAGCCTTGTGCACGTGAAGGATTCCCTTGAGGATCTTGCATGGAGATTGACCCTATCTACCTCAGGAATGTGCGAAGTCTCTGTAAACGGTGGAGAGCGCGTGATGGGTTATCAACTTCTTGAAGTGGAAAAGAATGAACGTTGGAGAACATCTTGAGATCTGTTCAAGACTGTTGCATTCAATGCAGTATGATTAACGGTCAGGATTGAACCGATTGAATTGTTAAACCTAAATGTTTAGGGTTTAGGGTTTATGTTGCCGACCTATCTGTTTCCTATAAGGTCGATGGTTTTTTTCATTTTGAAGTTGTTGGCAAATGTTATGTGTGTATCCAAGTGAAGAGATACTTGATTCTTGCTAGACCGGAGAAGCATGTTGAACCGATAGTCATTATATTTTTGATGATATATTACTTGTTTATGCATACGGGTGAAGTGGAAATGAGATATTAGATTGTGTGGAGATCTAAGTGTTTACCGGTTTATGTCTTTCATATTCTCACTATGTTTTATCGGTAGTGCCCTGATTTAGACCGGTGTTACTGTTTACCAGTTAAGTGCAGTCTTTGCAGTCAAACTGGTTCAGGGAAAGTTTTTTTTTTGTCTGTACTAATTCACCCCCCCCCTCAGTACCGGTTTGGTACTAACTGTTCATCATTATTCATCAAATTAAACAGTGTTTGGGTATTTGATCACTTTCTCCTTATGGAAAGAGAGAGGAAGAGGTCTCTTTTATAGAGAGAATCCTAGAAATGGAGGACTAGGATTAAGAGGTGTAGGGATAAATGGTCGGCTAGGATTAAAGGGTAGGTATAGAAAATAGGAAAATATTAAAGAGGTGGTGACGTGGAAAGAGGCAAGCTAACCAGCAGTCAAAGATGAAATTTGCAGAAAAAAACCCAATAATCTCTACAAAACAAATTGACAATAATCTCTACAAAATTGACAATAATCTCTACAAAACAAATACTATAAAACTTTCATTCTCCAATGTCTCCTACATGAGGAGAAAGTACATTTATATAAGCATATAATATACCATGTTTGGGTGAGTTGGAATATCTTCCAAATCTCACATGAATAACAAAACAAAAATCAATTAACAAATAAAATAACAAAATACTAACTTATGCTAACCTCCTAACAACTAGGATCTAACATATTACTTTTTACTTCTGATTTTTTATTTTTGACATTAACATAGGATAAAACTAATAAAAATAATACTATGCTAATAACTTACATATATCCTATGCATACCCTATGAATCCTCATCATTCCTCCTAACAATATTAGCATTGGACTCCAATGCTTGCAATAGAGAAGGAAACTCCTCAAATAGTTGATGATGAGAGATCCAATGAGCCTGCTATGGAAGCTGACCTTGCTTGGCAACAAGGTAGGAAGTGGTGGAACCATGTCGTGTCTGACGAATCTTTGTATCAAAAAATCTATCAGAATCAAGCGGAAGCTAAAAATCAGGAACAACATCTGCAGGATGGTTGACATGAGGCTTAGTTTCTAGTGTTGACTCTTGGTAATGTTTGAGAAGATCAACATTAACAACATCATGGATACCTAGCTGAGCTGGAAGATCAATTCGGAAATCATTCTCAAAAACCTTCTAATGAATAGTGTAAGGCCCGTAACAAAGTGGCTTGACCTTGCTATGTGCTTTCTCCTGGAAATGATGTTTATCCAAGTATAGCCAAACTTTATCCCCAAATTGAAAAGTATGAGGGACATGATGACAATCCATAAGTTGTTTTTTCTTTTCTTGAGTCTTTTGAAGAATTTGAACTACTTTGGACTGAAGATTTTGCAAATGTTGAATGAACACTTGGGCCTTATCTTGCTCTTTCTAAATATGCATTATGGCTGGAGATGGAAAGGATAAGGGGAACTTATATGGAGCTAAACGCTAAAAACCAAGACATAACTCAAAAGGTGAGTGACCCGTAGATGAGTGAACTACCCAGTTGTATGCATGCTCTATGTGGGTTAGGCTCAAATCCCACTTGCCAGGAGAGCTATGGTGATAAATCCTCAAACTCTGTATAAGAGTTCGATTCATAACTTTAGTCTGACCATTTGACCAAGGGTGAAAAGTAGTGGAGAAGCTGAGGGAAACTCCCAAAATATTCCACAAAGATCGCCAAAAATGGCCCACAAAATGTGAGTCATGATCATAAACAATGCTAGTTGGTAAACCAAAAGATCTCCAAATAGAGTCAAAGAAGAGTTGGGCTAAGTCATGTGTAGAACTTGTCTTGCAACATGGAATGAACTTAGCCATCTTGTTGAATCGATCAACAACCATAAAAACACAATCATGATGACGAGAAGTCAATGGAAAGCCCCTAACCAAATCCACTGAAATGCTCTCCCAAGGACGAGAAGGAATATGCAAAGGAATACTCAAGCCCATTTTTCTGTTGGTTGGTTTAGAGTAGCAACAAACGACACATCTCTTGAGGAAATGTAGAGCATCCTGCTGCATATGAGGCCAATAGAAGAAATGTTGCAAATGCCGAAGTGTTTCTTGTTTGCCAAAATGACCACCATAAAGAGTAGAATGTGCCTCCTTGTGAAGTGAATCTCGATGATCTCGAGGAACAGAAAGTTTATCCAACTTGTAGAGTAACCCTTCCTTGATATAAAAATCTTGAAAAGCTATTAAATTGGAAGTTGATGGATTCTGAAGACTGGTGTATGTCGTGCCAAAATCCGGATCTTGAGCATACTGAGAAGACCATTTCTAAAATCCCAAATGAGAAGTGGTCACTATAGTTAAAGCATGTGTTGTAGGAGGTTGACTCAAACAATTTGAGTTTTTGGTGCTTCCCTTCTTATACTTGATGACCAAGTGAACTGTTGTAAATATAAAGCCCACTTCATATGCCTGGCTCCTTCAATTTTATTTTGAGATTGAAGAAACTGTAGAAGAAAGTGATCAGTGTGAACAATAGTTTCTTTCCCCAAAAGATAATGCCTCCAATACTTTATGGCTTGGACCAATGCATATAATTCATTATCATATGTGGAGTAGTTCCTTTTAGCAATATAAATTTTTTCTAAATGATAGGCTACATGATGATCATTTTGCTTCAAAACAGCTCCAAGTGCATAATGTGAAGCATCTGTCTCAATCTCAAAAGGTTGTGAGAGATCTGGTAGAACAAGAATAGGTGTTGAACATAATTTCTCTTTCAATGTGTTGAAAGCTTGAGAGTGAATTTTCGTCCACTTGAATGTAACACTGGTCTTTGTCAATTGGTGCAAAGGTGTGGCAATGTTTGAGTAATGTAGATTAAACTTGCGATAGAAGTTGGAAAGACCAAGAAAACTCCTCAATTTAGTGATATTTGAAGGAGTAGGCCACTTGAGAAGAAATTCCACTTTCACAGGATTCACTTGAACACCACGTGCATCAATGGTATGCCCAAGATAGGAGATAGATGTCTGACCAAAAGAACACTTGGATAAGTTGGCATACAAACTGTTCTGCTAAAGAGTGCAAAGAACATGTTCCAAATATTGAAGATGCTCTTTCCAAGTCTTAGAAAATATGATAATGTCATCTGAATAGATGATAACAAATTTGTTCAAACAATCATGAAACACCTCATGCATCAATCGCATGAAAGTGGTAGGAGCACTGGTGAGACCAAATGGCATCACAAGCCACTCAAAAAGTCCCATCTTGGTTTCGAAAGTCATCTTCCATGTGTCCTCTAGCTGAACTCTACCTTGGTGATACTGACTTTTCAAATCAATCTTAGAGAAAAAATTTGCACCTTGAAGTTGATCCAATAGGCCATCAATGCATGGAAGTGGATATCGATTTTTGATGGTGATCTTATCTAATGCCTGGAAATCAATACAAAGATGCCACATTCCATCTTTCTTGAGTACCAATAAAATTGGTGAAGCACAAGGGGATGTACTTGGTTTAATAAAACCTTTAGACAACAAATCTTGAATCTGTTTTTTTATCTCATCACTTTGAATAATAGATTTTTGATACATCGGGGCATTAGGAAGAGATGCAGCAGAAACAAGATCAATAAAGTGATTGATCGCTCATTCTGGAGGAAGTGTTTGAGGCTCTTGAAATACATGTGAATATTATTGCAACAATTTTTCTAGTGTAGCATGTGGCTTAGACATAATGATTTTTGCTTCAGAATTTTTAGATGGTGGCCTTATAAAAATTAATGCAAGCTCTTGTGCTTGATTTATAGCTTTTCTTGCCTGTCTGCAACTAAGTACTAGATTTTCAGTGCTCTTAGTACATTTTATTAGGTATGTTTGATTATCTTGTTGTAGTGTATAGGTGTTATTAAAGGCATCATAGTGAGATTTCCTATCATACTGATAGGGTTTACAAAGAAGCAAACCATAACAATCCATGGTGGTCACATCATAGGTGACCTTATCATTAAACTTAGGGCAAAATGCAAAAGAGACAGTGCAAGTGTGTGTAATATGTGAGGATGAATAATTATCCTTCCATCAAAGTGTATATGGATGAGGATGTGGATCCATCAAAAAATAAAGTTTGTCAACAATGGATTTCGCAATCAAATTTTTCTGTGAGCCATTATTGATGATACAATCCACAAAAAAATTGTGTTAAATGTGCATGGTGCAGAGCCAAGCAACAAACTAGGTGAAAAACTTCTCCCACCCACAACTACTATGTCCAAATAATTTGTTCAAGGTTTGAACAACACACCTACCAAATTATCAACTCACACAACAATTTGTGTGACCGGATCCATACCGGTTTATTCTCTTCCGGTATTGGTATGATGAAAACACTCTACCCTTATATGAACCGGTTTAATGTCTTCTGGTACTGGTGGGATGGAAACCTATTAGATTTTGTCTATTGGTGGTCCAACCAACACAAAACACCCATAAGATCTGGCAATCAGATGTGTTAGGGAATACTCGCCTCACAATTGTCCAATTATCTAGTAGCCCTAGCGGTAGCCTAGTAACCCTACCGGTTGAGTTTTCCAAACACAAGTTAACAAAGTTACAAAGGAAAAGACAAAATAAAGGTCGATTCAAATACCCTTTATCTAGTTACACAATTCCCCAAAGGCTTGGACTCTAACCACAAGTTTAAAGGTGTATACCCTTAATGTCCTTCAAAGACTTAATTAAGCCAATTAGACCTAATTTACAAAGCAAGTATCCCTTGTATTAGTCCTCCAACTAAACCAACACTTCTGCAACTTGGGGCAAGGTTTCAAACCACCAAATCCAAGGTTTCAATACTTGATCCCATCTTCTTCATCTTCTGCAAGTGATTTCCACTTCTACAAATCAGGTGGTCACATAGAGATGCCCGCCTAGGGTCAATTCAATATCTCCGGTCTTGGATTCTCCTTGATAAACAAAACAAAAATCTTATGATACAATGGCCCTTCTAACATTTTCCCCCTAGGTTGTTTGGTCCTCCAGTGAAAATGTCAGATTAAGGGCATCTTTCCAGTGAAACCCTATGTGTTGGTAGGGTGTGTGACCAGTTTGGGTAGAATTGGATGGATCCCTACAACCTGATTGTTACAAAAACTCAAACTTGATTCAAATGAAAGGTAAGCGACTTCCTTAGCTCTTCCAATTGGTTTTGGCCATCCACCAATCCATACTAATAAAAAATGACAACAAAAACACAAATTTCAGGAAACTCCAAGTATATTATATTGCTCCAAACTCCAAAACATCATCAAATCCATCAACTTCAACAACTACACCAAAAACAACTTGGAATCAATCCAAGTGGACATAAATATATCCTCACTAACAGTTTCCAACCACTTTTCAAACTTTGGAACCGTTGGAGAATTAGTTATCCCTTTTTACAACATTTTGCAATGACAACAAAAGTTGTCAACTTTCACTTTTCAAACTTGGTGACTCCAAGGTGTATTTGACCTATTCCAAGGATTATTCTGATGTTTCTAAGACCAATATTTATTTTCCTAACTCATGCCTAGACTCCTACTGACCCACATGGTCATTTATCCATGGTGGTTTATAACATAAAACCATGACAATGCTTTACATCAATTGGGTCTTATTGACTCACAAAACCATCAACCTATTACAGATGATCATTTTCACCCCATGGGTGATATTAGGCTCTTTTAGACTTCATTTGTGTCCTCATTTGTGTCTTTGGGTGCTCCTGCACCAGTGCATGAGTGACAAACACATTGTCACATCCCCCTGAAGTAGAATGATGGTTCATTAAGGTGACCTTGTTGAGTCTACCTTTCAAATCATCATAATTCCTATCATCACCAAAAGTCTCAATGGGAATATTTTTCCTTTCCTCATCATGAGACTATACAATTAGATTCTTCTACTTCAACTTAAAGAATTTAGAATTTTCATGTCCCTTCTTTTTACAATAAGTACAAAACTTAGATTTCTTAGTATTAAAAGGAGGAGACTGAAAAGAAGAGGAAGGAGAAGGACTTTTATTTTTGGAAATTTTTTGTTGTGGCCGAGAACTCGAAGCCTTTGGAGGACCTATAGAAAATGAAGGCCAAGATGCACGAGATGAGGCAGCTAGATTTTCCTCCACCAATTGTGCTTGGTTGAATGCAACATCAAGAGATTCTAGGGTAGTCTATTTCAACTCCCTAAACAAATGTTCCCGTAAGCCACTCTTGAACTTTAAGATTAGAGAAACAACCGGTTATTGCAACCAAAGTCATATTCTTAGTCAATTGAACTGGTAGATATAATCTTGCACTGACATTTATTATTCTTGTCGTAGGCGAAGCCATTTGATGTGCAATTACTGCTCATATTTTAAAGGATAGAATGTATCCTTTAAGGTTGTGACAAGTTGATTCCATGTGGTGATAGCATCCTGAGCATATTGTCACTCATTGACCAAAACTTTAGCGACACCAGATAGCTTCAATTTGGGAAAAGGAACCTTATCAACATTGACAGTTTCATTATAGGAGAACCATGTCTCCATGTCAAGGATCCAAGTTTGGATCACATTAGGATCTCCGGATCCATCATAGATTTTGACTTCACATTTGGCTAATGGTCGGTGGCTTTCTGGACCAAGAAGCTGCTGAATTACAATATCATTGACTTTATCAGTCAATGTGGTTATCACATTGGCAAGTTCAACAACTCGCTCAACTAAATTAGAAGCCATATTATTGCGACTTAAAGCCAATGAAATTATTTACACCTCCCAACAATAAAAATAAACAACCACTTTGGATCAAAACTCTACAAAACTTGGGGGAAAATAATTGAATTGAGAGATCAATGAAAGCTAGAATGAAACTAATTTTCAAGAGGTTTTGAATACCAGTAGACACAATATAGCAAGTTTTTAGAGGAAAAATACCCCTTAGATCACAACATATGGAATTACTACTCTCCAAGGTAAGCTTTGGACAATTTTATTTTTATTTTTTAAAAGATTAAGGAGCACCATAGCAAACTCTTATAAAGATTATAAATTCTTTATTTTTTCAAAGAAAAACCATGAAGGAGCAAAATCACATTTTTTACCCAAATACCACGTTTTTGGGTCCAAAACCACTCTTTTTCTGTATTCAGTAGTTGAGGCTTCCAGATTGAAACTATCATAACTTTCTCAATACTAAATGAAATTTAGAACCGTAAATGTTCCAGAAACCTCTCAAAAAAATGCTTCTTACCGCATAAACCATTTAACAAAATATTTTGTATATAAAAAGTTGTTAATGAAAGAACAACACGAGTTTCTAAAGAAAACGCACAAAAAATTGAAGAAAATGGTGCTTACTTTTGCAAGAAATTAGCTCCAGATGGTTCTAAATGAATATTTCTCTTCAAATGAGTGCAAAAATATTCAAGAATATTCTCCTGTTGTTGAAAGCTCCAGGATTGATATTTTTTTTCCTTTTTGACAGAATGGATTTGAATGATAAAATCAAACCCAAGGACCAAAAAATGCTCTGATACCAATTGATGTGGAGAGAGGCAAGCTAACCAACAGTTAGAGATGAAATTTGCAGAAAAAATACCAATAATCTCTACAAAACAAATTGACAATAATTTCTACAGAATTGACAATAATCTCTACAAAACAAATACTGTAAAACTTGCATTCTCCAATGTTTCCCACGTGAGGAGAAAATACAATTATATAGGGATATAATATGCCATGTTTGGGTGAGTTAGAATATCTTCCAAATCTCACATGAATAACAAAACAAAAACTAATTAACAAATAAAATAACAAAATACTAACATATGCTAACCTCCTAACAACTAGGAACTAACATATTACTTTTTACTTCTCACTTTTTATTTTTGACATTAATATAGGATAAAACTAAAAAATAATACTATGCTAATAACTTATATATATCCTATGCATACCCTATGAATCCTCATCAGGTGGTTAAAGGTAAATTAAGAGATGAATGACAAGTGTCATGGAGAGAAAAAGCTAATGAATTAATTAATTAATTTAATTAATAGAAGAGGTGAGACCAATTAAATAAATAAAATATTTATTTAATTTAGGGAAAGGATCATTCAAATAAATAAAAATATTTATTTAAATAGGGAAAGGCTAGGAGAAGCTTAGTGAATTAATTAAATAAATAAATATCTATTTGATTAAGAGGAGGCTTAAAATAAAATATTTATTTAATTAGGATAGGATAATTTTAGGTGTCTACAATATCAATTGAAAATCCAAAAGAAACATCTAATAATGATCACGCTATCTTTAAAAATCCCTTTCAAAATCATGATAAGGGAAAGGCTTCCAGTTTGGGGACTCGACATAATAGGGCTAATTATACCAGTGCATCTCATGAGTATACCATCAACAACATCAGTCAAGGTGATGAAACTATTGCTACAGTCCTTGTCAAAGGTAAGAATCTTGATTATGCAATGCCCATGCGTTGGTCTAAAGTAACCCTCCAAGGTGCATAATCCACTTCCCAACCTATAAGTACGTACAATCTACTAGACCATCTTGAGAACACTCTCATGCAAATCTCTTATCTTTTAACTTCTCTATATCACCAAGCCATAAAGTAGTATTAGACAAAGCCTTAGGTGAATTTGCAGTACCTAGTGACATAAATGTCAATGAATTTTAGGCCATGGTTGGTAATCTTTCCACCACACCAAATTTCACCTTCACTCAACACAATATTCTAATACATAAACCCTTGCATTGTCACAACCCTCCTTTATCACTTTTTTTGATTTAAAATACAAAACTCTATTTATATTCTTTGGATGAATTATGGAATGAATATTGTAAGGGAATAAATTAATAAACCACACACACATGGAAA
Organism: Cryptomeria japonica; assembly: GCF_030272615.1. NCBI lineage: Eukaryota > Viridiplantae > Streptophyta > Pinopsida > Cupressales > Cupressaceae > Cryptomeria > Cryptomeria japonica. Next base: position 392,224,327 of record NC_081406.1, on the reverse strand, counting down.
ATGCATATATATTTTAAAATTGTTATTTAATTTCCCTCACCCAAATTAAGGCACATGTTGTAGGAGGAATAAGAAACTTCTAGAGGCTTCTCCACCTCCTTGCATGTAACTCCTCCCACTAAGCCTAATTAATTTGCATGGAGGCCAAATTGGGAGAAGAATCTCTTTTTTAAATTAAAAAAATAGGTAGTGGGAAAAGGGTAATTTCTTTTATAAAATGGGAACAAGTTTCAAAGGAAAAGCTAGCTAATCTTGATAAGAAATTTCTGCAAGTTGAATTCTCTTTGGTAGTCCACTTCATTGGCAGCAAGGATTTTGTTGGAGGATTTTTCTTCAAATTGGAGGATCAAGGAGGACTCCACACCATCTTCAAGCATCCAGGTTCCTCCAAATTAGTTCATGCATCTCATTTTTATGGTAGATTAGATTTGATTAGATTAATTATGAGTATGAAATTTTAATTGTATTTTGTTAAAGAATTAGTTTAGATTTTGTAGAAAATGAGAATCCTGGTTTTAATAAGGTTCATTGTTAAAATTCTTGATATGAATTTAGTTTTTAGATTTTTGTAAAGAATGAGATTTATTGTAAAATAAAATTCATTGTTTTTGTCTTAAATTTTGTAGAATGAAATTCTTTTCTTTTGAAAATAAGATACATTAGTTTCAGATTTTAGAGAATAAAATTCATTGTTTTTGTCTTAAATTTTGTAGAATGAAATTCATTTCTTTTGAAAATAAGATACATTAGTTTCAGATTTTAGAGAATAAAATTCATTGTTTTATCTTGGATTTTGTAGAATGAAATTCATTTCTTTTGAAAATAAGATACATTAGTTTCAGATTTTAGAGAATAAAATTCATTGTTTTATCTTGGATTTTGTAGAATGAAATTCATTTCTTTTGAAAATAAGATACATTAGTTTCAGATTTTAGAGAATAAAATTCATTATTTTGTCTCAGATTTGTAGAATGAAATTCATTTTCTTTCTTGAAAATAAGACTCATTGTTCTAATTCTGATAAGAAATTAGTTTTCAAGTAAATGGAAATTAGATTATTATCTTCAGTTTATTTTGATAAAAATTAGATCTCCCTGTGTGTATAAATAAATCTCCTCCCTCTGTGAATGAATTTTCCCTGTGTAAAAATAAAAATAAAAATGGATAACTTTCTCTGTGAATGAAATCTTTTTTTTCTTCCTGTGTAAAGGAATGAATTCCTTTCTCTGTGAATAAGCTTTCCCTGTGTAGGAAACAGAAGAAATGAAGAAAAGAAATAAACTCCCTCTATCTGTGAATGAATTTCCCTGTAGAAAACAAAGAAATGGAAAAAAAGGAATCCCTCTGGTTATTGTTTCATTTTGTCCCTAAGGCAAACCTGCAACATTATTAATTACCTATTTTTTTGTTATAATACTCCTGTATAAAATGATAATGTCAATACTATAACAAATATATATATATATATATATATATATATATATATATATATATATATATATATATATATATATATATATATATATATATATATATATATATATATATATATATATATATATATATATATATATATATATATATATATATATATATATATATATATATATATAAGTAACCCAAAAAAATAAATAAAAACAAAAAAAAATTAAAAAACGAAAATAAAACTTTCGAACTTCACCCTCGCCCGTAACGCATGGCGTTTTGCTTTAATGGTAGGCCGCATGCAGGGACGGTTACATAGTAACCGTTGCAGGGTACGGAGGGGCCCGCAGGGTCCCCTCATCCCTGCGGACCTGCGCATGCAGGGCCGCAGGGGTGATGGGACCCGTGGTCCCCACCCCGCAACCCTCTATATTATTATAAAACAATGCAAGCCCTCTTTGCCATTAAGTTAGAATTTAGTTTTTTTTTTATTATTATTTAAGTTTCAAAATTTGAAATTGTAATTTGGTTATTTTTAAAAAAAAAAAAAGGAAACAAAGTTAATTTTTATTTAGTTTTTTTTTTTTCTTCTTTAGTTGATAATAATGACATTAGGAAATGATGATTTTTTTTCCTTAGTATGAATTTAAGGATATCGACTTTCAATTGAAAATGGGATTAATGTGTAGCAAGATTGTAATTAAACTATCCTAAATAAACTTTAAAATTTTTAAGACACTCGATTGAGATTAACTTACCTTATTACAAGTACTTAGATTTAATCGTTATTTTGGATTCGTTAAGTCATCTTTCATCATAGATTAATTGCTTCCGTTAATGGTTCATAGCATGCGAATTTTTTTAGGATAATTATACCTTCCATGCAATTACTATTATACAAGTTCATTTGCTATGCAAATTACACTTCAAGTAGTTACTTCAATTATTTACGCTTTCATTTTGTCATTCGTAGTTAGAAAATTAAATAAAGGAAGTTGGAAAACCAAAACTAGCAGCGTTCGGTATATATGGTGCCTCTGGGTCACGCTTACGGGTAATGCCGTCGTGTTGAACTACTGCACTTAGCGCCTAATAAAGCTGCATTAACGACGTCTGTGGCATCGTCCCTATAAATCGTCGGGGAGTAATAAGGGTCATTTGGAAGTTAAAAATCCAAGGGGCGGGTAATCCCTCTTGGATCGATAATTAATAAGATAACTTTTAATTGAATTTCACATCCGTTGAGATAAACCATAGTAAACCCCTCTTAGGGATGGTCTAGTTAAGAGCTCTCGTGAAAATGACTTTATTTATCTATTTATTCACCTCGAAGGGATATTGGTGATTTGTAATTGGGTGACGCTCATGTTAAGTATTAGGATCTAGTTATTTTGTTAGGCCACAAGCAATAGGCCATCTTGAGCCTTCGCTTAAGTGCTACCTTCGTGGGTAGCAACCGCAGAGAAACTGTCTGGGACACTGACCCTAGAAAGGGTTGCGTACCCACAAAAATCAGTTTACATCAAACCATAGATTAGAAGATAGAACTACATACTTTACGCCTTGATCCCACGCCGAAGTGGGTATGTAGGCAGTCTTGGGACGGAGTTGTCCCTCGTACTCAGGCGTTCGTGGGTGGGGTCTAGGCTTGGTTGAGTAAGAATCCTAATCGAAAGATAAGATAATCAAACTCAATTCAATGCATACTCGGAAGGAATCCCGTATGGATTCGCTTGACTTCCCGAGGCTTTAAGCCAAATTCCGAGGCGGAATTCAAGCTTGTCTTATTTTCTTATTACTCCTAAGGACGGCGACCTCGGTGCATTCTTGTTAGAAGAATGTAGTACTTAGTGAGTGGCTCAGGACCCGAATGGTCCCGATGAGTCTAAGTCTCTGGCCAGAGCATCTCCTATCCCGTTTGGATGGATGCCTACCCTGTATGGGTAGATGCCTATCCCGTATTTGATAGATGAAATTTACGTCCCGTATGGACAACTGCCTAACCCGTATGGTTAGAAGCTCATCCCGAATGGATGAATGCCCAGTCCTATTTGGATGGATGCCCAGAGTATGCAATTGAATAAAACGTAATAAAGAAAAAAAAATATACTCAATTTTTGTTGGATCAATTTTGGTGGGTTATTACATGTGGTATCAGAGCAAAGGTTCAAATCTAGGCCTTGTGCTCACTTCAATTTATTCAACTAAGGGAATGTTTTACAATAATAGAAATTAAATTTTATTCTTCAGAAAGAAACTAACTACACAATTTAACTTTCAGGTAAAACCTAGAATGGCAAGAGGAAGAGGAAGAGGAAGAGGAAGAGGAAGAGGAAGAGGAAGAGGAAGGGGAAGGGGTAATGGGAGACGTACCAGGAGTCAAAGGGGGGAAAACCATGAGGAAAACCATGAGGAAAACCATGTGGAAAACCATGAGGAAGATCATGAAGAGGATCGACACAACCTAGGGAATAACGGAGATGGGGTTCAAGCTATAATCGACCTTCTAACCGAACAGAGAGATAAAATCAACTTCCTGGAACAATCACTACAGGATCTTAGGGAAAGGCAGAATGACTATGAGAATAGAAGCGGTACCGAGAATGGAAACCCTGGTAGCAATCAAGGAAATGTGATGGGTAAAGGAAAGGAAAATAACATATTAGAACTCTCCAAGGATTTGAAGAAAATCACCCCTCCTAAGTTCGATGGGAGGCAGATTGGTGAAGGGGCTGAGAATTGGCTAAATGAAATGGAGAAATATTTTGAGCTAAGAGATTTCAGCGAAACAACTAAGGCTTTATGGGGCTCCTATCAACTCACAGGGGAGGCGGCTAGTTGGTGGACCAACACCAAGGAACAAAATGGGTATAACAGGGATACAATCACATGGGATCAATTTGTTCACCATTTTCGAGATAGGTGGCTTCCTCAATTGTTCTTTGATGAGAAAGTGACAGAATTCCATAACCTACGTCAAGGGTCCCTATCCGTTCAACAATATTGGGATAAATTCGCCAAGTTGCTTAAGTATGTGCCTATGTACCAAAGGGATGAAGAAGGCCAAGCAAGGAAGTTCATTTTGGGGCTGAATACCAACATAGGGGCAGAGGTTGACATGCATGGACCCAGAAATATGAATGAAGTACTTGAAAAGTCCCTAAGGCAAGAAAGGAAGATTCAGACACTAGCAGGACGGAACTATAATGGGAATCACTCATTCAAAAGGAAGCAAGAATTCAATGGAAACACTAACTTCAACAAGGGTCAAAGGAATAACTCTTCCGAAAGGAGACCACCACCTAATCAATATCAGAGGAATGGAAATGATAATAACAGGGGCAACAATAATAGGGGCAATGATAACAGGGGCAATAATAACAGGGGCAATGATAACAGAGGCAACTATAACAGGAATGACCAGCAGAACAGGATAACTTATCCACCCAGGGGAAATGAAACAAGGAATGATCCCCCTAGAAATCAAGGTAGGAGAGGTCCTCCAGGCGGATGCTTTATGTGCGGGGAAAATCATTTTGCTAGAGACTGCCCCAGGATGCAAGGACAAATTAGAGCCAATCAACCCCAACAAGGGCCCCAACAGAGGATTCATGCAGCAGTTAGGAACCAAAGAAGAAGATACCAGAATGTTCCCGTGGAAACTACAGGTACACTATTTGAACAACCAATATCAATTCTAATTGACACTGGATCATCTGAATGTTTCATCTCACCTGAATTAGTGAACAAATATGCATTAAAAGTTAATCAAATGGAGTCATCATGGACGGTTCAATATGGGGATAAGGCAACTAGAGAAGTAACTAAGTGCTTACCAAGGGCAAAGGTACAATTCCCTGAGTTCGAAACAAGGGTAGATCTCTATGTGGCACCCTTAGGATTATATGATGTAATTATGGGAATGAGTTGGTTAGCAGACCATCAAGCTAATGTAGATTGTTATAGCAAAATTGTTGAATGTTTGGATGATGGGGGGAAAAGGGTCAAAATCCAAGGAAAGTTTAAACCCATTAATGTAGAAACTATCTCAGCAATGCAATTAAAGAAGGAAAGGAGAAGAGGAGGACAAATCTTTATGGTCGAATTTGATGAAGGGAAGGAGGAAAATACACCAACATTTGAAAATACCCCTTTCTTAAGAGAGTTTAGGGATGTTTTTCCAGAAGAACTACCCGGTTTACCCCCTAAGAGAAAGTTTGACTTTTCTATCGAAGTACTCCCAGGAGCTGAACCAGTATCAAAGGCACCTTACCGGATGAACACAACCGAATTACAAGAGCTCAAAATGCAATTAGAGGAACTCTTAGCTAAGGGATTAATAAGGCCAAGTGTATCACCATGGGGAGCGCCAGTTTTATTTGTTAAGAAGAAGGATGGAACCTTAAGGCTATGCATCGACTATAGGATGTTGAACAAAGTTACCATAAAGAATAGGTATCCCTTACCTCGCATAGAGGACCTTTTTGACCAAATGAAAGGAGCGGCAGTTTTCTCCAAGATAGATCTTCGGTCAGGGTACCATCAACTCAGAATTAAGGAAGAAGACATTCCAAAGACAGCTTTCAGGACGAGATATGGACACTATGAATTCACAGTAGTTCCTTTTGGAGTAACTAATGCCCCAGCTGCATTCATGAACCTGATGAATAGTGTATTCCATGACTACTTGGATAAGTTTGTTTTGGTATTCTTGGATGACATTTTGATTTATTCTAGAAATGAAGAGGAACATTTAGCGCACCTACAGATTGTTTTGCAAAGATTGAGAGAACATAAGTTATATGGAAAATTGTCCAAATGCGCCTTCTTTGAGGAAAAGATTCACTATCTTGGGCATATAATATCGAAGGAAGGAATAGCAGTCGACCCAGATAAAATAAAGGCGATAGTAGAATGGCCAATCCCTAAGAATGTTTCAGAGGTAAGAAGCTTTATGGGGCTAGCAGGTTACTATAGGAGGTTTGTGGAAGGATTCTCTAAGATAGCAAATCCCATCACCTCGTTGCAACGGAAGGGCAAAAGGTTTGTATGGACCGAGCAAGTGATAAGGCATTTCAAATCTTGAAGGGAAAACTAACTTCAGCACCCATTCTAAAGGTACCAGACCCAAATGGACACTTCACAGTTGTAACAGATGCTTCTATTGAAGGGTTAGGAGGGGTACTTGTCCAAGATGAAGGGGTAGTGGCTTATGAATCTAGGAAGCTAAAGACTCATGAAGTCAATTATGCACCCCACGACTTAGAGTTGGCAGCAATTGTGCATGCCCTGCAAAAGTGGAGACATTTCTTACTAGGGAAGCCCTTTGAGCTTAAGTCGGACAACCAAGGACTAAAATACATCTTTACCCAACCTCACTTAAATGCCAGACAAAGAAGGTGGCTAGAGTTCTTAAGCGAATATGACTTTGAGATCGAATATATTAAGGGGAAAGAAAATAGGGTGGCAGATGCCTTAAGTAGGAGAAGACACTTGATGACTATAGCAACCTTCAAAACCTCTTTCAAAAAGCAAGTAATGGATGAACAAGGACATGACCCATGGTATGAGCAAGTCGAATTAACTATAAGACACAACCCGACCGACCCTAAGGTTGAAGGGTACACATTTGATGAAGATGGGCTACTCAGATACAATAACAGAATCTATGTTCCTAATTCAGGGAATTTAAGGGAAGTAGTTTTATCGGAGGCTCACAATGCCCCTTATTCAGGCCACCCAGGAGTTAACAAACTTTATGCAGATCTAAAGAAGTTATACTTTTGGCAAGGGTTGAAGAACGATATTGTCAAGTATGTAGCCAAATGTTTGGAGTGTCAAAGAGTCAAGGCAGAACATAGGCACCCAGCTGGATTGTTACAATCGCACGATGTACCCCAACATAAGTGGCAAGTTATTAGTATGGATTTTGTACAAGGGCTACCCATGTCACCTTCTAGGCATGATGCAATAATGGTGGTAATTGACAAGCTCACTAAGGTGGCACACTTTATACCAGGAAATCTGACAGATGATGCACCCACCTTGGCTAGACGTTTCATTAAGGAGATAGTTAGGTTGCATGGAGTACCAGAGAAAATCATATCAGACAGAGATGCAAGATTCACTTCCAGGTTTTGGACCACTCTTCAATCAGCTCTAGGGACTCAACTAAATTTTAGCACCGCATACCACCCGGAAACGGACGGTCAGACAGAAAGGACAAATCAGATTATGGAAGACCTACTTCGTATGTACTGCATGGACCAACAGAGAAAATGGGAAGAGTACCTACCTTTGGTAGAGTTTGCCTACAATAATACATATCAAACATCTTTGGGAATGGCACCTTTTGAAGCTTTGTATGGTAGACCATGTCGAACACCTTTGAGTTGGGATAGTCTTGAAGATAGAGTGATTATTGGGCCAGATATGTTGAGAGAAATGGAAAGGAAAACTAAGGAAATTAGGCAAAGGTTGAAGGAAGCCTCGGATAGGCAGAAGAGTTATGCAGATAAAAACAGAACACCAAGGGAGTTTGAAGTAGGAGAGAAAGTCTTCCTAAGGGTTAGGCCACACAAGAGTTCCATAAGATTTGGGAAAAAGACTAAGCTTGCACCTCGTTATGTTGGACCCTTTGAAATACTGGGAAGAATTAATCCAGTTGCTTATCGGTTGGCCTTGCCTCCCCAATTGAGCCGAATCCATGATGTCTTCCATGTATCTCTTCTTAAGAAGTATGTACCTGACGAGAAACACATTTTGAATTGGGATGCCTTGCAGGTCCAAGAAATGGGGGGAATAATGATAGAGCCATTCAGAATCTTGGAGAAGCGCCAGTGCCAGTTGCGCAACAGAGAGGTTGATCAGTGCAAAGTGCAATGGGACCAGTACGACGAGAAGAATGCCACCTGGGAGGATACTAAGGAGATGCAGCAGCTATTTCCCTTTTTGTTTTGAACATGAACTATAAACTCTTTTGAATACATTTAATAAGTGCATCGGGACGATGCACCGATTAAGGGGGGGAGGATGTCACAACCCTCCTTTATCACTTTTTTTGATTTAAAATACAAAACTCTATTTATATTCTTTGGATGAATTATGGAATGAATATTGTAAGGGAATAAATTAATAAACCACACACACATGGAAAATGCATATATATTTTAAAATTGTTATTTAATTTCCCTCACCCAAATTAAGGCACATGTTGTAGGAGGAATAAGAAACTTCTAGAGGCTTCTCCACCTCCTTGCATGTAACTCCTCCCACTAAGCCTAATTAATTTGCATGGAGGCCAAATTGGGAGAAGAATCTCTTTTTTAAATTAAAAAAATAGGTAGTGGGAAAAGGGTAATTTCTTTTATAAAATGGGAACAAGTTTCAAAGGAAAAGCTAGCTAATCTTGATAAGAAATTTCTGCAAGTTGAATTCTCTTTGGTAGTCCACTTCATTGGCAGCAAGGATTTTGTTGGAGGATTTTTCTTCAAATTGGAGGATCAAGGAGGACTCCACACCATCTTCAAGCATCCAGGTTCCTCCAAATTAGTTCATGCATCTCATTTTTATGGTAGATTAGATTTGATTAGATTAATTATGAGTATGAAATTTTAATTGTATTTTGTTAAAGAATTAGTTTAGATTTTGTAGAAAATGAGAATCCTGGTTTTAATAAGGTTCATTGTTAAAATTCTTGATATGAATTTAGTTTTTAGATTTTTGTAAAGAATGAGATTTATTGTAAAATAAAATTCATTGTTTTTGTCTTAAATTTTGTAGAATGAAATTCTTTTCTTTTGAAAATAAGATACATTAGTTTCAGATTTTAGAGAATAAAATTCATTGTTTTTGTCTTAAATTTTGTAGAATGAAATTCATTTCTTTTGAAAATAAGATACATTAGTTTCAGATTTTAGAGAATAAAATTCATTGTTTTATCTTGGATTTTGTAGAATGAAATTCATTTCTTTTGAAAATAAGATACATTAGTTTCAGATTTTAGAGAATAAAATTCATTGTTTTATCTTGGATTTTGTAGAATGAAATTCATTTCTTTTGAAAATAAGATACATTAGTTTCAGATTTTAGAGAATAAAATTCATTATTTTGTCTCAGATTTGTAGAATGAAATTCATTTTCTTTCTTGAAAATAAGACTCATTGTTCTAATTCTGATAAGAAATTAGTTTTCAAGTAAATGGAAATTAGATTATTATCTTCAGTTTATTTTGATAAAAATTAGATCTCCCTGTGTGTATAAATAAATCTCCTCCCTCTGTGAATGAATTTTCCCTGTGTAAAAATAAAAATAAAAATGGATAACTTTCTCTGTGAATGAAATCTTTTTTTTCTTCCTGTGTAAAGGAATGAATTCCTTTCTCTGTGAATAAGCTTTCCCTGTGTAGGAAACAGAAGAAATGAAGAAAAGAAATAAACTCCCTCTATCTGTGAATGAATTTCCCTGTAGAAAACAAAGAAATGGAAAAAAAGGAATCCCTCTGGTTATTGTTTCATTTTGTCCCTAAGGCAAACCTGCAACATTATTAATTACCTATTTTTTTGTTATAATACTCCTGTATAAAATGATAATGTCAATACTATAACAAATATATATATATATATATATATATATATATATATATATATATATATATATATATATATATAAGTAACCCAAAAAAATAAATAAAAACAAAAAAAAATTAAAAAACGAAAATAAAACTTTCGAACTTCACCCTCGCCCGTAACGCATGGCGTTTTGCTTTAATGGTAGGCCGCATGCAGGGACGGTTACATAGTAACCGTTGCAGGGTACGGAGGGGCCCGCAGGGTCCCCTCATCCCTGCGGACCTGCGCATGCAGGGCCGCAGGGGTGATGGGACCCGTGGTCCCCACCCCGCAACCCTCTATATTATTATAAAACAATGCAAGCCCTCTTTGCCATTAAGTTAGAATTTAGTTTTTTTTTTATTATTATTTAAGTTTCGAAATTTGAAATTGTAATTTGGTTATTTTTTAAAAAAAAAAAAGGAAACAAAGTTAATTTTTATTTAGTTTTTTTTTTTTCTTCTTTAGTTGATAATAATGACATTAGGAAATGATGATTTTTTTTCCTTAGTATGAATTTAAGGATATCGACTTTCAATTGAAAATGGGATTAATGTGTAGCAAGATTGTAATTAAACTATCCTAAATAAACTTTAAAATTTTTAAGACACTCGATTGAGATTAACTTACCTTATTACAAGTACTTAGATTTAATCGTTATTTTGGATTCGTTAAGTCATCTTTCATCATAGATTAATTGCTTCCGTTAATGGTTCATAGCATGCGAATTTTTTTAGGATAATTATACCTTCCATGCAATTACTATTATGCAAGTTCATTTGCTATGCAAATTACACTTCAAGTAGTTACTTCAATTATTTACGCTTTCATTTTGTCATTCGTAGTTAGAAAATTAAATAAAGGAAGTTGGAAAACCAAAACTAGCAGCGTTCGGTATATATGGTGCCTCTGGGTCACGCTTACGGGTAATGCCGTCGTGTTGAACTACTGCACTTAGCGCCTAATAAAGCTGCATTAACGACGTCTGTGGCATCGTCCCTATAAATCGTCGGGGAGTAATAAGGGTCATTTGGAAGTTAAAAATCCAAGGGGCGGGTAATCCCTCTTGGATCGATAATTAATAAGATAACTTTTAATTGAATTTCACATCCGTTGAGATAAACCATAGTAAACCCCTCTTAGGGATGGTCTAGTTAAGAGCTCTCGTGAAAATGACTTTATTTATCTATTTATTCACCTCGAAGGGATATTGGTGATTTGTAATTGGGTGACGCTCATGTTAAGTATTAGGATCTAGTTATTTTGTTAGGCCACAAGCAATAGGCCATCTTGAGCCTTCGCTTAAGTGCTACCTTCGTGGGTAGCAACCGCAGAGAAACTGTCTGGGACACTGACCCTAGAAAGGGTTGCGTACCCACAAAAATCAGTTTACATCAAACCATAGATTAGAAGATAGAACTACATACTTTACGCCTTGATCCCACGCCGAAGTGGGTATGTAGGCAGTCTTGGGACGGAGTTGTCCCTCGTACTCAGGCGTTCGTGGGTGGGGTCTAGGCTTGGTTGAGTAAGAATCCTAATCGAAAGATAAGATAATCAAACTCAATTCAATGCATACTCGGAAGGAATCCCGTATGGATTCGCTTGACTTCCCGAGGCTTTAAGCCAAATTCCGAGGCGGAATTCAAGCTTGTCTTATTTTCTTATTACTCCTAAGGACGGCGACCTCGGTGCATTCTTGTTAGAAGAATGTAGTACTTAGTGAGTGGCTCAGGACCCGAATGGTCCCGATGAGTCTAAGTCTCTGGCCAGAGCATCTCCTATCCCGTTTGGATGGATGCCTACCCTGTATGGGTAGATGCCTATCCCGTATTTGATAGATGAAATTTACGTCCCGTATGGACAACTGCCTAACCCGTATGGTTAGAAGCTCATCCCGAATGGATGAATGCCCAGTCCTATTTGGATGGATGCCCAGAGTATGCAATTGAATAAAACGTAATAAAGAAAAAAAAATATACTCAATTTTTGTTGGATCAATTTTGGTGGGTTATTACATGCATAATGATCCCCTCCATCTTCAAGTGTATGTCCATAACCATCAAATCAGAAGAGCTCCAATAGATGGTAGAGCTAGCCTCAATATTTGTACATTAAAGCTAGTAATAGCAATAAGATTCTTTGAGCAGAGTGTGGATGCATCCAAAAAGATAAATATTAAATCCTATGATAATGTGAAGCACCTATCTAAGGGAATCATCACTTTCCTAATAAGAGCCATCTCGATAATCAAGATGTAGTGTTTGAAGTTTTTGATCTTTATCTTGGATATAACATGCTCCTTGACTACTCATGGATTCATGCCAAGAATTTTGTCCCATCCACCTATCACTAATGTGTCAAGTTCTTATAAAATGGCATAGAGATCACAATATCGAGCAATCCCAACCCCTTTCAATACTGTAATTGTTGACCTTCCCAATTAAAACAATAACTTGGCTTCAAACCTGGACTCAGGGATTGGATATCTATCATGAATAGCTATCATTTCCATGGCAGAGGTTTCATTTACTTGTCAACCCAGGGACGTATTACTTTAAATGGGCCAACATAGTTTGTGCACTAAGTTCCAATAAAATCCATTCTATTCTACTGCAGCAAGTGAAATTACTAAGATAAACATACATAAATGTAATGATTGGAATGCTACATGAAATCTTAATGTTGAAAGGTAATTCAAGCAAATAACTATCATCAATGTTCGAAGCTAAAAAACATGGACTACTTTGTTTGTCTTGGCTATAGGAATAGTCATCGGTTATGGTTCCAGTGGTTGCAGGAACAATCAAATGCTAGAACAACTATAGCAAAATAAAATTAACGTAACAAATACATAGGATTGCACACCAAGTGGGCCCCCTTGGAAGAGCATGTCCAGAACTCAAATAGCCTTATATGTTCAAAAACACCATCACTTTATTTATCATTCCAAAAGATGTTGCAGTCTAGGGAGAATTTTGTCTACTTCTTTAAAACTTCATCTACCTCTGCGAGGAGGTTCAAAACTTTATTTATATGAAAATTATAACAGACTACTAACTACCTAGATCACACCTAGAAGAATAGGCATAAGTTTTTATTACAACAAAGAAAGAGGAAAGAGTCAACCATAAAGATCGTGGGACTTTTATCATTATAAGACCAAGAATTTGGCACAATGGCTCCTGGTAGATTGTCGTTCACTAAGGACAGTCATAAATAAATTATTGAACTGCTCCACTATCCTTTAGCCACTTAGTTACCAACTTCCCTTATTGTCTTCAATGCTTCCAATTGCCTTGACTTAACCTTTAATAACTTGAATGGCACAATCCTCCTTCCTGGAATGGTTTGACTATTTCTGTTGCTACTTATTAATTCCTACATCATGAGTTAGCATGCAAAACCACATACATATCCATTTTCTATCAACCATAATATTCATTCATCCACATATGAAGTTATCATAATAATTCGCATAGCTACAAGAATATATTAGCCAAAAAAACACAAAGTTTAGTTAATGTCCAACATGCACATGATCAAAACTTCTAGGAAGATTATCTAACAAACACATCCTATACCCTCAACATTTTCCAATTATGCAATTTAGACCATGAAAAATATAACAACTATGAACACAAAAAGAGCTATTGTTTCAGCTCATCATTTCGCCCCCCAACGTAGCTTCTTGCTAGTTCTCTAGCAGTAGGAAAATTCCTCATGCAGGCACTAATTATGAAATCACCAATGGTACCATGTCCAGTGCCTCCTGTAGTTAAGTTCCAATAGAACCCTTTCATTTTCTCCAATCTGGCCCACATGGCCTCTTTTGCTAATTCATCATAGGGATTATCATTAGCCCTGCATCCTATGAGTGGCCACATGAGAATAGGTGGTTGAAAGATTAAAGGTAACCTATTATTCTCTTTTGTTCTGCCCAAATGAATATATTTGGGGGCTCTCTATATTGGTGCATAATAATTAGGCAAGGAATGGGGCTTAGCCTATTTAAGTTCTTCAAGAACGCTATTCCATCACTAGGACAAATGTGCAGCTATAATTTGTGCTTCATTCTCAACCATCCTTTCATATTCTTGGAATACCTCCTCCCTAAGTGGTAGAATTCATCTTTTATTCTCATATTTGTACAACAATATATGCCAATTATAGTACAAGAGCCATGGATTTTTGGTGTCAGCCCTAAGCAGTAGTGGAAGATTAAGCTCCATATCCAAGTGTGCCCTTGACTATTCCCCCATGCTGATTTCATTTTGTATCTAAGCATTTAACATACTTAAATGAATATCTCTATTGTATAACAAGGGGTTCCATTTAGTATCAGAAAAATGACATAATTGTGCAAATACAATTCACACAGTAAATTTCTAATGGCTGGAGGAGAACTTTGATAAGCATGATAAATCTCTTGTGGGGTCTCCAAAGAGGGAATTAAGTCTCTAACAATGGGTGTTAGCTTAAAACACAAATGTTTTTCTTTTAAATACAAAGCATAAACCTTTGGTGGAGCCGTACATTGCATCAATTCAATAATCATTTCTACCTCTACTTTGGTCTGCAATTCAATAATTTGTCTATCTTTCTCCTCAATTTCCTTTTTATGTTTGTCAATTATCTCCTACATTCTAGATTTCTCTATTTCCCATTCTCTATAAAATGAAAGAGCAACAGATAGACAGGTAATAGAAGAGGGAGGCTTGTGAGTAGTTACCTGGGGTTTTAGACCCTCGTCGCTTGTTTTTGTTAATTGCTCTGCAATATTAGCTAGGTTTCTTAATCCTTCAAAACCCTGACCCTTATATGGCTGAGTTTTTGGTGGGCTGCCCTACTCTCGCTCAAGCCATAGGAGCGGCTTGTGCCACATTTTGTTGCTCATCAATTATTTCTACTGCAATTTTCTTTGCTTTTCCCTTCTCCTTACGAGCCACGAGTTTAGTTTGAATTGGAGTTGATGAAGGCTCGACACTTGGTTCATTTGAGGTCTTGCCTATGCCTGATGGAACATCTTTAGTAGCAGGAGGATCTGTAGTCATGGGAACCCTAGATGATGAGGGTCCTTCAGAAGCCCCTTCTTGAGATGGAACTTCTCCTATAATAGGGGCATCATTTTCCTTGAACCTTCTAATGTCTTCAAATTCCTCTCAGGTCATTTAGGAAACATCCCTTGAAGACCGCTCTGCCAACAACTTAATTAAACCATGATGACTTACAGACCGTGATCTACATCTCCATGTTTCTTCAACACTGATAGAGAGAAGGTTATACAAAATATATGGCACATTCATTCTCTGCCCATATCGTAAATGACTTAATAACTTAAAATGAATGGAGTGCAAATTAGAATATTGGCCCTCGCATGTTAGATACTTCATCAAATGTTGTGCTCCTAGTTGCCATGTCTCTGGAAGAGATGTTCTCCTCTTCCTTTGCATGTCCACACTATGAGGTCCCTCTTTTGGATGAGTAAATTCTGCGTGTGCACTTTGAACATTTTAGTTTCAGGAAACAATTCCCCATCTCTCGGCAACCCTGTAATTTCTAATATTCTCTCTTCCGTGGCCACAACTCATAGCCCCTTAACCATAGCTTCACCATTGTTGAATGTCCGTGTGAACTCTTGCACTATTTATTCAATAAAATCTGTTAACTTCAAGAAATAATCCAACCACCCACAATTTTGAAAGTAAAGTTCACACAATTGATCTTGCAACAAGGCATCTTGAACAACAAGTTCATGGCAAATTGGCGCACCTCCCATGGTCACTTAAACACATAAGTTCCTGTCAAAATGCTGAAAAAAATAGAATGTTGAAGCACTCTCAATTCACATTTCCATATCTTACGGCCTTCTCCGTGTTCATTACAAATATTTATTGCAAGTTATCCCATAGTACCATGCAATAAGAATGGTGGTAGGAAAAACACACTTGGAAAATATTTTCAAGTATAAATTGTTGCGGACTGTCACATCAGTTCTAAACTCATTTTGAAATGATTCCAAAATTTAAAAAGAGAATTAACAAAACAAACTTAAGTGACATGGAAAAGACACACAATCAGGGTTCCATAAACTTGCAAACTCACATTTGATAACACACCCCCCAACCTAAGGTGACACATGTGGAAAAGGATCTTGCATGCCAGAATTAGCTATGTGAATCACATATAATAGCAACATAATGAATAAATAGATGCATGTTTAAGAATAATGGATAATATGTCTACCTAAAATCGTGCGAATTAATACAACAACAAAAGAGTCACTTATTGATGAAGTGGAGTGGGGTGAGGTGAAGTGAAGTGAAATGAGATGGAAAAGATATGGGATGACATGAACAAGGAGAATTTATTGATGGAGAAAGGTATTCCCAGAAGAGGTGGGAATATTTATTATGGCTATAGGAAAGAGTGGTTCAAGGGTTTGGGGCGGGGAGTCCCCCTGCATGAGTTGCAGAAAATGTGGCATGTGACTGAATGTCAAACTACTGTAGGAATTCCTCTCTAGTGGCAAGTTTGTGATACATGCGTAGTCTATGATCGTTGACCAGAAGCTTAAATTGAACAGGATCTATAGTTGATAACTGAACGAATCCATTTTGAAAGACTTCAACAATTTCATATGGACCCAACCAATGAGTGTGTAGATTCCCCATTTAATCCTTATATTGAAAATCATATAGAAGTGCCCAATCTCCATGCTTGAATTTGTTTTCTTTAATGTACCTATCATGCCACTTAGTACGTTGATTTTGAACTTCTTCTGTGAGCTGGAGGGCCATCTTCCTTATCTCATCTAGGGCATTCAGTTGCATAATGTGAGCTCTTTGGGCGTCAGATAGATTCATATTTAGTTGCAGAGCTGTCCTAAGACTTTTATGTTCAAACTCAATGGGGATCAAGGCTAGATTCCCATACACCATTTCAAAAGGTGTAAAACCAGTAGCTATTTTCCATGTAGTTCTATATGCCCAAACAAATTATATCAACTTTCTTGACCAATCTTTCCTATGTAGAACCATTGTCTTTGTTAGAATAGCCTCCAGCTCCTTGTTGATAACTTCTATTTGACCATTCACTTGAGTATGGTATGGGGCAGACTTCCTATGTCTGATATTATACTCATTAACCAAAGCTGAGATTAATGTGGTGGTAAATTGTGGCCCTTGATCTGTAACAATTTCTGTAGGCACTCCATATCTTGTAAAGATTTATTCATAGAGGAATTCAGCTACCTTATTATCTCTAGCATGCTTCATTGCTTTTGCTTCCACCCATTTTGTGACATAATCATTGCATACTAGGATGTAGGATCTTCCATTGGAAGGTTGGTCAATTGGCCCTACAAATTCTAATCCCCATTTGTCAAATGGTGTAACCACTACTTGTGGATACAATGGCATCTCATCAAATTTGGTAGGCTTACTTATCCTTTGACACCTATCACATTTTCTAGTGTATTTAGTTGAATCTTTATGTAAGGTTGGCCAATAGTATCCTGCATTAAGAATTTTGATTGTTGTCCTCTTGGCAGCAAAATGTCCCCCACATGGCTTATCATGGTAGGCGTGAAGTATATCATAGGTTTCATCCTCTCTGACACATCTTCTTAGTATCTGATATGGCCCTATGTAAAATAGACAACCTGCAATCCAAGAGAAATTGAAACTTTTCTCAACCAAGAGTCTTCTCTCTTTTGGAGAGAAGTGAGAAGGAATCTTGTTAGTAGCCAAATAGTTTTCTATATCAACATACCAGGGAGTTTGTACATTTATTAAGAATAAGTGCTCACTTGGGAAGGAGTCACAAATTGTTGCAGGAATGTCCTATAGCTAAATCCTAGAAAGATAATTTGCCACTACATTGGCTCTCCCTGGTTTATCAACAATCGTGATATCAAACTCCTGCATCACCAGCAACCATCTGGCCAATCTTCCTGTGATGGAAGACTTGTTCATAAGATATCATATTGTTGTATGATCTATGTGAATAAAAATCCAATATCCTGTGATATAATGCCTGACCTTATTTAGTGCATACATTACTGCCAACATCTCATTTTCAATAATGGTATAATTGAGTTCATGCCCCTATAAATTCTTGCTGATGAAATAAATTACATTTTTTAAATTACCCTCTTTATGTCCTAGAACTGTACCTATAGCATAGTCTAATGCATCCATGTGAATGTGGAAGGACAATGACCAATTTGGACCCTTGAGGACTGGTGCCTGAGTCAATATTTTTTTAAGCTTCAAGAAAGATTCATCACATGCTAGGGTCCAATCAAATTCAACATATTTGGACAAGAGATAATATAAAGGCCCTGCAATCTTACTAAAGTCCTTGATAAACCTTTTATAGTACCCAACATGTCCAAGAAAACTTCTAACATCATTTTGCTTGGTTGGAACATGAAGGTTAATAATGACCTCTATCTTTGTTGGATCAACCTGAATGCTAGCCTTAGAAATATGACATCCTGAGAATATTTCTTCTTGCATCATCATTAAATATTTCTCACTATTCAAGGACAGACTGTAATCTTCACATCTTTGTAGTACTTTCTTCAAATTATCCAATACCTCTTCAAACTTTGAACCATAAGTAGTAAAATAATCCATGTAGTCATTCAAAATGTCTAAGAATATGCTAATGACAACTTGCTAGAAAGTAGCTGGAGCATTGCATAACCCAAATGGAAGAACAAAGTAAGCATATGTCTCCCAAGGGCAAGTGAATGTTTTATTTTCCTAATCTTCTGGGGCAATTCTAATTTGATTATAACCACTGAGTTGAGTTCCCTGTAATCCACACAAACTCACCATTTACCTCCCTTTTTAGGAACTATAACTAGAGGTGATACCCACTGGCTATCTGATATAGGATAAATAAATCCAACATTTAATTTTTTTTGTAATTCCTCTTTGACTATTTTGCTTAAGGCTGGATTAATTCTCCTTTGTGACTGTCTAACTAGTCTGCATTCTTCCTTGATATATATATCCTATGGGTACACAACTTAGGATCTAACCCCCTTCATATCGCGGTAGTCCCATGCAAAAGCCTAGTTATGACGTTGAACTAGATCAACCAAGGTTGCCTTCTGTGCCTCTGTGAGTTGATTATTAACATTTAGATACTTTTATGGAGCAACTTCTACCTTGGTGGTTAGGTCGATCTGAGCTGCTTTAGTGAGAGAAGAAGTATGGACCTCCTGCGGTAACAAAGTATGCAATATATATGTGGTTGCAGGAAGTTCTGATGAGGAGGGAGACAAGGAAAATTGAGTGCAAGACACATGAGGTTAACTCTTTCAACGGGTGTTCTGAGCCATAATGATTTTCTATAATATTGGAAAGCAATCGATCTTAATCTTGAAGCTGTATGAATGGTTCTCTATTTATGATCGTGAGGTGATGAACATAGTTAACTTCTTCTCCTGTCTCTTTCCCTACATCAGGCCACATGACCTGTTCTTGGTCAAGCTAAGGTTGTGCAAGAGAATAAAGAGCTAATTTCTTAGTGGAATTCCCATTTGAAATGGTCATATCCCTCGGCCGACACCAAATGTATACATCAACTGTAGAAAGCCAAGGCCTTCCTAAGATGACTGGATATCCTCCCAATGTGGCTTTAGGAGATAATATCATGAAATCTATCAGATATTCCTAGGAATCCAAAGTAACTACAACATCTTCTACCATACCATCGGGTCGGACAATAGAGCTATAAGCAAGCTACAAGACTATGGGAGTAGGTCAAAAATTGGTTATGTTAAGTTGCTGCATAATGTCCTTAGTCATGACATTAATGGCTGCTCCTAGATCTATTAGAGCATTCTTAATCTGAGTACCATTAATCACTATTCCCATAACAGGGCTACCTGGATCAGAGTACTTAGGTATTTTAACCTTGCCCAACATAATATGAGCTAGTTGTCCCATCACATTGACTATTTGTGGATCCTTCCTTTTCCTACCAGGTTTCTTCAAACATGCTTCCTTAATGACCTTACTATAGATGGGAACATTCTTGATAACTTGAAACAATGGAATCTTAACACATATGTGTTTCAGTTGATCAATGAGATCAAAAGTCACATTTTCACTTTTCTCAATCTCCTTAGCTTGTAACCTCTGAGGAAATTGAGGTATTATGTTCATTGCAGGTGAACTTAAAGGTTGTTGGGCTTTGTCAGACTAAGCTAGCTAATCTAATGGGTTACCTAATATTGTTTTCTCTGATGGTACTTCAGTAATGACTAGAGAAGATGGATTAGGCAAAGTAGTCCCTGATCTAAGATGAATATCACTTATATTAAGAGAATATGTAGGGTATTGGTTAGGATCAACAAAATATACTTGTTGTTATGGTTGGGTTTTACTATTTGGATTTGGTATGGGTTGAGATGGCAGTTGAGTAGCTTTAGTTGGAGTAGAATTAGGAGCAGGGGGTGGAATTATAGCAACCTATTGTGGTGGTTGCAGGTAGCCAGAAGGTTGATTTGACCACTATTGATCCCCTCTCCATTGAGAAGCTGATTACCAATTACCATGTGGAGGCTGCCATGACCCTTGAGGTTGAGACCAATTCCCTTATGGTTGTTCCCATTCAGATGAGGGATTGGAATAATTTGACAATGAAATTTGGGGATTATACCAAGATTGAGGTGGAAAATTTCCAAATTTTTGAGGATATAGAGGTTGCCACTGATTATTTAGTGTATAAGAAGTCCCATAAGAACTAGAAAAAGATAATGGATCAAGAGGAATACCTTGTCTTGGGGCCCATGGCCTTGTTTTAGAAACATAAAAGAGTTGTTCATTATATCCATGTACTGGCTTAAACTCAGGAACATGGTGATTATCAAGATTGGCAATTAACTTACATCTGCAGTCCTTCTTCTTTTGCCTATAGTGAGGATAGAATTCTGCAAGCATTACTTCAGCCTCTTCATGCTTCTTCTTGGCTTGAAGTGTGTCCAATTGACTGACCATATTGTTTATATTATCTTCCTTGAAATCCTTCAAAAGATGGCTTAATTCCATTCTGGAAACTCCATTGCTTGCTGTTGATGAAGACATTCTAGGCCTATAACGCTTATTCTTCTTGGCAGCGGCCTTGGAATATTTTTGATAAATTTGGTCGATTTCATTCCATGATGATTGAGTAATATCTCCTCCTCCCATAAGGTCTAGAGAATTTGTGCATTCATCACTGATACCCCTCAAAAATATTAGCTTGAGAGATTCTTCATTTAAAGTAATGTGTTTAGACTTCTTGACTCAAAATACAAATCTCTTAATATAGTCTTCTAGACTCTCATCCTCCTTCTATCTCATCTTGAAGATATCATCTCCATGTCGGTCGATTCCTCTATAATAATCCTTATATTTCTCAAGAAATAATCATTTCATCTCATCCCATGTGTCTATTGAGCTATTCTCCAAGCTCATAAACCATCTCAGGGAAGACTCTTTCAAAGTGGTTGGGAATATTTTAAGTGAATGGGCATCTGTAGTGTAGTCATAGATCATACATAGGACATTGAATTTGAACAAAAAAGTGTTGGGGTCCTCTGTAACTAGCCCATAGAACCTAGGCAAAGAAGAAGTTGTTCTTGAGGTTAGCATTATAATGCAGATCAGAGATGATGAATTCAAATGTTGGGTTAACAGGTGGATGCTCCCTCCTGGAGGATTATTTCCACCTCCTGGTGGATTACATCCACCTCCACATCCCACCATTGGTCCTTAGTAAACAAATAAAGGGTAGTGATCATCTTTAGGTGGTCCAAAAAGAACATGAAGGCTGTTTTATTGAAGTTTAAATGCAGGATAGTCCAAATTATCTTGGGTTTGATAAAGTGAAGCAAAAGAATTTACATCTAGTGGTTCATAAGGGTTGAGCACTCTAATATCAGGGTGATTAGGAAGAAATTTGCCAGAGGCATCTCTTATTGTATGCATGTAGATTCAAAAAAATTATTTGACAACTTATCTTAAACTACCAAAACACTAAATAACTGAAAACTGAAAGCTCATGACTGTGACAAGTTCTTAGTTTGGCACCATCCCTAGCAACGATGCCAAAAATGTTGACCTTCCTAATTAAAACAATAACTCGGCCTAAAACCTGGACTTAGGGATTGGAAATCTATCCTAAATAGCTATCATTTATATGGTGGAGGTTTCATTTACTTGTCAACCCAGGGACATATTACATGAAATGGGCCAGTACAGGTCATGCACTAAGTTCCAATAAAAGCCATTCTATTCTATTGCAACAAATGATATTACTGAGATAAACATATGGAAATGTAATGAATAGAATGCTATAGGAAATCTTAATGTTGAAAGGTAGTTCAAGAAACTAACTATCATCAATGTTTGAAGCTATCAAATAGGAACTACTCTATTTGTCTTGGCTGCAGGAATAGTCACAGGTTCTGGTTCTAGTGGCTACAGGAACAGTCACAAGTTCTGGTTCTAGTGGCTACAGGAACAGTCAAATGCTAGAACAACAACTATAGCAAAATAAAATTATTGTAACAAATACACAAGATTTCTCACCAAATGGGCCACCTTGGATGAGCATGTTCAAAACTCAAATAGACTTATATGTTCAAGACACCATCACTTTATTTATCATCCCAAAAGTTGTTACAGTCTATGGAAAATTTTGTCTACTTCTCTAAAACTTCATCTATCTCCACGAGGAGGTTCAAAACTTTATTTATATGAAAATTACAATAGAATACTAACTACTTAGACCACAACCAGAAGAATAGGCGAAAGTTTTTATTACAGCAAAGAAAGAGGAAAGAGTCAACCACGGAAATTATGGGACTTTTATCTTTATAAGACCAATAATATAACACAACAACTCTTGCTAGATTGTCGTTCACTCAAGATATTCATAACTAAATTCTTGAACTCCTCTGCTGTCCTTTAGCCACTTAGTTACCGACTTCCCTTATTGTCTTCAATGCTTCCAACCGCCTCGACTTAATGTAAAGACGTAAAGCGTTCTAAATTCAATTATAAAATGAAATACTCTTTATTCTTAGATAAACTCATAATTCCTTTAATAAGTCTATTTACTTCATCTATTTCATCCTTAAGTTCTAAATGATCATTCCAATGATATCAAAATAAATATGAGATTTTCTATAAAGAGATAAAGATTCTTTATTCAATAAGAAAATGTAGTAGTATCTCAATCCTATCTACTTACAATAATTAGGCCTTTCTAACGCCTTAAGTTCAAATAACAAGAAAAAGTATAAAGTAAAGGATGAGATGCGTCTATTGATCTGCAATCCAAAGCCATCTTCAATGCAATCTTTAGAATTAAGATGAGAACAAGATTCAGGTTCTTTTTCCACCCAACCTTGAAGCTTACACTTCCCCAGAATTCTTGGTCAATCAAGAATACCCGACCCTACGCAAATTTCTTAGCAAAAAGAATTCGATAGACAAGATGGAATCTGGTGTGTGCATAGGATGATACATGCATTTTCAATTTTCTAATTCCATTTAGAAACAAACAAGCTCAATCAAGGATATGGTAGAGAGTGTAAATAAATCCATCTATTTCAATGGTCAATGAGTTACTTAGTCAAGTATAATGCCATGCATAGAAATAAAATATAGTTTGGAAAAGAAAAATATTCTCTCTATAATTCCACATTCAGCACCGGTCTAGGAAGGTAAATTTTCCACAAACACAAACATATCTAGCTTTTCTAGTATTCATATGAAATCAGGAGAAGTACATAGAAAACAATCTTTCTTTTCTCAATTTTAACTTCTCATTTCTTGCATAATAAAATTACAATATTTAAAGAAACAATCTTTCATTTACAACCAATTAGATCTAATAAAAAAACAATCTTTTGCTTCTATCTTTTCAAGTAACTCAAGAGCAAGAATTAAAAAAAACAAAAAAATGAAGGTGTAACACATGTATGCATATTTAGCATATAGATAAAAGTAAAATTCAGAAATAGAAAGTATGGGTACACATTCTTTTATCTTTTCTCATAAAACCCAAATAGCGTAATCATACATTAACTTGTATTCTCTTTTCTATGGTTTCAAATTTCCAAGTTTAGAATACATAGTTCTCTATCTTTCTACATGGTTTTGATTATCTAATTCTTTTCTCGAATAACATATTTAGTTTGATACTAACATGTGTTTTCTATGATTTATGAATTCAACTAACTAAAATTAGTAATTTTCCATAACAAGTATTAAAATGATAGTTCACAATGCACATTCCTATATGGCTTTCTCAAACGATATTTCAAATAATCATATTGACTTCTATTGCAAGGAACTAATTCAAAAGTTTAACTCTTTTCTTCACAAAATCAAAATAAGCTTCAATATTTAATAATTCCTTACCCTAGTATTTCATCTTCTTTGTGGTTCAAATTCAAAGTTTATAACACACATGCTCTCTATCCTCTTACTCTATTTCTAGAGGGTTTGGTTGTCTAATTTCTAAGATTTACACTTATGTATACCAACAAATTTTGAAGGAAATAATTCCTTAGTGCATATATGTATATATAATTTACAAGAAATGTATTTTGATGCCAATTGATATGATTTTCATATTAAAAAATTTAAAAAAACTGTGAATCTAATATTTTCCTATGATATCATCTTAATCTAGTTATATTTCAACTTTATTTCTTTAGTATTTCCACATTAAAACATCATTCAAATGAGACCCTACCTATGAGTTATGTTGTATTCCAATCAATTCTTCTATGAAAATCTACTGACTGTACATCTTCTCTTTTCTCTGCCCTCCTAAATTTCGTATATTCTTTTTTTTTTTTTTTTTTTTTTTTTCTGGTTGTGTCATTGTGTGTTTTCTCCAAAATCCACAGTCTATATATGCTGATCTAATCTACATTTCTTCCTATTTTCGAGTCAATCTCTCAAAGTGGTGGACTGTTATATGAGTTTATATCTGACACCTCTAATTGTTTTAGTTATGATAATAGTCCCAATAGAATTCAAACTCTGTTATAATGCGTGCATGTGGCAATTCGAACTGCACATCCCGTTTAATTTCATTATTATCGATGATTTCATGTGGTTGGTCATCCACATAACTGTTTGTTCATGCCACGCTATAAGGCAATTTCAATGCACGTGGAGATGGATGTTTGAGTGGGTAGTCGGTAGTGATACCAACTCCCTTCCTATCATTAAAGGGGGTAGTCGATGTTACTATCGACTCCCTTTTGTTCTAAACAAAAGACCTTGTTACTTTGCATAGTTGATATATTATCGACTCCTCCTTGTAATACGATATGATTTGATATTAATTACATGCTATTTAATAATCTACCAAATAGAATGTTGCATGGAATAGTCAATATCAACATCGACTCCCACTTCACATTCCTTATTCGATGTAATAAATGCATACAATTTGCAAGTCGATATACACATATATATATATATATATGTATATATATACATATACATATACATGTATATGTATATATATGTATATGTATATGTATATGTATATGTATGTGTATGTATATGTATGTATATGTATGTATATGTATATGTATGTATATGTATATGTATATATATATACATATACATACATATACATACACATACACATACACATACATATACATATACATATATACATACACACACACACACATATACATACATATACATATACATATATATACATATATATATGTGTGTGTGTGTGTACATATGTATATATGTATATACATATGTATATGTATATACATATATATATACATATACATATACATATACATATACATATACATATACATATACATATACATATGTACACACACACACACACATATATGTATACATATAATATGTATACATATGTATATATGTGTATACATATAATATGTATACACATATATACATATGTATACTCTCAATTATTTCAATATTCTTGAAGTATATATATATATATATATGCACTATTTTCACAATACAAAAGTGAACACATATGTACAATATTTCATCCAATTACACATATCTGCACACAAAGAATGTATAAATCTACAACCAATATCCATATTTAACCTAATATTTGAATATAAGTCTTGCTTTGAAATAAGACATCATTTCACAATCACTTATGCAAATTCAGATTTGATTCAATCACAAAATTAAATCATGCAATAGATACACATATATTCTAAAGTGGTGTGTGAGATTCCATCTATTCTAACGAAGTCCAAGAGCTAAAACAACTCTACTTGAACCATGTTCTCACCTTCATTCGCATTCACCAGTTCTTGCATTCACTTACACTCAATTGCTCATCAATAATGACGATCCCCAATTTCTTAATAAAATCAATATTGATCATTCAATTGCATTTACATAAATAAGGTAATGTAAATCATTTTATTGCATTTGAATTCCCATTTCATTATCATCTTATTTCACTAAAAAATTCATTTCCATTTCAATTTTATTTCATAGACGAAAAATAAACATTATTTTCTCAATTAAATAATTATAGATAAATATGGTTCGTGACATCCTTCCCCACTTGGAAGAGACATTGTCCCGATTTCTTATTATTCTATCAATAAGCACATAGTATTTCAACATCATAAAATATTAACCATACATCATAGTCTTAAATCAAAACATAAATAATAACAATAGCATCCATGCTATCCAAGTTCACAACATGTAAATCAAATTAGAATATCAAGGTATCTCGTGCATTAAGAAAATACTACTCCAAGAAAGAAAATGAGGAAAATGATGGTCAATCATCTCAGCAAGAAAATGAACGAGGAAAATGATGGTCAATCATCTCAGCAAGAAAATGAACAAGGAAAATGATGGTCAATCATCTCAGCATCCTCCCATGTAGCACTATCCCCAAAATATTGGTCCCACTAGACCTTATACTGAGTGAAATCTCTGCTACATAGCTTCACGCTATGTTGATCTAGGATTTAGATGGGCTCCACTAGCACCACCCTCGAATCATGTACCCATAAGTAACTAGGTTTATAACTTCTAGCACATCTCAGGGTCCCACGTATCTTGGTACCAACTTTGATAATTTCTAAAATGAGATAGATCTCTTATGAGGCTTGACCCTCAAAAAGACTTTATCTCCTGCAACAAACTATCTGAAAGTCCCATTTCAATCAGAACAGATTTTCTGTTTGTTGACTACCTCTTTCAATCTACCCTTGTTCAACTTCATCTGCTCATCCATTTCCTTGAGCAAATCAGGACCAATAATTATCATATCTTCCATTCTATAACAACTAATGGGTGTGCGACACTTTCATCCATAGAGTGCCTCAAAAGGTGCCATCCCTAAAGATGCGTGAAAGGAGTTTTTATATGAAAAATCAACCAAAGGTAAATACTCCTCCCACTTGTATTGTTGATCCATGCAATACATCCATAAAAGATCTTCCACAACTTGATTAACCCTTTCTATTTGGCCATCAGTTTGAGGATGATATGCTGAACTAAAGTTTAGTCTGGTTCCCAAAGCTACATTCAATGTTGTCCAGAATCTAAATGTCATCCTAGTATCCCTATCTGAAATAATGGTTTCTGATACACCATGCAATCAGAATATCTCTTGCACAAATTTATTTACAAAAATAAATGATCCATCCTTGATATTTTCAGGTATGAAATGTGCAACTTTTGTCAATTTATCCACAACTACTAAGATGGTATCATGCTTGTTTTTGCTTATAGGTAACCCTTGGATTAAATCCATATTGATTACTTGCTACTTATACTCAGGTATGACATGTTGAAATAAAATTCCTACTGGATGAACATGCTCAAGTTTCACTCGCTGGCATTCCAAACACTGAGCCACATACTCAGTCACCTTTTTCCCGAGTTTAGGCCAAAAATACAAAGTTCTCAATTCAGCTACCATCTTTGTCACTTCCGAATGTTATAAATAAGGTGTATTGTATACCTTATGCAATATTAATTTCCTTAAGTTTTTGCCTTAAGGTATGTACTTCCTCCTTTGGTATCTCAAAATACCATCAGGTTCCAACTCATATCCATCGAATCAGTGATATGAAGAATCTACTCCCAAGGCTTGCTTAACCCTTAGGTAATGTTTCTCTTCCAAGGGATTCAAAAACAATTACTATCTTGAGTTTGACTTTTAAATTCATTATGGTAGATAAATATTTTCTTTGTCTAAGAGAATCCGTCATTCAACTTTCTTTTAATTCCAAATATTCCAATCAATTAACTCCACTTTAGTCCTTTGACTTATAACAACCCATAAAGATTTTGGATCTACTAGGCATACCTTTAACCAACAACTAACAAGGTAATCATCATATTAGAGAATCTTAATGAAATAGCATATGTTGAGCATCTACTAATGCAACCTTTACTCAACTAGCTCAAAATGTGTCTTTTTGTCAAAGACCACTTGTACTTGGATGTCCAAGACTCCATCACCAACTTTTAATTAACAAAAGACATCATACATGATCACATGGTCTTAAAGAAACTAAGAACAAATTTGTCTATCTTATATATATATATATATATATATATATATATATATATATATATATATATATATATATATATGCATACATTTGCGAGATCTACACACTTGTTTCTCATATAGAAGTCACTCAAATTAAAAGTTATACACATACATGGTATTTTTGTCATAACTAATACAGAAAACTATGCTTGGTATACTCTCCGACTTCTACTCCCTTGTACATTCTATCAGGGGTTCTCTATGAACATGATAGGAAATGAATGCAATAAGAAAATCGAAAAACACTAAAAAATTTAAACATTAGGCTAGCCATCATAAGGATTAAGAGAAAAAAATACGATCAATTCCAACAGTAAATTATAAAATGCGCATAATGAAACAATAAGTCAAGTGTGACCAAGGGCCATAAAATAGAGATAGAAAATTGGTGACTCATCTGCTTACAAAAGAAAAATAAAATATGATTGACTTAAGAAGTCAAAGCCAATCCCAATAATCAAAAATCAAAGAATTCATCAATAACCAAATAAAGAATCAAACTAGATACATATGACATGAACCATGTGACTAAAAGTAGTCACATGTGAGGGAGTGTCACAACACTTTGGGCTATCCTTTCCAAAGTGTTCTAGAGAGAATATCAAAGATAGTACCAATAGTTTTGAAATTGTGTCGCCAAGGACCACAAAACTTGAGCACAGAAAAGAAGACAAAGTCTTAAGAAGATTTCATCCATAATTTATATTTAAATAATATCTCCTTATAATATCTACTTTGTACACTATAGACATAGAGTATAATAGAATAGTATCTGTATCTTTCACAAGGAACAAGTTAGAATAATACTGGTTTAAGAACCTAGTTTAATAAATCAAGCATCCAATGTGTCTAGGTTCTTATAATAGCTATCATTGTTATATTAAATAAGGTCCCAACTACAACTATACTATATAAGAAACATACTTAAAAAGGTTCTCATCTCTACGCAAGAGATTATTATCCAAGATGTGTGTCCATTTATCAAATGCACTAAATCTAGGAGATACTCTACTTCCATTTATTATGACACCAAGCTGATTATAAAATAGCAACTTTATTTATTGATTGTTTATAAATAACATTACATAAATATATCACTTTACTCATGGAGTCAATGGGGTATATCCTTCTGACTCATCAGAACTAATTACAATCGACTCAAAAGGGAGATGTTCATATAGTCATTCTTCATTTTCTTTCATCTCCTTGACAGGGATAGTCAGATTAGTCTTGTTTCCAAGAGATTCGGTAGGTGAAATTCCCTTTCCTTTCTCTGCATGATTAGTTATTTCTTTCCGCTTTGGTTCATGAGTTGATTCCTTTTTCCCTTCATTTGGAAGATCATGAACTTGTTTCTCAACAGGAGGGAAAATTTCTTCTTCACTTAACCATCCTCCTCCTCTAGGGTGGTTCTTATCAATAGATCTACAAAAAGTTGTGGGATCCTTCTTGACTTGTAGGTATTGTGCATTTCCTGCAATTGATTTATGAGCCATTTGCTTTGTTCGCACCTTTTCTGTAAGTTTCAACAAAAAGGTTGTTACACTCAAGGTTTAATTTGCGAAGTGGCTCATAGGCCTTAATGTTATAAACCTAGGGCTCTGATACCAAAATATAAAGACGTCAATCATTCTAAATTCAATTATAAAATGAAATACTCTTTATTCTTAGATAAACTCATAATTCCTCTAATAAGTCTATTTACTTCCACTATTTCATCCTTAAGTTCTAAATGATCATTCCAATGATATCACAATAAACATTAGATTTCTATAAAGAGATAAAGATTCTTTATTCAATAAGAAAATGTAGTAGTATCTCAATCATATCTACTTACAATACTTAGGCCTTTCTAATGCCTTAAGTTCAAATAACAAGAAAAATATAAAGTAAAGGATGAGATGCGTCCATTGATCTGCAATCCAAAGCCATCTTCAATGCAATCTTTAGAATTAAGACGAGAACAAGATTCGAGTGCTTTTTCCACCCAACCTTGAAGCTTACCCTTCCCTAGAATTCTTGTTCAATCAAGAATACTCCACCTTGCATGAATTTATTAGAAAAAAGAATTCGATAGACAAGATGGAATCTGGTGCGTGCCTATAATGATACATGCATTTTCAATTTTCTAATTCCATTAAGAAACAAGCAAGATCAATCAAGGGTATGGTAGAGAGAGTAAATAAATCCATCTATTTCAATGGTCAATGAGTTACTCGGCCGAGTATAATACCATGCATAGCAATAGAATATAGTTTGTAAAAGCAAACTATTCTCTCTATAATTCCACATTCAGCACCCGTCCCGGAAGGTAACTTTCCCACAAACACAAACATATCTAGCTTTTCTAGTATTCATACGAAATCAGGAGAAGTACATAGAAAATAATCTTTCTTTTCTCAATTTTAACTTCTCATCTCTCGCATAATAAAATTACAATATTTAAAGATACAATCTTTTGTTTAAGAGATGATATTTTGTTTACAACGAATTGCATCTAATAAGAAAATAATCTTTTGCTTCTATCTTTTCAAGTAACTCAAGAGGAAGAATTAAAAAAAAGAAAAGAAGGTGTAACACATGTATGCATATTTAGCATATAGATAAAACTAAAATTCAGAAATAGAAAGTATGAGTACACATTCTTTTATCTTTTCTCATAAAATCCAAATAACATAATCATACATTAACTTGTATTCTCTTTTCTATGGTTTCAAATTTTCAAGTTTAGAATACATAGTTCTCTATCTTTCTACATGGTTTTGATTATCTAATTTTTTTCTCGAATACCATATTTAGTTCAATATTACCATGTGTTTTCTATGATTTATGAATTCAACTAATTAAAATTAGTAATTTTCCATAATAGGTATTAAAATGATAGTTCATTATGCACATTCCTATATGGCTTTCTCAAACGATATTTCAAATAATCATATTGACTTCCATTGCAAGGAACTAATTAAGAAGTTTAACTCTTTTCTTCACAAAATCGAAATAAGCTTCAATATTTAATAATTCATTACCCTAGTATTTCATCTTCTTTGTGGTTCAAATTCAAAGTTTATAACACACATGATCTCTATCCTCTTACTCTATTTCTAGAGGGTTTGGTTGTCTAATTTCTAAGATTTACACTTATGTATACCAACAAATTTTGAAAGAAATAATTCCTGAGTGCATATATGTATATATAATTTAAAAGAAATTTATTTTGATGCCAATTGATATGATTTTCATATTCAAAAATTTAAAAAAACTGTGAATCTAATATTTTCCTACGTTATCATCTTAATCTAGTTATATTTCAACTTTATTTCTTTAGTATTTCCACATTAAAACATCATTCGAATGAGACCCTACCTGTGAGCTATGTTGTATTCCTATCGATTCTTCTATGAAAATCTACTGACTGTACATCTTCTCTTTTCTCTGCCTTCTAAATTTTGTATATATATATTTTTTTCTGGTTGTGTCGTTGTGTGTTTTCTCCAAAATCCACAATCTATATATGCTAATCTAATCTATATTTATTCCTATTTTCAAGCCAATCTCTCAAAGTAGTGGACTATTATTTGTGTTTATATCTGACACCTCTAATTATTTAGTTATGATAATAGTCCCAACAAAATTCAAACTCTATTATAATGCGTGCATGTGGCAATTCAAACTGCACATCCCGTTTAATTTCATTATTATCGATGATTTCAGGTGGCTGGTCATCCACATATCTATTTGTTCATGCCACGTTATAAGGAAATTTAAGTGCACGTGAAGATGGAGGTTTGAGTAGGTAATTGGTAGTAAAACTGACTCCCTTCCTATCATTAAAGGGGGTAGTTGATGTTACTATCAACTCCCTTTTGTTCTAAACAAAAGAGCTTGTTACTTTGCATAGTCGATATATTATTGACTCCTCCTTTTAATACGATATGCTTTGATATTAATTGCATGCTATTTAATAATCTGTCAAATAGAATGCTGCATGGAATAGTCAATATCAACATCGACTCCCACTTCACATTCCTTATTCGGTGTAATAAATGCATACAATTTGCAAGTTGATATATATATATATATATATGTATGTATGTATGTATGTATGTATGTATGTATGTATGTATGTATACTCTCAATTATTTCAATATTCATGAATTAAAGTTATTCATTTTCATGATAATTAGATATATGAATTATAATTATATACATATATACATGTATATGATCGAATCGATATTGGAACGAACACACACACACAATTTTCAAAATACAAAAGTGAACACATATGTATGATATTTCATCCAATTACACATATCTGCACACAAAGAACGTATAAATCTACGATCAATATCCATATTTAACCTAATATTTGAATATAAGTCTTGCTTTGAAATAAGACATATCATTTCACAATCACTTATGCAAATTCGGATTTGATTCAATCATAAAATTAAATCACGCAACATATATATATATATATATATATATATATATATATATATATATATATATATATATATATATATATATATATATATATATATATATATATATATATATATATATATATATATATATATATATATTCTAAAGTGGTGTATGAGTATGAGATTCTATCTATTCTAACAAATTCCAAGAGCTTAAACAACTCTACCTAAATCATGTTCTCGCCTTCATCCGCGTTCACCTGTTCCTGCATTCACTTGCACTCAATTGCTCATCAGCAATGACGATCCCCAATTTCCTAATAAAATCAATACTGATCATTCAATTGCATTTACATAAATAAGGTAATGCAAATCATTTCATTACATTTGAATTCCCATTTCATTATCATCTTATTTCAAATCATTTCATTAAATCACACAACATATACATATATATATATATGTATGTATATATATATATATATATGTATGTATATATATATATATATATGTATATACATATATATATATATATATATATATATATATATATATATATATATATATATATATATATTCTAAAGTGGTGTATGAGATTCCATCTATTCTAACAAAGTCCAAGAGCTAAAACAACTCTACCTAAACCATGTTCTCGCCTTCATCCGCATTCACCTGTTCCTACATTCACTTGCACTCAATTGCTCATCAACAATGATGATCCCCAATTTCTTAATAAAATCAATATTGATCATTCAATTGCATTTACATAAATAAGGTAATGCAAATCATTTCATTACATTTGAATTCCCATTTCATTATCATCTTATTTCACTAATTTTTTTATTTCTATTTCAATTTCATTTCATAGACGAAAAATAAACATTATTTTCTTAATTAAATAATTATAGATAAATATGGTTTGTGACACTTAACCTTTAATAACTTGAATGGCACGATCCTTCTTGCTAGCATGGTTTGACCACTTTTGCTGCTACTTATTAATTCCTCCATCATGAGTTAGCACACAAAAATACATAAATATCCATTTTCTATCAACCATAACATTTATTCATCCAAATATGAAGTTACCATATTAATTTACATAGCTACAACATTATATTAACCAAAACAACACAAAGTTTAGTTAATGTCCAACATGCACAGCATCAAAAATTCTATGAAGATTATCTAACAAACACATCGTACCCTCGACATTGTCCAATTATGCAATTTAGACCATGAAAAATATAAAAGATATGAAGACAAAAAGAGATATTATTTTAGCTCATCATTTTGCCCCCCAACCTAGCTTCTTGCTAGTCCTCCTGCAGTAGGAAAATTCCTCATGCAAGCACTAATTTTGAAAACACCAATGGTACCCTGTCAAGTGCCTGCTACAGTTAAGTTCCAATAGAACCCTTTCATTTTCTCCAATCTGGTCCACCTGGCCTCTTCTGCTGATTCACCATAGGGATTATCATTAGCCCTGCATCCTATGAGTGGCCACATGAGAATAGGTGGCTGAAATATTAAAGGTAACTAATTATTCTCTTTTGGTCTACCCAAATGAATATATTTGGGGGCTCTTTGTATTTCTGCATAATAATTAGGCAAGGAATGGGGCTCAACTTGTTTAAGTTCTTTAGGAAGGCTGTTCCATCACTGGGCCAAATGTCCAACTATAATTTATCCTTCTTTCTTAACTCTTCCTTTCATATTCTTGGAATGCCTCCTCCCTGAGTGGCATAATTTGGCTTTTATTATTAGATTTGTACAACAGTTTCTGCCAATCATAGTACAAGAGTCATGGATTTTTGGCCTCATCATTAAGCGGTAGTGGAAGATTAAGCTCCATATCTCGATGTGCCCCAGACTATTCCCCCATGCTGATTTCATTTTGTATCCAAGACATTAATGACCTTAAATGAATATCTCCAATGTATAATAGGGGGTTCGATTCGGTATTAGAAGAAATGTCATAACTATGCAAATACAATTCACACAATAAATTTCTAATGGCTGCATGAGAAATTTGATAAGCATGATAAAACTCTTGTGGGGTCTCCAAAGAGGGACTTAAGTCTCTAACAATGCGTGTTAGCTTAAAAGAAAAATGTTGTTCTTTTAAACACAAAGC
Organism: Cryptomeria japonica; assembly: GCF_030272615.1. Taxonomy (NCBI): domain Eukaryota; kingdom Viridiplantae; phylum Streptophyta; class Pinopsida; order Cupressales; family Cupressaceae; genus Cryptomeria; species Cryptomeria japonica. The sequence goes on along the minus strand of NC_081406.1, from coordinate 392,189,099 downwards.
ATAAACCTTTGGTGGAGCCCTACATTGCATTAATTCAAGAATCATTTCTACCACATTATCTACTTTGGTTTGCAATTCAACAATTTGTCTATCTTTCTCCACAATTTCCTTTTTTTGTTTGTTAATTATCTCCTGCATTCTAGCTTTCTCTATTTCCCATTCTCTATATAATTAAAGAGCAACATACAGACTAGTAATAGAAGAGGGAGGCCTGTGAGTAGTTACCTGGGGTTTTAGACCCTTGTCGCTTGTTTTTGTTAATTGCTCTATAATATTAGCTAGGTTTCTTAATCCTTCAGAACCCTGACCCTTATGCGACTGAGTTTTTGATGGACTGCCTTGCTCTTGCTCAGGTGACGCAATGAAAGTGGTCACCTAATTAATTTTTGTTGTCAAAAATCTCTGTTTGATCCTATGACTCCTGCTTAATGATGGTTCCTCTTTGGCTGTAGGAGGGTCAGCTTCAAGAGAATCATCTTTCACTGCTTTCCTTTTCTTGGCCACAAGAGTGGCTTGTGCCACATTTTGCTGCTCATCAATTCTTTCTGCTGCAATTTTCTTTGTTTTTTCCTTCTCCTTACGAGCCACAACTCTAGTCTAAATTGGTGTTGATGAAGGCTCGACACTTGGTTCATTTGAGGTCTCACGTGTGCCCAATGGAACGTCCTTCCCAATCAAAACAATAACTTGGCTTAAAACCTGGACTCATGGATTGAAGATCTATCCTGAATAGCTATCATTTATATGGAAGAGGTTTCATTTACATGTCAACCCAGTGACGTATTACTTGAAATGGGCCAGTACAATTTGTGCACTAAGTTCCAATAAAAGCCATTCTATTCTAGTGCAACAAATGAAATTACTGAGATAAACATACAGAAATGTAATGACTGGAATGCTACAGGAAATCTTAATGTTGAAAGGTAATTCAAGCAACTAACTATCATCAATGTTTGAAGCTAACAAACAAAAACTACTATGTTTTTCTTGGCTACAGGAACAGTCACAGGTTATGGTTCCAGTGGTTGCAAGAACAATCAAATGCTAGAACAACAACTATAGAAAAAAAAAAATAACGTAACAAATACATAGGATTGCTCACCAAGTGGGCCCCCTTGGATGAGCATGTCTAGAACTCAAATAGCCTTATATGTTCAAAACACCATCACTTTCTTTATCATCCCAAAATCTGTTATAGTCTAAGGAAAATTTTGTCTACTTCTCTAAAACTTCATCTATCTCCGCGAGGAGGTTTAAAACTTTATTTATATAAAAATTACAATAGACTACTAACTACCTAGACGATGCCCAGAAGAATATGCAGAATTTTTTGTTACAACAAAGAAAGAGGAAAGAGTCAACCATAGAGATCATGGGACTTTTATCATTATAAGATCAAGAATATAGCACAACAGCTCCTCCTAGATTGTCATTCACTAAGGATAGTCAGAAATAAATTCTTGAACTGATCCGCTATCCTTTAGCCACATAGTTACTAACTTCCCTTATTATATTCAATTCTTCCAATCGTCTCGACTTAACCTTTAATAACTTGAATTGCACGATCCTCCTTCCTGACACAGTTTGATCATTTCTACTGCTACTTATTAATTCATGCATCACGAGTTAGCGTGAAAAAACACACACACGTCCATTTTATATCAACTATAACATTCATTCATCCACATATGAAGTTATCATAATAATTCGCATAACTACAGAAATATATTAGCCAGAACAACACAAAGTTTAGTTAATGTCCAACATGCACAAGATCAAAACTTCTAGGAAGATTATCTAACAAACACGTCCTATACCCTCGACATTGTCCAATTATGCAATATAGACTATGAAAAACATAACATATATGAACACAAAAAGAGCTATTATTTAAGCTCATCAATAATAATATAAAATGCACCACTAAAAATCAAGTTTCCTATTAATCAAGAAGCTCCATCCACATCACATTCCCAAGAGTCCTTATTTCTTTCAAAATTGTCTACCCCATCACCTTACAAGCCTAAGGTCAAGATTCATGTGGTGAGCTCAATGAAGAATCCCTTTTTGGAAGCATCAACCAAACTAGTGCAAAGAAAAACCCATCATCCAGTATCTGTTAGGATTCCCACAGATACTGAGAAGGGGGGGGGGGGTGAATCAGTATCTAACTGGTGTACATAATTTCTTAACTTAAAACATGCAGAACATATTATAACAGTGTACCGGTATGCAAGAAATAATGTAATAAACATAATTAAGAACATCCACATGAAAAGCACACTATAACACAAGGATTTAACGAGGAAACCCGGCGTGGGAAAAACCTCGGTGGGATTTGTGACCCACAATATCCACTTACTGGCCAATAAGAGAATATTACTTACAATAGGGGCCTGCACATGTAGGAAGGCCAACTGCCTAGAGCTCACTGCTCAATGGGAAGTCTCACTAACTTACAATGTGGATTATACAAATCCAATATCTTGTACTACTTTACAATAGCATCTATAATGCCTGATTCAGTACCGGTTGTTGTTCTGCTTCTTACATAAACCCTTTAACCTATATTTTGCATAATAGGTCTACCTTAATATTTCACATACACCACTTAAATAACTTTTTCACTTCCTTACAAAATGTCTACAATGATCTCTTTTATATATAAGAGTCATTTTATAATATGCCAAGTCGGCTTACAAAAGTTTTTACAATAATAAACAAAATATAATATAACAAAATCCTGTCAGCCTCTGTGCCGGTTCTTTGTGCCGGTGCCGGTATCCTGAGTGCCGGTGTAGAGTGTGATATGCTGATGCCGGTGTACTAACTTGCCGGTGTAATGCTTTGTCGGTATTATGCCTTGCCGCTGCCATAGGATTGTAAGGTTGCCATCAATGAAAAAACCTTCAATCACCTACAATGTCTCATTGGAGTGTGCATATGCCAACAATCTCCCCCTTTGGCATTGATGGCAACACTCATGAGAAATTTCAAAAGTGTATCCAAAAATGTGAAGTCCAAAAAATGTTACCAAAAATGTGTGTACTCCCCCTGAGCATATGATTCCTATGATGTTGAATTTTCTCATCCCACTACTCCCCCTTTGGCATCAATGACAAAGGTTGTCAAGATGTTAGTAGAGTTTGTAGTTTCAACCTTGTAACTGGGTAGTTACAATTTGAAATAGATCCGCCAAAATCAAGTTTATACTCTCCATAAACTTTTTACTATCTCTTATTGCTGTCTTTGTTTTCTTAACTATACCGGTGAGATGCTGCAAATGCTTTGCCAGTGTTTTTCAGTTCTTGTATTAGTGCCTTAGATACATCCTTCTGCAATGATGCTAGATAGTCCAATCTTGGACTCAGTTTTAATCTCAGATGTTTTGCTTTATTCACTATTCTCTCTTTTTCTCTTTCCAATTTAAGTAATTCATCTTCAAAATTTGTTATCTTCTGTTCAAAAACTGATAATGTATCAGGTGAGTTAACAAAATTATCTGCAAGTTTATTGATTTCATCCTGTATTTTGCTCATCTTCTTATCTATATCTACTGTTAAAAAGTTTGTCTTACAGGTGTCTTTGTACAGAGTTTTGAATTCTTTCAATAAATTACACAGTTCCGGTAGAAGTGTGTCAAAATCTTTGGTACACTTCTTTATCCGCTCATCAAAGAACTTTTGCTTTTCAATTTTCACTTTGTCCTTCAATGTCTCTTTCTTTATTTTCTCAATGTTTTCTGTGATATATTTACACAAGGTATCAAGTTGTCCTAAAGAATCTTTATTGTCTATATTACAGTTAGGAGCAATTACCTTCAAAATTGGTATGGTGTCATCTATTGCCTTATAAGCTTGTGAGCTGCAATCTGTTATCTTTTTAATTGAATCTAAGAGTACCTCAGTCACATTAGTTGATTTGTAGCCTGATGATGAACCAACATTCTGAGTACCTCTAGTGGAAGTAACCAAGCTTGTATTGACCTTTGGTAGGTCTGTTTGTGTTTGCATTTCCTTAAGCAATGGTTTTTCTACTTCTCCAGTTGCCAGTGGCATTGTTTCCTTATGAACATGTTCCTGTTCTGGAGCCTTTTGCTTTGTTTGTTTCTTTGTTTGTTGCATTGTCTCAGTCTGAGTCTAAGTCTCTACCTTTTTCTCTTTGTCATCTACCAGTTTCTCCTGTGTATTATCAGTTTTCTCATCTACTGGTGGCTCACTAGCCATTTCAGTCTTATCAGTTGTATCTTTGTCTACCACAATGTTGATCTTTTGAGTATCAACATCCACTGTATATAAGACTTCAGGATTAGGATTAACATCCTCTACATCCATACTTTCAACTGTCGGTTGATCTTTTGTAGCGGTTGTTTTTACTGGTGGAGTAATAAAAGGAGGTGGGGGTAAGTTGTCTTTAACCTTGATATTGGGTGGTCCACCAACTTTACCTTTACCCTTGTCCCTTTCTTTCTGATATACCTTTATGGGTTTGTGACTCATGTATTCTTCTTGTTTTTCTTTTTCCACTAGGAAAATGTCCCATGCATTTTCTATCTCCTCAGTCACCTCATTAACTCTTCCAACCATTAAAGCAATGTGCCTATGTGTAGTAGAAAATACCGACCGGTTGGCTTGAGCAATTAAGTCATCAATTTCTTTGGGTGAATTCACCGGATATGTAGCAAGTAGCTTTTCTATCTTTATTTTCTTGTCTAGTTCTACTACTACTTGTCTTCTTGCTTCTAGTATTTTAAATAGTTCATCTGGTACTTCATCTACTATTTCCATAAAAAATTTCTTATACATATCCATATGCAATATAACACTGTTTTCTACTTGTTCTTTTTCATCAGCTGTCAGAGTGTCATATATTTTTTCTATATTCTTCAGTTTCCCTTCCTCTGTAATTTCATTCAACAGTATGTCAAGAGGGGCCAAGTCCTTATTTATCCTCTTCTTCTTCATGGGTGTCAGTTTCTTCTTCTTTGGTGTAGCCTTTCTTACCGAAGATCTCACTGCTTGTTGTTTTTGTCTTGTCCTCCTAGGTGAGGGTGTGGTTGCCGGTGAGGGATCTCTTTTTCTTACAACTCTCTTGAAAGTTGTAGGTATGTCATTCTCTGAAGATGTTCCTACCGGTGATAGGTGAGTTTCAGGTTGTGGAGCTGCTAACTCATCATTTGTTATACCGGTTTGTTCCATAACTTTATCCTTGATCTCCCTTGCTTGCCTAGAACCTTTTCTTACAACTGCCTCAACCTTTTTCACTCTTTTATTAGATTGTATTTGGCTTTCAATAGTTTCTGCACTACCAAATATTTCTTCCTTAGGTTCTTTAGGGGCTTCTAGAAGTGCTTTAGCATAAGTTTCAATTATATGATCATCTATTTCATAGCCCATCTCTGTTACCCAAACTATCCTAGGGATGACTGCTTCCATCCAAATCTCATCCTTATTGATTACAAAGCATATTTCATCTTTATATTTGTCAACAATATTTTGTGATAACCTGATTCTTTTCTTCATTTTGGCTTTAAGTTCTTGAAAGAAATCATGGATATTGTTTTCCTTGTCTTCTCCCATATTATTGAATAGTTCTGTTAACTATTTACCTACCGGTCTATCATATCCAAGTTCTTTGTAGCCTATACCGAGAACCTGTTTGGTTATATGTAGCATCAGACATACTAGCAGATTTCCAAATTTAAAGGTTCCTTTCTTGTCCTTCTTAATCTTGCTTAAGTTGTCAATTAATTCATCCTTCAACCACTCACATACATCAATCTTTGCATTATCTGTAACCATATCATAAGCACTCTTAATGCATAAACTTGAAACTGAATTAAGTCTATTTTCATGAGTAGCTTTATATCCTAATATCATGCTGATAAATCTCACATTAATATTTGTTACTTCATTGACTCTTAAGGACTTTCTGTCGGATGTTGCACTAGTTAAGTTTGTAACTAGGTCATTTGATACCTTCTTAGTTTTGTCTGGCCTTTTACCGGTGGTTGGTAACCTTGTGACAACTTTCACAGCTTCCTTAGTGATTTTATGAATTGCATCTAACTAGAAAAATTCACCAAGTACCCTGCTTAAGACTATCCTAATCACATCCTTGGGGAATTCAGGAATGCTAAGGATCTCTATAAATCCTAGGGTTTCAATGATCTTGTGTTCATCTTTTACATTGCCGGATTCATCACATATGACAGTTTTTAAACATGGTTTTAATCTCTTCATCTCCTAGTTCCTCAATGTTATAGTGAATGTAAATTCTGGGGTCTTCAACATAAACAACTCCCTTAAGAATTTGAGAAAAAGCACCTAAAGTATCATCTTTCTTTGCTACCTCGGGAACTAATTGAAATATGGGCCAAGCTCTTTTTATAACTTTGACAACAGTAGGGTTTGCTATATATTCAATTGTAGAGGTGGATGCCATGATAAAATACATTTTACTGCCTTTAGGATGGATGATTGCTTGAAGTGTTCTTGCCTCTTGCTCGAAATGCCTTAGCTCAGAATCTTCGCACTCTTCGTAGGTTTGAAATCTCGGTGAAATGAAATGGAGCCAAAACCTCAAATTTACAGTGTCTTTTCGCCATCTACCACATTAAATGCATGCTAGTTAAGTATTCACTTAACATTGTCTGCCGGTAACAAAGTAATTTTCAACTTCTTATCTCTAACCAAGGGAATAATATCACATGTGTCATTAGATTGCCAAACCTTCAAGGAAACTTTCTTCAATTAGATGAAGAACTTCCTGCCGGTGGAGCACTGTTCTATCCTACCGGTGAAGCATCACTCTGTCCTGCCGATGAAGCATTGACTGGTTCTACCAGTGGAGGAGTATTCCCAATATTTAGATCAGCTTTTCTAATCCATTATTTTGAGAATTATTGCTTAACCTCTTCAACCTTTTCTTTACCTTTCAAGCTAGAACTTTTGTTGTCTACCGGTGATCCTTTACTTCTACAAAATTTTGCAATGTGCCTAATCTTGTTACATGCATAAAAAGTTACATTATTCTTCTGAATAGCTTTCCCATAACCTATGCCAGTTTGTGTTCTGCATTGATTAGATAAATGTCCAAATCTTCCACAAACATAACATCTCACATTCATTCTGCAATTTTCAGAGTTGTGACCAACTTTGTTGCATTTTGAACATTGATTGGTGGGTGTGTTGATATTTTGATAATTTCTAGATCTACATTCATTTGCTCTATGACCATACTTATTATAGTTAAAGCATTTACCATTGAATTTATAAGCATTAGGTTGTCTTACCAGTTTGCTGTGATCCTAAGTATTTGCAGTACCAGAGCTTTCACCAACTTCAAAGCCAATTCCAGAAGTGTCACCTTTAGGTTTTTGATTCTTTAACAAGGTGCCAAGTTCCTCTGAGCTTTTCTTGAATTTTTCTTTATGTTGATTTGCAGTTTCTAGTTCTCTTTCTAAGACCTCTTTCTATCTCATCAGTTCATTGGAGTCATTCTGAGTGTGCATCAGATCTGTCTTCAACATGTCATTTTCATAGCTAAGTCTTGTGTTCTCATTTACTGCATCACTTAGTCTTCTGGTCAATTATTCTTCATTCTTCTTCCTATCCTCAATCTCTTTACAAAATCTCATAGTAATATCCTACATCTCATTCTTTGTTGTCATGTTCTCTTGTTTCAGCTTGCTTATCTGGTCATTAAGTGATTCCTTTTCATCATTCTCATTTTGCAACTTTTCACAAAGTTCTCTTCTCTTATTTCTTGCAACAGTAAGATTCTCTTGAAGTGCCTGAATGATATCCTGAGCTGCCCTTAAATCATCTTCTAGTTTGATATTTTTCAATTTTTCTACATCATAGTCTGAAAGAGCTCCTTCAAGTTGCTTCATCAGATTTTCCATCTTTACTGGTGTCAAGATCTTTCTCAAGATATTAGTCTTTTGAAAATAAAGGACCAAGCTCTGATACCAATTGTTAGGATTCCCACAAATACTAAGAGGGGGGGGGGGGGGGTGAAACAGTATGCAACCGGTGTACAAAATTTCTTAACTTAAAACATGCAGAACATATTATAACAGTGTACCGGTATGCAAGAAATAATGAAATAAACAGAATTAAGAACATCCACATGAAAAGCACACCATAACACAATGATTTAACAAGGAAACCCAGTGTGGGAAAAACCTTGGTGGGATTTGTGACCCACAATATCCACTTATTGGCCAATAAGAGAATATTACTTACAATAGGGGCCTGCACATGCAGGAAGGCCAACTACCTAGAGCTCACTGCTCAATGGGAAGTCTCACTGACTTACAATGTGGATTATACAAATCCAATATCTTGTACTGCTTTACAATAGCATCTATAATGCCTGATTTAGTACCGATTGCTGTTCTACTTCTTACATAAACCCTTTAACCTATATTTCACATAATAGGTCTGCCTTAATATTTCACATACATCACTTACATAACTTTTTCACTTCCTTACAAAATGTCTACAATGATCTCTTTTATATATAAGAGTCATTTTACAATATGCCAAGTTGGTTTACAAAAGTTTTTACAATAATAAACAAAATATAATATAAAAAAAAATTGTCGGCCTCTGTGCCGGTATACTTCCTTTCTTTGTGCCGGTGCCAGTGTCCTGAGTGCCTGTGTAGAGTGTGATTTGCTGATGCTGGTGCACTAACTTGCCGGTGTAATGCCTTGCCGTTGCCATAGGATTGTAAGGTTGCCATCAATGAAAAAACCTTCAATCACCTACAATGTCTCATTGGAGTGTGCATATGCCAACAGTATCAATCCTCTACTGCCTTCATTAGATGGGGTGAGCTCAATGAAGAATTTGTGAAAGAAGATATTTCAAAGTGGCTATATAGAGATGAGGAAGATATTCCTCTGGTTCAACTCCCTCTAGAAAAGTATGGAAAGGGATTCACTATGTTACATGAACATGGCTATGATGGTCATAGTGGCTTTAGAGTGCAAGGAGAAGGCATGGTAGAACCAATACGACCTAGAAGTAACCCTAAAAAATCAAGGGTTGGGATTGTTGGAATAAATAATTTATATATTAATTATTCACTTAATTGCATTAATTCACTAAATAATCGTTGCCTTAGTTAGTACTTAATTGCATTAATTCACTAAATAATCATTGCCTTAATTATTGGCATTTACTAGTTAGTTAATTAATTAATTATGAATAATTAATTAATATTCATCTCCATGCATAATGCAAACTAGGAAAAGCAAGCTATGTTTAGAATTTTGAGAGTTTCATGCATTAATTAGTCTATTATGCTTTTTGTGCATACATGACTAATTCATGCATTCTATTTTAACTCTCAGTATATCTTGTAGACTCCACCATTTAGGATATCTATCTTTAGAGTTAGATTTCTTTATAAGAATGTCATATTCTTCATTGTAATTAAGCATTTTCAAAGCAATACATTCAATTATTGTTAATTGTCTTCAATTCTCTTTGCTGTTCAATTTTCTCTTATTGTGTGATAGGTATTCTTGCAGAAGATAACTAGGCTTGTGGGATTCACATGTCATAAATTCTAACTGGGATATGGACAAACAAAGGAAGGTTCTATAGGCCAAAATAATGGATAATTAGTTGTGGAAACCACAGGGTTCTCAGTTGCTTCTTACTGAAGAAGTTAGTGCTACTAACAATGAAGAACCACATGAGGAGAGTTATGTTGAGACTGATTTTAATGAGTATGAATAGGACTCCTTTAGTAGTTCTTGTAATGCATGCCAAAATACCCTAGAGAAATAATCTAAATTCTACTAACAAATGGAAATAATTTTATTTTTTTATTTTTAAAAGGCATCTACATCACCATGGTAACATAAGATAAATCAACATAACATCATCTAATTGAAAGATCACATAAACATCATGTATGAAAGAATAAATCAACATTACACAAGTGGAGTATTTTGATCAAACATTTCTTCAATTATATTCTTGCAACATATTCATTCCCTAGGGTATCCTAACGTCACTAGTTGACAACATTTCATTACAACACTTATCTATCTAGAAGATCATATTTACTATCATCTACCATTTACATTTCATGCATCTAATACATCATTATCATTTATGCATAGATCAATCACATAGTAATACCTATCAAGCATCCTAGAACAATGTGAACCCATGTGCATGATTTATTCTCATGATGAAATTTAATTAAAAGACATCTTACAGATCTATTAACCATTTACTATCAATGATATCCTGGTTACTCAAGTAAGATCAATGCATTCTATCCCATTCTTTCTATCATTCATAACATAATACTAACCATCTCATAAATGCAATGCAACTCAAATCTATATAAACTATTCCATTTCACATAGATTCTCTAAACTCATATTACATAATGAACAACCAATACATCATGAAATAGTCCTAGTACTTTTCCTATCTCAACATCAAGTCCTATTACAATTTTGTTCATCAAATACATGATATTACCATATACGATGACACATCATTTATTATACATATACAATTCATTATGATACAATGTCTTCTCTTCCAAGAATATAAAAATCAGCTCTAAAGTGCAATCACATGAAGAATCCAATCCACACATGCTACAACAAGGAAAGTATCCCAATGGAAGAATACATTCAACCACCCAACCATGTGGAACAAATCAAGGAACCACCCATCATGCTAGGAGATGAAAAAGGTTCCAACTCACACTCAAGACCTAAGCTGACACCTATCAACCAAAGGATACAACATGACTTCACGAGAATGCAACACCAAAGTACAACACATGGCTGAATCAATGCAATCAACCTCCAGAGGCAAATCAATAAAAAAAGGCATATGGACAATGGATACATGTGGGTTAGAGTATCATCACATGCTAACCTCATGTGGCATCTGTCTCCACCTTGGATTTACTCAAGGGAGATCGGGTATACCGCTCCAACGGTCTTCCAAATATAGGATCCCAAAAACACCTCCCTAGGTCTGTCCAATTGGGGTATACAATATCATATTATTTATCTTAATTAGGTGTATTCCTAAATACCCAACCCACTAATCAATTATTAATGTTATCACTTGAAATTATACCATCAACTCTTCATGTGGATCCATAGGTTTAGACCCCTTCCTAGAGATCTAGTACTCACAACCTAGGTCCAACACATGCAAGAGCCCACTCCCCCATCCACGAACCAAGGCGATAGGGTAAATATAAATCCATAGAATATAAAACAATATCATTAAGTTTCAAAATAGATATAAGAACAAATACCACAAATTGAACACCAAACTGAGCAAAAGAGACTCATAAACCAAGCTCATAGAAATAAGCCTTCACCAGAACCATCATAAAGATAAGCCAATCATGGATGCAAACCATAAAAGAGATAAATATAACATAAAATCCTCAAAAGTGAGGCATAATACATCGCACTGAATCTATACTAACAATCCCTCAACAACGAGGCATTCTCCCTCTCGTCGAAGCCACATATTGCACATGAAACACCTCAACGATAAGGCATGAATCCTCTTATTAGAGTAAAATAAACATCACAAGGTATAAAAATACATCATAAAAAACTCTAATAATGTAAAAATAGACTACACAAGCCTCTGGAGTAAACCCATAATCCAAAAATGCACAAAAATAGGCTTAAAATAGACTTTCAGAGACCCCCGGGACAGTTCAGTGCCCTTGGTTCCTAGGTTAGCACCTCTTGTAAGTATTTCAGTGCTTTTGGTACTTACCATAGCATTTTTTCATTCATTGCACAATATTTCTGGTCTCTGGGATGACGTTTTTGGCCTCCAGGCTTGCATCTGCAAATCAAGACCTCCTACACCCTAGGTATGTTTCTCAGTGCCCTTGGTAGGTACAGTGGTGCTTCTGGGGTGTAGGTTGGTGCCCCTAATTTGTAGGATATCACCCCTGGTCCTTTTGACAATTTTGTTGGGTGATTGCATAGCTTTTTGGGTAGAAAAGTAGAAAACTGCACAATACTAGGACATCAGGCTTAGGAGGGGTCCCAGGAAAGCTTGGGGGTCCAAAATGGCCCTCATAATGTATAAAAAAGGTCTGAGACATCCAATTATTGATAGAGACATCAAACATAACAAGTACATAGTCACTGCAAAAAGTTGCATCAAGAAAGTCTTCTCCCATAGAGCCAAAACTGAGGTTTAGGGAGCCAAACTGATTAAGGGAGAGTAGGAACAAGTGGCATACACCCAAAGGAGACTCAAGAAAGATTGATAGAGAATAATTGTAGATAATGCAAGTGATTGAATGTGTCTACATATTCACAATGAAATCACAAAGAACTTGCAGACATGAAACGGGAAACTAGACTCCAAAATGATGCTCAATCAAGGGAGACTTGTAATCAACTCAAGAGAAAACAAAAATTGTAATCTCTGACCAAGTTCCAAAATTCATATAAACAAAAGACATATCCAGACATAGCGAATTCCCAACAATACAATTTTCATAAAAATAAAACCATTGGAATGAAAATTTCCCCAAATCAATACATCATCAAAACGGAATTAAACTACTGCAATTCACCAAATCATTTCCCCCAAACAATCTTTTCCAGACACTGCAACAAATATTTTCAGAAACAAAAATGCAGAGTGCCAACAAATGGAACCAACCTGGAAAAAGATGAAACAAATTGAAAACTTAAGGTGCAATCCAAATCCAGCAAAACCTTTTGACAAAATGAATCCAAAGCCAAATGTAGAATCTCCAAAATTGAGATCTTCAAGCTTCCAAAATTTTCCAACCCCCGTGAATGCATAGGAAGTCCGATAAATACAAAAAATAATTCAAAAAATATATTGAAAGTCGACCAATGAAAATATTCTAGCAACTATATTATTTACCTAACATGTATAGTTTCAAGGCATATATTATATCCTCAATATAATTTACCTATCTATTAAAATTCGACCAATCATATGCAAGGGTAGGTAGAATATATCTATTTGCAATTACCGATAATAAAAAACTTGTAAAAACACCTTAAACGATGCTTCATCACCCCATATAATCAATTAATAAATTAAAAGGATAAAGCCTTAGAAATAGGAACCCCAAATTAAAAATATAAAATCAAATCACAAATAAATAATAAAAAAAAAATAAAGTCAATAAATCAAAAATCAATAATAATTAATAATTAAATGAGGTTTAACAACAATAAATAAATTTTGCGCGGACATGGTGGAGCGGCAAGGGGAGTAGCGAGTGGGAAATTCAAAATTCAAACCTGGGAATGGTAGATTTCTTGGGGATGGCAGTCTCTCTACGGTTGGAGCTGGCAATCAGACTGGGTTCCAGGCATCACAAGGCACTGAAGGGGACAAGGAGACAGTCAAATCGGTGGAAGAAAAAGATTCCAAAAATGGGGACCCACATGATAGAGGTAAGGAAAAAAAATGGTCATCACTTTTTGGAGTTAGGCCACTGGTGAAATCTGGGCTCCCAAAAGTTAAAAATATTTTTGATCCTATGACTGGGGTTGTTGCTATTTTTGTTTCGGATAAGCTGATTGATATCACTATGGCTGGATTAACTATGACCTTAGTTAATAGGTTTGCTGATTTAAGGCCTAACATAGATGTTGTTAGGAGTTTTATAAGGAGGAAATGGGTTCTTGAAGGGCAAGTGGAAGTGGCAGCTTTGCCTAGGGGTTTCTTTTCCTTTGCCTTTAATTCCAAAGAAGACATGAATAAAGCTCTATGTGAAGGGCCATGGATGTTCGGCAAGTCATCCTTGGCTTTACAGAAATGGGTACCAAACCTTTCTCTTGATGAGTCTTTTTTTGTGTCAGCACCTGTGTGGAAGTGTCTCCCTGGCCTCCCATTGGATTTCTGGAATGAGGAAGTCTTTAAAGGGATAGCGAGTTCATTTGGAGAACTTCTCTCGATTGACCGGATGACTGCTGCAAAATCAAGGTTGGTTTTTGCTCATTTCTGTGTCAATGTTAATCAAATGACGGATATGCCTCAATCTATTGAGATTATATCTAAATTGGGGAAATGGACCCAAGTGATTGAATATGGATCTCTTCCATTTGCTTGCTTTCATTGTAAAAAGTCGGGTCATTGGGTGAAATCTTGCCTGCTTAAGAAGAGTAAGTGTGGTAAGAGTGATAACAGTTTGAAGCAGAAATGGAAAATGAAGGGGAAGATAGAAGATCCTGCTGCAGAGTGTGTTCCTGAAAAGGAAGTGATTGAGTTGGAAAATGAGGAAAATAAAGATAAGAATAGTAATAATGAACAATTTGTTTGTGCCTGTTCTAACAATCAAACAGAAAGCATCAAAGAGGTAGAGCAAAGAATAGATGTAAGTGCTCATAAATCTGAATCAGAGAACCAGAAGGAAGGACCCAATCTTCAGGAAAGAGTTGATAAGAATTCCAATGATGATGCTTCTACCTCATCCAATACTAAAGAAAATGGGGGAGACTTCAATGAATCTTAGGATTGTGACATTTTGGATTTTGAGCCTTTTTTGCTATTGACCAATGGAAGCCCTAAGCCGATCCAATGCAATTCTTCACCTAATAGTTTGGAAACGGTGGTTTTGGAGGGAAATCTTAAGATTCTCAATTCTAAAGAAGGCAAACCAAATAATGGAGGACCCAATGGAGGTATTTCAACTAGAATCAAGAATAAGAAAGTGGCAGATGTTGGAAGTCACAGTAAAAAGCAGGGGAGACCCTCTCTTAAAAATCAAAGGGAATAGGAAAGTTGGAAGAATTGTGCTGATGGAACACAGAGCTTCATTGAGTCAACCCTATCCCTGGTTAAAGTATGAAGATAATTTCATGGAATATAAGAGGGCTAAATGCCCCACATAAGCAGGATGTGTTACGAAATATGATAAGAGATCATAAACCGGATGTTGTCCTTGTTCAGGAAACAAAGATGAGTAAGGATAAGGTGGAAAGGATTAGAATATTAAAAAATAATGGAGTTATTGGAACAAGTTCAGAGGGTGTTTCTGGAGGAACAACGATATTTGGAACCAAAATACTATTATAGGGAAGGAAGTCATTGCAAATGTTAATAGGACCTCAGTTCTTCTTGAGCATATTAAGGATAACTTTTCCTGGGTTATCACTAATGTCTACGTGCCTAATTCTAAAGCTGGAAGATCTAAATATTGGAGGAGCCTTGCTGAAGAAAGACTAAATTTTGCTGATAAAAGTTGGATAATAATGGGTGAATTCAATACACCTCTCAAAGAGGATGAAAAGATGGGAGGCCTTCCTTTGCAGCTAGAGGGAAGACAAGATTTTATGGATTTTATTAATGATCAAGTGCTTATGGATGTGGATCTCCAAGGGATTAATTATACTTAGACCAATCGTAGAATTGGGTCTGATATTATTCAAGTAAGATAGAGCCATTATTTCTCCTGATTGGATTTCTAAGTATAGTTTCTCTTTAGTGTCAATTATTAAGATTGGTTCTAATCATTACCCTATTTCTTTTACTGCTAATTCTTTGTCTGCTAAGAGAAACTTCCCTTTTAGATTTGAGAAAGCATGGTTATCCCACCTGTCTCTGGAAATCTGTGTGGCTGAGTGGTGGAATTCTGTGGTGGAGGGAATGAATTTATTCAGAGTAGCTAAAAAACTTAACATAATTAAGGCCAAAATCAAAATCTAGAACAAAGAGATATTTGGTGACATCTTCAAGAGCAAAGCTCAAATTAAGACTGAAATTAAGGAAGTTCAAGATAAAATTCAAGAGGAAGGGCTTTCAGAGGACTTGAGATCTGTTGAAAATGGGTTGTTGTCTAAATATCATACAATTATCTCTAATAAAGAGACTTTTTGGAGACAAAGATCAAGAGCCTTATATTTGAAGGAAGGTGATAAAACACCCGGTTCTTTCACTTGACAACTCTAAAGCATAGGGCAGTTAACATGATTTCTAGGTTATCTAGTATTAGGGGGATTTTGTCGGATGAAAATAATATAAGAGAGGAAGCTCTGGATTTTTCCAGCAATCTTTTGGGAGGGGTGGATGATGTGGATTACACAAATCAAGACCTTCTTGTGTAGGATATCCCTCCCATTTTAAATGAGGAAGACAACAAAAATCTCTATAGGATTCCTTCTAATCAAGAAATAAAAAATGCGGTGTTTTCTTTTCAAGGAGATAAATCTCCTAGGTCGGATGGTTTACCAATGTTCTTTTTCCAAATCTTCTGGCATATAGTGGAAAATGATATTTGTAATGGAGTTAAAGAGTTCTTTGGTTCCAGGATGCTGTTAAAAGAATTTAATGCAACCTACATTGTTCTTATTCTGAAGGTTTCTGGAGCTGATTCTCTTAATAAGTTCAGACCTATTAGTCTTTGTAATTCTGTTTACAAAATTATGTCTAAGGTTCTTACTTCTAGAATGCTTGAGATTCTTCCTAGGATTATTTTACCTCAACAAAATGGTTTTGTCCCAGGTAGATAGATTTTGGATTCTATTATTTCTGTTCATGAAAATATTCACTCTTTGACGGCTGCTAAAAAAAAGGGTTTTTTTTCTTAAGCTAGGTATGTCTAAGGCCTATGATAGAGTCAATTGGCAATTCCTTTTCAAAATTATGAAAGCTTTTGGGTTTGGGGAAAAAGTGACTTAGCTATGTTCTCAATTGACAAAAACTTCATCCTCTATTGTTATTGTTAATGGATCCCCTTCCAGTTTCTTTAAAATCTCTAGAGGTCTAAGACAGGGGGATCCCATCTCCCCAATCTTGTTTACTATTTTAGCTGAAAGTTTGGGTAGATATACTATCAAAAATGTGGAAGATGGAAAACTCAAAGGTCTGAAACCTTCATCTTCCAACTTAACCTTTTCTCATGAATAGTTTGTTGATGATTCGATTACAATGGGGGAAGCTACTATTAGGGAAGCAAGAAATATGAAGAATATTATGGATACATATGAAATTGCTTCTAGTCAAAAAGTTAATAGGGATAAGAGCTCTTTGTTCTTCATTAATACTCCTGATGAAAGATAAATAAGGATTGAGAGAATCCTTGGATGTAAAATTGTTGAGTTTCCTTCAACCTACTTGGGGCTCCCTCTTTGTATTAAGCCTTCAGAGAATTTCTGGATGAAGTTGGTTGATAGATTCAACTCTAAATTGGCTAGCTGGAAAGGAGCTATCCTTAGTCAAGCGGACAAGGTAATGCTGCTTAAAAATTCTCTTCAAAATTTGCCTATTTATGCCCTTAGTCTGTTTAAAATCCCTAGAAAGTTTGCAGAGGCAATTGAGAGAATTCAAAAAAAGTTTCTTTGGTCAGGAGTGGAAGATAAAAATAGAATTCCCCTTATGGCTTGGAACAAAATTTGTACTCCTAAGGCTTCTGGGGGTTTGGGTTAAGGAATATTATGTCCATGAATAATGCCTTGTTAGCTAAACAAATCTAGAGAATGAAAGGGGAGGAAAGAGACTGGAATTTAATTTGGAAAAAGAAATATATTTATATGCAACCTTCAGAGGAAGAATTTATGGATAATTCTTTTTTGGTTGAAGGCTCTGCAATCTGGAATGTAGTTCAAATGGCTAAAAGTTGGGCTGCTGCTGGAAGAAGGTGGAAGTTGGGGAATGGAGGAATTATCAGATTCTAGAAAGATAGTTGGCTCTTGGACAAACCTCTGGAGGATATTCCTATCCTTAAGGAATGGAAAGAGTGGTTCAAAAACAAGTATGGTGGTTCTGTTAAAGACTATTGGAGAAATGGAAAGTGGATTGAGTTCAGCCAACAATGTCCAGGATTAAAGTTTCTTGAGATTGTTCTATCTTCTAAAATTTTTAGGGACAATGTGGAGGATAGTTTTATTTGGAGGAAAACTTCAAATGGAAATTACTCTATGTCTTCGGAAGTGGCTATCCACAACAAAGTGCCGGAAGAAACTCCTATGCGGGCTAAAGTGTGGATAAAAAAATTAATGCCTAAAGTTAATATATTCTTTTGGATTTTTATCCAAAACAAGGTGCTGACTCTTGATAACCTCCAAAAGCGTGGATTTGTTTTTCCTAATAGGTGTTCTCTTTGTTGCAGGGAAGAGGAGTCTGCTTGTTGTTAGTGAACAAATTTTTCCTTTCTTAAAATGATCAATTTCAAATTCTATCGCCTTCTTTAAAGACAAGTGTTCAACTAAACAGTTGGGCAAGTGCTATATAAACCACTTCCCTTTGAATTTTCCATAGGTACAACTCCCGATTTTAGTTATTCAAGGAATAATCTAATTAATTTTATTTGAGTAGTATGATTTTAACCTGAAAGCGTGTAAGGCTGCCTACTTCATTGTTGGATGAGAGGCCAATATTTCACACATACTTATGAGAAACACTATCTTTCCAATCTTTCCAATACAAGAGATGGAAGTAACTAAAACAAAGTTCATAACACCATTTCAACAATTCAAATAAGAAAAGAACAGATAAAAGAAACTGATTCTGTTCTCAAACACAAATCTTTTCCTAAAAATAAACATTCGAAGGAAGAGGTACCAGAAAAATAATAATTTTCTGCAATAGAAAGGTCATTACTGTTATTTGATTAGATAAGCATATACAAAGATATGTGTCTACACAGATTCAAAACCCACATATTTTCCTTCTCCCAAAAACAGTATGATCTTTTTATAAATATATATTATGAGACAAAGGAATGATAATACATCTATAAATCCTTTCCAATTCCAGATTTCAAGACCAATTTGATCCTTCCTTATATTTGGCAATCAATGCACCATCAAATCATTTAACCCACAAGACCCACCAACTTTGAACACATATGAACATCTTGAACAAAACTTCATTGGGGTTCAAGTAGTTCAAGGTGTACGCTGCGCTCAAGGAAAATATTTCTGGAGAATATTAATTACATCAAGCTGCTTGACCATTTGTGCTATGTTGAACATGTTGAACATGTTTGAACCTCTTGAACTTGGTTCAATGAGTTCAACACCCGGAGAGAGATGATGTAACACATTACCGAACAAGAAACCTTTAAAGAGCCGTTGCAAGACACTTAAAGAAAATGTTAGTATGAAAACTTCCCTGAACACCTAGGAACCTGTTGAACCTGGTTCAAGATAGTTCAATGTGTTCACAGAGTTCAACCAATTACTAAAACTCGACATTTTTGATTGAAAGATGATTTTCAGACAGACTAAGGGATTGAATCGAGGTATTACAAGAAAGACTACGACCCCGAAAGGAATTTTAACAAGGAATTTGTCCCTATTACGAAGGAAAAGTGACGCGGTAACATTGGCTCTGACTGGGGATTGCAGTTTACAAAGAAAAATGCAAAGAACTCGGAATCTCTAGTTTCGCATGACTAAAGGAAAAATAGGGGAATAAAGGAGACTTACACCTAAACAGACACTTGAAATAGAACACCTAATCTACTATATACTTAAATTGTTGACCACAGGACTCACAGTTTGTAAAGCTTGAGATCTTACCCATTATAGGTATAGGGCATAAGCATTCCATTAGAATAGCTTAGTCTAAAAGCATTTTGTCCCGCCACTTCACAGATCCTGAATGGGCCCTTCCATAATGAGTCAAATTTACCATGCACACCCTTTGGTTCCCTCCGTTTATCCCATAACAGTACCTCATCTCCTTCAAGGAAACCTCTTGGATGAGCTCTCATGTCAAAAATCTTCTTCACCCTGCTCTAATGATCTGTAATTCTGTCCACCAACATCTCTCTTTCTTCTTCCAACTTCATTAGGTACATAACCCTCTTTTCTAAAGCATTCTGAAAGAAAGAATCTTCCACTACTGTCTGCAGCTTGGCGGTTGACAATTCCAGGGGTAAAGAAAGTTTTGCGCCGATCTCATACACAAGCTCAAAAGGTGCCATTCCAATGGCTCTTTTAGGCGCGATTTTGTCTGCCCACAAGGCTTCATAAACCTTCTTATGCCAATTTCAAGCATTTTCATCAACCAACTTTTTCATAATCGCTATCAGGTTCTTGTTGCTTGATTCTGCCAGTCCATTACCTTGTGGAAAGTAATCAGAGGAATGTGAGAGAGTAATTTGATGTTCATAACAAAACATGGTTAATTCCTCAGAAGAGAAATATGATGTGTTATCTGCAACAATCTTTTGGGGAACCCCGAAACGAACTAGGATGTAATCTTTGAGAAAGTTACACACAACCTCTGAGTTTACCTTTTTAGTGGGAATGGCCTCCACCCACTTGGTAAAGTAGTCAGTTGCTGTCAAAATGTACATATGACCAGCGCTGGAATGAGGGTTTATCGGTCCAATGAAATCAATTCCCCACTGTTTGAAAGGTTCATCAATTACCACGGGCCTTAAAGGCAGAGCCGCTAAATGTGGCTTCCTAGAAAAGAGTTGGCATTTCTCACATTATTTAACATAAATATACGCATCTCAAAACATGCCAGGCCAATAAAAACAATTCCTTAAAATTTTGAAAGTAGTGACAGAGGATGAGAAGTGTCCGCCATAGGATTCACCATGATAAACTTTCAGAAGTTTTTGCTGTTGAGGTTTATCCACACACCTTAAGTATGTTCCATCCAAACCTTTTTTGTACAAAACATCCCACCAAATAACATACTTAGCGGCCTTTAACTTAAGATTCCTTTGTTCTTTTGCTGACAAATGACTTGGGCAGCTGCCATAAGTCAAATAATAGGCCACATCAGAGAACCAGGTATCCTGCAATCCAACAAAAAGAGTTAATGGTAATTCTGCTTCTTTTTCCATCTCATTTTCTACTATTAACCTGCATAAGCCTTTTCCTTTGACTATCTTTGTAGGGCAAATGTCTAGATCATATTCCTGGATTTTTGTTACCCAAGTTTCTCTTTTATTGAGTCCGACCTCTTACTGAGTTAAAATGCTTTTCACTGTGGATTCTGGAACAAAAACCAAGGAGTGAGAGTGCAGAATGTAATATCAGAATTGTTTCACAGCCTTGATTACAACAAAGATGTGTTTCTCCAAGAGTGAATACTTAAGCTCATGCTTCTTGAGCGGAACACTCATGAACACTATAGGTGCTTCGGTGCCAGATTCATCCATTTGTAACCGTATTCCAGACATCGTATGATCTGAGGTTTAGCAATATATAATGAAATTCTTTTTGAAATTCGGGTTAATGAGAGTTGGTGCATTAGCAACTGAACCCTTGATTCTTTCAAAAGCTTCTTTGGCCTCTTTAGTCAATTTGAAAGGATGTTGTTCGCTCAATAAGCTGATGATGTGTTTGGTAGTTTCTGCAAACTCCAGAATGAAACTCCTTAAGAAATTCACTTGACTAAAGAAAGACCTTACTCCAGTCCTATTTGAAGGTAAACTGAGATGTTGAATTGCATTAACTCTCTCAAGATCAATCTTGACTCCTTCCTTTGAAATAATGTGTCCTTGTAATTTGCCCTCCGTGACACAGAAAACTGACTTCTTTGGGTTCAGGGAGATTCCATGCTCTCGACAACGCTGCAGGACTGCCCTCAATCCTTGAGATGGTTCTTCCTCTCTTTAGAAAATACCGTCAGGTCATCTAGGTAAACAACAATAATTATGTCTCGAAAATCCTTAAAAGAGGAATCCATAGCTCTTTGAAAAGTGGCTCTGACATTTATTAAATCGAAAGGCATACGGTTATATGCAAATGTTCCCCATGGAGTGATGAATGTCGTCTTGTGTTGTTCATGCTCTGCAACACTAATTTGATTGTAACTAGAAAAACCGTCTAACATCGACATCATCTCTGACCCGAATATCGTCTGCAGAATATGATCCATATTGGGTAAAGCGTAGTTGTCCTTAAGACTTTCCTGGTTTAAATTGCAGAAATCCACACAAATACGAATCTCCCCATTCTTCTTCCTTACGGGCACAATGTTGGCCATCCAGGTGGAATGATGAATTGGATAAATGATTTTGGCCTTAAGCATTTTATCAACCTCTTTAAAAATTGCCTCTGCCATTATAGGATTGAAATTTCTCAATTTTTGTCTGAAGGGAGAGACGCCTGGCTTCAATGAAATCTGATGCTAAAAATGCCCATATCTAAACTCCTTTAGATCATCGTAGGACCAAGCAAATACATCAATGTATTGTTTCAGTAATGCACCAAGTATTCATTTTTCCTCCGGAGAACAACACTTGCCAATTGTTACCTCTTTAGAGTTGGACTCATCGCCCAGATTTATTTTCTCACAACTTCCTTTCCCGTCATCCTTAGGAACTTTCTTGCCTATGAACGCATCATCCCGGGTGAAAAACCTCTCCAGAGTCACTAGCCCTTTCAGAATTTTATTGCCTTTAAGTTGAATAAAACCATTTGTGGGATCAACATCTGGGTCTGGACTAAACTCCTTACAGTTATTTTTCAAAACCTTCAAAATATGATTGGGAGAATGATTGAACACATTCTAGAAAATCTTTGATCTGAGCATCTGCATCAAATACTTGCCAATGATTTACATTATCAGGGACACTAGGCCTATAAATCATTTCAATCCTATATGAATTATCCTTAAAGTCTGGATGTGGTAACAAAAGAGAAGCTAAAACAACCAACAAATCTGCCCTACTGTTTTGATCCCTTGGTATGGTTTCAATCGAAAAAGAATCAAATATTTCTATCTCATCCCAAACCCTATTTCTATAATGTCTCAATCAGTCATTCTTAATTGTATAGACATTTCTCACTTGTCTGACAATCAACTCTGCATCACCTTTAACTTTGAGCAATTTGATACCTTTACATCTGGCCTCATTTAACCCTAATAATAATGCCTCATAATCTACAGTATTATTAGTATTCTTAAAATCCAACTTGAAAGAAAAAGGAAAAATATTACCATTAGGTGACAGCAAAACTACCCTTGCTCCAGAGCCAGAATTGGCGCAACTTCCATCGAATTCCATCTGCCACAACCTGCCAAGTTCGTCAACTGCTTCTGCAGGTTCTCTTTCGCCAGGTGCAAGAATGAGATAATTTCCAAACTCGCATTCTTGAAATAAAATTTGGGATTTAGGATTATCCGAAGGAAAGACAATGTACTTATTTTTTGGCTTAGGTTCAAACTTAATTTTTTTTTTTCCAAGGAGAATAATAGCTTCAGACCAGTCCATCTTGATTTCACCACCAAGGTCCTTACAAAAAGTTCTACTCAAGAGCATCCCGTAACTTGCAGAAATATCAACAACCAAGAAAGTCAATTTTACTCTTTTATCAGGGCATGCTGCTAGCACTACCTGGATGTCCTTTACCTGTCCAATAAGAGGAACCTATTTCCCATCCATTGAATAGCATCTTCCAAATGTTTTTGTGAGAGTTAAACCTAAAGACCTAGCAACGGATGAAGGCATTATGTTGTCTGATGCTCCTGAATCTATTATGCAATTGCTAAGCTTTTGACCATTCAGGAGGAGGGATATGTAGAAAGGCTCAGGTTTCAGAAACTCAACATCAATCCTATCTTTAGCATTATGGAAAGCGCAGGGATTAATCAAATCAGCGAACGAGCATGAAATAGATGAAGATTTTCTAGTGGCAAACAAATCACTATTCTCCACACATCCATGCATTGAGGACTCCGAAGAATAGTCTCCTTTTACATACTTGACCAGCTTATCTAGTTCTTTTGGGTTCAGTTTCAAATATTCAGTAGAGGAAAGTTGGACAGTAGAAGCTTTACAAAATTCAATGATGTCAAAGGAGGAGGAAGAAGAAGAGCTATTTTTATGTTCATGATTCCTTTGCAAAATCCTAACTTCAGGAGTCTTTGAATGAGAGGGAAAGCTACTATTTGGGAGATATTTACCTTTAAAATTACCTCCAGAAGGGTTCACAAAAGGGGAGGACTGGGAAGTTCGTTGATTCCTTGTAAGGATTGCACATGCAGGATCTTCAAGGGTTGCCAAAATATTACTACCTCTTTCCGAATCTTACTCATATTCAAGGTAGAATGATCCAGAGTCGCCAGGTACCTCTTGAATTTTCTCTGCTTCAGTGAACTCACCTAATTCATCCTTTGTGTTTTGCATTTGAACATGTCTTATCATATCAGGACAAGAACCGCCGTCATGATCTGTGGTAAGATGAAATGAACACATAGCACCCTTGTCAGGGGGAGCCTCTATTTGTAATCTTTGTGGAGCAGCAGGCAATTGCAACGATCACCCATAGTACTGATTTGGAGTTTTTTTGCTTATATCTTGATAAGGCTGCGGATAGGAATTTATGAGCTTTGGTATCTGCCTCTTCAAAGCAATCATATCATTGATGAGCCATTGAACAATTGGGTTAGTGGAAGAGGTGGATGTCTGGGGTTGACCTTTGAGTAGTTTGTACATCTTTCCTC
This sequence comes from Cryptomeria japonica, assembly GCF_030272615.1. Lineage (NCBI taxonomy): Eukaryota > Viridiplantae > Streptophyta > Pinopsida > Cupressales > Cupressaceae > Cryptomeria > Cryptomeria japonica. Next base: position 392,164,665 of record NC_081406.1, on the reverse strand, counting down.
CATTTCCCGACTGTTATTAGGTCATCTTCAAGTTGTATAGGTTCATTTTGCGTAGTCTCAAGATCAGCCAACCTATTTCTTCTAAGGTGAAAACCTACATCAGGAGGCATGGAATTTATGAAGAAACATTGTTGTTTATCAGCGGTTGGTCTTTTGGCCAGAGGGATTTTATGGATAATTTTATTATACATGGCTACATAATATCTCATTGGCTCATGAATTTCTTTTTTCATTTGTGTGAGTTGAGCCAGTAAAGAGTGTTCATCATCAATGCTCTTGAACCTTTTCTCAAAAGTAGTTTTCATTATTTGCCACTCGGTTATGGATCCCGCTCGCAGATGGCTAAACCAATCTGCCGCCCCCTCAGTAAGAGTTTGAGAAAAAAGCCTAACGACCACATGTTCATATTGTACTGCCAGTATCCCAGTGGCTACATTGAAGGAATTCAAGTGCTCTTCAACTAAGACTTTTCCATCTCCATTATACTTAGGTAGGACATCCCTCGCCCCTTTTGGAAGTGGATTATGAGCTCCGAGAGAAAGAGGTCCGACAACAGCTCTCCATGGTTGGGCCATAATGAACACAAGATAAATGGTTACTAGAGGAGGGGCTTGAACTCCAGGAAGAATTAATGCTTGCTAAGGGTTTGAGGAGGAAGGTATAGGAGTAGTTCCAATAGGAGAGGAAGGTCTACTTTTAGCATTTCTTTTAGGAGTGAAATTTGTGGCAAATGACAACCCTTGCAATTCTTCAAAACAATTATCAGCTATTCCCTCTCTCCTCTGTGATCTGGTATAGGGACGAGAATACAGTGTTGTTACCCCTAGGATTCTCAGATTTTCAACAATTCTTTCAAAACCAACAATATTCGTGTACCTTGGGAATCTGTTTTAGACAAAGCAAGCCTATGGTTATTGTTAATTTCAAGTACAACTCTTACACGTTCAAATCATGCTGGTCTATTGAAAGTTCTACTTGTTTATTGTTTCCCAAGAAGAGTCGCCAAAACTCTGTTAGTGAACGGATTTTGCCTTTCTTAAAATGATCAATTTCAAACTTTGTCACCTTCTTTAAAGATAAGTGTTCAACTAAATAGTTGGGCAAGTGTTATATAAACCACTTCCCTCTGAATTTTCCATAGGTACAGCTCCCTATTTTAGTTATTCAAGGAATAATCTAATTAATTTTATTTGAGTAGTATTCTTTTAACCTGAAAGCATGTGAGGCTGCCTACTTCATTCTTGGATGAGAGACCAATATTTCACACATACTTCTGAGAAACACTATCTTTCCAATCTTTCCAATACAAGAGATGGAAGTAACTGAAACAAAGTTCAGAACACCATTTCAACAATTTAGATAAGAAAAGAACAGATAAAAGAAACTGATTCTGTTCTCAAACACAAATCTTTTCCTAAAAACAAACATTCGAAGGAAGAGGTACCAGAAAAATAATAATTTTCTGCAATAGAAAGGTCATTACTGTTATTTGATTAGATAAGCATATACAAAGATATGTGTCTACATAGATTCAAAATCCACAGATTTTCGTTCTCCCAAAAACAGTATGATCTTTATATATATATATATTATGCGACAAAGGCACGATAATACATCTATAAATCCTTTCCAATTCCAGATTTCAAGACCAATCTGATCCTTCCTCATATTTGGCATTCAATGCACCATCAAATCATTTAACCCACAGGACCCACCAACTTTGAACACATATGAACATCCTGAAAAAAACTTCATTGGGGTTCAAGTAGTTCAAGGTGTACGCTGCGCTCAAGGAAAATCTTTGCGGAGAATATTAATTACGTCAAGCTGCTTGACCATTTGTGCTATGTTGAACATGTTGAACATGTTTGAACCTCTTGAACTTGGTTCAATGAGTTCAACGCCTGGAGAGAGATGATGTAACACATTACCGAACAAGAAACCTTTAAAGAGCCGCTGCAAGACACTTAAAGAAAATGTTAGTATGAAAACTTCCCTAAACACCTAGGAACCTGTGGAACCTAAAAGAACCTGTTGAACCCGGTTCAAGATAGTTCAATGTGTTCACAGAGTTCAACCAATTACTAAAACTCGACATTTTTTATTGAAAGACGATTTTCAGACGGACTAAGGGCTTGAACCGAGGTATTACAAGAAAGACTAGGACCCCAAAAGGAATTTTAACAAGGAATTTATCCCTATTACAAAGGAAAAGTGATGTGGTAACACTTGTCACATCCTCTACCAGTGCACTTTCAACCAAGAAATTTGGAAAATTATTTTTTGTAGGTGGAAGCTGAGTTGGGTTTTCCCGAACTCTCTGGGGGAGCTATGACAACAATGGTACTGTCCTAATTCCAATTCTAAGAATATTGAGCTATGGAAACTAACTCTCCCAAATGTCATATGGAATATCTAGAAGGAGTGCAATAATAGGATTTTTAGGGATAGAATTGTTATCCCTGAGGTTTTGGTGGATAAAATCTATAGAGGAATATTTGAATGTTTAAATGGAACTGATCATGGATTAGCTGCTAAAGAGGATTTTAATGAAAGGTGGAACCTCTCTAATATCAAATCTTGCAAGGATTAGGGAAGGGAAGGTCTTGTATGGTGCTTTCCATCTCAGGGATGGATTAAGGCAAACTTTGATGGGGCGTCTAAAAGGAATCTGGGTAAAGCTGGTTATGGGGGCATTGTCAGGAATTTTGCTGGTAGTTGTCTGGTGGAAGTTGCTGGGCCTCTGGGTAATCAAACAAGTCATTATGCTAAAGCTTCTGCAGCTTTGAATACTTTGATTATTGCAAAAAATCTGAATCATGATAACTTATGGCTGGAAGGAGACTCTCTAAATATTATCAAGTGCTTGAAGGGAGAAATTGAGCCATCTTGGTCTATTGAAAATATAATTTTTAAAGCTAAAGAAATTATAGCTAGCTTAAACATATTATAATTACACATGCCTTTAGAGAAAAAAATTTGGTTGCGGATGGTTTGGCAAACCTAGGTGTTATTTTCAAGAATCAAAGTATTTGGCACGGGGAAGTTAATATTAATTTTGATATTAAAAATCTTCTAAGAAAGGACAAATTCATGGTAAAAGATGAATCACACAATCAATCATGCTAGTTGCAATGAGTAATATTTACATTTATGGAAAGGTAATGATGACCTGGCGGAATGGCAGAATCTTAATCAAAGATATTAATCTTCCACACACTTTGTGGGTTAACATTTTCAAAATTTTGAAAGGCGAGTGGAAGGAAGCTCCAAATTTGCAAAAGAACAGAGTTGGTATTGCGAATTTGAAAATGGGAGGGGATCTAAGGAGAGAAGAACCATATAACATGTCCAGATGGAAGGAAATGCCAAAGGTTTGGACTAAGCTGGAAAAAGGGTTTATGACAAATTTTATGGAGAAGCTGGTTGATTATAACAAAGGCAGGGTTAATCTTGCAGTCACCAAAATCACTGAAAATTGGAGCAACGGTTCTTTCAAAATTCATGGGGTGAGGTTCAAGTTGGATGCGGACCTCATAGTAATAGTAAGTGGTATGCCCCACTCAGGTCTTAATTTTTTTAGAGATTTGAAAGTTTCTAATAACGCAGTAAATATTTTTCCGCGTAAGGAAAAGGAAAGGGTAAAAATTGGTAAAGCTACAGGAGGGTATTATGATGCATCCAACATAAAGAAAATTTGGGGTTGTGTGTTGAATGCTATCATGGAATACATTACTATGAAGGGCCGGTTTGCCTGGGTCCACACATACCATTTTGTGTTGTTAAATCATTTAAGGCACGAGAAAAGGATTTCCTTGCTCTACTATCTCTTCAGGTTGTTGTCGAGATCTCTTAATAAGCACAATAAGAACCCTTCGACTTCGGTGCTTCATTATGGCCTCATTTTGCTCATTTATGAGCACTGCAAAATTATTGCTATCCAGGAAAATAAGAGGTTGTTTGCATCTTTGGGAAAGGGTAAGAGAAAGATGGAGGAAGGTGGGCCAAGCAAGGAAGAGTCAATTGAGAACAAAAAGAGCAAAAGTGCTATTGGGTTGAAAATTCAAGAGGACACAGATACTCAAATGGAGATGGAGAATATTTCAAAGGATATTGGAAAAGATGACAGTGAGATGGAAACAAAGGAGTCCAGAGGGGAGGAAAGTTGGAAAGAAGAGGATGTGGGGGAAAAGGAAGGAGAAGATGAGGATGCTTCCGACCAAGATAGTCCTACCCGCAGTGTTAGTTTAGTCAATGTCGATAGCCAGCCAAGGGAGAAGGAGGATGATAAAATTAATGAGGAAAAATATATGGATTTTGAGCAGGAGAAGAATGAGCTCGAGCAGGAGAAGGACATGGAGAACCCGAGCAAGGATAAGGAGTTTGCTGGAGAAGGGTTATTTCTGGATAATCTCAAAAATCTCTCTGATGCTAGAATGGGCTTTGATAGGTGGACTTATGAAGGTATCAAGAACCTTGAAAAAAGTGGGAAGCACTAGGAAGAGGAGAGGAAGACAAATGAAAGGGATTAGAAGCAAATGATGAGGGATTTGGAGGAAAAAGCTAAGATTGAGAAGCTGGAGGAAGGAAAAAATGCAATGAAAAACCTGTTGGTTATGATCCCGGAGATCTTGACTGCTATTACAAAGATCTTAGAGGAAATCTCTAAAGTCCTTGAGGGATCCAGTAATCCTAAGCCAGTTGTGGACCTTGATATAGATGAAGATGCCATTGAGATTGGGATTTCGGAAAGTGCTCCTGGTGGAGCTGCAAAGAGAACGAGGGCGAGAATGAAGAAAGCTGCCATGGCTTCTCCAAAGGAAAAAACTAAACTTAGGGATAATATTAAACAATTGTATGGGATTAGCAAAAACTTGGCTAATGCCCTGAAAAACATCTAGTTGTTCCTCTTCTGGATTTTGTCTGTTTTTGTTGGTTCTATGGGTTTTTTGCTGGATTTTGATCATTTCTATGATGGCTTTTTACATGTTTGTTCCTTCTTGTTGCTTAATTCTTTTATATCTTAAGGATCTTTTGTAAAGGGTTTCGAGGCCCCTTCAAAACCTGCTTTTACCTTAATAAAAAACAATAAATAAATAAATAATAAATAGATTGCTTCAACAATAAATCAAAATAATAAATAATGCCAAGTAATTGATAATCCTTAAATAAATAAATAAATAAATAAGTATTCATCACAAATAAATAATAAATATAATAGATTAACCATCAAATAATAAATAAATAAACCATTAAAATATTTAAATCTCATCAATCATCAATTAAATAAATAACCACCAATGAATAGATAATTGATGATTAAAAATACACCATGGGTAAATCAATGAACCCATTAAATCAATCCTAATTGGATAATTAAAATCTCATAGTAAAATTGTCTACCCCAACTTTAATGACAATAATAATACCTCTAATTGAAATCTCAATCCGAAGTTTGGACATTCATATGGTAGAGTTTACTATTCTCATGGCTGGTGTTCATTTAGTTGTCAATCCAGGAATGTAAAACTTGAAATGGCTCTGCAATATATATGCACTAAGCTCCTTAACTGATTATTCTGAATTACTATAGGAAAGGTAGGAATGGAAATCATAAAGGCTAAATGAAAAATTTACAAAACTCTGCTGAAATGATCTAATGAAAATAACAGGAATCACACCGTTCTACCTTGGCTACAGGAACAGTCAAAGGATCTATTTCTAGTGGCTACAGGAACAACCCAGTCATGAACTTCTACTGCAACTAAGTAAAAACTAACTTCAATAATCATAAACATGGGATCACTCACCAAGTGGGCCCCCTTGGATGAGTGATATCAAACTCTTAGCAAAGAACTATTAATAGATCGGATTAACATATTTTTATTCATTTCTTCCTAAAAGATGATTACATATTCAAAGAGAGAAAATTCAGAATACTTGACAAAAAACTCTGCTCAATCCCTTTCCATTCTATCTAACTCTCAAAAAAGAAGGAAGAACTTATTATAAAGAAAAGACAGACTATAATGGACAACTCCAGTTACACCCAGAAGAAGAGGTGGATAGCTATCAGATGAAGGGGATAACAAAGAGCTTGGCTACAGGAACTGTGGATCTGAAACCAAACCACAGTCTTTGCACACCAAAGAGATATTTTGCAAATTAAACATGCATCAGAGTTAAACTCCTATGGTGAAGTATAACTGCTCTGATTATGCCATAGATTGCGCTCACTTGAATCTCCTTCAATTTGACCTCCAGCTATTTGAATGTGGTTCTCCAGTCCTTAGGCACGAAAGAGAATTCTCCACCGCAACATCAATTATTATCTATACTAAAAAAGAAACAATATACAAGGACATGCATATGTATCTTACTTAACTAATACATTCATTAACTCACATATGAAATCATCCTAAATAATCCGCATATCACAGGGACAAACCATTTGGCTGCAGGAATAAATTGGCATGGCTGCAGGAATTAATAGACAAGGTTCAAACATGATTTCTTAAGTTCAGTTTTAAAACATGGATTACATATAGTCAATTCATAATATTTTACTATTGCAATGCAACCCAAAAGATACCAAAAACATAAGAGTCCTGATAAAAAACATGTCAATACACCGACTTATCATGCCCCCCAGCTTTAAGGGTTTGCTGCTCCTGCAACAAAAGGAAAATTTTTGATTTTTGCTAAAACTCTGAAATCACCAACAGTGTCTTGTCTGGTTCCCTTGGAAGGCAAATTCCAATAAAATCCCTTCATTTTCTCCAACTTGGACCATCTAGCTATTTCTTCCACATCTACATCATAATTCTGTTCTGTTGGTTGGCATGCCAAAAGTGGCCACATAAGGATAGGAGGCTAAAAGATTAATGGCAACCAATTATTGGATTTCTCCCTTCCTAGCTGTATGTACTTGGAGGCTCTTTGTATAGCTGCATGAAAATTCTGTAATGAGTAGGGTTCTCCCAGTTTTAAATGATTTGGCAGATGATTCCAACATTGAGTTAGTCCCTCTAGTGCTGTTGTCCTATGGGTTTGAACCAATTACTCATACGCTTGATAGACTTCCTCTCTCATTGGAAGTACTATCTTACTAACATCATCTCTTATTAGCAACTTTTGCCAATCATAATACAGAACCCTAGGTGCCTCTGATTCCCTCCTCAATGGCAATGGACAGTCCAGTTCCAATTTTTCAAACTCCTTGGCTTGTGGTCCTATAATCATTTCATTTTGTATCCAAGACATTAGAGCTCTGAGATGGATATCCCCAATGTACAACAAAGGATTCCATTCTCTGTCCTGGGGTACATCATAATTATGTAAATATAATTCACATAATAGGTTCCTTACAAAATGTGGGGAGGTTTGATAAGCATGATAGAATTCCTCAGGTGTTTCCAAGGATGGATTAGGGTCCCTTACTATGCGGTTTAATCTGAAATTCAGATACCGTTCTTTCAAGTGCACTGCATAAATTCTTGGGGGAGCCCTACACTGCATTATCTTAGGAACCATACCATAAATCTCTTCTACCTTAGTCTCCAATTCTTTAATTCTATTATCTTTCTTCTCAATCTCTTTTTGCTGCTTATTAATTATCCCTTGCAACCTATCCTTGTCTATTTCCCATTGCCTAAAGAATGTTAAAGCAATTGATAAGCTAGTTAGGGATGAAGGAGTTCTTATGGGTCGTACCTTAGATCGTGGGATTTCTTCAATAACTTCCTCATTTTGGATTGGCATATTTCCCACGTTTTCTTCAGGTTGTTATGGAACATCATCAATAATCTGCTCATATTGCAATGCCACTGAAGCCAGATTTGTAAGCTTATCCATTACAATTTCTTCTTGAATTTCTTCTTGGATTTCTTCTCCTGCAGGATTTTCTTGCATTTCCTCTTCTACAGGGTTTTCTTGAATTTCCTTCTCTGCAGCATCTTCTTCTTCTGAAGTTTCTACTGCAATCACCTCTGTTGGATTACTCACTGGTTGAGTCTTCTGTGTCCTCCTTCTTGTTCTCCTCACATACACTTTTGAAATAGACGTAGGAGTTTTTGTTTTTGTTCAATGCCTCTTGGCTGGAGGAGGGATATGCACTTCCTGCGGCCGGATAACAAATTCTTCATCTGACTCCTCCTTTTCCAATTCTTTTCCTTCCCTCTACAAAATAGGTGAACCTCCTTGAAGAGAGGTAGAGGGTTGTCCTTCGATTGGCTCTACTTCAATATTTTCTTCTAAAATATTTGCAACTCCTTCAGCAACCAGCAAACCCTCATCTTCACAAGAAAGACCTTCTGCAACTATCTCTTCTTGAATCGGCGGATTATTTTCAATAGGGGCTTCATCTACCCTAAATTGCAGAATATCTTCAAACACACCCCATTCCATCTGTGAAACATCTCTCAGGGACTATTGTACCAACAACTTCACCAGTCCATGATGGCTAACAGAGCGATTTCCATATTTTTTAGTCTCCTTAGCACTTATAGGAATGAGATGATACAAGAAATTTGGGACATTAACTCGCCGGTCATGACGGAGATGACTAAGTAACTTGAAGTGAGGTGAATGGAGATTTGAATACCGTCCTTCACAGGTAATAAATTTCATAATATACAGAGCTACCTGAGGCCAATGTGCTGGACAAGAAACCCTTCTAGTCCCTTGCCTATCCACCATTAAGGGTATGTCAGTAGAAATTGTGAACTCTGCCCTGGCACTCCTTGCATCCTTCGATTTTGGAAAGAGTTCTCCTTCCTGCAACAACCCTGTGACCTCTGCAACTCGCTGCTCTATAGCAATTACCCTCAACCCCTTAATTGTAGCTTCTCCTTCGTAAAAAGAATGCATAAATTCCGCAACTATTTCGTCATTGAAATCCCTAATTCTCAAGAAATAATCCAACCAGCCGTGGTTTTGGAAATAATGCACACAGACAACATCCTGCAACAACCCTTCATGGATAGTTGGTTCATGGCAAATCAGATCACCACCCATCTTTTACTCTGATACTTCCGCAGCTCCACCAAAATGTTTGACAGATTCACAAAGGCTAAAATCTACATATCTTAAATTTGGCGGCAGAACTTATTATTCACTTGCATGAAATAATAATCATCATAAGTAATGTAAGTTAGGAAATCAGTTCAGGATAATACATCTTACTGGGAAAAAGGACCATAAAGTACCCCCCCCCCAACTTAACCTAGCACGTGTCCACACAGGCTGACGAGATTTCAAGTTTGAAGCGGATTAAAACAGGATTAAAATCATAATGAACTAATTAATGCATAATTAAAATAAAGTACAATATACACATACCTGCAATTGGGCGAAATAAAATGAAGTGACAGGTAAGAAAGTGGGATGGAATGTAGTGGATGGAACTTTATGTACGGAGAACAATATTTCACATGGAAATATTTTATTATGATATGGTAAATAAGTTCACTGCAGAGGCTGCATGAACATCACCTTTATCATCATGCTCAAGTGCAACAGGAAGCTCATGAATTGTTGACGAATCATTGGCAGTTGCTGTAGGAACATTACCAATTGCTGCAGGAACTTGTATTTCATTTTGAGGAGCAAACTGCTACAGAAACTCTTCTCTAGTAGCTGGCCTGTGATAAAGTCGTAGTCGGTGTCCATTCACTAAGAGTTTAAATCGAATAGGGTCTATTGTGGACAACCGAACTGCTCCATTGTGAAAAACTTCTTCTACCTCATAAGGACCCAACCACCTTATTTGGAGTTTTCTCATAGCATTCTTATATCTGGAATCATACAAGAGTGCCCAGTCACCAACTTTGAATTTCTTTTCTCTGATATATTTATCATGCCATCTAGCTCTTTGGTTTTGAATCAACTCTGTCTATTGAACAACTATCTTTCTCCATTCATCAAGAGCATTTAACTGCTGAATGAGTTCCTTCTGTGCTTTAGACAATGTCATATTTAGTTGTAGAGCTGTTCTCGAGGTTTTATGCTCAAATTCAATAGGCATCATTGCTTTTTTGCCATAAACCATCTCAAAAGGTGTGAATCCAATTGGTGTTTTCCATGTTGTTCTATATGCCCAAACTACCTCTGAAAGCTGATGAGACCAATCTTTCTTGTGGATAGACACTATTTTTGTAAGAATAGCCTTAAGCTCTCTATTGGTAACTTCTACTTGGCCATTAGACTATGGATGGTATGGAGTAGATTTCCCGTGTCTTATATTATATTCATTGACCAAAGCTTTTATCAATGTTGATGTAAATTGAGGTCCCTGATCTGAGACAATTTCCTTGGGTACTCCATACCTTGTAAATATTTCTTCATAGAGAAACTCAGCTATCTTATTATCTCTTGCATGTTGCATAGCTCTAGCTTCTACCCATTTTGTCACATAGTCTGTACATACCAAGATATAAGATTTGCCATTAGAAGGTGGATCAATGGGGCCAACAAAATCTAATCCCCATTTGTCAAATGGTGTAACTGATATTTGAGGATATAGTGGCATCTCATCAGATTTTGTAGGTCTGCCCATTCGCTGACACTTGTCACACTTCCTTGTGTAGTGTAGGCCAATAATAACCAGTATTGAGTATTTTCAGTGCTGTCCTTTTGGCAGCAAAATGACCTCCACATGGTTCATCATGACATGCATGCAAGATGTCATATGTTTCATCTTCTCTGACACATCTTCGCATGACTTGATCAGGTCCAGTATAAAATAGACAATCAACAATCCATGAAAAGTTAAAACTTTTTTCAACTAGCAACCTTCTTTCCTTAGGAGAAAAAAAATTTGGCATCTTAGCTATAGCTAAATAGTTGGCAATATCAGCATACCAAGGAGTATGAGCCTGTATGAGAAACAAATACTCATCTGGAAAAGTGTCATCTATCATTATAGAGTCTTCCTGCAATTGAAGACGTGAAAGATAATCTGCAACAACATTAGACTTCCTTGGCTTATCAACAACCGTGATATCAAATTCCTGCATCAACAATAACTAGCGAGCCAGTCCACTGGTGATGGATGGCTTATTCATAAGATATCTAATTGCAGTATGATTTGTATGCACAAATATTGGATACCTTGTAATATAGTGTCTAAACTTGTTAAGGGCATATATGACAGCTAGCATTTGTTTTTCAGTAACTGTATAATTCAATTCAAGTCCTTGCAAATTCTTGCTGATATAATATATTGCATTTTCCAACTTGTCAACTTTTTGTCCTAACACTGCTCCTATAGCATAATCATATGCATCGGTATGGATTTGGAATGGCAGAGACCAATTAGGTCCTTTTAGAACTGGTGCTTGAGTCAAAGCATGCTTAAGCTTTAAAAAAGCTTCATTTCATGCTGAGGTCCATTTAAATTCTGCATCTTTAGTAAGCAGTGTATATAAGGGACTTGCAATTTTGCTAAAATCTTTGATAAACCTTCCGTAGTATCCAGCATGGCCAAGAAAACTTCTCACATCTTTCTGCTTCACAGGGTCATTAATTTGCTGAATAACCTCAATCTTTGTTGGATCCACTTGTATGGCTTGTATAGATATATGATAACCAAGGACTATTCCTTCTTCCATCATAATGAAACACTTTTCACTATTTAGAGACAAGTTTTAGTCTTCACACCATTGCAAAATTTTCTTCAAATTACCCAATGCTTGATCAAATTCAGAACCATAGGTTGTAAAGTCATCCATGTAAATTTCCATTATGTCTTGAGAAATATCAGAAAAAATACTGATGACTGCCCTTTGAAAAGTGGCTGGAGCATTACACAACCCAAAAGGAAGAACAGAATATGCATAAGTTCCCCATGGACAAGTAAATGTTGTTTTCTCCTGATCCTCAAGAGCTATTTGTATCTGATTATAGCCACTGAATCCATCCAAAAATGAAAAATATCTCTTACCAGCAAGAGAATCCAATACCTGATCTATAAATGGTAGTGGAAAATGATCCTTCCTTGTGGCTAAGTTCAAGGTTCTATAATCAACACATACTCTCCATTTGCCTCCCATTTTAGGAACTATCACCAAGGGTGATACCCATTGACTGTCAGAAATAGGATAGATAAATCCAACTTTCAACAATTTCTGCAATTCTTCTTTAACTATCTCCTTCAGGGTAGGATTGACTCTTCTTTGAGGTTGTCTGAGGGGACAACACTCATCCTTTATGTAAATGCAATGAGTAAAAACTGCTGGATCAATTCCATTCATATCCTTGTAATCCCATGCAAAGGCATTTCTATGGAGTTTTAGCAAGTCCACCAGGCTATCTTTCTGAGTATCTGCTATATTCTTGTTGATGTTCAAATATTTATTCAATTCAACCTCTATCTTGATAGTAAGATCAATCTGATTTATATCAGAAACATGAGAATATGACAATTCCTGCGGCAACAAGGTATGCAAGATATCAGTGGCTGCAGGAAAATCCAATTCTGTAATATTCAGAACCAATTCCTGTAATTATTGGTCTTCTATTAATTCATTTGTCACAACCTTATAAAGGATTGATTCTTCATCATATAACTACATGAGTGACACTCGATTAATCATCATAAGGTGATTAATAGAGTCAATTTCTTCAGATTCCTCTCCCAAAACAGGCCAAACAGCCTGCTGTTGCTGAAGCTGAGGTTGTGCAGGGGAATACAAGGCTAATGTTTTTGTGGAATTGCCATCTAAAATAGTCATGTCTCCTAATCTACACCCAATATATGCATCAGCTGTGGCAAGCCATGGTCTTCCCAAAATGACTGGATATCCCCCCAATGTTGCTTTTGGGGATAAAATCATAAAGTCTGCAGGATCTTCCCAGGAATCTAGAGTGTCCACTATATCTTCTATCATACCATTAGGTCTTACTGTAGAGCCATTAGCAAGTTGAAGAACTATGGGTGTAACCCTTAAACTATCTATCTCTAGATGTTTCATTACTTCCCTTGTCATTACATTAATGGCTGCCCCTAGATCAACTTAAACATTTTTTATTTGACTACCATTAATGACTATACTCACAATAGGACTGCCTGGATTAGAATACTTTGGAATAGCAATTTTTCCTAACATAATATTAGCCAATTGACCCATAACATGAACTGTTTGTGGATCCTTTTCTTTCTGCCAGGTTTCTTTAGGCATGCCTCTCTCAATGCTTTACCATATATTGGAACATCCTTTATTGCTTGCAACAATGGAATTTTAACACAAATGTGCTTCAGTTGATCAAGAATATCAAATCTTTGTTGTTGATCAGTTGAAACTTCTTTGTCTTTCAATCTTTGAGGAAATGGTGGTAATATTTGATTCTAAGGTATTACATCATTATGATCAGAGATTAGCTACTCTTCTTGTACCTCAGTAATAACTAGCTAAGAGGGATTAGGTAGTGTTGTTCCAGATCGGAGGTGAATATCATCTAGTGATAAAGAATAGGCTGGGTATTGATTAGCATCAACTGAATAAGCTTGTTGTTGTTGTTGTTGAGATTTGATATTTGGATTAGGCAATGGTTGAGTAGGCAGCTATGTTGGCTTGGGAGGTGGTGCTATGGCTACAGAAGGTGGCATTAAAGTAGGAGTTTGTGGCTACTAAGCAGGAGGCTGATATCCATAAGATTGGGATGACCATGATGGGTTTCCCCTCCATTGAGAGGTAGGTTGCCAATTCCCTTGAAACTGGTTCCCTGCACCCTGAGGTGGATACCAGTTTCCCTGTGGCTGCTGCCACTGGGGTATTTGATTAGCAAATTGCTTTCCTTGGCCTTGTGATCCATACCAATGTGGATAATTACCAAAATTTTGAGAATACTGTGGTTGCCATTGGTTATTTGGTGCATAAGAATTACCACTATAACCAGAAAAGGAAAGTGGATCAGGTGGCATACCTTGTCTCTGAAAATTTGGTCTTCTCTAAGCAACATAGAAGACTTGTTCATCCTCCCCTTGAATTTGTTTGAAATCAGGTACTTCAATATTTGCAACCATCTTACATCTACAATCTTTCTTCTGCTGCTTACAATGAGGACAAAATTCTGCAAGAAATGCATCAGCTTCCTCATGCTTCTTCTTAGCTGCCAATGTATCGAACTGAGTAGCCATATTGTTTATAATGTCCTCCTTGAAATATTTTAACAAATGACTAAGTTCCAACCTAGAAACTCCATTTCCAGATGATGATGATGGTGCTCCTGGCTTAAATCTCCTATTCTTCTTAGAAGTAGATCTGGAATACTTCTTGCAAATTTGTCCTATTTCAGCCCAAGTAGATTGTGTAATGTCACCCCCCCCATTAGATCTAAGGAATTAGTGCATTCATCATTGATACCCCTCAAGAATATCAATTTGAGGGAATATTCATTCAGAGTACTATGCTTGGACTTCTTGACACTAAACAAAAACCTTTCCAGATAATCCTCAAGGCTCTCATCTTTAGTTTGTGTCATTCTAAAGATATCATCCCCATGCTGATCAGTGCCTCTACAATAATCTTTATATTTTGCAAGAAACAACCATTTCAGCGCATCCCATGTATTGATTGTGCTACTACCTAAGCTCATGAACCATCTCAAGGATGACTCCTTCAAAGTGGTTGGAAAACTTTTGAGTCTATGGGCATCTGTAGTATAGTCAAAACTCCTACAGAGAACATCAAACTCAAACAGAAATGTATCCGGATCCTCTGTGACCAATCCATAGAGCTTAGGAAGTGAAGATGCTAGAATGTTCTTGAGGTTAGCATTATCATGCTGGTCAGAGATGGGAAACTCAAATTTCGGACCAGGTGGTGGTGGTGGTGGATTATTTCCACCAGGAGGTGGGTTCCCTTGCATTGGACTTGTGGGGGTTATTATAATAGGCAATTCTTCTTCTTGTGGACCAAAAAGGAACTGAAGACTACCTTTTGGAAATTCAGACTCAGGGTGATTCAAATTTTGTGGGACTTGTTACAGCTTAGAAAAAGGGTTTATATCTAGAAAACTATCTTCTGCATGAGTAGTATGAGTGGGTAAAAATCTACCTCTGGCATCTCTTCTTCTATTATGCATGCAGATTCATGAAATTCAAACAATTAACTAGAAACTAAAATAATCATAAAAGGCTCTTAGCTTGACACCATCCCCAGCAGCAGCACCAAAAATGTCTACCCCAACTTTAATGACAATAATAATACCTCTAATTGAAATCTCAATCCGAAGTTTGGACATTCATATGGTAGAGTTTACTATTCTCATGGCTGGTGTTCATTTAGTTGTCAATCCAAGAACGTAAAACTTGAAATGGGTCTGCAATATATATGCACTAAGATCCTTAACTGATTATTCTGAATTACTATAGGAAAGGTAGGAATGGAAATCATAAAGGCTAAATGAAAACTTTACAAAACTCTGCTGAAATGATCTAATGAAAATAACAAGAATCACACCGTTCTGCCTTGGCTATAGGAACAGTCAAAGGATCTATTTCCAGTGGCTACAGGAACAACCCACTCATGAAATTCTATTGCAACTAAGTAAAAACTAACTTCAATAATCATAAACACGGGATCACTCACCAAGTGGGCGCCCTTGGATGAGTGATATTAAACTCTCAGCAAAGAACTATTAATAGATCAGATTAACATATTTTTATTCATTTCTTCCTGAAAGATGATTACATATTCAAAGAGAGAAAATTCAGAATACTTGACAAAAAACTCTGCTCAATCCCTTTCCATTCTATCTAACTCTCAGAAAATAAGGAAGAGCTTATTATAAAGAAAAGATATACTACAATGGACAACTCCAGTTACGCGCAGAAGAAGAGGCGGATAGCTGTTAGATGAAGGGGATAACAGAGATCTTGGCTGCAGGAATTGTGGATCTAAAACCGAACCACAGTCTTTGCCTGCCAAAGAGATATTTTGAAAATTAAACATGCACTGGAGTTAAACTCCCATGGTGAAGTACAACTGCTCTGATTATACCATAGATTGTGCTCACTTGAATCTCCTTCAATTTGACCTCCAGCTATCTGAACGTGGTTTTCCTGTCCTTAGCCCGAAATAGAATTCTCCATCGCAACATGAATTATTATCTGCACTAAAATAGAAACAATATACAAGGACATGCATATGTATCTTACTTAACTAATACATTCATTAACTCACATATGAAATCATCCTAAATAATCCGCATATCACAGGGACAAACCATTTGGCTACAGGAATAAATTGGCATGGCTGCAGGAATTAACAGACAAGGTTCAAACATGATTTCTTAAGTTCAGTTTTAAAACATGGATTACATATAGTCAATTCACAATATTTTACTATCACAATGCAACCCAAAAGATACCAAAAACCTAAGAGTCCTAATAAAAAACATGTCAATACACCGACTTATCAAAAATACCCAAAATAATCAAATAGACATCTACAATCTAACAATAAAACAATTACACATTAATCACATAAACATAGACTCTAGTCCACCTACGCCGAGGAAACAAACTCAATGTAAGACCCTAACCACAACTTGCACCATGGCACAACCGACAAGGTACACATCTTAGACCTAGCGTGTGTGAGGGAAACCATGTCATCTCCGACAACTTGCCATTGGGATAAAAACATGCTCAGACCTGTGAAGCCAGGTGGAGTCGATGTCTGGTACCTACAAACCTACATGAAAGACCAACACAACATATACGACACACACACACACACACACACACACACACACACACACACACACACACAAACAGACAAGTGATAGAGAATCACAATGACATATCTTGCTCACAATGAGTGATATGACATCATCTCTACTCACAAAGATAGTCATACAATATAATATCAAAGCATCACATAGAATCATCATCACAAAATAGGGTTAGTATCATCATAAGTCACATAATCCATGTAAACAATGATCATATGTAGTCATATAAATCCATCCATCAAGGTGATATACTATGTATCAATATGCATAAGAACCATCAAATATCATATGTCATATAATAAGTCTCACAACATCAATCATAAAAGTCTCCAATCATGAATCATAACAGACAACATGAATCCACATAAATTCCTAGTATCAATGATACCATCTAATATATCAAAAGAGTCATAAATAACCATCCAAGTAACCATCATATTTCTAAATAAGTCTATCAATACACAAATCAAAATGTAAGTCTAGGAGGGACGTTACAGTTCTAGTACCTATCATGTTGATAAATCTTATGATAGACAAAACCTTAATGACGATGGTACCCTCTTTGAAGACAAAGGAATTGATATTAATTCCTGAAGATATTAATTAACCACAATGATGACATATTCCTAGTATACCCACAACTTATCAATTGGAACCAACAAAATTTGCCACATTTGTACTGGTTTGAAAATGACAAAGCAATTGTCAAATTTATAGGAGTTTGAGAAGGGATATCATTTGGGGATCACCTTTTCCATAAACCTCGACCGTGAGAAATATTTTAGAGAGTCCAATCCTCCTAGAAAATAAAATTAAAATCAAAATGAAAAAGAAAATGAAAATACACATTCTTAAGGTGAAAATCGAAAGGTGCCTTCTAAACTGCAAAATCGTAAAAAGAAAAGGTGTATCCAATGGTGAATTCCTCTCTGAGGTGTTAGAGGATGGAAGGTTGGA
This sequence comes from Cryptomeria japonica, assembly GCF_030272615.1. Classification (NCBI taxonomy): domain Eukaryota; kingdom Viridiplantae; phylum Streptophyta; class Pinopsida; order Cupressales; family Cupressaceae; genus Cryptomeria; species Cryptomeria japonica. The sequence continues at coordinate 392,146,971 of NC_081406.1, read as the reverse complement.
CACTCTCCCTATAGAGAAGGAAAGATCATCATTGTTAGTGGAACAATCAGAAGAAGTGAACCTAGGTGACAAAGAGAATGTAAGGAAAGTCTATTTTGCAGTCTCTCTCAAATGGGTAGAAAAAGAAAATTACCAATTTTCCAAAGGGATAGATTAATTTGCATGGTCTTATGCTGACATGCTAAAGTTTAAACTTGAAATGGTTCTCCATCACTTACCTCTCCTTCTAGGGGTGAATTTGTTTATACAAAATATAAGGAAAATGTATCCCCCAATTGCTCTATTGGTCAAGGTGGAACTAAAAAATCCACTAAATGTAGGATTTATAAAGACCATATATGGATATCAAATCTAGCACCTATCACCAGACCCATTGGGGGCATCAAAATTTGTACAAACTTCAGAGATTTGAACAAAGCTTGTCCCAAAAATAAATTTATGTTGCCAAATATTGATATGATTTTTGACCTCACTGTTGGACATGAAACCGTTTCACTAATGGATGGATTCTCTGGGTACAACTAGATCAAAATAGCACCAAAGGAACAACACAAACTACCTTCACTTATTCATGTAAAACCTATTGTTGGAATGTCATGCCCTTTAGCCTCAAAATTGTTGGTGCAACATACCAAAGATCTATGACTACCTTAATCATGACATGATACACAATATAATGGAAGACTATGTTGATGACTTGTTGGAAAAATCAACCACAAGGGACAATCATCTTGTTGTTTTGGCTCAAATCTTTGATAGATTGGAGAAATGCAAAGTCAGATTGAATCCAAAAAAATGTGGATTTATTGTCACTTTAGGGAAACTACTTGGATTCATCATATCTAATAGAGGAATTGAAGTAGATCTGACAAAGGTTAAGGCCATTCTTGAAATTCTCCCACCATTAAACCTTAAGAAGCCAAGGAGCCTATAGGGAAAACTACAATCTATCAGGAGATTCATAGCCCAACTAGCAGACAAATGTCAATCATTTTAGGATCTATTAAGAAAAGTAGTTCCTTCAAGTCGACAAACCAATGCCAACAATCCTTTTATGCACTTAAGGATTGTCATCTTTCACCGCTAGTGTTGATACCACCTACTATAAGGAAATCCTTATTTCTATAAATTTCAACTACCACTTCATCTTTAGGAGCCCTCTTGGCACAAAATGATGATCAAGGAAGAGAGAGAGAAATCTATTATATCAAGAGAACATTGGTTGACTATGAGGTAAACTATACTCCAATAGAGCGTGCATGTTTTGTAGTCATTTTTACATCTCAAAATATTTGGTATTACATGCTTAATCACAAAAATAAAGCTCATTAAAAAAATTGATCTACTCAAGTACCTCTTGAACAAAGCCGCTCTCATAGGGAGACTACCCGAATGGGTAAGATCCTAAGTTAATTTGACATTGAGTATGTAGACAAACAGATTATCAAATGATAGATTATTTTAGATTAACTAGAAAAGTTCCCACTTCAAGTAGACTACCCAATACTAGTAGGCTTTCTCAATGAATCAATGTTAACAATAGATACATCCACATAATGGAAATTATACTTTGACAGGTCCTACACCAACTATGGAGCGAGGGTAGACATCTTATTCATAACACCTCAAGGTGACACCATTCCAAACTCTCATAAAATTAATTTTTCTTGCACAAACAACATTGCACAATATGAATGTCTCCTCACTAGGCTTCACACAATAGTATAATGAAAAATAAAAGACCTCCATATTTATAGTGACTCTCAAATGGTAGTGAAGCAGGTCAATGACAATTATCTAACCAAGGATGATAAGCTTCTATCATAAAAACATATGGTAGATGATTTCAAAAAGTACTTTGATCACATTACCTTCAAGAAAATTCCTCAAATATAGAATAAAGAAGATAACACAACAGCCATAGTGGGATCTTTACATAATATTGCAAATAATAGAATGTACTTTGAGTTTTTGGTAGAAAAAATTATGATCCTAGCTTTCTATATTCCATAGTTTGAATGTGTGTGTGAAAATGTTAGTCTTGATTTTCCTTCGTATAAAGATGTATACTCCTATCTCCATGACTAGTACCTCCCCCCTAACTTGTCTCAAAACCAATACAAAACCTTTATTCAACAAATCACTCATTACATCATCATCGCTAAAATTCTATACTAGAAAGGTCTTGATAGAACTCTCCTCAAGCGTCTTGATTCAATAGAAGCACAAACAAGTTTACAAGTACACAAAGGTATATGTGGATCTCACTCGAGCGGTCCTTCTTTGGCTGAGAAGCTCATGTGAACTAGACACCATTGGTAGACTATGGAGAAGGATGCCTATAAATTTATTCAAAAGTGTTGGCAATGTCAAATGCATGGAGACCTCATGCATGCACCAATGTAGGATCTACAACCTATCACATCTCCATGGCCCTTTTCCTAGTGGGGAATCAATCTCATGGAGAAGATTCACTTGAAATCCTCAAATGGACACAAGTACATACTTACTACCATAGAGTACTTCACCAAATGGGTGGAAGAAATTCTAGTTACTTATGTAACTGACAAGCAAATAACTAAATTCCTTTTGAATCACATCATATATTGTTATGGAGTACCTCAATCCATAGTTGAAAATAAAGGTCACCCTTTAAAAAATCAAGATGTGCATGAACTATGTGAGAAACTCCATATTCAACACTACTTTTTCACACCATTCTACTTATAGAGTAATGGTAAAGCTAAGGAAGCTAATAAAACCATCCTTAAAATCCTCAAGAAATTTGTGAATGATGCTAGCCATGACTGGCACCTTCAACTCAATCTCGCCCTTTGGGCTTATTGAACTTGTGTTTTCAATCCCACAAGTGCCACACCATTTTACCTTGTTTATGGATCTAAAGACATAGTCCCTATTGAGGTTGAGTTACCTTCACTTAGAGTTTCATTCCAAAATCTCATCCCAGATAAAGAGTACTGGGTTGCAAGGTTGAATGAGCTAGAATTGCTTGGATGAGAAACATTAGAATGCCTTAAATAATTTTCAAGAATATCATAATTGTCTCAGGAGAAGATATAATAAGAGGGTCAAAGTATGCTTCTTTGAGATAGGGGACTTGTGTCATGCCCAAAATTTAGGGCAAAAAGGGAATTTTTTTTTTTTTTAAAACAACTAGTTAATTAACAAAGTTTGCTTTCACGACATGTTTAAACATGTTGGTCATAACAAGGTTCAAACTAACTCTTGATACAACTACGTATCGAAACTTAATTAAAATTCATTTGCGGAAACTAAATGTTTTAATTTATTTTCTCATCAAATAAGTCGTTAGTTTAATTTATTAAACTCATTTAAATGGGTAGACGAAGATAAGAATTGATCTCCCATAAAGCCATATTGTCTGAATTTCATTTTAAATCATTAATTAAATTAATGGATTAAAGTGTCAACTTAATTTTCTAAATGACATTATCCGAGGAGGAAAATTATCTTTCCAAAATCCAATTTAGTTTTCGAGAAATTATTTTCCCCTATTTTTTTCCTATTTAATCAAGGCTTCACAATTAGTTAATTTAATAAAATAATTAGTTGGGATTAAAATTCCCATGTCTATCTATATTGAAAAACCTATCTAATCTTAAATATAGATTTTTCCACTACTTTTAAAAGTAAATTTTCATACAAACCCTAATTAGGGATTGTTTTTTTTTATATATATTAAATGTCTCTAAACTAAATTAATCTAATATATTATTTTTATTTCATTTACCCTAGCCCTACCCGGGCTAGGGTTTAATTTTTTTTTTCTTGATTACCATTTATTTTCCACAGGGCCGAAACCCCATGGCGGCGGCCACGAATTTTTTTGATGCAGGTTTATTGAGGAGCAACAGGGGGTTTCCAAGGCGGCGGCGCGACCATGGCCGCCTGTTAGGGTTTCAAGCAGATCCGAAGCAAATATGAACTAACAATTATATGCAGATTTAAATACAAAAGATAAAGAAATAAAACAGGACACAGATAACAAAGAGATTTAACGTGGTTCACCCAGAATGGGTTACGTCCACCATACATAGCCGTCCAATCTTTCTTATTATCCAGCAAAAATAGTACATCAACCTTACAATGCCTTAAGCATCCCAGCCACTTATAACATGCGTTTTTTGGGCAACAAACAAAGTCAGCCTTTTTAGGGTTTTATTACAATGTCAGTTTTCATCAACAAAAAACGGCAAAAAATTTTTTCTCGAGGGCTGCCGCCCCCGAACCCCCGCTTTCTCGGGGGCTGCCGCCCCCAAACCCCTGCCCGGCCCGGCCCCGGACCCCGGCGAGGATACGTGCTGAGTGTACAGTACTTTGCTGATCAGTCGCCACATTTCAACAATCTCCCACTTGGAGACTGATCAGGCTCCACACCGAACAATCTCCCACTTGGAGACTGATAGTACACGACACCACTGTACATGCAACATCCGCTGGATAAAACACTAGGACTTGACTGGTATAAATTCCACAATTATTAATCAAGAAGACCAACAGAAACTGATGAAGAAATCAGCTTCTCCTGTGGAACTGCCTTTGTGAACATATCGGCAGGATTCTCACTTGTGTGAATCTTCTCAAGCCGTAACTAACCCTCCTCCAAAATAGTCCGGATGAAGTGGTACCTGAGCTGAATGTGCTTTGTCCTTGAATGAAAAGCAGAGTTCTTCGCAAGATGAATGGCACTCTGGCTATCAATATACAATGGGCTATCCTCTTGTGTCTGACCCAATTCCTTCAGAAAACATTGCAACCAAATCATCTCTTTGCTGGCTTCTGTAGCAGCAACATACTCAGCTTTAGTGGTTGAAAGTGCAACAACCTTTTGCAGCCTAGAAATCCAACTGACTGCAGTTCCCCCTATAGTAAAAACATACCCTGTAGTACTCCTCCGTGAATCAATATCACCTGCCAGATCAGAGTCAACAAATCCACTTAGAGCAGCATTAGATCCTTTGAAACATAATGCCTTCGTAGTAGTTCCTTTCAAATACTGAAGAATCCATTTCACAGCATTCCAATGTTCCATACCCGGATTACTCATAAACCTGCTCACAACTCCCACTGCATGTGCAATATCTGGCCTTGTGCATACCATTGCATACATCAGACTGCCAACAGCTGATGAATACGGGATGTTAGACATTTTATTAACCTCTTCCTGTGCCTTTGGACACATCTCCTTAGTCAATTTGAAATGACTAGCCAAAGGTGTACTAACTGCTTTTGCATCCTGCATGTTAAATCTTTTCAACACCTTCTTTATATACTCACTTTGGGACAAATTCAAGGTTCTATTTTTCCTCTCCCGTGTAATCCTCATACCGAGAATTTTCTTAGCTGCACCCAAATCCTTCATAGCAAATGACCTGGCTAATTTTTGTTTAAGATCATTTATATGTTGCATGTTAGACCCAGCAACAAGCATGTCATCAACATAAAGCAACAGGATAATATAACTGCCATTATCAAATCTCTTAAAATATACACAATGATCAGAATGACATCTATGATAACCGTGTTCAGCCATGAAACTATCAAATTTTAAATACCATTATCGGGGTGCTTGCTTTAGGCCATACAGACTTTTCTTCAACCTGCACACCAAGTTCTCCTTACCTTTGACCTCATATCCCTGTGGTTGCAACATGTAAATTTCCTCCTCCAAATCTCCATGGAGAAAAGCTATTTTGACATCTAATTGTTCAAGATGTAAATCATCTGCAGCCACAAGACTAAGTACAGTTCTAATTGAAGTCATTTTTACAACTGGAGAAAATATTTCATCATAATCTATACCCTTTTTCTGTGCAAAACCTTTTACCACAAGTCTGGCCTTATATCTTTTCTGACCTCCTTCCTCCTCCTTCAGCCGATAAACCCATTTGTTAGGCAAGGCTCTTTTTCCTGCAGGTAAAGGGACTAAGTCCCAAGTCTTATTTTTCATCAAGGAGTCCATCTCCTCTTTCATGCCTAGTTGCCATTGTTGTTTGGCATCCACCTGCATTGCTTCTTCATATTCTTCTGGTTCACCAGAATCTGTTAATAAAATAGAATACAAAGAAGGAGAAAATCTTTCAGGGGGTCTACTTGTCCTCGTAGAACGTCTAACACTTGCAGGAGTTTGTGGGACAATCTGTTGTTGCTGAGCATCAGGTACCTGTGGCATTTCATTTTCAGGAATCTCATCCAACACCACATATTTTTGTTTGTCCTGTTCATGCTTCTTTTCCTGCATCTGTTCTTTATACATAACCTTCTCATTGAATATAACATCTCTACTTCTAATTATTTTCTTATTTTCAAAATCCCATAACCGATAGCCATATTCATCTATCCCATATCCAATGAAGGTACATTTATGAGATTTAGCATCAAGCTTGGTTCTGTTTTCTTTATCAACACGGACAAAAACTTCGCAACCAAAAGTTTTTAGAAAAGAATAATTTACCTTTTTACCAGTCCATGCCTCCTCTGGAATACCACCATCCAAAGGGGTTGAAGGTCCTCTATTTATCAAATAGACAGCAGTATGTACAGCATCTGCCCAAAAATGTAAGGGCAATCCAACATGCAATCTCATGCTCCTCGCACGTTCCATGATGGTCCTATTCATTCTCTCTGACACACCATTTTCCTGTGGAGTTCCTGGAACTGTCTTCTGCTTTCGAATCCCATTTAAGGAACAGTAATCTTCAAATGCTTTGCTGCAATACTCACCTCCATTATCCGATCTGAGACACTTCAACTTTTTTCCTGTCTCATTCTCAACCAGAGCTTTCCATTTCTTAAAAGTTTCAAAAACATCTGATTTTTGTTTTAGGAAATATACCCATGTTTTTCTAGTTGAGTCATCAATAAAAATAACATAATAACAAGAGCCACCAAGAGATGATACCTGAGCCGGTCCCCATACATCTGAATGTACAAGCTCTAACTTCTCACTCTTCTTCTCTTTCCCAACCTTGAGAAATCTGACTCTTTTCTGTTTACCATAAACACAGTTTTCACAGAACTCTAAATCAATCTTCTTTAGTCCTGGCAATAGATTTTTGGAGTGAAGGATTTTCATCCCTTTCTCACTCATGTGCCCAAGCCTATGGTGCCACATTATCGAATCTGTTCTTGCAACATTTATTGTTGTTGTCCCTGCAGTAACTTTATCTGTAGCAGCTAAGGTAGAGTAAGTGTTACCAGTACACAGATATAATGTGCCTACCTTCGCACCTTTAGCTACTACTAACGATCCTTTAGTGACCTTCCACATACTGTCTGAGAAGGTAACTATGCAACCTTCACTACCTAGTTGCCCTGCAGAAATTAAATTTCTTCTTAAATTAGGAACATGTCTTACCTCCTGCAGAAACCAGTCATTACCATTCTGCAACTTGATCTTTATCTTTCCTTTTCCAACAATTTGACAGGGCTCATCATCACCCAAATATACCTGTCCAAAATCACCTTGAACATAATCTAGAAAATATTTTCTATGGGGTGTAGCATGAAATGAAGCCCCAGAATCTATTACCCAGGAATCATTAACATTATCCAAACATAAGATTAAAGCATCTTGTAGAGTATTACTTGCAATATTAGCTTCCTTACTGTCATTTTCATTTTTGTCTCCTTCTTTGTTTTTCCGAGACCAACAGTCTTTCTTTAGATGACCAGGCTTTCCGCAGTACCAGCAATCTTTCTTTCCTCTAGATTGAGAGCGTCCTTTCTTTGACTTCCCTCGTGACTTCTCATTCCTAGGGCCTTTTCCTCTTTCCTTTGATCTTCCTCTGTTCTCCACATTCAAAACACTACCCGATGATGTTGGAGTCTCACCTGTGCTTTTCCTTCGCATTTCCTCGCTTAGGATAACACCAACAATATCATCAAATACCAAAGTATTTTTACTAGATACAGAGTTACTTACAGCCATAACCAAGCTATTCCAGCTTTCTGGCAAAGAACATAAAATCAAGAGAGCCCTAACCTCTTCTGCAAAGGTAATTTTTACCGAAGACAATTGACTAGTAATTGTATTAAATTCATTTAAGTGCTTCGCTACAGATCCTCCCTCACTCATTTTCAAATTAAACAAACGCTTCATAAGAAATACCTTATTCGAAGCCGAGGGTTTCTCATACAGCTTAGCCAATGTTGCCATCAAATCTACAGTCGTTTTTGCTTCTGTTATATTGAATGCTACAGACGCCGCAAGGCACAATCGAATGGATCCCAGTGCCTTTCTATCTAAAATGTCCCACTCTTCATCTGATATTGTGGTTGGTTTCTTTGCCTTTCCTTCCAATGACCGCCACAAATCCTTTTGATACAGGTAATCCTCCATCTGCATTTTCCATAACTGATAATTCTGGCCGTTAAACTTTTCGACCTTGAATTTGGAATCCTCCATTGCTCCCACTCAAATCTGAAAGTCCTGCCAATTTACAGAAAACCTCGCTCTGATACCAATTGTTAGGGTTTCAAGCAGATCCGAAGCAAATATGAACTAACAATTATATGCAGATTTAAATACAAAAGATAAAGAAATAAAACAGGACACAGATAACAAAGAGATTTAACGTGGTTCACCCAGAATGGGTTACGTCCACCATACACAGCCGTCCAATCTTTCTTATTATCCAGCAAAAATAGGACATCAACCTTACAATGCCTTAAGCATCCCAGCCACTTATAACATGCGTTTTTAGGGCAACAAACAAAGTCAGCCTTTTTAGGGTTTTATTACAATGTCGGTTTTCATCAACAAAAAACGGCAAAATTTTTTTTCTTGGGGGCTGCCGCCCCCGAACCCCCGCTTTCTCGGGGGCTGCCGCCCCCGAACCCCTGCTCGGGGCCCAGCCCAGCCCCAAACCCCGACGAGGATACGTGCTGAGTGTACAGTACTTTGCTGATCAGTTGCCACATTTCAACACCGCCCACTGTGCACTGCACAGTGTTCGCCCTTGCCACCCACTGCGCAGCGCACAGTGTGCGGCACCGCCGCTCACTGTGCTTTGCTCAGTGCGCGACACCGCCGGTCACTGTGCATTGCACAGTGCACGCCTTGCCGCCATTCACTGTGTGATGCACAGTGCTCGACCCCGCCTTTTTTGGTTTATTATTTTTTTTTTTAATTTTTTTTTTAAATTTATATATAATATAAATATAAATATATATATATATATATATATATATATATATATATATATATATATATATATATATATTTCTCAATGCTAATTTTATAAGGAAATTTTTTTATAAAAAAACAAAATAACAAAGAAATCTCATAATGCTAAATATATATATATATATATATATATATATATTTGGTAAATAAACTTAGGCTCTCTTTTTCATTTGTTTTATGAATATAGGGTTTAGAAGAAATTTCTATATATTTAACACTCTGATTTTTTTTTCCTTTTCTGGATATCATCAAAAACAAAATTATGATATTGCGGGAGTCTAAGGTGAATAAATTAAATAAGATAACAACAAAGTAATAGTTATAGATTTATATCTTGCAATAAAATAACCATGGAAATCAATAACTTAATAGCAACTAAAAAAAAATAATCTAAAGTTTAATAAACTCAAATTAAGGAATTAGAAGAGATGAATGCTTTGATTTTATTCCTAAACTTAAATGTGAAATTTCATTCTTGCCACTATTATTTTCTAGGATCCCAAAAAAAAACTTAGATCTTACAATAGAAAAATAAACTGCAATATTCACCTTTAAAACAACATGCATACATTCATTAAAATATTAACAGTAAATACTACCCATATTTTTCTGCAAGTAGAATGAAGGTAAAATTTATTAAAAAGCTGATTTTCTTTTATATTTCAAAAAAAAAAAACAAAAACTTTTGCATGCAAATCAAAGCAACCCCTTTCTTTTCAAAGTAGAAAATAGAAGCATATCTGGCTTTTTACAACTCTTTCAATATTTTGCAAAATTACAAGATGTTTCTTTATTTAACTACAATACTAAATCTCATGTCCTATTTCAAAATTACAACTTGCCTCTCATTCAACGAATGAGGGTATATTTCTACTATCAAATTTAAACAAACAACTGCAAATGGATTTAAGTATCTTCAACAATAATCTTCTGCATCTTTTCATTGTTCCTATTCTCTTCTCTTGACTTTCTTGCATAATAAATCACAAAATGACCACGGAGTGCTCACCTCCCAGCCTAGGCTAACTGGTAGCCACCCCTGAGCTCAGAGAACCAATTCCTAGACGGGTAACAAACATGCAAACTCCAAGAAGACAACAATACACACATAGATTTTCAAGCACACTCCCAACTTGGCTTCACAACACCACACTTTGGTGATGACCTTTTTAAGGGTGGTAGTGGACCAACACCCTGAGGAGAACTGCAAGTATGAAATAAACAAGTAGCCACCTCATGGCACAATAAATATATCCAAAAATCTCAACCCCTTATTCCTTATGCCCCCCAAAGGCATTCTAGCCTTATATCCCTCCTTATGACCCCCATTGCACAAATAGGCCATGTAGCAAGGGTCACACAAAGATCCCTTGTGATCGCTCTCAAATGAGAGTCTCTCACTCGAGGGTTGTCACTGCTACCACCCACAAGATCCTCTCCTCTCCCAAGAGTAAGAGGTCTTGAGAAAACTCCCAAAACACAACAAGCATAATGCAAAATTTTCAAATGAAATTCTAAAACAAGTCATTCAAGAAAACTCAAATTTCTTCACCAATCATACACTCAAACACATGGAAGAAAATAACCATTTTAAAGAATAATCAAACCAACCTTATTCTGCCCAATGGTAGTTTATTATTTGAGGAAGAGCTGCCCAATCCACGATTCTTCTTCTTCTACCCTTAGTTATATTTTCTATTCCAACACTATTTTTTTTTCTTTTCAAAATTTCTCTTGTCTCCAAAAATGGAGAGTGGGTGATTACCCTCTAATTCTCAAAATCTTGCTTAAGAAGCTAATTCTCTGAGTTCTCACAAGTTTCTAAAAACCAAAAAGGAAAGAAAAGAAGAATGCAAAAAGACTCTCATTCCAATAGGAAAAATCTCAATTAGATTTTAAACTTCTAATTTTCAATTTTCGCACAGCTCAAAAAAGCCAATTTTTAAAGCGTCAAAAAGATCATTTAAAAGTAGAAACTTGCCTAAAATTACCCCTAACCCCTAGGTATACCTTATGGGCTTTAGGAAACCCTATTAAACTACCCGTAGGTGTTCATTTAACCCATCTTAAACCCCTCTGAAGTTTATTTTCGGGTCAAACATATGTTGACCACTCCAAAGATTATATTCCCAAAGCATTTATGACAACACATTATTTTATTTAAGAAAAACTATAGTTAAACATTTTCCCACCAAGAGACAAAAACAAAACATTTAAATTTAAATCCACACATGTGTCAAGTGACACAAATAAAACACTTTTACAAAATAAAACATGAAATTGTCTCTTGTGGTTTTTACACATTAAATTTAAATAACACTTAACACTCATGCATCATATACTGTTACGAATAAAATACAACACAAACGGGGTATTGTCTCTCCAAATAGACAACCCCTGGCTTACGAACATACGTAAGTCTAGGTTTGGTTCTCTGTAATTTTCCATGGTCACATGGTAAATTTCCTGCGCATCTCAATTTACACATTAGTACTTTCAAATATCCACATATAATATAATTCAAAGGAATAACAATACACATCATCACTTGCATACAATTTTCATCTGCACAGATTAAATACATCTTTTATCAAGCAATTTCACATAAGCAATTTCATCCCAATTCACATAAACTAAACCATACATCATAGTCCTATATTCATAGTAAAGTCCTGCAAATTTAATAACGACATCTATCATTGCAATATCATCCTATCTAAAAATCATGTAGTGTTCTATCTCATAAAGCATGTAAGTAAATCATCAAATCATAGCAATGTTATCCAAATCCTGAAATCATATAAGTTCTAAGTCTCAAAATGCATCAAAATAAAGTATCCATAATAGTCTAAATATAAAATCCACTGAATGTCAGACTGAGTCAAGGTGAGGCCTCACAACTTGGTCTTGAAAGAAAATCAAAGGAATCTAGCTAAGAGAGAAAGGCCAGGAAAATTTGAGTTGAACTGGTTAGGGCCATGTGTCATTATAGGATCCTATGGGAATGATGCTTATTAGTTGTCTACCACATGAGGTGAAATGTTGCACGATCCCATCAATAGAATTCACCTAAAGAAGTACTACACTCGAGTCTCAAAGAATCTTATAGAAAAAAGTAAAAAAAAAGTGAAAACTATCAATTTTTTTATAAAAATAAAAAAATTAGTCGCCTAGATGAAAACCTAGTAAACAAGTGTCTTGTGTGATCATAAAAAGATAAAAATAAATGGCAATATAGTAAAGAGAAATATGTTTTCCTATAGTTAAAAATCTAGCAAATAGGCGCTTTGCATAAGTACCTGTTAGCCAATTTTGACCTTTGGCTTAGGTTGCCACATAGAGGTGTTCCAATAGATTTTCCGGCTCCTACAAGTTGGGTACATGATATGACTCATTTCCTTCACACTGGTGAGTGTCCTCAAGGCTTGGATAAATCCAAAAGAAGGTACTATAGGCTGTAATTTATTCCTTATGTGCTTTTGAATGGTGTTCATTTTTAGAAAAATTTAAATGGTGTGTTACTAAGATGTATAGATGTTGATCAAGTTAATAAGGTCTTGAAATAATTTCATGAAGGATCAATTAGAGGTCACTTTTCACCAAGAGCAACAACTCTTTAAATTATGAAAGGTGGGTATTATTGGTCTAACATGTTCATGGATGCACACTCATGGGTAAGAAGATGCACAAAATGTGTAATGTTGGTAGGTAAAGAAAAGTTAGTATCCCTTCCATTGCAACTCATTCAAGTAGAGAAACCTTTCATGTAGTGGGGTTTGGAATTCATTGGAGTCATAAATCTTCCTCAAGTGTCGGTCACAAGTGGGTGCTCATAGCCACAAATTATTTCACTAAGTGGACCGAGGTTATGACACTAAAAGAAGAAAATGAAACTATTGTCCTTGACTTCTATGAGGAGATGATTTCAAGGTTTGGTGTCCCTGAGTCTATTGTTTTAGATAATGCTCTTACTTTTGTTGGAACTAGAATAACTAATTGGGCTATTAAGAATGAAATTTATCTGAATACTTCTTCTAGTTACTAACTTTAAGATAATGGAATAGCTTGATGATATGATGAATCGATAAGGATACAAACAACTATTGAGAAGGGGGGTGAATTAGTAGATAGAAAACAAACAAAAATTTCACCAAACTAAAAACCCAACTCATAAATCAATCACTGAACTAAACGGTTTAAACACTAAACTACAAACTGGAACTGCACTATCAAGTTTACCGGTTGACTAACATAACAAAATAACAGTGTAACAGATCTGAAAATCTAAAACCATTTAACCAAAACATCAAAACACTTTACCAATATTAGTAAAAGCACTTTTCAAATCACATCCGGGCATCTTAACATATCTAAGTGGATTTACTAGTTAAACAAATTAACCATATCAAAAACATAATCACAAAAATCATTCACCACTTGACACAATGATTCTTGATGTGGAAACCCAAATGGGAAAAACCACAGTGGAGATGAATACCCACAAGTATTTTGAACTCTTCTGAAGTTTGTCCCGTTAGGAGCCAAGCCTTGTTAGAAGCTTTACAAAAATGTCTTATTAGGAACAGGTCTGGTTAAGGACCACCCGGTTAAGGGATTGACTATAATACCCTGTTAAATGCAATACCCTATTAGGCATAGAGGATTTGAAATCCAAACTAATGGATCACCTGGTTAGAGGATTTAGAAAAACACTAAGCCTGTTAAATCTTACCTGGTTAAGGGTTTTAATTGTTGTAATTGTTAGAGAACAATAGGGTTTAGCTGATTTGGTAATAACACTAGTCTGCTTGATCAGATCCTATTCATGCTCCTATCTGCCTTCAAACATACTACAGATACTCCTTTTGGCTCGACAGTCAATCAAACTGACACTTAACCAAAAATTGCCAACACAACTACAAAACAACTCATCGACCTTATAAGCAAAACAATAGGTTAGTAACACATCACAAAACCTAAGATCTCATAGAGACTACAAACAAATTGGTTCAAACATGACCATTGGATTACATAGCAATCATCAACATATTGTACAAGACAACCTTGACCGCTCCTTGATCATCGCTCATCGAATCCTGTAACTCATCACACAGTTTCCAATTCATGCAATGTACTCTCTCATTCCCAAGATAAAACCGTTATCTCTATGCACCAAAAACCACTTTGAAACTCATCACGTGCATCATGCATACGTGGCATAATCATCTCTGATCACCATTTGATCAAAGATCAACATAACCGATTCACCAAGCTCCATCGGTTAGGGTTTGGCATATCAATAGGTAGGGTTATTAGTTGATCTCTCTTCTTCAATAGTAAAACTGGTTTCCTTCACTACTCAACTATCGGTTGTATAACAATTGACATCAATGACAATACTTAAACTTCATTAATGCAATCTTCATACAAATGACAACAATCTCCCCCTTTGGCATTGATGGCAATACAAATATCAATACCCTATGATTGTGATGATTGAGAGTAATGCACATACATAGGTATAGGAATCCTGGTTTACATTTTACCATGTACTCTCCTTCAACTGAGTCTCCATGTCTTCAGTTGGTAACTAGCTACAGTTCTACTCCCTATCAGTCATATATTTCTTCTCCCTATCAATCATATAGTTCTTCTCCCCCTTTGACAACAATGCCAAAGTAAAAGTAAAACTTTTAGTGTCATACTTCACTATTCCGCAACTACGATCTGTAGCTAGTTCCTCCCCCTGTGGAGTAGCTCCACTCTACACCAATCCTACTTCAAGATCTTCAATAAGCTCTGGGACTGATGTCTTCCACATCTGTTCAACTGACCTCATGTAGGGGCACAACCCCTACCTGACCTCTAAGATACTCAAAATTAGTCTTAGGTAGAGGTTTAGTAAAGATATCCACTAGCTGTTCCTTAGTAGATACATGCTCCAATAACACATCTTTACTCTGCACTTTCTCTCTTAAGAAATTATTTTTCAGCTCAATATGCTTGGTTCTAGCATGCAACACCGGGTTATTTGAAATATTTATTGCACTAGTGTTATCACAGAAAATCCTTACCGGTTCTGTGATCTTCAACTTGAATCCTTCCAGAATGTGTTTCATCTAGATTGCCTAGGTACAATTCATATACGCTACAACATATTCAGCTTCAATAGTGGAATGTGATATACAACTCTGGTTCTTGCTGCTCCAAGATATAAGCCTTCCTCCAAAAAGAACGCACCTCCGGTTGTACTCTTTCTATCATCAACATTTCCTGCCTAGTCTGCATCTGTATAAACTTTCAAATCAAAGTTACCTGTATATGGATACCATAATCCATAATCAATAGTACCTTTCAAATATCTAAATATCCTTTTAGTTGCAATCATGTGTATCTCCTTCGAGTTCTTCTAAAATCTAGCAACTAACCCAACTGCATGAGCAATATCTGGTCTGTTGTGAACAACATAATGCAGTTTCCCTATCATAGACCTGTATCTCAAATTCACTTTTCATCTCATTTGCAAAGTCATCACTCATGTCATCATTGCCTCCAAAAATTATATCATCCACAAACACCTCACTAACAAGTATCTTATCTCCTTCAGTCTTGAGATATATATTGCTATCTTTATTGGTTCTCTGAAAACTTATCTTCATTCGGTGTGAATGAAGTCTTTCATACCATGCTCTTGGTTCTTGCTTCAAACCATATAGTGCCTTGTATAGTTCACACACCATATCCTTTGCATCAGTCAAAGCATAACCATCTGGTTGTTCAATGTATACTTCCTCTTCTAGTATTCCATTTAGAAATGCTAACTTCACATCCATCTGATATACTTTGAATCCCCTATATGCTACAAATTCAAGTAGAGTCCTAACACCTTCCAATCTAGAAACTGGTGCAAATGTCTCACCATAGTCTTCTCCTTCTTCCTTTGCATACCAATCTGGCTTTGTTTCTGACTACTACTCCATCTTCATTCAGTTTATTTCTAAATACCCATTTAGTACCTATTACATTTTTGTTCACAGGTCTGGGTAATAGGGTCCATGTAATGTTCTTCTCAATCTGGTCAAGCTATTCTTCCATAGCCTTGATCCAATGATCATCTCTGAAGGCTTCCTTTGTAGTTCTAGGCTCAATAGTGGAGATCATACAATAATTCTCTCTAATTCTTCTTTTGGTTAACACTCCAACATCTTTGTCTCCAATAATCTGATTAGGATTATGATTGAGTCTAACATACCTTGTAATAACATGATCATTATCTTCAGGTTCTTCTTCCTCACTATCTTCATCTTCTACAGAATCTACCTGTTTTGGTTGAACTAGTAGTGTAGCATTCATTTCACCAACTTCTGGCTTTACCGGTTCTGGTTCCAAAATCAGAATATAAGGTTCATCTTCCTTCTTCTCCTCACTGGTTTCTCCTATATCTTCAGGACACTCATCCACTCGGACATCAACACTTTCAATGATTTTCTTTGTCCGGTTGTTGTAACATTTGTAGGCTTTATTCTTGGTGGAGTAACCAAGAAATATGCCTTCATCACTCTTAGCATCAAACTTACCAACATAGTCACCTCTCTTGATAAAATATTTACTACCAAAAATCTTAAAATATCTGACATTAGGTGACCTACCATACGAGTATTCGTAAGGAGTTTTATCCTTACCTCTTTTAACCAATATTCAGTTCATTGTGCAGATAGTTGTGTTGACAGCTTCTGTCCAAAAAGTTTTTGGTACACCTCCTTGTATCAACAGAGTTCTAGCAACTTCAACAACTGACCTGTTGTTCCTCTCTGCAATACCATTATGCTGTGGTGTCCTAGGTGCAAAAAGCTGCCTCTTAATTCTATTATCTTCACAGTATCTAGTGAATTCCTCTGAAGTAAATTCACCACCTTGATTAGTTCTTAGGCACTTTATCTTCTTTCCACTTTCCTTTTCAGCTAAGGCCCTGAATGCCTAAACTTGCTAAAGGCTTCTATTTTGTCCTTCAAGAATGTGACCCACATCATTCTTGAGCAATCATCAGTGAAATACTCCTAGTCCTTATTGGTCCACAGAGGTTTGTATGAACCAAATCTAGAAAATGTTCTACAGAGAAAGATTTGATCTTAAAATTTGAGGATGATATATTTCTTAACTGACATTCCTTACATAGATCATTCACTAGTTTGTCCAACTTAGGAAAACCTCTTACTGACTTGGACTTACTGAATTTGACTATGTTATCAAAATTTACATGACAAAATCTCCGATTCCAAAGCCAACTATCATCTACTTTAGAAATTAAACAATTGTTGACTTCAGGATTTAGGTGAAACAAGTTACCTTTTGTCTGCTTCCCGGTTGCAATTGGTTCACCTTTTCTCCCATAGATTTTTTACATTCCATTCTTGAGATTTTTTACATTCCATTCTTGAAGTCTAATGGATAACCTCTGTCATTGAGTTGAGCAACACTCAAAAGATTGTGTTTCAATCCTTCAACCCAGTAGACATCATCTGCACTGGTCTTTCCATTAAGAGAAATGGTTCCCTTTCCTTTTACCATGTAGGGTGAGTCATTTCCAAATCTCACAACTCCTCCATCAAATTCCTTCAAAGTAAGAAATTTACTCCGATCACCGGCCATGTGGTGTGAACAACCACTATCTATGATCAAATCATCAGAATTATCCATACGAGAGACTAATGCCTTCTGATCTGATGTCTCCTCTTTAATGGCAATAAATATAATGTCTTCATTTGCATCTCCCTTAGATTCCTCATCAGTGATTCCACCATCAACTACAATGAGGCAATCTCTTTTGCCTTTTCCTTTGTACTTCTTATACTTCTCATGTTTCTGCTCATTCTCTCCATTTGGACAGTTAGCTACAATTTTTCCAATCTGGTTACATGCAAAACACTTCAAAGGTAATTTACCTCTATACTTACCAGTATCTCTGGGTAACCGCTTGGCCAACAATGCTTCAAGCTCAATCAAACTATCTTCATCATCAACTTATCTGCTGGATCTAAACTCATAACTGTGACTGGCTTCTCTTCTTTTCCTCATAGGTGTGTTAGAAACTAAAGCTCTAAATGTAGATTCTGATTTCTAAGCACTACCATCATAACCATTTAATTCAAATGTAGTTAGTTTACCAATGATGGAGTCAAGTGTTACCTTTGTTTTATCAATAGACTTTAGTTCCTAAATGGCTGCAAGTCAAATAGCATAGACTGATAGAAGGGTTCTCAACACCTTACTAACCATTGTGGTATCCTCCATTTTACCACCAATAGTTTTGATCTCTCTGACTATCTCCTTGATCCTTTGACCATACTATTGAATATTCTCACCTTCAACCATCCTCATGTCATCAAATTTACCTCTCAGACTCTCTTCTTTGGCAATCTTCACATGCTCATCACCACTGTAGATATCCTTAAGTTTCTTCCACACATCATAAGAAGTCTCCAGACCATGAACATCAACATACTCTGAATCAGACAAGGAATTGATAATGGAGTCCAATGCTTGATTATTCTCCTGTCTCTCCTTCTTTTGATCATCAGACAGAATCCCACTAGGCAAGGTATATTTGGTAGCAACATGTTCCCGATATTGACTTCCTAGACTCTTGATATAGATCTTCATCCTATCACTCCAAATTCCATAGTTTTCCCTATTGAACTTTGAACCTTCTTTCTTCATCATGTTCTTCTAGATCTTTACCTCAAGCTGTTAGGCTTAGACTCTAGAGGACCTGAAATACTCTGATACCAATTGATGACATGATGAATCAATAAGGATCTAGACAACTACTGAGAGGTGGGGGGGGTGAATCAGTAGATAGAAAACAAACTAAACTTTCACCAAACTCAAAACCCAACTCATAAATCAATCAGTGAACTAATCGGTTTAAACACTAAACTACAAACTGCAACTACACTATCAAGTTTACGGGTTGACTAGCATAACAAAATAATAGTGTAACAGATCTGAAACTCTCAAACCATTTAACCAAAACATCAAAACACTTTACTAACATTAGTAAAAACACTTTTCAGATCACATTTGGTCATCTTAACATATCTAAGTGGATTTACCAATTCAACAAATTAACCATATCAAAAACATAATCACAAAAACCATTCACCACTTGACACAATAATTTTTGATGTGGAAACCCAAATGGGAAAAACCATGGTGGGGATGAATACCCACAAGTATTCTAAACTCTTCTGAATTTTTCCCTGTTAGGAGCCAAGCCTTGTTAGAAGCTTTACCAAAATGTCCTGTTAGGAACAGATCCGGTTAAGGACCACCCGGTTAAGGGATTGACTATAATACCCTGTTAGGAGTAACTTCGATAGAGGATTTTAAATCCAAGATAATGGATCACTTGGTTAGAGGATTTAGAAAAACACCAAGCCTATTAAAGCTTACTCGGTTAAGGGATTTAACTATTGTAATTGTTAGAGAACGACAGGGTTTTTTTGATCTGGTAATAGCACTACTCCGCTTGATCAGATCCTATTCATGCTCCTATCTGCCTTCAAACATACTGCAGATCCCTTTTCTGGTTCGGGAATCAATCACACTGACACTTAACCAAAAATTGCCAACACTAATACAAAACAACTCATCGACCTTATAAGCAAAAAAATAGGTTGGTAACACATCACAAAACCTAAGATCTCATAGAGATTACAAACAAATCAGTTCAAACATGACCGCTGGATTACATAGAAATCATCAGCACATTGTACAAGACAACGTCGATCGCTCCTTGATCACCGCTCATCGAATCCTGTAACTCATCACACAGTTTCCACTTCATGCAATGTACTCGCTAATTCCCAAGATAAAATAGTTATCTCTATGCACCAAATACCACTTTGAAACTCATCACGTGCATCATGTATACGTGGAATAATCATCTCTAATCACCATTTGATCATAGATCAACACAACCGATTCACCAAGCTCCATCGGTTAGGGTTTGGCATATCAACAGGTAGGGTTACCGATTGATCTCTCTGCTTCAATAGTAATACCGGTTTCCTTCACTGCTCAACTACCAGTTGCATAACAATTGACATCAATGACAACACTTAAACTTCATTAATGCAATCTTCATACAAATTCCAACATACCTAAGTCAACAAACAAGAATCTTGTCAAGATCATTAAGAAGATAATAAGAGAGCTTGACACACTAAACTGAAATCAACACTTTGGGAGATGATAGAACCACCCCAAAAGAGATACAAGGCATTCAACATTCATGTCGGTGTATGGAAAAGAGCCAAGATTTCCTATCTCTCTTGAGCTTCCAGCTCTTGATTTGGTAAAACATATTGATATAATAGAGGAAGAGACCATGGTTGTAAGGTTAGCTCAACCGGTTGAGCTAAAAGAGATAAGAAATGATAGAAGATGGAGATTCATCAAGCATAAGTAAAAAGGTCATTTGACAAGAGAGCATCTGTAAGAAGTTTCAAAGAAGGAGACATAGTGTTGAAGTGGGATGCACTCAAAAGAAAACTAGGCAAGAACACAAAATTTGATTCTTTTTGGAGTGGGCCTTATATCCTTTGCGAATACAAACAACACAATGCATTCTAGTTGTCTAAATTGGATGGAGAGATGGAGCCAATCCCAATCAATGTGATTAATCTAAAACAATATTTTTGAGGCAAAATCAGTCTTTTGTACATATTTGGATAGGTTGCTAGGTATCAAATAAGTGTTGTAGCACATGT
Organism: Cryptomeria japonica; assembly: GCF_030272615.1. Taxonomy (NCBI): domain Eukaryota; kingdom Viridiplantae; phylum Streptophyta; class Pinopsida; order Cupressales; family Cupressaceae; genus Cryptomeria; species Cryptomeria japonica. The sequence continues at coordinate 392,125,971 of NC_081406.1, read as the reverse complement.
TTTTGTCATGTTTTTTAGTTCCTCCATGTGTTGATGCACATTGTTTTTAGTTAGATCTATTGTAGGTGTTGTTTTTGGTAGGTTTTTAGATGTTAAGGATTTTTTAGCAACAGCTTCAAGTTTGAGTTTGAGTTACTTTTGGGTCTTTTTGACTCTATGGCTCAATGGAAGCATCAAGGAAACTACTCCTAGTGTTTTAGCAGGCAAAACATTCATAGAGGTCGCCAAAAGTGAGCCAATTTCAACCTTTGTCTTAGGTTGCTGCATAGGGGTATTAGTTAAGAATTATGCATTTTTTTAATCATGTATTTTGTCTTTTGGTGAGAATGATCTAACATTTTAATATTATCAAGATGCCCGAGTTCCTTTTTGCATAAAGCCATAATAAGAATAAGGTTATAATATGATAGTCAAAATCAAGTTTTATTTGTTTCCCACCAAGTAATCTTAATGTTTCCAAAAGCCACACATCTTTTGGGAGGGAAATTTTTGTTTTGGAAAAAGTCAAGATTTTAGTTTTCACCTCTTGGAGGCTCTTTATCCATGTAGTAATGGAAAGGTAGGGTTTCCTTGTTGCAGGGACCTCCTTTAATATCTGTATAACAACAGATCGTGGGATAGTTTGAACCCACACTTAGAATGATGAAGCTCATATGCTGCAAATAGTCAAAGAAGATGGACCGTAAAGAATGACATCCCTAGAATGTATTGAGGTTCAATAGATACTAAGGGGCACATTTCTAGGACATGAGGAGTTATGAGACATTCAATCTCTTCACTCACATTGAAGGACATGCACATTTTTCTCTCATATCTACCAGGTATTTTTTGTGTTGTCAAGTATTTAACATTATTGAGATATCCTTTCTGAGTTTGATATAGTCACTATGTCAAACATGAACATGTATTTATTTTTCTTAATGGTCATATATTAATGAGCAATAGTATAGTTTTTGCTTTCCATGGGACATAATGTTTTCAATTATTTGTAATGTTAAGGGTTTCAAATAACAGTGTTATAAAGCAACAACATGAGGGATTGTATGAACAAAGCAAGAGATAAAGGTTTAATGTAGCTAAATGAGGACATATAACAATATAATTCAGTATAAAAATGAGGCAAGAAAAGCATAGCATAGATCTAAGGAACATTCCCAAAGTGTGAGGGTTAGAAAAGGCATCATAGTTATATGCAAAGGAGATCGTAGTTCATAATCTAATCCATTAGAAACAACATTGAAGAGTATTAGAATACCTTGGAAATAGAAAGTACCATCAAAAAAAGATCAAGGATGGTTCAAAGACAAGTTCTTTGCAAGTAATCTATAGTGCAAAGTGGATTGTCATGAAGGAATCTTGGCAAAAGGAAACTATCATGGGTGTATCAAGGATAAGTGAATCCTTATCAATCAGTAGAGAATCCTTCTCTTAAGACACATTTTATCATCCTTCCTTACCATCAAAGAAAAATATGCATGACAAAGTTTCATACTCAATGAAGGTTTTGTTGGAGCTCAAAATTGTAGATTACTAAACTCTAAGAGAATTCCAAACTCTATTATCAAGCTAAGTAGTCAATTTTGGCCAACTAGTGGAATGAACATTCAAGGTTTCTAATTCCATATTTATTTAGCAACTGCTAAACCAAGGTGGGTATACCTGTTACCTATTTTCGCTGCTAGCTCAATCAAGATGCAGGAGACATTAGATCAATGTGTCCCAGAAGGAGAAACAAGTGCAAAGTATGAAAAGAATACATGTTTTTGTCTAACTTGTTTGCTTCATGTGAAGACACAGGGAAAATAACTTTTTGATTCATTGAATGACAACATGTGGGGTAAATTTTGGCTCCCATGAGGGTTGAGCCCAACATGTTGATGGAAATGGGTGTTTCTTTGCAGTTTCTTGAATTTTTGCCTTATCGGCATGACCTTCCCCGATCAGCAAGACTTACCCTGAAGACCCAAAGAGTAGTGCGGAGCGCAAAATGTTATCATCGGGTTATCAAAAGGAACTATCTTATGTAATCCTGGTCACCTGATAGAAATTTCAAAGCGGTGTGCGAAGTCATCAGCTATCAGAGGGAGTGTTTTCATCTTATCCCAACGACCCACTGGAAAAGGCTAAGGAGAACCTTTTATCCCACATTGGCCGCCAGGAGGAGCATTTCAGTATTTATGTGCAAGGCCACGTATATCTTAAGTGTCAAAGCTTACAGGATTTTGGCAAATGGTAGCTCAGAGTTGGTGGGCCCCCACATGCGCGTGCATCTCAGAGTGGCTTAATTTTGCAGCAAAAGGAGAAATTAAACAACGGGCAGGTTGCAAAAGATTGGACGGCGATCACTATACTGCAAGATGAAAGTGCTCGACTATTAACAATCGCGACTTGGTGACTGATGATTTGGTAGGCCAGGTGGTGCTGAGGTAAGCACTGAGCAAGTCATGAGGTGCCGCATGGTGACATGCAGGGTATGAGGTGTCAGACAAGTGGTAGACACATGATGGCACCATGGCATAGGATGTAGCCACTTAGAGGGGCTAAGGGTCGAGTAGATCAACAAAGATCAATGGTGATCAAGATGGATCCAAGGGTTGTCGCTATGTCATGACATAAAAATGCTCGGTAGATAGCGCCTGCGACTTGGTGACAAACCACTAGCGGTGAACTATGGCCGATAGTTAATGCAAGTGGTTAAGGCAGGCGGTTGATTTCGATAGTTAGTGAAGGCCATGATAAGGTGTCAGAGTGGAGAGCCCGAGATGAATACCCTCACGACAGCTGGCGCCTAGTTGTAAACTCCATAGAGAATCGAAGGGTGCCACGTGGAAAACAAATGGTAGATGAATGTCAAGCAGATTGTGGGTTCGATGGATCTCAATATGGACTCACCGAAGGCATCAGTTTAATCGACATGAAATGTGTCGATGAAACTAATATTTTGATAAGACAAGAAAGCAGTTCACCGAGTGCTCGGATCCATCGACAAAGGCACATTGAAGAAATATCAACTGGTTCCATAAAAAAGTGAAGGCATCAATGAAACTGCAGTTTCGATGAGACACAAAAATGGATAGCCGAAGAGGAAGTTTGGCCAAAAGGTTGAAGCCGAGAAAACCAAAGTAAAATGATGAGGCTGTGCTCAGGTGGATCAGGTGAAAAATCATAGATTGACATGTGGCATGGATTCTTAGAGAGGTTAAAGATCGAGCAGTTTGAGGATAGATCAACGACCATCTCTATACCGCATGTTGAAGATACTCGCTAGTTATCTCATGTGATTGGCGAGGTGGCAGTTGAGGTGGCCATTTAGGTGGGCTCAGAATGAGTGAGGATGTGCCACGTGGTAGAGAGAAGATGAAGAACCAAGTCAGACCAAGTCTAGATGGCAGACAAAGTGGACTCGCGAGAAAATCAAAGGCTGACACGTGGAAAATGTCTGTAGACGAGTGGATCAACTTGGAATTTGAACTTCAACTTGGTTCACTCGTTCAAAATGGTTCAAAGGCAAATTAACAAGCAAGCAACATAGCAAGTCATCGGTTATCGGGAGGAGCTATTCCAATGTTATCCCGATAACCCAATGGAAAAGTGCAGAGTAATGGAAAAGGCGCGAGTTAATGCGGGAAGCATCGGAACATTGAATAAATCATTCCAATGTTGTTCTGAAGACCCAAAAGAGGATGCAGAGTCAATGCAAGAAAGAATTTTGTTGGGAGCGCGCCATTGGTTATCGACGAGACTGTTCTGATGTTACACCGATAATCCGATAAGAAGGTGTGCGATCCAAAATAATGACATCCAACAGAATTACTAGAAAGCAGGCCCAAGTCCAGTAACATCTAGGTGGAATCGACGCGGAAGGGAGTTTTTCTTTTAGTCATAGACCTGATTTGGTGCATAAATGTCAACACGTATTTTGAGAGTTTTTTTTCATTTTGAATTTTTGCAAGTTCAGTATAAGGGGCTTGGCAGATTCAGAGTTTGAAGGTTCTGGGTTTGAGCTCTGTGGTAGCAGATATTCACACTTTTGTAACTCATTCCTTATGAGCATTGCTCAGACTTTGTAATGCAAAAAGTTCCTTGTTTTCAATAAAGAAGCTGAGTTCCTCCTTAAATTCTTGGGTCTAAGTGTTATGATTGTAATCATTTTGATTAAAATTCTGTGATTCTTTCGTAGAATCCTTCATTTTATCTTAGTTTCTTCAGATTCTTAGGGCTAAGATACATGTTATAGTGCATGTCTCTAATTTTGTATGTGAATTTATTGCATCAAAATTATGAGAACATTATTATTCTCCTTTTTGTGAACATCAGTAAGTTAGCCCTTCAAGAGAATTGTTTATGAAAAAATGTATGTTTGAGTTGTGAGTTTAAGTAGTTTCATTAGTTGATTATCTTGTGGACTTGTAAGCAGTTTGTAGGTCTTTTATCATTGGTGGATCACCTAGCGGTAGTCAATTTTTAGTTTTATACATATCCTTCAATTTTTAGTTTTTTAGGTGATCAAATAGGAAGTCGACCTATAATCCGGAGGTCTACTCTCACTATAGGATACCCACAACCTGAGAGTAGTCCAATGTGTCACTAGATTGCAGGAATTTCAAGCTTGCATCAGGTGCAAATCCATGTGACAACAATACCTTCTCACAAAGTATATTTACCTGATGATATTGTACAAAAATGTTCTAAGGTCAATCTCAAATTGGCATTAAAGATTTGATATGACCTACTACCCCTATCCTTACTTCTTACTTCAAAACTTAAAATGAAACCTTATTAACTGTGATTTTGAAGTTATAAATATATGATTAAGACCAGTGCCTTCTTTACCTATTTGGGCTTAGAGTCTTGTGAATTTCCTTTCTTATATTCTCCTTGTTAGATAAGAAAATTACCATCCACTGTCAATCCTTCCACACTTAATGATTCAATTTCAATATGATAATCACCATACATGCAATTTAAATCTTTCCTAGAAGGAGGCTTATACTGTAATTAATCCAAGAGTATATTTTATCTTGTTCATACCACACAACAACATAGCATTCTAAAAATAATGAAATGACCACAATATGCAGAAAAATTTGAAAAACCTTTGATTTCTTAGCACCAAAATAACAAGCTTGAATTGAAAAGTATCCACAATAATCCTTAACATAGTATAGGAAATGAAAGTAAACTAGTCTATATTGCTGGAAAAAATATAAAAGTATATGTTTTTCATCATGTCTTGGACAAAATAAATGATCTTCCTTTTATAAGGAGAGATCAAACACATATGAAACATCATGTCTTTTTAGAAATAAAACACTAGCTAGTTACATAATGTAACTAACCAAACAAGTCTTCTAACGATTTAAGAGAAATGTATTAACAACCCCTCGGTGATATACATATTCCTTCTCTTTATAAGTTGAGATGTTTGAGAAAAAATGTCTCATAACATATTCCTTCCTATAGAGCCTATTCATGATAATTTCCATGTTGTCAAGAATGTGATCTTCATCATTGATCTTGTTCAACGCTCATGGGTGTTCCTGTGACAACTCCTTCCATTGTTCCTGGGGCATTGACATACCATCATCATCATTTAGTAGTGAGGGGAGGCTTTCAGTGTCTTCTGTATCCAAACGATTCATATCATATTCCAATTCTTGTTTGCACTCCATTTGTTTTGACCATATTTTTTAACATCATTTGGCAACTTGGAAGATTCAGGGTCTTGCACCTTATCAACTATTTCTTTCACCCTTTATGTCAGCCTAGCATGTTCCTATAATTCCTTGAGGGTTCCTACATAAGTGTTCCAATAATCATTGGAATAATACATCATTTCATTGAACCTATGGGTGAATAATCCTGCCATCATGTCATATATATTCTTTTTTCTTTGTTCTTCCTTCTTCAATTTCTTCTGCAGCTTCTCTGTCTGATACCTCCAATAATTTGTGTCTTGTAGTTCTTAAGTAATATGTTTCTTCCATTCATAAGAAAATTGTTCTCTATTAGGAATCAAACTCAACTCCTCCTCCAATTGATGAACTCGTTCCTCTACTTTCTCATATTTTTCCCTATAGGTGTAGTGCCCCTCCTCGACTCATCCTTTATGAGAGAATGCGATAAACACTTTTAGATTTGTGCTCTGATAGTCTCTTTGATATTAGTGGATTCATTATGATTTATGTGGATGAAGTTATGTCCTGGACTAATATGTTGATTGGGCTTATGCACTCACTATTCATGTATGGATTATATTGCTTATGAGGTTGTGATGATATCTTGATTATGCTAACCCTATTCCATAATGATGATGATGATTGAGTTGATGATTGTGGCTGTCTTCTAGTGTCTTTGTGATAGGGATGATGTCATACCACTCAATGCGAGAATGATATGGCGTTGCGATTCTCTATCACTTTCTTGATCATTTATGATGTATATGTATCGTACATATGTTATATTGTGTTTTAGTAGTGGGTGTAGGATTGCAGGTACCAGAAATAGACTCCACCTGGTCTCACAGGTCTGAGCGTGTCTTATCCCAATGACAAGTTGTCGGAGATGGCATGTGTTTCCCTCTCATACTTCAAGCTTAAGTTGATATGCTTGTTATTTAGTGTCTTGGCTTGAGTCATTGGTCTGCGTCAGGTGGTATGTTGTTCAACCTTATGTCAGGTTTCCTTGTGAATTTACGATTATTTATTAATTAATAATTAATCGGTTTATATAGTTTATTTAGTATTAAATTAAATTAATGGATGACATTAATATTTGATATTAATGTGTGAATTATTATTATTAGAGATTTATTATTTATTGGTGTTTATTTCATGAATTTGTATTTACTTGATGATTTTATATTATTATTATTTTATGGTCTAATGTTTAATTGAACATTTATTATATGAGCTTTTGATTTATTGATTTATATTTATTTATTAATTACTGGTTGAGTATTTATGCCTATCTGTACATTTATTTATTTGGTTGAAGCATTTATGCTTGTCCGTACATTTACTTATTCATTATCCATTTTGCTTATTTGTTTATTATTTATTTATTTATCTTATTATTTATTTATTGTTTATCTAATTATTTATTGTTTTGATTATTTATTTATTTATTATTTATGTACCTACCCCTTATTATGATTGGTCATCTTGGGAGTTGTGAATGTGAGGATAGTAGCATATATGTCTTAAATTTTAATTTAATCTATATAAAATACACTGAGAGATATCCTTCTCGAGGTGCCTATTTTTAATCAATTTTATACCCTAAATTGAAATAGGCGCCTTGAGAAGGATATCTCTTGACGTATTTAATATTAGAGTAAATTAAAATTTAAGTCATATATGCTAGTGGTAGTCGCACGACGCGACATGTAAAACATAAAATAAATTCTGTATATAATAATATAGTATCTTATTCTTGAATTGAATTAGATGTAGGGTTATGTTTAGGTTTTAGGGTTAGGACTAAGGATTATTGATAGGGTTAGGGTTAGGATTATTATGGATAGGGTTAGGAATTTAATCATGGTTAATATAAGGGTTATGGTTTGGGATAGGGTTTACAGGTAGGATTAGTATCATGGTTAGGACTAACATAATGTTTAGGTTTAGGTTTAGCTTTAGGGTTAGGAGTTACATCATGGTGAAGGTTAAGGATTGGGTTAGGGTTAGTATTTACATCATGGTTAGGGTTAGGTTTTAAGTTTAGGGCTAGGGTTATTGTTCTAGGGTTAGGGTTTAGGGTTATAGTAAGGATTACTATTATGGTTATGGTTTATGTCATAGTTGAGATGAGGGTTAGGGTTAGGTTAACGTTAGATTAGAGTTATTATTAGGATATTGGGTTAGGGTTTAGGGTTATGGTTTATATCATGGTTGGGGTAAGGGTTAGGGTTAGGGTAAGGGTTAAGGTTAGGGGTTCAGGGTCAACATCATAGTTAGGGTTGGTTCTAAGTTTAGGGTAATAGTTTGGGTTAGAATTTACATCATCGATAGCATTAGGGTTAGGATTATGGTTAGGGTTAGGGATTAATATTAAGGTTGGGATTAGAGTTTAGGGTTAGGATTATGGTTAGGGTTAAGGATTAATATTAAGGTTGGGGTTAGAGTTTAGGGTTAGGATTAGGATTATGGTCAGGGTTTGGAGTTAAGGATAAGAATAGGTTTTTGATTAGGTATAATGATTATTGTTAATGTTAGGGTTTAGGGCTATGGTTAGGATTGGGGTTACACTTAGAACTATGATTAGGGTTAGGGTTTAGAGTTATAGTTAGGTTCAGGTTAAGGATTGGAGTTACATTTAGAGTTTACATTATTGTTTAGTTTAGAGTTAAGATAATTATTAGGATTAGTGTTAGTGTTAGGATTGAGGTTAGAATTAGGATTAACGTTAGGGTAAAGATTATAGTTAGGGGTATATAATAGTAAGGGATAGTGTTAGGGTTGGGGTAGGGTTAGGATAATGGATTGAGTTAGGGTTTAGGATTTTTTAAGGGTTTTTATCAAAGTCATCTTTAGGTTAATGGTTATGTTTAGAGAAGTTTAGGTTTAGGGTTTTAATTATGGTCAAGTTTAGGGTTATGATAATGGTTAGGGTTAGGGCTTAGGCTTATGGTTAGGATTATGATTATGCTTAGGATTAGGGTTTAGGGTTATGGTTAAGGTTAGTATTTACATCATTAATATGGGTAGGGTTAGAGTTAGGATTATGGTTAGTGTTAAGGTTATGATTTAGAGTTAGGATTAGGGTTATGATTATGGTTAGGGTAAGGGTTTATGCCATTGTTTGGATTAGGGTTGTAATGCATAATGCATAGTTGTATGTAATTGTATTCTTTCCCTGTGTGGTAAGAAAAATTGAGAAAGTGGATGAGGGAAAATTTAAGGCTCGAACCAAGACACATAATTTAGGATTATGGGTAGGGATATGATTAGGGTTAGGCTTATATCATACTTAGGCTTAGGGTTTAAGTTTAGAGTTAGATGTAGGGTTATGGCTTAGGATTTAGGGATAGGACTATGTATTATTGCTAGGGTTAGGATTAGGATTATGATTAGGGTTAGGCTTTAGGGTTATGGTTAGGATTATGGCTAGTAGGCTAAGGGTCTAGGGCTATGGTTCAAATTGTGGATAGGGTTAGGGTTTATACCATGGTTAGGCATAGGGTAAGGGTTAGGGTTAAAGACTAGGGTTAGGATTATGGCTGGGGTTTAGGGATAAGATTAGGGTTAGGGTTAAAGATTAGGGTTAGCGTTATGGTTGAAGTTTAGGGATAGGGTTAGGGTTATGATTAGGGTTACAATTTATATGATATGGTTAGGGATATAGTTATGGTTAAGGTTAAAATTTACATCTTATTTGGGGTTAGGGTTAGGATTGTGGTTAGGCTTAGGGTTTAAAGTTATGGTTAAGATTATGGCTAGGATTAGGGTTTATATTATTATTAGGTTTAGGGTTATGGTTAGAACTATGTTTAGGGTCAGACTTAGGGTAATGGTTAGGGTTAGTTTGATTGAGGGTTAGGTTTAGGGTTGTGCTTCAATTTGGTGGTTATAGGTTTCAATTTAAAAATAGGTTATTATTGATCAATTCATTAATTTTAAATTTAATTATTCTACATACTATTTCTCAAATTTGAGAGGTGATATTTGTTATATTTAATACAGATGGTTAGGGTTAGCATTTTTTTAAAGATTATTGTTAATGATATGGTTACGGTTAGGTTTACATCATGCTTATAGTTAGTGTTAAGGTGTAGGGTTAGGGTGTAGGGTTATGGTTAAGTTAGAGTTAGGTTTAAGGTTCAAGGTTTAGGGTTTTAGGTTAAGGTTATAGTTAATTAGAGTTAAGGTTCAATTGTAAAATTAGGGTTTGATTATGGTAAGGGTTTAATTAGGATCAAGGTTGGGGGTAGATTAAGGTTAGGTTGAATAATGATTAGTTACAATTAGTGTGAAGGTCAAGTTTAGGGATGGAGATTAATTAGGATTAGAGTTTAATTAGGGTTAGGATTAAATAATCTTATTAATTGAATAAATAATCCTAATACTAACATTCTAAATTAAATATGAGGGTTAAGTTTTATTGTTAGGGTTAGGTTTTGGGGTGAGAACTAAGGACAATTGCTAGGGTTAGGGTTTAGGGTTATGCTTAAGTTAGGGTTAAGGTTAGGGCTAAGATCAAGGTTGGGGGTAGATTAAGGTTAGGTTGAATAAGGATTAGTTTCAATGAGGGTGAAGGTCAAGGGTTTAATTAGGATCAAGATTGGGGGTAGATTCAGGTTAGGTTAAATAAGGATTAGTTTCAATAAGGGTGAAGGTCAAGTTTAGGGATAGAGTTTAATTAGGATTAGAGTTCAATTAGGGTTAGGGTTAAATAATCCTATTAATTGAACAAATAATTGTAATACTAACATTCTAAATTAAATATGAGGGTTAAGTTTTATTGTTAGGTTTAGGTTTTGGGGTGAGAACTAAGGATCATTGTTAAGGTTAGGGTTTAGGGTTATGATTAAGTTAGGGTTAAGGTTAGGGCTAGGATTATGATTAGGGTTAGGGTTTAAGGTTATGGTTAGGATTATGTTTACGTCATGATTGAGGTTAGAAATAAGATTTTGATTATGGTGAGGCTTATGGTTAGGATTTTTGTCAAGGTTAGAGTTTACATCATGGTTAGGGTTAGGATTTTCTTTAGGGTTTACATAATGGGTAGGGTTAGGTTTAGGATTATGGTTAGGGTTTACACCATGGTTATGTTTAGGGTTAGGATTATGGTTAGGGTTAGGATTTACTATTATGATTAGGGTTATAGCTTTGGTTTAGGGAAAATGTTGGGATTAAGGCTAGGTTTAGGGTTTAGTGTTATAGCAAGGGTTAGGTTTAGGGTTAGTGTTAAGGTTAGGGTTCTATTTAACTCATGATAAGGGCTTGTATTGGTATTATGCTTACGGTAAGTGCTTACGATTATGGTTAGGTAACAAGTATATGGTTAGGATTAAGGTTTACATCATGGTTAGGGTTATGGTTTAGTGTCTAAGATTATGGTTAGGATTAAGGTTTACATAATGGTAAGGGCTAGGTTTAGGGTCTAGGATTATGGATAAAATTATGGTTAGGGTTTACACCATGGTTAGGATTAGCATCAACGTTTAAGATTTTTGTTAGTGATATGCTTAGGGTTAGGTTTACATCATTATTAGGATTAGCATTACGGTGTAGGGTTAGGGTTAGGATTATAGTTAAAGATATGGTTTGCATCATGGTTAAGGTCAAGGTTAGTATTAGGGTTAGGGTTAAAGTTAGAGACATTTTTTGGGTTATGGTTATGGTTAGGACTAAGGATTATTATTAGGGTTATGATTTTTTTTGGCATATGCACACTCCAATGAGACATTGTATGTGATTGAAGGTTTTGTCATTGATGGCAACCTTGCAATCCTATGGCACCGACAAAGGCATTATACCGGCATCAACAGATCACACTCTACACCGGCACTCAGGACACTGGCACCGACATAGAAGAAAGGAAGTATACCGGCACAGAGGCCGACATGATTTTGTTATATTATATTTTGTTTATTATCGTAAAAATATGTAAGCCAACTTGGCAAATTGTAAAATGACTCTTATATATAAAAGAGATCATTGTAGACATTTGTGTGAGGTGATAGAGAAGTATTAAGGAAAATATTATGCAGACCTAATGTGTGAAATATAGGTCAAAGGGTATATGTAAAGAACAGAGCAGGAACCGGTACTGAATCTGGCATAGAAGATGCTATTGTAAAGCAGTACAAGATATTGGATTTTTATAATCCTTATTGTAAGTCAATGTGACTTCCCATTGAGCAGTGAGCTCTAGGCAGTTGGCCTTCCTGCATGTGCAGGCACCTATTGTAAGTAATATTCTCTTATTGGCCAGTGAGTGAATATTGTGGGTCACAAATCCCATTGAGGTTTTTCTCACACCGGGTTTCCTCGTTAACATCTTGTGTTATGGTGTGTTTTTCATGTGGATGTTCTTGATTTTGTTTATTGCATTATTTCTTGCATACCGGTACACTGTTATATTATGTTCTACATGTTTTAAGTTAAGAAATTTTAATTACCGGTCAGATACTGATTCATCCCCCCCTCTCAGTATCTGTGGGATCCCTAACAATTGGTATCAGAGCTTGGTCCTCTATTTTCAAAAGCCTAACAACTTGAGGAAGATCTTGACACCAGTAAAGATGGAAAATTTGATGAAGGAACTGGAAGGAGCTCTTACAGACTATGATGTAGAAAAGTTGAAAAATATCAAATTAGAAGATGATTTAAGAGCAGCTTAGGACATCATTTAGGCACTTCAAGAAAATGTTACTATTGCAAGAAATAAGAGAAGAAAACTCTATGAAAAATTGCAAAATGAGAATGATGAAAAGGAATCACTTAATGATATGATAAGCAAGTTGAAACAAGAGATCATGACAACAAAGAATGAGATGCAGGATATGACTATGAGATTTTGCAAAGAGATTGAGGATAGGAAGAAGAATGAAGAAGAATTGACTAGAAGACTAAGTGATTCAGCAAATGAGAACACAAGACTTAGCTATGAAAATGACATGTTGGAGACAGATCTGATGCATACTCAAAATGACTCAAATGAATTGATGAGACAAAAAGAAGTCCTAGAAAGAGAACTAGAAACTGAAAATCAACACAAAGAAAAATTCAAGAAAAGCTTAGAGGAACTTGGCACCTTGCTAAAAAATAAAAAACCTAAAGGTGATACTTCTGGAATTGGCTTTGAAGTTGGTGAAAGCTCCGGTATTGCAAATACTCAGGATCACAACAAACTGGTAAGACAACCTAATGCTTATAAATTCAATGGTAAATGCTTTAACTGTAATAAGTATGGTCATAGAGCAAATCAATGTAGATCTAGAAATTATCAGAATATCAACACAACCACCGGTCAATGTTCTAAATGCAACAAAGTTGGTCACAACTTTGAAAATTGTAGAATGAATGTGAGATGTTATGTTTGTGGAAGATTTGGACATTTATCTAATCAATGCATAACACAAACCGACATAGGTTATGGGAAAGCTATTTAGAAAAATAATGTAACTTGTTATGCATGTAACAAAATTGGGCATATTGCTAAATTTTGTAGAAGTAAAGGAACACCGGTAGACAACAAAAGTTCTATCTTGAAAGGTAAAGAAAAAGTTGAAGAGGTTAAGCAAGAATTCTCAAAACAATGGATTAGAAAAGCTGATCTAAATATTGGGAATACTCCTCCACCAGTAGAACCAATCAATACTTCACCGGTAGGACAGAGTGATGCTTCACTGGAAGGATAGAGTAGTGCACCACCGACAGGAAGTTATTCATCTAATTGAAGAAAATTTCCTTGAGGGTTTGGCAATCTATTGATACATGTGCTATTATTCCCTCGGTTAGAGATAAGAAGTTGGAAATTACTCATTACCGAAAAACAATGTTAAGTAAATACTTAACCAGCATGCAATTAATGTGGTAGATGGTGAAAAGACATTATAAAATTAAGGTTTTGGCTCCATTTCATTTCACCGAGATTTCAAATTTTTGAAGAGCGCGAAGACTCCGAGCTAAGGCATTTCGAGAAAGAAGCAAGAACAATCCAAGCAATCATCCATCCAAGGCAGTAAAAGGTATTTAGTCATGGCAACCACCTCTGCAATTGAATATATAGCAAACCCTACTATTGTTGAGGTAATAAAAAGACCTAGGACCGTATTTTAGTTAGTTCTCAAGAAAGCAAAGAAGGATGATACCTTAGGTTCTTTTTCTCAAATTCCTAAGGGAGTTGTGTATGCTGAAGACCCCAAAATGTACATCCACTGCAACATCAAAGAGTTAGGAGATGAGGAAATTAAAACCATGTGTAAAACTGTGATATGTGATAATACCGACAATGTAAAGGATGAACACAAGATCATTGAGACCCTAGGATTTACAGAGATCCTTAGCATTCCTAAATTTCCAAAGGATGTGATTAGGATAGTTTTAAGCAGGGTACATGGAGAATTTTTCTGGCTAGATGCAATTCACAAAATCACCAAGGAAGCTGTGAAAGCTGTCATAGGGTTACCGACCACCGGTAAAAGACCAGATAAAACCAAGAAAGTTTCAAATGACCTAGTTATAAACCTAACTGGTGCAACATTCGACAAAAGGTCCCTGAGGGTTAATGATGTAAAAGATATCAATGTAAGATTCATCAGTATGATATTAGGGTATAAAGCTACTCATGCTAATAGACTTAATTCAGTTTCAAGTTTATGAATTAAGAGTGCTTATGACATGGTCACAAACAATGCAAAAATTGACATATGTGAGTGGTTAAAGGATGAATTAATTGACAATCTTGGAAAGATAAAGAAGGACAAGAAAGGAACTTTTAGATTTGGAAATCTGTTAGTATGCCTAATGCTACATATAACAAAATAGGTTCCTGGTATAGGCTACAAAGAACTTGGATATGACATACCGATAGGCAAAAAATTGACTGAACTATTCAATAACATGGGTGAGAACAAGGAAAACAATATTCATGACTTTTTCCAAGCATTAAAGACCAAAATGAAGAAAAGAGTAAGGTTATCACAGAAGATTGTAGACAAATACAAAGATGATATATGCTTTGTCATCAAGAAAGATGAAATCTGGATGGAAGCGGTCATCCCAAGGATAGTTTGGGTAACCGAGATGGGCTATGAAACAAATGATCACATAGTTGAAACATATGCTAAAGCACTTCTGGAAGCCCCCAGAGAGCCTAAGGAAGAAATATTTGGTAGTGAAGAAAATATTGAAAGACAAATTCAATCAAAGAAAAGGGTGAAAAAGGTAGAGGCAGTTGTAAGGAAAGGGTCCAGACAAGCAAAATCCATTAAGGAAGATTTATTGAAGAAAACCGGCATAACAGAGGATGACTTAGCAGCTCCACAGCCTGAAACTCACCTATCACCGGTAGGTACTTCTTTAGGAAGTGAAATGCCTGCAACTTTTAAAAGAGTTGTAAGAAAAAGAGATCCCTCACCGACAACCACTCCTTCACCTAGGAGGACAAGGCAAAAGCAAGAAGCTGTGAGATCTTCGGTTAAAAAGGACACACCAAAGAAGAAACTAACACCCAAGAAGAATAAAAGGACAAACAAAGACTTGGCCCATCTTGATATACTACTGAATGAAATCATAGAGGAAGGTAAATTGAATAATATAGAGAAAATATATGACACTCTAACAACTAATGAGAAAGAACAAGTTGAAAATAGTGTTATATTGCAGATGGATATGTACAAGAAATTTCTGATGGAAGGAGTCAATGAAATACCAGAAGAATTATTCAAAAGATTAGAGGCAAGAAGACATGCAGTGATAGAATTGGATAAGAAAACCAAAATTGAAAAGTTACTTGCTGTATATCTGGTAAAATCTCCACAAGAAATTGATGATTTGATTGCAAAGGCCAATCGGTCAGTATTCTCTACTGCACACCGACATATTTCACTAATGGCAAGAAGAGTTAATGAAGTGACAGAGGAAATAGAAAATGGATGGGATATATTTCTGGTTGAGAAAGAAAAATAGGAAGAATACAAGAACCCCAAGCCTATCAAAGTCTATTAGAAAGATAGAGACAAGGGTAAAGGAAAGGTTGGTGGACCACCTAGTATCAAAGTTAGAGACAACTTACCCCCACCTTCTCTAATTACTCCACCGGTACTCAGATTGTTGGATCATCATCAGGATACAAATCAACAAATGTGACTGAGGTACTACTTGATTCTATCAAGAAAATAACTGACTGCAGCTCACAGGCTTACAAAGCAATTGATGATACCATACCAATTTTGAAGGTAATTGCACCTAACTATATTATAGATAACAAAGATTCTTTAGGACAATTGGATACACTGTGTAAATACATCTTAGAAAACATTGAGAAAATAAAGGAAGATTCAGTGAAGGATAAGGTAGAAATTGAAAAACAAAAATTCTTTGATGAACAAATAAAGAAGTGTAATAGAGATTTTGACACACTTCTACCGGAATTATGCAATTTGTTGAAAGAGTACAAAAATCTGTTCAAAGATACCTATAAAACAAACTTTTTGACTGTACATATTGATAAGAAAATGAGCAAGGTACATGATGAGATCAATAAACTTGCAAATAGTTTTGTCAACTCACCTGATACACTATTAGTTTTTGAAGAGAAGATAACAAATTTTGAGGAAGAACTACTCAAATTGGAAAGGGAGAAAGAAAGGATAATAAATAAGGCAAAACATTTGAGATCCAAACTAAGTCCAAGATTGGACTATCTAGCATCTCCGTGGAAGGAAGTTTCTGAGGCACTAATACAGGGAAGAAAAACACCGGCAGAGCACTTGTAGCATCTCATCGGTATAGTGAAGAGAACAGAAACAACAATAAAGGATAGCAAGAAGTTCATGGATAGTATAAACTTGATTTTGGGAGATCTTTTTCAAATTATAACTACCCAGCTACAAGGTTGAAACCTCAAACTCTATTGACATCTTGACAACCTTTTTCATTGATGCCAAAGGGGGAGTAGTGGGATGAGAATATTCAAATCACAGGACAGGAATCATATGCTGAGGGGGAGCTCTCACATTTTTGGTAACTCACATTTTTGGTAACATTTTTTTTGGACTACACATTTTTGGATACTTTTTGAAATTTCTCATGAGTGTTGCCATCAATGCCAAAGGGGGAGATTGTTGGCATATGCACACTCCAATGAGACATTGTATGTGATTGAAGGTTTTGTCATTGATGGCAACCTTGCAATCCTATGGCACCGACAAAGGCATTATATCGACATCAACATATCACACTCTACATCGGCACTCAGGACACTGACACCGACACAAAAAAAAGGAAGTATATCGGCATAGAGGCCGACAGGATTTTGTTATATTATATTTTGTTTATTATTGTAAAAATGTGTAAGCCGACTTGGCAAATTGTAAAATGACTCTTATATATAAAAGAGATCATTGTAGACATTTGTGTGAGGTGATAGAGAAGTATTAAGGAAAATATTAGGCAAACCTAATGTGCGAAATATAGGTCAAAGGGCATATGTAAAGAACAGAGCAGGAACCGGTACTGAATCTGGCATAGAAGATGCTATTGTAAAGCAATACACGATATTGGATTTGTATAATCCTTATTGTAAGTCAGTGTGACTTCCCATTGAGCAGTGAGCTCTAGGCAGTTGGCCTTCCTGCATGTGCAGGCACTTATTGTAAGTAATATTCTCTTATTGGCCAGTGAGTGAATATTGTGGGTCACAAATCCCACCGAGGTTTTTCCCACACCGGGTTTCCTCGTTAACATCTTGTGTTATGGTGTGTTTTTCATGTGGATGTTCTTGATTTTGTTTATTGCATTATTTCTTGCATACCGGTACACTGTTATATTATGTTCTGCATGTTTTAAGTTAAGAAATTTTAATTACCGGTCAGATACTGATTCACCCCCCCTCTCAGTATCTGTGGGATCCCTAACAATTTTGTGTTATGGTTAAAATAGAGTTAGGTTTAGGGTTAAGGGTTAATGTTATAGATAGTTAGGGTTAGGGTTCAATTATGATTAGGGTTCGGGATATGATCAAGTTTAGGGTTAGAATTATGGTTTGGTTAGGGTTAGGGTTTAGTTTTATTACATAAGGGTTTAACTAATGATTAGAATTAGGTTTAGGGTTAGGACTTATACCATGCCTAGGGCAAGGGCTAGGTTTAGGGTCTAGGATTATGGATTATGGTTAGGGTTAGCATTAGGGTTTAGGATTATTATTAACAATATGGTTAGGATTAGGTTTACATCATTCTTAAAGTTAGTGCTAGGTTGTAGGGTTAGGGTTTTGGGTTTAGGGTTTTAGGTTAAGATTATAGTTAATTAGAGTTAAGGTTAAATTACAATTAGGGTTTGATTATGGTAAGGGTTTAATTAGGATCAAGGTTGTGGGTAAATTAAGGTTAGGGTTGGATAAGGATTAGTTTCAATTAGGGTTAAAGTCAAGTTTAGGGATATAGTTTAACTAACTTATTAGAGTTTAACTAGGGTTAGGATTAAATCTAGTGATAGGGTTGAATTATTGTTAGATTATAGTTTAACTTGTAGCTAGAGCTTAATTCTAGGGTTAAATTTGTTTTGGGGTTACAATTCAAATTAGGTAAATAAGGATTTAAATATCTTGGTTTTCTATAGATAGAACTTTGGAAGACATTCTTCTTTTGTCCATCTTTTAAAATAGTTTTTTGTGATGGATATCATAGAAATTCAAAGTGTTTCTTTTATGGAATTTGATTTGTGGCACAACATTGAGGTTTTAATTCAACCCTACAAAAGTAAACCATGGTTCTAGCTTAATTAATGAAATTGACGACCTTAAGATTATAAATGGTAATAATTGTATTAGGCTTTCTTATGATTTAGCATTAGTATGGTAGTTTGAGTTGGAATCATAGTCAATTAGGTATAATATGTAATGCCCCGCCAGGAAACCCCGAAGGGATAAACCAAAATTACAAGAATAGAGAGCAATCTTTTTTTTTTTTTTTTTTTAAAGATACAACACATAAGATGCAACATGATAACAAAGATTCAGATTACATAGCGGAAGACTTCAACTAACTCCTAAAGAGTTTCCCAACGAGATTACTTAATTTTTCACAATACACTTTACTCACACAATAATCCAAAAACTGAAAATCTTAATAACGAGATAATTCATAATCAGGACAATTTCTTTCAAAGGACGGAAATATAAATCACAACAAAGATTCATCCATTAGGATCCATTCATCAACCTCATTCAAACTTTTCAATTTAAAATTACAAACCATACATCTACATTTTCTAATACACTAGGATTTCATCATAACATAAGAGGTCTTTCCAAGCATATTTAAATTCCTTAACAACAACTGAGTATAATTCATTACTCTAAGCTACATTCATACATAATCCAGTTCATTGCATTTCAAAAGATGATTTCACACATGCGTTACGATAAATCGCATCTCAACCAATTATGCATTCGATCCACATGGCATTCAAGATAGAACTGAATATAAGCATTTAGAGTTAATTCCATTATCCACTTAACCATTCTAACATAAATTAATCATACATGATAAAGCTGAATAAAGGAAACATAAGAGAATACACCACATAACACCATAATGATCTCGGAGTTCACCCCTAATGGGCTACATCTCCGGGTCTGCTCAACTGCAAGACCCCCTCGGATAAATAATAAGGTTAAGAGTACAAAAGGTTACACCATACAATCCAGCCATCAAGGCGATACATAAATAATATACAGATGACCACATCGGTCCATAATACATAAACGATCCTTAAAAAGAACAGGATCCAGCTGAACATAATCAAAGCTAAAACAAGAGGTCCAAGAGAGCATCCATAACACTGAGCCATCACCGCCCAAGGGTCTAATACGAAACCGACACTCACAAGAGCAGAGACAAGGGACGACTCTCAAAGGAACTCAAAACAGGACAAAACAACAACACACTAGCGAACGTAGGGACAAGTGTCATCACACAACCTGGTATGGATACCATGGCAAGTCTTCATAGGTCCCGGCCCATACACTGGTAACCCTGGCAACCTAATCCGAACTTCCGGCCCATCCAAGCCTCATGTGGACCCACACATCCTCTCGTGATGACAAGGAAGATGGTTTGCCATTTCAGGCCTTCTCACAGCATGTCGAGTCTATGCTAGCACCCGTCCCATGTGTGAGGCACATTATCTTATTTAGAGATTATTTTCTAATCTACTTAGGTTATCACTTATTAGACTCACTTTCGACGGGTTACCCAGCAGCCACTTTGGGCGCGGCCCCCAATCGAAAGCCACTTTCCCATACGACACTAGACTAACTCAGACGAACTCAACCCAAGGAATACACATGGTCAGACGAACGGAGTTCAAGAAGAGAAACAATCATCTGGTCAAACACGACTCATAGATGCACACTTACAGACGGTACTCTAACTAGAGACCTGACAACTAAGGTTAACCACGAATCATCATTCGACTCACTCAAGAGGATATGACCAATAATGACAACATCACAATACAACAGTCAACTCGGAAATCGAGGACTAAAACAGGAACACCAAATCATCCTTACGACAGGGTCCTACTAAACAAGGCAAAACATGCCATTTCATTATAAAAGCGAATACAGAAATTAAACTCGCAAGCAATAATCAGAAAAGACAATATATTTCCTCAAATTAATTAATCCTTAATGACGATCAAGTTTTCTACAAGATCTAAAACAACTTACAGTTATCTACCTTATCAAGGGATAAGTCGTTCTTGGTTTTCTAACTTGTTAAAATTCAAAGCATATCCAGACATATAAAGCCATAAAGAGTTTTTAAACCAATTCGTATTATTAAAATTCAGACGATCATTAATCAATTAAACAAGGTATTTAAATTCCATTCCAAAATGTCATTAACATACTGGTCTAATTCAATCACTACAGATTCATAATTTCAATTCCCGTTACAAAATACGGATTACGGAATTAAAAATATAAAGGAAATTCAATTATAGATACTTATTTCCAAACGCACATGATATAAACTTATCAATCCAAGATGGGACCAAAATACAGCCAACTAGATTCAATGACGAAATTATCCATTTTAGAACTTAACCACAAAAGTACATAAGCCACAAAATGAATTTGGATAATAACTAACTTATAAATTCCAATATAGAATTAATTAATATCCAATTTTACATTTATCAAGATAGTGCCTTTTCAATAAAGAGCAATTTAAACTTGGCATTAAAACTAACTTTCATTAACCAGATATTAAAATTGTATGCATTTCTTTTTGAATGAAAAGAATACACAAAAAAAAACATTTTATAAATTTCGTTTTAAACAAAATCGCGTTTTTTTTTTTAAAAAAAAAAGGGAGGCGCGCTGGGCGGGCCGTGCCCTAACCCTAGCCGCAGCCCACGCCGAAAACTACAGAGGAGCCCATGCGGGCGGCGCCGCTGCGGTGCCCGCAGGTCCGCGGCGCCCAGCGGCCACCGCGGCCCTGCGGCCACCACAGTGTGCCGCGGGCATGGCCCAACACTTGCGGGAAGGGAGGGAACGGAGAATGAGCGGGGAAAACAGGGGACGCGCGGGGGCGCGGGCGGGGGAGAGGGGAGGGAGCGGGTGGAGCTCCGCTCCCCGCCTCCCATCCCCAATACACAGTCCGATCCATACGCAAAACACACGCCCAGCTCCAAACATAATACGATTAAGATTTTTAAATGGAACACACAGTCCGATTTAAAAGGATAAAAATGCCCAGTTCGAAATGCAACATAAACATTTTGCTAATAAAAAAAAACACAGTCCGAACTTCATCAAACGTCCATCATAAAATCGGTAAAGATTATACATTTCGATTTGCTGTGAGTTCAGTTTAACGAACAAGGTTTGATGTCAAATTTTCTTGGTGGTTTTCTCCACCATAACAGCACCCAAGGGTTTCAAAACACTCAAAAACAAAGAGGATTAACCAGCATCTCAAACCAAAACTCAAAACCAAATTTTCCAGCCAAATTCATATGAACAATCAAATTGATTTTCAATAACCAATTCAGAATCCTACCTCAATTCGCAATCCTGGTATGGCTGAGGGAGAGCCCACCTGTCAGATTCCCCAAAATCTCCTCCAAAATTGTCCATCCTCTCCAAATTTCCCAAATTGGGTTAATATGGAAGAGTTGACCCAAGAATTCCATTTTTGGAATAAAAACTTTATTTACAAAATAATTCACAAAATTTAATACTTTTTCAATTATAATCAACAATTTAACTTGCTCTTTAATTCAAAAATCGATTTCTTCAATCAATTAAATTTAACCTTTCAATTATCAGAATCCAACAGAATGCAATTACGTCTATTGCGATTAATTACTAAACTTTCTTTTTTCAACAGCATATATAAAATGCATTAAATAATCGAAATCAGCCATTAAATTCAAATTTACTTCCAATCTAAAACGAGCAATTCATTAACAACGAAAAACGCATAACGAATTCTCCATCAATTTAATCCATTAATCTTCACTGCACAAACGCATATTAATCAAGATAATTACTAAAGACTAGTTAATCAATTAACCAAACACACCAGGCACACAAATCGAGAAAGCCAACCAAACAGACGACTCGCAAACCCAAACCAACAGGGATTACCGACGACGACTGGCGATGCTCACTAGAGCACGACGAAGGTCAACTAGGGTCTCACGACCACCTAATCCGACTCTAGGGATTAACAAAGGTACACTCAAACCTGCAAAACCAGGTGACGACGAACCTCGCACTCATGCGACTTCGTACCTGGAATCTCCTGCAACAAAAGATCATACATGCATACATTTATAAAATCTAATGAAAGCGTCAGTCCGATACTAAAATCACGAAATAGGTACACTGAATAACCTGCATACAACTAGTGTGAGAACCACATCAATAGCTATGCGTAAAATCAACATCTGACATTAATCATAATATTACGATAACTAATCCAGATTAAACCAAGGTTAGAGATCGATTACGATAGGGGTACTACATAATATTTCAATTTATAGTTAATTTTAAAGTTCAATTTGGTTTAGTTTGAGGTTATGATTTTATTTAATATTATATTCAACATGCATATATATATATATATATATATGGTATAAACACTATGTTAACACAACCATGCTAAATGTCTTGTGGCATAAAAAAGGGTAATAATAAAATGTAAGTTAAAAAGCTTATTTTTTTATATTTTTGGAAATCAAATATAAATAAATTTTAAAAATTATTAATATATAACAAAATAGCATAAAATCAACTAAGAGATAAATAAAGTATCAATAGAAAAATCACATTTCTATGAAAAATTATATAATCTATAAAGAGAGAAAATGTGATATAAAATACTAAATTGTTTTGAAATATTTGTGTATGCAATTTTGATTTTTTTAAATTTAGAAATATTATATTTTTATTTTTAATAGAAACATATAAATAATTTTTTATTTGACTAAATTGGAAATTAAAAAATATATAGCATTTTTGAAATATTTGTGTATGTACGCAATTTTGATTTTTTGAATTTAGAAACATTATATATCTACATGTATGCATGTATCTTTTATTTTTTGATTTTTCAAAATTGAAAATTAAGATTCTTTATTTATTTTTTATCAAATCAATGGTGTTAAACAATTCAACTATACATATCTATTCTAAAAATAATTTATAATTGTTATCCATATCCATTAGTAAGAGGCACAATAGATATAAAAACTTTCCTATAAGACACCATTGGAAGATGAAAATAGTTCTTGAAAATCATGTTTATGCTTGTAGAAGGAAACAACTCATAAAAAATAGAAAGTTGTATTTTTAGTTGTAGCTTTAAATGTTTCCTATAAAATATTACTTCAACTCTTTATAATTGCTAAACATCTATTTCAATGTATTGTAGCTTTAAATGTTTTCTATTGATAAATATTCCCAAAATAACAATCCTATTTAAAAATGTTTATGTTTGTAGAAGGAAACAACTCATAGAAAACAAAAAGTTGCATTTTTAATTGTAGCTTTAAATGTTTCCTATAAAATAGAACTTGAACTAATTATAATTACTAACATCTATTTCAATGTATTGTAGCTTTAAATGTTTTCTATTGATAAATATTTTGAAGTCTTCAATAAGATGTGAATTTAATAGTTTATTTTATATATTTGATAGCCAACACAATTTTTTTTTCTAGAATGTTGGCTTATTTACATGAATTCAATGCATCTAAAAAAAATCCATGAAATTTTACAATAAAGAACATTTTAAAGATCACCAATACAATTTATTTAAAACCTTCCTATATCAACAAGACAAAATGTACTCTTATTCAGACTATAAACTAAATCATATATATCATTTGAAAATATACATGTGAGAATCCCACATTATTTGGTGTGAATATCCAAGCCTTCTTTGTTGCAAGCAACAAAACAACTCTGACATTAAGACCTGCTAAAGAGAAATGTATCTTATGTGAGTTCATATGAAATTTTAGATCACAATAAGGGTTTCAACAACACACTAAAAAAATAATTACTTGGTTGAAAGATAAAAAACATATTTAGGAAGAGATTGTAAAAAATGGGAGATTTCAAGCTTCATTCAACAAATCCCTTCGAATCTCATATCAAACCAAAAAATCTATGGGAAAACATGGAAGAAACCAATGAACAAAGAAAACACATGAAAATAGTAATTTAAGATGATAAAAAATAACGATTGAGAATTACATGTTATTATATTTAAATTTTTAGAAGACTCTAAATGATTAGGATTTAAATCGTTATGGTTAAATCAAAACTTTACATGGGTTTTTATTAATGTTATTGATTGATCTGAAAATTTCAGAAGATAGTCTAAGAGATAACCTAATATTGCTCGAAAACTAGGTAAGATAATAACTTTCAAATAGTATAAATCCTTTGTAATTTGAATAGATAGGTAAGGACTAAAAATTCTTAGAAAGATTAAAAGCATGGCATACCTTGGTTTGTAGTGTTGGTTGATAGAGAGGAGAAAGATCCAAGTTCTTTCAATAATGAGTGCTATAATGTAACCTGTAATTCGATCTACAACCAGAATGCAAACAGATTACTCAGAATACTTAGAAAGCAAGGAGAATACATAAAAAATGATTTCAAAATATATCATAACCTATATTCGATCTGATATGCTCTCGTCTGTATTCGATTTGCTCTTGTTTGAAATGTTGTGAGATGCAAAGAGGAAATGGGATGCAGATATAATAATTGCTAGCCAACCTTTCAAATTCATCAGTTATGTAACACTCTTTCGTGGATTGCATACAATATACAATTCATTTAGGAGTTACATTCTTCAACAATTATGTATAATTCATTGAGCAACCTTCATTGATTGCATTTGAAACAGTTAGAAGAGCATGTAGGTTCTCGTTTGTAACTATCAGAATACAATGCCAGCTCCTTCCACCTTGACAATAATTCAAATGCTTGTTATTTCCATGCATGATTGATGGGAATACAAAAAGTTTCTTTTTTCTTACACTTTTACTCATGGTGAGCCCTATATGGTGCGATTGTAGGTTACGCCTCTTGGCGTAATTATTATTAATTGTTTGTTTATTTATTTATATTATTTGTAGTTTATATTTAATTGGAACATTTATTTATAATGTCTTTGATTTATTTTATTGGGCTTTAATTTATTATTATTGTTTATTATATTATTATTACATTCTCTTGTTACTAATTGAGTAATTAAATATTATATTTATACCTACCTTATTATATTATTGGCTGAGATTTGAGGGTAAGTAAATAATATTATTTAATATTCTTACCTTAATTTTTGGAAGGGGGGTTGGTATAGAATATATTTTGTTGGAATATTTTGGTTGACATATATTCTTTTGTAGTTTTGAATGAGATCTTATTTATTGGCTTGGTGAGTATTTTTGTGGTGTGTGCTTCTCGATATCTTTCTGCGACTTTTGGATTTTTGAATTGCTTGGAGTGAGAATTGCTTGGTTGAATTGGATTCTGCAAAGCTTGCTGGTTTGTATTTTTTCTCTTCTATGATTGCATTACCATCACTCTACTTCTAGGTTGGAGATCTTTTTCCATTCTTGCATTTTGATCTTTGAAAAGAGCTTTTTTTTCGTGTCTGCTAAAAGATTATTTTGGGGAAATTTTTGGGAGTGATTTCAGTTATCTATTATTGGTTTGATTGAAAAGAAATAAGTTAGAAAATATTGCATTTGAATTTAGATTTCTGATTTTGTGCAGTGAAGGAAATGGGTGTTTCGATATGTGAATTTTATGGCTATGTTTCGTTGGCAATTTGGAGGAATTGATTATGTGTTGCATTGATGTTTTGTCATTAATGTCAACATGAGCTACTTTGGCTGTTTACCGGTATCTGGTTGGTCCTCGTAGGATGATTGGTTTCTGGTTGGTAAGATCATGTTGATTAGGTATACTCCGGTATGCTTTGGCTTATGGAATTGGCTTAGATATTCTATTCATGCTACTCAGATATATGTTCAGTCAGTTGGTATTTATTTGGTGATCGGATGCTATCTTATATGCTGGTAAGCCTGGTTTATTGATCCAGTGAGGGTTTCACCAGTAGAGCTTTGTTCAAGATCTTTTGATATTATGCATAAGTGGTGTTGGTGCGGCTTCTAGTAGGTATTCAAGATGCTGATGATGATTGTGTTCAAGCCTTGAATGATTGGAATAATTTCTTTAGCGTGTGTGGACCTAAATTGGGTAAGGTGCTATCTATAGTAACCCACTTGTTTAACCCAACAAAATTTGACCATTCTTTTTTTTTGATTAATTTAATCATTTGTGTTTGATTCGATCGCATACTCTGGGCATCCATCCATTTGGATTAGGTATTTATCCATCTGATATGAGCATCTAACCATACGGGTTAGGCATCTATACATATGGGACATAAGATTTCATCTATCCAATACAGGATAGGCATCTACCCATACGGGGTAGGCATCTATCCAATCGGGATAGGAGGTGCTCTGCCCAGAGACTTAGACTCATCGGGACCATTTGGGTCCTAAGCCACTCACTAAGTACTACACTCTTCTAATAGGAGTGCATCGAGGTCACCATCCTTAGGAGTAATTAAATAACATAATACAAGCTTGAATTCCACGTCGGAATTTGGCTTAAAGCCATAAGAAGTCAAGCAAATCCATACGAGATTCCTTCCGAGTATGCATTGAATTACTTTTTCCTTTTTATTATACTTATCTTTCAAATTAGGATACTACTCAATCCTTCTTCTTACCGACCTAGACCCCACCCATGAACGCCTGAGTACTAGGGACAACTCCTTCCCAAGACTGCCTACATACCTGTTTCGGCATGGGATCAAGGCGTAAAGTATGTAGTTCTATTTTCTACTCTATGGTTTAATGTAAACTGATTAGTGGGTACGCAACCCTTTCTAGGTTCAATGTCCCAGGCAGTTTCTCTGCGGTTGCTACCCACGGCAAAGGCTCAAGATGGCTTATTGTTTGTGGCCTAAAACAACTACATCCTAACACCTATCATAAGCGTCACCCTTGACCAAATTGTCAATCACCAATATCTCTTCAAGATTAAATCAATTTCATAAAGCATTTTACTTAATCAACCCTAAAGGGGGTTTACTATGGTTTAACTCAACGGATGTAAATCATTTAAGGATTATCTTGTTAGATTATCGATCCAAGAGGGATTACCCGCCCCTTGGATTTTAACTTCCAAATGTCCCTTATTACTCCCCGATGATTTATAGGGCTGATGCCACAGATGTTGTTGATGCAGCTTTATTAGGAATTAAGTGCAGTAGTTCAACACGATGACATTACCCATAAGTGTGACCCAGAGGCACTGTATATACCGAACGTTGCTAGGTTTTGGTTTCCAACTTCCTTTATTTAGTTTTCTTAACTAAGAAACTATGAAAACATCATACTTGAAAACAATTACTTAATTGAAAGTGTATAATTTAATTAATTGAAATAACTACTTGATGAATCACGTAGAATAAAAACCATAACTAACTTATTTATTATTCAAAACTTGAAATATAACTTGCGTAAAAATGATAATTATGAAACTTGCATATTAATAATTAAACGTGTGACTTGCATGAAGATGAAGAAAATGTAACTTTTTCATTAATAAATGCGAATAAAGTATAAGTAATTTGCATGAAGCAAGGATAGCGTAAGTTACATGCAAGGTTGAGAAATGTGTTGATTTATACCATGAGAAAAATCACTTGTAGAGCCACTGGTCCCAAAAATAGCAACTTGCTTAGACATTTGGTTCAAATTATATTAATATGAATTAATTGCTATATGCCAACTAAGTGCCCCAATGGATCTTAATAGATTGAATGATTCTAATTATAACATTTGATATAATATAATTTACAATTATAAAATTTACTATAGAAAATTTATTATGAATTTACTACACAATAATCCCCAATATCTATAACTTTTTCTAAGTTAAATTTAATAACTTAAAGTTTATACTAAAGAAAAAAAATTAACAATTTCTAAATTGCAATTTATACATTTATATTTATAAAAAAAAACCTACAAAAAAATAAATATATAAAAAAAGGGAAAGATAGACGATTTTTTTTGTTTAAGGGTTAGTGGGGAGTGGGGCCCACGGGTCCCATCACCACTGCGGGTCTGCAGAAGCAGACCCACAATGATGAGGGGACCCCGTGGTTCCCTCCACTATCCTGTGGCCACTGCCGTGACAGTGACCGCAGGGGAAGTGGAGGGTACCACTTCCCCGACGATTACAATAACTGCCTCCCCCATGCATGCCGTCCAATATTTTTTTTGAAACAATTTTCAAGAACATGTTGTTTGATAAAATATAATCACTTTGCAACATTTAATATATTTTATCATTTGAAATAAATTATATATATGGTTTACATTCCCAATTATTTAATGATATATATAATCAAAAAGAGTATTTATGAAAATAAGAACATGAATAAAATAGATAATCAAGTTATCGCAAAGGAAGGTAATTGTTTTAAATTGACTTCACAGGAAATGAAAATAGAGAGATTTGCTTCAACAAATAAAACAGATAATTAGAAATTGATTTCACAGGAAATAAAAATAGAGAGAGATTTGCTTCAGCAATAAACAGATAATTAGAAATTGATTTCATAGGAAATAAAAATAGAGAGAGATTTGCTTCAGCAATAAACAAATAATTAGAAATTGATTTCACAGGAAATAAAAACAGAGAGAGATTTGCTTCAGCAAATAAACAGATAATTAGAATTTGATTTCACAAGAAATAAAAACAGAGAGAGATTTGCTTCAGCAAATAAACAGATAATTATATTTCCATAGAGGATTATTCACAGAGAAATATATTCCTCCATTGCAACTAATATTCACAGAGAGAAGTGTATAACCAGATAAAAATATTCATGAAATCAAATGAGAATAAGGAATTATTCATAGACATGAATAACACAGAGGATTATTTTCAGAGAGAAATGAATACATGAGATTTATATCTTATTATCAAGCATTTTCTGTTCATAGGGAAGTAAGATTTTTAATGTAAGAAAAGAATTACATTTAAATTTCCAATCCAGTAAATGAAATAGAGAGAAGAAAAGCAAGATCTGATATTTTCTAAAACAAATAATAAAGCTATCTTTCACATGCAAGCAAGATCTGATTTTTCTTCTCTAAGGAAAAATTAAACAAATAAATAAGCTATCTTTTCAATATTATCACAAAAGAAAATTTTATAAAGGAAGATCTAGAAGCTATGTTTTTGGATAATACCATTTTATCATATGGGAATGTGAAATAACAAGAGGAGAACCTGGCTTATCGAAGTTCGATGTTGAATCCAACCTTCTAGCTATCCTCCTTAGATCCTTCCTTGCCTCTTGAGAGAAATCTTTCAAACAATAACTTGACAAATCCTGCAACGAAAATGAGACTACCAAGAAGATCCTACTACTAAAAACTTGGGAAATTTTCTTCAAAACATAATCAACTCCCTTCTTTGAAACTTGCATACAATTTTATAAGAAAAATCCCTCAATTCCACTATCTAGAGAATTTAATTAAAAAAGAGATTCTTTTCCAATATTGGACTCATGCAAATTGATTAAAAACATAGTGGGGGAGTTACATGCAAGGTGGTGGAGATTCCTCTAGAAGCTTCTAATTCCTCCTACAACATGTGCCATAATTGGGAGTTAAAATAAAAATAAAAACAGCCTTTTGAATTATATTCTCCAAGTGTGTGTGTGTGTGTGCTTATTATTATTCTTTTATATTATTTATTCAATCATTTTAAATAGCTTAACCAAAAATATAATAGAATTGTATTTAAATCAAAAAGTTATAAAGGAGGGTTGTGACATCCTCCCCCCCTTAATTTGTGCATCATCCCGATTCACTTATTGAATGCATCCAAAAGAGTCTATAGTTCATGATTAGTTTAAAACAAAAAAGGAATCAACTGTTGCATTTCCCTAGTATCTTCCCACGTGGAATTCTTCTCATCATATTGGTTCCATTGTACTTTGCATTGATAAACCTCTCTGTTGTGCAATTGGCACTGGCGCCTCTCCAAGATTTTGAATGGCTCTATCATTATTCCTCCCTTTTCCTAGACCTATAAAGCATCCCAATTCAAAATATGTTTCTCATCAGGTACATACGTTTTAAGAAGAGATACATGGAAGACATCATGGATTCGACTCAACTGGGGAGGTAAGGCCAACCGGTATGCAACTGGAATAATTCTTTCCAAAATTTCAAAAGGTCCAACATAGCGAGGTGCAAGCTTAGTCTTTTTCCCAAACCTTATGGAGCTCTTGTGTGGCCTAACCCTTAGGAAGACTTTCTCTCCCACCTCAAACTCCCTTGGTGTCCTATTTTTGTCTACATAACTTTTTTGCCTATCCGAGGCTTCCTTCAATCTCTGCCTAATTTCCTTAGTTTTCCTTTCCATCTCCTTCAACATATCTAGTCCAACAATTACTCTATCGTCAAGACTATCCCAACTCAAAGGTGTTCAACATGGCCTACCATACAATGCTTCGAAAGGTGCCATTCCCAAATATTTTTGATACATATTATTGTAAGAAAACTCTACCAGAGGTAGGTACTCTTCCCATTTCTTTTGTTGGTCCATGCAATACATGCAAAGTAGGTCTTCCAAAATCTAATTTGTCCTTTCTGTTTGACCGTCGGTTTTAGGATGGTATGCAGTGCTAAAATTTAGTTGAGTTCCCAAAGCTAATTGAAGAGTTGTCCAAAACCTTGAAGTGAATCTAGCATCTCTATCTGATATGATTTTCTCTGGCATTCCATGCAACCTAAATATTTCCTTAACAAAGCATCTAGCCAAGGTAGGTGCATCATCCATCAGGTTCCCTCGTATAAAGTGTGCCACCTTAGTGAGTTTGTCAATTACCACCATTATTGTATCATGTCTAGAAGGTGACATGGGCAACACTTGCACAAAATTCATACTAATAACTTGCCACTTGTGCTGAGGTACATCATGTAACTATAACAATCCAGCTGGATGTCTATGTTCTGCCTTTACTCTTTGACACTCCAAACATTTAGTCACATACTTGACTATGTCATTCTTCATCCCTTCCCAAAAGTATAACTTCTTTAGGTCTGCATAAAGTTTGTTAACCCCGGGTGCCCTGAATAAGGGGAATTGTGAGCCTCCGACAAGACTACTTCCCTTAAGTCTCCTGAATTAGGAATATAGATTCTATTATTGTATCTGAGCATCCTATCCTCATCCAATGTATACCCTTCAACTTTAGGATCGGTTGGATCATATTCTAAAGTCAATTTGACTTGCTCATACCATGGGTCATGTCCCTGCTCATCCATTACTTGCCTTTTGAAAGAAGTTTTGAATGTTGCTTTAGTCATCAAGTGTCTCCTCCTACTTAAATCATCTGCCACCCTATTTTCCTTCCCCTTAATATATTCAATTTCAAAATCATATTCACCTAGAAACTCTAACCACCTTCTTTGTCTAGCATTTAAGTGGGGTTGGGTAAAGATGTACTTTAGTCCTTGGTTATCTGACTTTAACTCAAAGGGCTTCCCTAGGAAGAAGTGTCTCCATTTCTATAGGGCATGCACAATCGCTGCTAACTCCAAGTCATGGGGTGCATAATTAACTTCATGATTCTTTAGCCTCCTAGATTCATAAGCTACTACCCCTTCATCCTGGACAAGTACTCCTCCTAAACCTTCAATAGAAGCGTCAGTTATGACTGTGAAGTGTCCATTCGGATCTGGTACTTTTAGAATGGGTGCTGAAGTTAGTTTCCCTTTCAAAATTTGGAATGCCTTATCACTTTGTTCTATCCACACAAACCTTTTACCCTTCCTCTGTAATGAGGTGATGGGGTTTGCTATCTTAGAGAATCCTTCCACAAACCTCCTATAGTAACCTGCTAGCCCCATAAAGCTTCTTACCTCTGAAACATTTTTAGGGGTCAACCATTCTACTATTGCCTTTATCTTATCTAGATCAACTGCTATTCCTTCCTTTGATATTATATGCCCAAGGTAGTGAATCTTTTCCTCGAAGAAGGTGCATTTTGACAGTTTCCCATATAACTTATGTTCCCTCAACCTTTGCAAAACAATTTGTAGGTGTACTAAATGTTCCTCCTCATTCCTAGAGTAAATCAATATGTCATCCAGAAATACCAAAACAAATTTGTCCAAGTAGTCATGGAGTACACTATTCATTAGGTTCATAAATGCAGCTGGGGCATTGATTACACCAAAAGGAACTACTATGAATTCATAATGCCCATATCTAGTCCTGAAAGCTGTCTTCAGAATGTCCTCCTTAATTTTGAGTTGATGGTATCCTGACAGGAGGTCTATCTTTGAGAAAGCTGCTGCTCCTTTCATTTGGTGAAAAAGATCCTCTATTCGAGGTAAGGGATACCTGTTCTTTATTGTGACTTTGTTCAACATCCTATAATCAATGCATAGTCTTAAGGTTCCATTCTTCTTCTTAATGAATAAGACTGGCACTCCCCATGGTGATACACTTGGCCTTATTAATCCCTTAGCTAAGAGTTCCTCTAATTGCATTTTGAGCTCTTGTAATTCAGTTGTGCTCATCCGGTAAGGTGCCCTTGACACCGGTTCAGCTCTCGGTAGTACTTTAATAGAAAAGTCCAACTTCCTTTTAGGGGGTAAGCCGGGTAATTCTTCTGGAAAAACATCCTTGAATTCTTTTAAGAAAGGGGTATTTCCAAAGGTTGGGGTATTTTCCTCTTTCCCTTCATCGATTTCGACCATATAGATTAGGCCTCCTCTTCTTCTTTCCTTCTTCAATTGCATGGCTGATATGGTTTCTATATTAATGGGTTTAAACTTTCCTTGGATTTTGACCTTTTTCCCCCCATCATCCAAGCATTCAACAACTTTGTTATAGCAATCTACATTAGCTTGATGATCTGTTAACCAACTCATTCCAATAATTACATCATATAATCCTAGGGGTACCACATAGAGATCTACCCTTGTTTCAAACTCAGGAAATTGTACCCTTGCCCTCGGCAAACACTTAGTTAGTTCTTGATTTAAGATTTTTAAAATTTAATTTCTACCATAGAAAAACATTCCCTTAGTTGTGTAAGTTGAAGTGAGCACAAGGCCTAGATTTGAACCTTTGCTCTGATACCACATGTAGTAACCCACTTGTTTAACCCAACAACATTTGACTATTCTTTTTTTTTGATTAATTTAATCATTTGTGTTTGATTCAATCGCATACTCTAGGCATCCATCCATTTGGATTAGGCATTCATCCATCTGAGATGAGCATCTAACCATATGGGTTAGGCATCTGTCCATATGGACATAAGATTTCATCTATCCAATATAGGATAGGTATCTACCCATACGGGTAGGCATCTATCCAATCAGGATAGGAGGTGCTCTGGCCAGAGACTTAGACTCATCGGGACCATTCGGGTCCTGAGCCACTCACTAAGTACTACACTCTTCTAATAGGAGTGCACCGAGGTTGTCGTCCTTAGGAGTAATTAAATAACATAATACAAGCTTGAATTCTACCTCAGAATTTGGCTTAAAGCCTCAGGAAGTCAAGTGAATCCATATGGGATTCCTTCTGAGTATGCATTGAATTACTTTTTCCTTTTAATTATACTTATCTTTCAAATTAAGATTCTACTCAATCCTTCTTCTTACCAACCTAGACCCCACCCACGAACGCCTGAGTACTAGGGACAACTCTGTCCCAAGACTACCTACATACCCATTTTGGCACGGGATAAAGGCGTAAAGTATGTAGTTCTATTTTCTACTCTATGGTTTGATGTAAACTGATTAGTGGGTATGCAACCCTTTCTAGGGTCAATGTCCCAGATAGTTTCTCTGCGGTTGCTACCCATGGTGGTAGCACTTAAACAAAGGCTCAAGATGGCCTATTGTTTGTGGCCTAAACAACTACATCCTAACACCTATCATAAGCGTCACCCTTGACCAAATTGTCAATCACCAATATCTCTTCAAGATTAAATCAATTTCATAAAGCATTTTACTTAATCAACCCTAAAGGGGGTTTACTATGGTTTAACTCAACGGATGTAAAATCATTTAAGGATTATCTTGTTAGATTATCGATCCAAGAGGGATTACCCGCCCCTTGGATTTTAACTTCCAAGTGTCCCTTATTACTCCCTGATGATTTATAGGGACGATGCCACAGACATCATTGATGCAACTTTATTAGGCGTTAAGTGCAGTAGTTCAACACGACGACATTACCCGTAAGCGTGACCTAGAGTCACTGTATATACCGAACACTGCTAGGTTTTGGTTTCGAACTTCCTTTATTTAGTTTTCTTAACTAAGAAACTATGAAAACATCATACTTGAAAACAATTACTTAATTGAACGTGTATAATTTAATTAATTGAAATAGCTACTTGATCAATCACGTAGAATAAAAACCATAACTAACTTATTTATTATTTGAAACTTGAAATATAACTTGCATAAAAATAAGAATTATGAAACTTGCATATTAATAATTAAATGTGTGACTTGCATGAAGATGAAGAAAATGTAACTTTGTCATTAATAAATGCAAATAAAGTATAAGTAATTCGCATGAAGCAAGGATAGCGTAAGTTACATGCAAGGTTGAGAAATGTGTTGATTTATACCATGAGAAAAATCACTTGTAGAGCCACTGGTCCCAAAAATAGCAACTCGCTTAGACATTTGGTTCAAATTATATTAATATGAATTAATTGCTATATGCCAACTAAGTGCCCCAATGGATCTTAATAGATTGAATGATTCTAATTATAACATTTGATATAATATAATTTACAATTATAAAATTTACTATAGATAAATTAATTATGAATTTACTACACAATAATCCCCAATATCTATAAATTTTTCTAAGTTAAATTTAATAACTTAAAGTTTATACTAAAGAAAAAAAATTAACAATTTCTAAATTGCAATTTATACATTTATATTTATAAAAAAAAACCTACAAAAACATAAATATAAAAAAAAAGGGAGAGATACGTGAATTTTTTTGTTTAAGGGTTAGCGGGGAGTGGGGCCCACGGGTCCCATCACCACTGCGGGTCTGCGGAAGCATGCCCCGCAGTGATGAGGGGACCCCGTGGTCCCCTCCACTACCCTGCGGCCACTGCCGTGACAGTGACCGTAGGGGAAGTGGAGGGTACCACTTCCTCGGCGGTTACAATAACTGCCTCCCCCATGCACGCGACCCGATATTTTTTTTTGAAACAATTTTCGAGAACATGTCATTTGCTAAAATATAATCACTTTGCAACATTTAATATATTTTATCATTTGAAATAAATTATATATATATATATATAGTTTACATTACCAATTATTTAATGATATATATAAACAAAAAGAGTATTTATGAAAATAAGAACATGAATAAAATAAATAATCACGTTATCGCAGAGGTAGGTAATTGTTTTAAATTGACTTCATAGGAAATGAAAATAGAGAGATTTGCTTCAACAAATAAAACAAATAATTAGAAATTGATTTCACAGGAAATAAAAATAGAGAGAGATTTTCTTCAGCAATAAATAGATAATTAGAAATTGATTTCATAGGAAATAAAAATAGAGAGAGATTTGCTTCAGCAATAAACAAATAATTAGAAATTGATTTCACAGGAAATAAAAACAGAGAGAGATTTGCTTAAGCAAATAAACAGATAATTAGAAATTGATTTCACAAGAAATAAAAACAGAGAGAGATTTGCTTCAGCAAATAAATAGATAATTATATTTCCACAGAGGATTATTCACAGAGAAATATATTCCTCCATTGCAACTAATATTCATAGAGAGAAGTGTATAACCAGATAAAAATATTCATGAAATCAAATGAGAATAAGGAATTATTCACAGACATGAATAACACAGAGGATTATTTTCAGAGAGAAATGAATACATGAGATTTATATATTATTATTAGGCATTTTCTGTTCATAGGGAAGTAAGATATTTAATGTAAGAAAATAATTACATTTAAATTTCCAATCCAGTAAATGAAATAGAGAGAAGAAAAGCAAGATCTGATATTTTCTAAAACAAATAATAAAGCTATCTTTCACATGCAAGCAAGATTTGATATTTCTTCTCTAAGGAAAAATTAAACAAATAAATAAGCTATCTTTTCAATATTATCACAAAATAAAATTTTATAAAGGAAGATCTAGAAGCTATATTTTTGGATAATACCAGTTTCTCATATGGGAATGTGAAATAACAAGAGGAGAACCTGGCTTTTCGGAGTTCGATGTTGAATCCAACCTTCTAGCTATCCTCCTTAGATCCTTCCTTGCCTCTTGAGAGAAAACTTTCAAACAATAACTTGACAAATCCTGCAACGAAAATGAGACTACCAAGAAGATCCTACTACTAAAAACTTGGGAAATTTTCTTCAAAACATAATCAACTCCCTTCTTTGAAACTTGCATACAATTTTATAAGAAAAATCCCTCAATTCCACTATCTAGAGAATTTAATTAAAAAAGAGATTCTTTTCTAATATTGGACTCTTTCAAATTGATTAAAAACTTAGTGGGGGAGTTACATGCAAGGTGGTGGAGATTCCTCTAGAAGCTTCTAATTCCTCCTACAACATGTGCCATAATTGGGAGTAAAAATAAAAATAAATAAAGCCTTTTGAATTATATTCTCCAAGTGTGTGTGTGTGTGCTTATTATTATTCTTTTATATTATTTATTCAATCATTTTAAATAGTTTAACCAAAAATATAATACAATTGTATTTAAATCAAAAAGTGATAAAGGAGGGTTGTGACACTATCTAGGTTATGGACCGACTTAATGTAACGTGTTGTTGGAACTTCTCGATGTGTTTCTGGGATGACTTATGGGTTGGATGATATTTGTTTGGTCTTAGGCCGACATGTTTTATAATTATGTAATAGGTTTATTGTCTGGGTGGCCGACCTAATTGTTTAAGGTCTAGGGTTTATATATATGTGTGTATGATATCATTGTAGATTATGGTATGCAAGCGAATAATGTAATAATTACTCATGTAGAGGGTTTAGTCGATCATTGGTGATTGAGTTGGGTTTATGCAAGAGGTTTAAGAGCTCTGATATTGAGCTTAATCGGAACTATATTCAGACATAGGAGATGCTATTATTACAGCTCATTCTTCCTTCTGGATTGTAGTCTGTATTTATTATGTTGTCAGTGAGACTCCTTTTGTAATGAGTAGTGTGCTCTAGGCTGTTGGCCTTCTTGCAAGTGCAGGCCCCTCAATTTGTAATCACATACTTACTATAGAAGTATTATCTAATTGTGGGTAGGCTTCCCACAATGGTTTTTCCCTTTACCGGGTTTTCCACATACAAATCTTGGTGTCATGTGGATGGTAACTATTCTCTAATTGTTGGTTGTGCTTAATTGGTATATTTGTTATTTCTATAATTGGTCTATGTGTTCTGGTAATAAAGTTTTAAAATATTAAGGTTCTTGTAATCTGGTTACAACTGATTCATCCCCCTCTTAGTTGTCCTTCGAATATTTGAACAGTCTAACATGTTCTTCCTGTGAATGTTCTATGTGATGTTTTTTGAGTTGTGGAGGCTTGTATTACCCTTTTGAATCCTATTTCAGGACCTCTTATTGTCCAGTGATCTTTTATTGTGTTTTGGTTTGATATGGTGGTCTCTGCGACACTTTCTTGTGCAAGTATTAGCTAGTTGAAGACAAATTCTTGGATATATGACCTTATTGGTCTTGTGTATTCCCTATTTCTCTTTTATGTTGATTGTTGATGTGTTATGCTTTGATTTCATACCCTGATTGAGCCCCTCTCTAATGATTGCCAGTTTGAAATTTGTTGTAAGGATTGAAAATCCTTTAAAATATGCTTAGTAATTATTTTAAGCTTGCCGGATGGGATAGCTTCATTTTCAATCTTGCAGTCCGGGACCAGTCTGTGTAAAATAGTGATTGATTGATCAATAATCCCTTTATCTATGGATCCTTCCTTCATTAGTTTTTGTGATGCCATCATCACGAGTTTGTTAGATGCAATGATAGTCCCAAAGACACTGAGAGGGGGGGGGTATATCAGTGTCTAACTGGTTAATAGAATATTTAAACTTATTTGTAACTTTGCAACTCAAATTAATGTACCAATAAACAAGAAATAATGCAGTAAAGAGAAATAACAGAGACAACATAAATGCACACCATAACACAAGATATATTGGCAATGAAACCCAGTGTCGGAAAAACCTCGGTGGGATTTGTGACCCATAATATTTACTCATTGGCCACTATGAATAAATATTACTTACAACAGGGGCTGCACATGCAGGAAGGCCAACAACCTAGAGCTCACTGCTCAATGAAAGAGTCTCACTAACTACAATATGGATAATTAAATCCAAGATAATGTACTGCTCAAAATAGCATCTGCAATGCTTGATTTAGTACCAGTTTAAGCTCAATCAGATACCTTAACCAAAAACCTTTCGCTGTCTTCTACATGATATTATTCTATTCCATGCTCTTACAAAAATGTCCTATCATTTATACAAAATGATCTATAAGATCTCATACATATATGAGTCTTTACAATACACCAAGTCATCTTACAAATATTTAATTATATTTACAATACAATTCAGATAAACAAAACTTTGTCTCATGTCAGCCTGAGTGCCGGTATACTTCATTGCCGGTGTAATCTGGAAGCCGGTGAATGTGCATGCCAGTTTTGGTGCCTGCCGGTGTATGATGTAGAAACCTGTTACCAGATGGTTGCCATCAATGGCAACATCAACCATTCTCATTTGAGTGTAGAATGCCAACAATCTACCCCTTTGGCATTGATGGCAACACTCATGAGAAAAATCCAAAACTGTTATCCAAAAATGAAATCCAAAAGAAGTGTGCTCCCCCTGAGCAAGTGATCTCCTCTGTGCATTTATTTTTCTTCATACTACTCCCCCTTTGATATCAATGACAAAGGATGTCAAAAAGAATCAAAGAATACAAAAATGCTATCTCATAACCTGTAACCGATTGCTTACAATTTGAAAGATGTACGCCAAAATTAGATTCAGTCTCTGCATGAATTTGTTACTGTCAAAAATAATGGTCTCTGTCTGCTAGATCATGCCGGTCAGATAGTGCATTTGTTGCTCCGGTGATTGTTCTCCTTGAATTTATGCCTTTGATAGCTCAACTCGCTGAGTAATAAGATTGTCCAATCTTGGACCAAGTTTTCTTTTCAGTTCTCAGGCCTTTAACCTTATCCTTGTTTTCTCTTTCTCAAGTTTCTCTAACTTTTCCTCATAAACTGCCATTTCCTGTTCAAAAAATGAGGTAAGTTTCAAAGAACCTATCATATTATCCACAATGTCATCTATCTCCTTCTGCATCTTCTTAATTTCCTCATCAATATCTTCAGTCAGGTGGTGAGGCTTGCAAGCTTTTCTATACAGCTCCTTATATTCCAAAATTGTTGAGTTAAGTGCCAGTAATAATGAATCCAAGTGCTCAGTACAATCTTTGATAGTTTTCTCAAAGAATTCACCTTTCTCTTTATCTACTCTTTCCTTTACAGTTTCCTCATTCACCTTATCTATGGTTAGAATATTTTCAGCAATAAATTTGGACAAAGCGTCCAATCTACCTAAAGAATCATCAATGTGATCTATCTTACAGGTTGGTGCCATCATCTTTGAAATAGGTAATGTGTCATCAATAGCCTTAAATGCTAAGGCATTGAAATCTGTTATCCTCTTGATTGAATCCAATAGAACATCTGTTACATTAGTGGGTCTGAATTCTCCCGTGGATGTACTTGGTTCTGCAATAGATTTTCTTTCAATAGATACTTGCCCAATTACCTTCATTATTTCTTCCTTATTTCCATCAATTGCTTCCTCTTTATTTACATTTTTTGCCGGTTTCTCTGTCTGTGCGTGTACCTCTTCTTCTGAGGATTTCTCAATGTTAGTGTCCTTAGCCTTTGCCAGTTTCTCAGTCTCTGGTTGCTTAGGTTGTGCTGGTATTTCAATGTTCTGAGAGTCAACAGTGTGTGACAGTGACTTAGAGATCTCACTATTCTTACCATCAACTGCCTTAACCTCTATAATCTCTTTATCCACAACAATCTTAAAATATTGTGTATCTACATTCATGGTGAAAATAATTTCAGAATCTGGGTTAGTGTCATCATGTGTTATGTCTTCAGTTGCCTTATCTGGTTGATTGCCTATATGTACTGGTGTATTTGAAGTTATTGGTGGGGTGTCCTATGCTGGTGGGGGAAGGTTATCTATTACCCTTATAGCAGGTACACTACCAATTTTTCTTTTACCTTTGTCCTTTTGGTATACCTTTGCAAAAGATTTATTCATTTTCTGTCTCTCCCTTTCCTCTTTCTTTTCTTTTTCAACAAAAAATATATCCCAACTATCTGCAGTTTCATCAACAATCTATTTTACTCTCCCAGACATTAGGCTAACCTATCGGTGTCCACTCACAAAAACTGACCGGTTTGCTTCAGAAATCGGTTCATCAATTTCCTCTTTAGAATTTACAGGGTGTACTACCAATAATGCATCAAATTTTTAACTTTTTATCTAATTCCATCACTGACATTCTTTTAGCCTCTAATCTTAGATACAAGTAATTTGGCAGATCATCTACAAATTCAATCAAAACCTTCTTATAGATGTCTAGATGCAAAATAATACTAGCCTCTATAGTCTCCTTGTCAGAATCTTTGTAAGAATGATAATATTTATTTACATTGCAAAGACTACCATCTTGAGTTATCTCATTTACCAGTTCCTCCGGTGTAAGGGTATCCGGTGTCTTAGGTTGTTTCTTCTTTGGTGTTAGTTTCTTCTTAGGTTCCCTTACAACCTGTTGCTTCTTCCTTAAAGTTCTAGTCCTTTTGGGAGAAGGAGAGGGTACTGGTGGGGTTTTCCTCTTCTTCCTTTCAACTCTCTTGAACTCAGCTACTTTTCCACTGTCTGTATCCGAAGAGGTGACAACCAGTGAAACATGAGCTTTTGGTTTCAGTCCTTCCATTTCACTAGAAGATATACCACTCAAGTTCATTACATTTTCCTTAACCTCCTTAGCCATATTGGATGCATCTCAGATGAATTTTTCTCTTCTTTTTCTCTACTTCTGCATTGAAACAACACTCTCAATGGTCTCAACACTACCAAAAATTTATTCTAAAGGTTCCTTAGGTGCATCAAGGAGTGTTTTAGCATATGCTTCAAGAATATTTAGATCAACTTCATAACCCATTTTTGTTATCCAAATAGTTCTAGGAGTAACAACTTCCATCCATGTTTCATCACATTTGATTACAAAGCAGATTTATTTGTCATACTTATCTACAATGCTTTGTGGTAACCTTTCTCTAGCCTTCATCTTAGTTTGGAAGCTTTTGAAGTAGTCTACTATAATGTTATCATTGTTAGAGCCCATACTGATAATAGCTTCCATGATTTGTTTGCCTACCGGGATGTCATATCCAAAGTCCTTCTGACCAATGCCAGGTATCTCTTTGGTGAAGTAAAGCATCAAACACACAAGTAGGTTGCCAAAAAAAAATGTCCCCTTCTTGTTACACTTAATCTTTTTCAGGTTATCTATCAGTTCATCCTTAAGCCATTCACATATATCAATCCTAGCATTGTTCTTAACCATCTCATATGCACTATGAATACATAAGCTAGAAATTGATTTTAATCTATTTGCATGAGTTACTCTATAACCTATTACGGTTCCCATAGATACTGAGAGGGGGGGGGAATCAGTATCTGACCGGTAGTCAAATTTTCTTAAGTTAACACATACAGAACATAAAGTAGCAGTGTATCGGTATGCAAGAATTAATGTAATAAATAGAATCAAAAAAATCCACATGAAAAGAACACCATAACACAAGATGTTTAATGAGGAAACCTAGTGTGGGAAAAACCTCGGTGGGATTTGTGACCCACAATATTCACTTACTGGCCAATAAGAGAATATTACTTACAATAGGGGCCTGCACATGTAGGAAGGCCAATTGCCTAGAGCACACTGCTCAGTGAGAAGTCACACTGACTTACAATGAGAATTATACTAATCCAATGATCTGTACTACTTTACAATAGCATCTCCAATGCTAGATTTAGTACCGATTCTTGCTCTATTCTTTACATATACCCTTGACCTATAATTCACACATTAGGTCTACCTAATAATTTTCTTTTCTTGCTCACTTACTTACCTTTCACTTGTCTACAATGAGCATCTTTATATACAAGAGTCATTTTACAATTTGCCAAGTCGGCTTACAATAATAAACAAAATATTACATATCAAAAAAAATTCTGTCAGTCTTTGTGCTGGTATACATCTTTTCTTCTGTACCGGTGCCAGTGTAGAGTGATCTTGTTGGTGCTAGTGCACTATCTTGCTTGAATAATGCTTTGCCGGTGCCATAGGATTGCAAGGTTGCCATCAATGACAAAACCTTCAATCACACACAATGTCTCATTGGAGTGTCCATATGCCAACATAACCAAGTACCATGCTCTTGTATCTCGCATTTGC
This sequence comes from Cryptomeria japonica, assembly GCF_030272615.1. Lineage (NCBI taxonomy): Eukaryota > Viridiplantae > Streptophyta > Pinopsida > Cupressales > Cupressaceae > Cryptomeria > Cryptomeria japonica. Next base: position 392,083,035 of record NC_081406.1, on the reverse strand, counting down.
ATCAGTAATGTCATTAACCCTAAGAGATCTGTTGTCAGATGTAGCTCTGGTTAGGTCCATAACACCCTTGTTAGGTATCTTCTTTGTTTTGTCGGGCCTACTACTGGTTGAGGGTAAACCAATAACTACCTTCATTGCTTCCTTTGAGATTTTAAAAATAGAGTCTAGCCACATAAACTCTCCATTAACTCTACTCAGTACAAGACGAACTACCTCCTTCAGAAATTCAGGTATGTTCAAAATTTCAACAAATCCTAAGTCTCCAACTATCTTATGCTCCAATTTAACCAAACCTTATTCATCAGTAATAAAATCATTGTACATGTTCTTTAAATAACCAGCCCCTAAATTTTCTATGTTGCAGTGAATGTAGATTCTCGGGTCTTCGGCAAAAGCGACTCCTTTCAGAATTTTTGAAAAAGCTCCGATAGAATCATCTTGCTTGGCAATTTTAGGGATGATCTTAAATATGGGTCTAGGGCGCTTAATGTTTTCTACCATAGTAGGGTTTTCAATAAACTCAGGTATAGATGATGAAGATGCCATTTTGATAAATACCTTTTGCTTGAAATCCTTGAATGCCTGAAAAACACTTTGTTGCTACACCTTTAGGATGCCTTTGCTCAATTTTGCACTCTCTGAATGCTTGAATGCTTGGTGGATTGAAATGAGGGTTTTTCAGTGCTTTATAACCAAAATGTTCTCCAACTACCACATTAAATGCTTGCTGGTTAAGTGAAATATTAACATATGTTCTAGTAAAGAAGAAATGTGTCTTCTTACCATCAACCGAGGGTAGAATGCATGATTTTCAACTTGCTGCCATACCCCCTAAGGATTATTCTTAGTTAGATGAAGAATCTCCTACCGATGGAGGATTACTCTATTCAACCAGTGCAGAGACAGATTCATCAACTCTCTGATTTCCCTTCTTAATCCATTGTTTTGAAAATTCTTGCTTTATTTCATTTACCTTTTCTTTTCCTTTCTCATTAGATCCTTTATTGTTTGCCTGTATAGTCTTGCTTCTACAAAAATTTGCAATATACCCAATCTTGATACATGCATAACAAGTTACATTATTCCTCTGAATAGCTTTTCCACAGCCTTGACCGGTTTGTGTTCTGCATTGATTAGATAAATTCCCAAATCTACCACAAACATAGCATTTCACATTCATTCTGCAATTTTATGAATTATGACCAATTTTATTGCATTTGGAACATTGACCGGTGGGTAAATTTGTATTCTGATTATTTCTAAATCTGCACTGATTTTCTCTATGACCAAATTTGTTTCAATTGAAATATTTCCCATTAAATTTATAAGCATTAGGTTGTCTTACCGATTTACTATGATCTTGATTGTTTGTAGTCCCAAAACTTTCTCCATGTTCAAATCCAAGTCCAACTGTATCTCCATCAGGTTTTTGTCTTTTCAACATGTCATCAAGTCTTTCTGAACTTTTCTTGAATTTTTCTGTGTTCATTTGGAGTGATCAACTCATTTTCTAAAATCCCAACTTGTCTCAGAAGCTCCTCTTTATCATGTTGCATGTGAATCAGAGTTATCTTTAGCATATCAATTTCATGACAAAGTCTCAGATTTTCATTACCTCCATCATTAAGTCTCCTAGTCAAGTCTTCTTCATTCTTCTTCCTGTCTTCAATATCCTTACATAGCCTCATGGTCAAATCTTGCATTTCATTCCTCATATTACTGTTCTCTTGTCTCAACTTCTCTGCAATATCACTAAGAGTTTCCTTTTCATCATTATGTTTCTGCATTTTCTCATGAAGTTCCTTCCTCTTGTTTTGTGCTATAACCAGGTTCTCCTGAAGTCCTTTAATGAATTCCTTAGCAGTCCTTAGATCATCTTAAAGTTTGATATTCTTCAATTTTGCTGCATAAAAATCTTCAAGAGCTCCTTCCAACTGTTTTCTCAAATTCTCCATCGATACCGGTTTCAGAATCTTCCTCAAGCTGTTAGGCTTTTGCAAATAGAGGACCAGGCTCTGATACCAATTATTAGATGCAATGACAATCCCAAAGACACTGAGAGGGGGGGTGAATCAGTGTCTAACCAGTTAATAGAATATTTAAACTTATTTATAACTTTGCAACTCAAATTAATGTACCGATAAACAAGAAATAATGCAGTAAAGAGAAATAAAAGAGACAACATAAATGCACACCATAACACAAGATATTTTGGCGAGGAAATCTGGTGTAGGAAAAAACTCAATGGGATTGACCCACAATATTTACTCATTGAGCAATATGAATAAATATTACTTACAACATGGGCTTGCACATGCAAGAAGGCCAACAGCCTAGAGCTCACCGCTCAATGAAAGAGTCTCACTAACTACAATATGGATAATTAAATCCAAGATAATGTACTGCTCAAAATAGCATCTACAATGCTTGATTCAGTACCGGTTTAAGCTCAGTCAGATACCTTAACCAAAAACCTTTCATTGTCTTCTACATGATATTCTTCTATTCCATGCTCTTACAAAAATGTCCTATCATTTATACAAAATGATCTATAACATCTCTTACATATATGAGTCTTTACAATACACCAAGTTAGCTTACAAATATTTAATTATATTTACAATACAATTCATATAAACAAAACTTTGTCTCATGTCGGCATGAGTGCCAATATACTTTATTGCTGGTGTAATCTGGATGTCGGTGCCTGCTGGTGTGTGATGTAGAAACCTATTATTGGTTGGTTGCCATCAATGAAAACATCAACCATTCTCATTTGAGTGTAGAATGCCAACAGAGTTCAGTAGGACTCATCTCTATTATGTTTTTCTTTTCAACCTGTGAGGTGTCAATTGACAATAATGATGGACCAACTACTAGTTTCCTGTTGGATTCATCTTTCTTCTCTTCTAAAGATTTATCCTTTATAACCTCCTCACTTGGACCAGTGGCTTTGCCACTTGGTGTAGTCTGTGTAACTGTTGGTTCCTCTGAAGGAACTCTAATGTCAACCTGTACATGTGTATCTGAAGGACAATTATCCTCAATATTAGCATCTTGTACAATATTAACTTGTTCACTCTCTGTATTAACTGGTATCTCAATATTTGTCTGTACATCGAGGGCTCAATTTCCACTATCTTAATATTTTTCAAAATTGAGGGTGAAGTACCCTTAATCCCATTTCCTTTTCCTTCAACTAGGGTATCTACAATGTCTGTCTTGGTTTTTGGTGATGTAAAGAATCCCATGTTTTCTCCAAGAAACTTAACCCATTCTTTTTGAGTCTCCTTTATTATTTCATTTACTCTTCCTAGCATCAGACTAGTTATTCTATGTTTGCTATCAAAAATTTTCTATCTTCCACCTCAAGTGTCTTTTCCATTTCATCTAGAGCATTAGTAACAAAAATAGATAATATCTCTTAATTTAATATGTTTATCTTCTTGCATAGTAGATAGTCTTCTAGCATCTAACATATTATACAATTCAACTGGTATTTAATTTTCTATTTCTATTAAAGCTTTCTTATAAATATCCAAGTATAATAACTATAGTACCCCTCCTCGATCAACCTCTTTTGTATGTTTTGAGTTACTTCAGTGACTGTTCTATGGAACATTATTGTGTTTTGATTCAGATATTATGCGATGTATTTCATGCTTTATCTGGATTTATGGTGTATGATTTTATGCAGTATTTCAATGCTTATGAGTAATGTTATTTTTTATGGATCATTGTCATGGATTGATACTTTTCCCTTATATTGCGATGCATTATTTATATGTTGCATGTTTACAAGTGTATTGGGATGCGAGGGGATGATTTTTCTTCACTCATTTTGGTGAAACAAGGAACGTCACGATTCTCCTTCATCGGTGTGTTTACTGTGTCTGTATGTATATTGTCTATATGCAGGTACAAGTACTGGGTAGGTACAGGGTATCGACTCCACCTAGTTTCACAGGTCTGAGCGTGCCTTATATATATATATCTGATGGAAGTGGAGGAGATAGTTGTTGTACCCTAGCTTGACCACAGTTACACTCATGTGAGTGTTGTCAGTCGGTTGTGTTTCCCCGTCTGGCTGTTATGCGTGTCATGGTGCCTTGGTTTGGTCATTTGAGAGTCATCATTTGATCTATCTTGGTTCTGCGTGTTTCCATTTATTTAAATGGTTATTTAATTTAAATGGATGATGACATCTTGTGTTGGCCTAATCATTTAATTATTATGCTTTGTGATTATTGATTTATTAAATTGATGAATTGCTAGATTAAATGGTTAAATGGCTTAATTTATTGTGTAAAGTTGCATTGATATTTTTGTGAAATAAATAAATTGCCTAGCCATTTAAAAAGGTTAAATACTTATGTTGAAGGAAGTATTTATGGAAAAAGAAATAAATAAAAGCTTCCCTTTTTATTTTTCCATTTTGGCCTTTTTAATTTAATCATTGGAAAGAATTATTATTTTTGGGGAAAGAAATAAATCTGATTTCCTTTTAGTTTTAAAATATTTAAATTTGATTGGATGAGAACTTTAACCTAGAAGATTGGGTTAAAAGATAGTTTTGGGCATCCATTCTGGGCATTGACGGTAGGAGAAGAAGAAGATTTTGGAGACAAAATTCTGGAAATCTTCCTGGAGGAGCTGAAGATTTGACCTGGGTTGTAAGACTGGTGTTCCTTCATTTCCTTGCTTACCCTTGCTTCAGGTTGGATAATCTATTTTGATGTTTTAATTTGATTTTGTATATTTTAGTTTTCTTCCAGTGTGATCGGAAAATGAAATTTTCTCGTAGATTCCTTTGGAATGTTGAAATGGAAGAAAGATTGTCTGATAGAGTTGATTTTGTGATACTATTAGCATAAGGTTGTATTCAGGAAAGGAATTGCTCATTCCTTCTTTGTTGTGTGTTATTTGTTCACTTCAAACAACTTCTTGATTTACCTCCTCTTTTGAAAGAAAGAATTTTAGATTGTGTTTGCTGTGAGCATCCTTGTTTCTATACTGTCATGAATTGGCTATCTATTCTTTCCAGTGTGTTTATTTCACCATCTACCTTGCTGGTAAACTCCTTGAAATAATTCTAGAAATTGGCACTGTATGTGTGTGCCTGTGAAATAATTATGGAAATGGAATGTCCTTTGTGGTTATTGATTTTGTGTCTTTTTGGTTTTAGAATGTTTGGAGGCATGTTTCTTGTGCCTCTCTTGTGGACTTTACAGTTCCCATGATGGGCTTGCCTCATCACGTGGATCGGTAGTGTCTGCTACCCGTAGGTAGCAGAACTACCGATCGACAGTACCACTATCGGTCGACAGTACCGCTACTAGTTGGTAGCGGCAGCCACCAACCTGTAGGGCTGTTACCAGTGGTAGCAGCACTACTGTTAGGTAGTGTCTGTTGCCTCCGATAGTAGCACAACCATAGGTTGGTTTGACCCCTGCTTAGCTTTGAGCCCTCACCGGTCTCCAAAATGGTTAGTGCTAAGAACTTAAATTTTATAAATGGAATGTTTAAAGTGGTATTGTGTGATGTAATGTGATTTTCATGTGATTTTTTTTATGTGGTTGATAAATTTATCAATGAAAATTAAGGCATGAATTAGAGATTCAAATTGGTAGTTTTGGATATATTCTGAAAATGATTTAAATGCCTGCTGGAATTCATGTTATAACTGGTTGAATGTATAATGTGGATTTCATTTCTGGTGGAACATTGATTTGGGAATGGAATAATGTGACTGCTGCAAGAGTGTTTTATTTCTTTTTTTTCAATCAATGATGTTGCAAGTTCTTATGATGCTGATATTCTCAAAGATTGTCTGAGTGCGGACTTGATGTATTTAGCTATCCTTGCAAGTGTTTATTGTGATATTTTGGTCTGTGGTTCAGTCATCCTGTGGTGGTGTAATTGGTACCTTTGACCAAGAGATATATGTTGGCTCCGTTGTCTTAACCATGTAGTGTCTTTGCCTTATTGTTAGTCAAGAGTTAGTATGTCCTTGTTTGACCACTTGTTTATGATAGTGGTGTTATGGCTATCTGCTTTGCCATAGGGTCCTTGGGGAGTGACCATGCTTGGGTAGCATCCTTTGAGAGAGTGTCTTTCGCTTGGGGGTTGCACCCAAAGTGGTAGGTATTATGAGCCAACGAAAGTCAAATAATAACTGGTAATCTAATGAATTGATTAGGTGGGTAGTATCATAACATTAATAAAGATAATTGTACCTTGTGCATAGGTGAGTGCTAGTACAAGGCTCATAATATGGTGAGAAGGCCTAGAATGGCAAACCAACTACCTTTTCTTCATGAAAGGCTAGTAGGGTCCGCATAAGACTTAGTTAGAGCCAGAGGTCGGGAAAGGTTACCAAGACAGTAAGCTGGGACCTATGGAGGCTGTACCATGGTATCCATCTTAAGCTATGCAATGACACTCTCTCATTTGGTTCACTTGTGTTTGTGTAGTTAAGTCACCTAGATTCTTGTGGAGTCTTTTGTGCTATGGTGGAGTCATATTGTTTTGTCAACAATGTCATGCTTATGCTTGTTTGAGGGTCCTCAACTATCTCCTAGCACGGTGGGGTGATTCCATTTGGGAACTACATGGTCGGGTGGTAGTGCCACTTCCCATCGGATGTTTAGATTTGTACCTTCATGCGAGGATTGGCTTCGCAGGTGTTCTTGTGGTTTGTGGCTCATGCTTCATCTCATGTTTTGAAGATTATTATTATTTGTAGACCTATGTGGTAATTGTATCATTGTAGTATTGATCTTATGTAACCTTGTAATTGGATGAGATCTATCCCTTATGTTTATTGAGAAGCTATGTATTGGAAGAGCAATGTAATCCTATGTTTGGATGTTTTTATCATTTTCCTTGATGATGTTAGTAAATGCTTATTGAAGTGGAAATTATGCTGTATACTTTCAATATTTCTATGATGAATCTTTATTTGCTTATGGCTTCTTGTGATCATTGAGTTAATGATGCATATGTGGATTTTTGATTTTGTGGAATTTATTCTTGAAGTTAATTCTTCGTTGGTAACCCTTAAGGAATTCTGGGGTAAGTCTTCCACTTGTGTTATTGTGCATGTTGTGTAAATGCACTTATGATGTTTATAATTTAAAAAAAAATTGTTTCACCCTTGTTGTGGGTTTTCCTTCGGGGTTCTTGGCGGGGCATTACATTTGGTATCAGAGCCCATGTTTCAACACTGGGTACTCTGGGTTTGTAGTGAGCCCATTTGCCTTGATCTTTTTGTGTAGGTCTTGTGGTGTGACTTCCTTATGTCTTTCTTTGCCTTTGATCTGAACTTTTTTCTCTTGTGCAGTGTTAGGTCATGGCTAGGAAAGCCAAGGGAGGTGGTCGTGTTGGTGGCCGCACTAGAGGCAAAGGAGGAGGAAGGGGTCAAGGTTTTGACCGCCATAGTTCTTCGCCACCACCCACTCATGTGAGTGTGGATAGAGATCAGTCGGTTCATCAGGAGGAACCACATTCAGTAGAGAAGGTTCCCAAAAGGGAGGAGTTGTGTCAGATGTTTCATGAGGTGCTAGCTAGACTAGGCCCCACACTTGGGGTGGATTAGCCCATCCATGGCCGGGTAGATGAGTCACTTCAACGGATTCCAGAAAGAGAGAGAGAGGTCTCCTAGAAGGAGAGAGGTCCTAGTGGACCTGGATCTAGCTATCTTAGGGCACATGAGGGACTTGATGAGGTCCAATCCTCCCTTCTTTGATGGAAAAGGTACCGGTCTCGAGGCAGAGATCTGGCTTATCAGTTTAGACCGATGTTTTGCTATGTATCCTTACAATAGCAACACCAAGGAGAGGTGCATGATCATGAATCTAGAGAGCTTCACATCTATCTGGTGGATATTAGAGGAGGAGAGGATTGGTGTGAGAATTTATACTGCATCTTGGGAGATCTTTTTGGAGAGGTTTAGGGCACGATTCCTCTCACCCTAGTGAAGGCAGTCGCAAGAAGATGAGTTCTATGCTCTGTGCCAATTTGGGATGTCAGTGGATCAGTTTGAGCATAAGTTCTATGAGCTCAAACAGTATGCCGGGATCGGCAATGATGAGGCTATGCTTGTGTAGCACTTCTTGAGGGTCTTAATGACCGCATTAGTGGAGGACTGAGATTTTTTGAGCCTACTTTAGTAGAGGTAGCCATGAAGAAAGCCAAGTTGGTAGAGAAAAACCTTAGCCATGTTCATGGCGGCCAGTTTGGAGTTTAGATTGGGAGTGATGCTTTCAGTGGGTCTAGAGGTAGAGGGAATCAGTCCCAGACTGCTGCACCTTTTAGGGGTCCTCAGGCACCCGCCAAGGGTGGATAGTAGCAGCAACAATAGCCACTGAGAATGAAGCAGTCTCAAGGTTAGCAGGGTGGCATCTCTCAGTCCCGGAAGAGAAGGAGATGGCTGAGGGGTAGGAAGACATTTCCAGGGTAGTCTTTTCAGGGTGCATCTCAAGCCCCTAGTGGGGAGAGCTTTCAATAGTCTAGTGGACCATCTAGAAGTAGAGGACCCGACAGTGGAGCTTGCTTCACTTGTGATCAGTTTGGCCACAAGGCCGCTCTATTTCCTCGATGTTCGCATTAGTTGGTCAGTCAGAGGCCAGCCGCATTAGAGTCGACAGTGGGGGATGTAGGTAGATCCCATAGAGTTTTTGCAGCGATGGATGACCGCAAGGCTGAGCATCAAAGTACTATGATTGAGACCACAAGTGTGTTGCGTGGTACCCCTATCTCTGTACTTTTTGATTCTAGTGCTTCAGATTCTTTTGTTTCTTCATCCATTGTGGAGCAGTGTGGGCTCATGTCTACTAAGTAGGCAAATAGGTGGCAAGTAGAGTTGGCTACCGGTGTGCTAGTGTTTGTCAATGCCTTTGTTCCTAGTTGTGAGTTGGACCTAGGACCCTTTGTCACTTTAGTTGACCTTTGAGTCATTCCTTTATGGTCCTATGGAGTTGTATTGGGGATGGATTGGTTATCATCTCACAATGCTTGTGTAGACTATCATTAGAAGATAGTAGAGTGTGTAGATGACCATGGCAGGAGAGTGGGGATCGTTGGAGTTCAACGATCGATATCCTTGGGTTTGATTTCCGCTATGCAACTTAGGCGGTGCATGCGTCAAGGGTGTTATCTTTTTGCAGTTTCTCTTGAGGATGTGGATGCGGGAGAGAGTTGAGAAACCACTCTTGATGGTCACCCTATTCTTCGAGAGTATGTGGATGTGTTTCCTTTGGATATTCCCGGTATGCCTCCAAAATGAGACATAGATTTTCGCATTGACTTGGTTCCTGGTGCATAACCTATTTTGAGAGCACCATATTGGATGAATACTTAGGAGTTGAGTGAGTTGAAGTTGCAAGTTGAGGAGTTGTTGGCTAAGGGATTCATTCATCCTAGTGTTTCTCCTTGGGGTGCGCCGGTTATCTTCATCAAGAAGAAGGATGGTTCTCTTCGATTATGCATTAATTATCAATAGTTGAATAAGGTAACCATCCGGAACCAACATCCATTGCCTCAGGTTGATGACCTCTTTGATCAAGTGAAGGGAGCCAAGGTGTTATCTAAGATAGACCTAAAGTCTGGGTATCATCAGTTGTGCATTCATGATACAGACATTCATAAGATGACGTTTTGTACTTGTTATGGTCACTATGAGTTCATAGTGGTACCATTTAGGTTGACGAACATGCCTTCAGTGTTCATGAGTCTTATGAATGGGGTTTTTTGCACCTACCTTGACCACTTTGTTCTTGTGTTCTTGGATGACATTGATTTATTCTAGGTCCATGGAAGAGCATGAGGGTCACTTGCGTCAGGTATTGCAGTGCTTGAGGGAGAATTAGCTTTTTGCAAATTTGGCTAAGTGTGATTTCTTCCAGTTAGAGGTGAGCTATCTTGGTCATATAGTTTCAGGAGAAGGTGTATCCATGGATCCTTCTAAGATCCAAGCCATTGTTGATTGGCCAGCGTCGACCAATGTTTCTGAAGTTCAAAGTTTCATGGGTTTGACTAGATATTACCGTCACTTTGTTCAGAGCTTTTCTTGGATAGGCCATCCGATTACTTCTCTTTAAAGGAAAGGGAAGGAGTTTGTTTGGTCAGAGCAGTGCGAATTAGCTTTTCATACCTTGAAGGAACTCCTTGTTAGTGTTCCGATTTTGGCAGTTCCTGACCCATCCAGAGATTTCATGGTATGCACAGATGCCTCTTTAGAAGGTATAAGTGCGGTGCTTATGCAGGATGGATGTGTGGTTGCCTACGAGTCTCACAAACTAAAGGATCATGAGATGAACTATCCAGTTCACGACTTGGGGTTGGTAGTTGTAGTGCATGCATTGGTTCCTTGGAGACATTTCCTATTGGGGCATCGGTTTGAGCTGCATAGTGATCACCGCAGTTTGCAGTATATTTTCATGCAGCCGAACTTGAATGCTCGACAATGAAGATGGATGGAATTCCTCTGCAAGTATGATTTTGAGGTTTGTTATATTTAGGGGAAAGAGAATGTAGTGGCAGATGCTTTGAGCCGTAGGTGGCATGAGGTTGCAGCGTTGTCCCTTGGTGTGGACTTGAGTGAGATAATTCTTGGAGTTCTTCCTTGGGACACCTGGTATCAGGATGTTAGAGCCATGGAGAAGTCTGGAAGACCATTGGAGGGTAGATATTCTGGATATACTCTTGAGTCAGATGGTCTTCTTAGACATCTTGGACGGATCTATGTACCTCCTTTGGAGGGTCTTCACGTTTTGATCTTGACTAAGGCCCATCGTGCACCTTATTTGGCACACCCTGGTGTCAAGAAGATGCACGTAGATCTTAGACTAATTTATCATTGGGCTGGTATGAAATGTGACATTACTGATTTTGTGTCCAAGTGCTTGGAATGTCAACGGGTGAAGGTGGAGCATCAGCACCCTGTAGGGCTTTTACAGCCGAATTTTATACCTGATTGGAAATGGGATATCATTTCCATGGATTTCATAGTAGGGTTGCCTATTTCTTCACGGAGTCAGGATTCCATCATGGTCATTGTTGATAGATTGACCAAATTTGCTCATTTTGTTCCTATTCGAACTTCTTACACTACAATAGTGGTGGCATGAGTCTTCTTGGAAGATGTGGTGAGGTTGCATGGGATCCCAAGGCGGATCATTTCTGATAGAGACTCTGTCTTTACATCGGCCTTGTGGACCTCACTTCAACATGCTTTGGGGACCCAGTTCAACTTCAGTTCAGCTTACCACCCAAAGACCGATGGTCAGACTGAGCATGTGAATAAAGTCTTGGAGGACATGCCTCGCATGTATGTTATGGATCAACAGTCACGTTGGGAGGAGTATTTTTGTCTTGTGGAGTTTGCTTATAATAATGGATATCACATCTATATAGGTATGTTGCCCTTCTAGGATTTATATGGTCATCCTTTCCATACTCTTTTGAGTTTGGATCAGTTGGAGGATAGGGTGTGTTTAGGCCCAAAATTGCTTCATGAGATGGAGCAGTAGGTTGAGCAGATTTGTGGGCATTTGGTTGCTGCCCAGGATAGGTAGAAGAAGTATGCTGATGCTCATAGAGTCGATCGCCAGTTTTCGGTTGGCGACTGTGTGTTCTTGAGAGTGCATCAGCAGAAGAGTTTGATCTGTTATGGGAAGGGTTCTAAGTTTTCGCCTTGTTTTATAGGCCCTTTTGAGATCCTTGAGAGGATAGGACCTGTTGCCTACCGTCTTGCCTTGCCGCCGAGTCTATCCCGCATCCATGATGTCTTTAATGTTTTTGTTCTTCGTCCTTGTCTACCCCAACTATAATGACAATAATACCTCTAATTGAAATCTCAATCCGATGTTTGGACATTCATATGGTAGAGTTTACTATTCTCATGGCTGGTGTTCATTTAGTTGTCAATCCAGGAACGTAAAACTTGAAATGGGTTTGCAATATATATGCACTAAGCTCCTTAAATGATTATTCTTAATTACTATAAGAAAGGTAGGAATGGAAATCATAAAGACTAAATGAAAGACTTTCAAAAATCTACTGAAATGAACTAATGGAAATAACAAGAATCACACCATTCTGCCTTGGCTGCAAGAACAGCCAAATGATCTATTTCTAGTGGCTGCAGGAACAACCCAATCATGAACTTCTACTGCAACTAAGTAAAAACTAACTTCAATAATCATAAACATGGGATCACTTACCAAGTGGGCCCCCCTTGGATGAGTGAGATCAAACTCTCAGCAAAGAACTCTTAATAGATCAGAATAACATATTTATATTCATTTCTTCCTGAAAGACGATTACATTTCAAAAAGAGAAAATTCAAAATACTTGACAAAAAACTCTGCTCAATCCCTTTCCATTCTGTCTAACTCTTAGAAAAGAAGGAAGAGATTATTATAAAGAAAAGATAGACTACAATGGACAACTCCAGTTACACCCAGAAGAAGAGGCAGATAGCTGTCAGATGAAGAGGATAACAAAGAGCTTGGCTGCAGAAACTGTGGATCTGAAACCGAACCATAGTCTTTGCACGCCAAAGAGATATTTTGCAAATTAAACATGCACCGGAGTTAAACTCCCATGGTGAAGTACAACTACTCTGATTATGCTATAGATCACACTTGCTTGAATCTCCTTCAATTTGACCTCCAACTATCTGACGTGATTCTCCAATCCTTAGGTGCGAAAGAGAATTCTCCACCACAACATCAATTATTATCTGCACTAAAATAGAAACAATATACAAGGACATACATATGTATCTTACTTAACTAATACATTCATTAACTCACATATGAAATCATCCTAAATAATCTGCATATCACAGGGACAAACCATTTGGCTGCAGGAAGAAATTGGCATGGCTGCAGGAATTAACAGACAAGGTTCAAACATGATTTCTTAAGTTTAGTTTTAAAACATGGATTCCATATAGTCAATTCACAATATTTTACTATCATAATACAACCCAAAAGATATCAAAAATCTAAGATTCCTGATAAAAAACATGTCAATACACCGACTTATCATGCCCCCCAACTTTAAGGGTTTACTGCTCCTACAGCAAAAGGAAAATTTTTGATTTTTGCCGAAACTCTGAAATCACTAGCAGTGTCCTGTCCGGTTCCCTTGGAAGGCAAATTCCAATAAAATCCCTTCATTTTCTCCAACCTGAACCATCTAGCTATTTCTTCAACATCTACATCATAATTCTGTTCTGTCGGTTGGCATGCCAAAAGTGGCCACATTAGGATAGGAGGCTGAAAGATTAATGGTAACCAATTATTGGATTTCTCCCTTCCTAGCTGTATGTACTTGGAGGCTCTCTGTATAGCTACATAAAAATTCTATAATGAGTAGGGTTGTCCTAGTTTTAAATGATCTGGTAGATGATTCCAGCGTTGAGTTAGTCCCTCTAGTGCTGTTGTCCTATGGGTCTGAACTAATTGCTCATATGCTTGATAGACTTCCTCTCTCATTGGAAGTACTATCTTACTAACATCATCCCTTATTAGCAACTTTTTCCAGTCATAATACAGAACCATGGGTGCTTCTGATTCCCTCCTCAATGGCAATGGACAGTCCAGTTTCAATTTTTCAAACTCCTTGGCTTGTGGTCCTATAATTATTTCATTTTGTATCCAAGATATTAGAGCTCTGAGATGGATATACCCAATGTACAACAAAGGATTCCATTGTTTTTCCTGGGGCACAACATAATTATGTAAATATAATTCACATAACAAGTTCCTTACAAAATGTGTGGAGGTTTGATAAGAATGATAGAATTCCTCAGGTGTTTCCAAGGATGGATTAAGATCCCTTACTATACGGTTTAATCTGAAATTCAGATACCGTTCTTTCAAGTGCACTGCATAAATTCTTGCAGGAGCTCTACACTGCATTATCTCAGGAACCATACCATAGATCTCTTCTACCTTAGTCTCCAATTCTTTAATTCTATTATCTTTCTTCTCAATCTCTTTTTACTACTTATTAATTATTCCTTGCAACCTATCCTTCTCTATTTCCCATTGCCTAAAGAATGTTAAAGCAATTGATAAGCTAGTTAGGGATGAAGGAGTTCTTATGGGTCCTACCTTAGACCGTGAGATTTCTTCAATAAATTCCTCATTCTAGATTGGCATATTTCCCACATTTTCTTCAGGTTGCTGTGGAACATCATCAATAATCTCCTCACATTGCAATGCCATTAAAGCCAAATTTGCAAGCTTATCCATTACAATTTCTTCCTGAATTGCTTCTTGGATTTCTTCTCCTGTAGGATTTCCTTGAATTTCCTCTTCTGCAGCATTTTCTTGAATTTCCTCTTCTGTAGAGTTTTCTTGCATTTCCTTCTCTGTAGCATTTTCTTCTTTTGAAGTTTCTACTGCAATCACCTCTGCTGGCTTACTCACTGGTTGAGTCTTCTGTGTCCTCCTTCTTGTTCTCCTAACATACACTTTTGAAACAGATGTAGGAGTTTTTGTTTTTGTTCGACGCCTCTTGGCTGCAGGAGGGATATGCACTTCCTGCGGCTGAATAACAAATTCTTCATCTGACTCCTCCTTTTCCAATTCTTTTCCTTCCCTTTGCAAAATAGGTGAACCTCCTTGAAGAGAGGTAGAGGGTTGTCCTTCGATTGGCTCTGCTTCAATATTTTCTTCTAAAATCATTGCAGCTCCTTCAGCAACCGGCAAACCCTCATCTTCACTAGAAAGACCTTCTTCAACTATCTCTTCTTGAACCGATAGATTATTTTCAATAGGGGGTTCATCTACCCTAAATTGCAGAATATCTTCAAACACACCCCATTCCATATGTGAAACATCTCTCAGGGACCATTGTACTAGCAGCTTCACCAGTCCATGATGGCTAACAGAGCGATTTCCATATTTTTTAGTCTCCTTAGCACTTATAGAAATGAGATGATACAAGAAATTTGGGACATTAACTCGCCGGTCATGACACAGATGACTAAGTAGCTTGAAGTGAGGTGAATGGAGATTTGAATACCATCCTTCACTGGTAATATATTTCATAATATATAGAGCTACCTGAGGCCAATGTGCTGGCAAAGAAACCCTTCTAGTCCCTTGCCTATCCACCATTAAGGGTCTATTTGTAGAAATTGTGAACTCTGCCTTGACACTCCTTGCATCCTTCGATTCTGGAAAGAGTTCTCCTTCCTACAGCAACCCTGTGACCTCTGCAATTCACTGCTTTGTAGCAATTACCCTCAACCCCTTAACTGTAGCTTCTCCTTCATCAAAAGAATGCATAAATTCCACAGCTATTTCGTCATTGAAATCCCTAATCTTCAAGAAATAATCCAGCCAGCCGTGGTTTTGGAAATAATGCACACAGACAACATCCTGCAGCAACCCTTCATGTATAGTCAGTTCATGGCAAATCAGATCACCTCCCATCTTTTGCTCTGATACTTCCGTAGCTTCACCAAAATGTTTGACAGATTCACAAAGGCTAAAATCTACATATCTTAAATTTGGCGATAGAACTTATTATTCACTCCCGTGAAATAATAATTATCATAAGTAATGTCAGTTAGGAAATCAGTTCAGGATAATAAATCTTACTGGGAAAAAGGACCATAAAGTACCCCCCCCAACTTAACCTAGCACATGTCCACACAGGCTGACGAGATGTCGGGTTTGAAGTGGATTAAAACAAGATTAAAATCATAATGAGCTAATAAATGCAAAATTAAAATAAAGTACAATATACACGTACCTGCAATTGGGCAAAAATGATGGCAAAATGAAATGAAGTGACAGATAAGAAAGTGGGATGGAATGTAGTGGATGGAACTTTATGTACAGAGAACAATATTTCACATGGAAATATTTGATTATAATACGGTAAACAAGTTCACTACAAAAGCTGCAAGAACATCACCTTTATCAACATGCCCAAGTGCAACATGAAGCTCATGAATTGTTATCGAATCATTAGCAGTTGCTGTAGGAACTTGTATTTCATTTTGAGGAGCAAACTGCTATAGAAACTCTTCTCTAATAGTTGGCTTGTGATAAAGTCATAGTCGGTGTCCATTCACTAAGAGTTTAAATCGAACAGGATCTATTGTGGACAACCGAACTGCTCCATTGTGAAAAACTTCTTCTACCTCATAAGTACCCAACCACCTTGTTTGGAGTTTTCCCATGGCATCTTTATATCTGGAATCATACAAGAGTGCCCAATCACCAACTTTGAATTTCTTTTCTCTGATATATTTATCATGCCATCTGGCTCTTTGGTTTTGAATCAACTCTATTTGTTGAACAACTATCTTTCTCCATTCATCAAGAGCATTTAACTGTTGAATGTGTTCTTTCTATGCTGCAGACAATGTCATATTTAGTTGTAGGGATGTTCTCAAGGTTTTATGCTCAAATTCAATAGGCATCATTGCTGTTTTGCCATAAACCATCTCAAAAGGTGTGAATCCAATTGGTGTTTTCCATGTTGTTCTATATGCCTAAATTGCCTCTGAAAGCCAATTAGACCAATCTTTCTTGTGGATAGACATTGTTTTTGTAAGAATAGCCTCAAGCTCTCTATTGGTGACATTTACTTGGCCATTAGACTATGGATGGTATGGAGTAGATTTCCTATGTCTTATATTATATTCATTGACTAAAGCTTTTATCAATGTTGATGTAAATTGAGGTCCCTGATCTGAGACGATTTCCCTAGGTACTCCATACCTTGTAAATATTTCCTCATAGAGAAACTCAGCTACCTTATTATCTCTTGCATGTTGCATAGCTCTAGCTTCTACCCATTTTGTCACATAGTTTGTACATACCAAGATATAAGATTTGCCATTAGAAGGTGGATCAATGGGGCCAACAAAATCTAATTCCCATTTATCAAATGGTGTAACAGATATTTGAGGATATAGTGGCATCTCATCAGATTTTGTAGGTCTGCCCATTCACTAACACCTGTCACACTTCCTTGTGTAGTGTAGGCCAATAATAACCAGTATTGAGTGTTTTTAATGTTGTCCTTTTGGCAGCAAAATGACCTCCACATGGTTCATCATGACATGCATGCAAGATGTCATATGTTTCATCTTCTCTGACACATCTTTGCATAACTTGATTAGGTCTAGTATAAAATAGACAATCAACAATCCATGAAAAGTTAAAACTTTTTTCAATTAGCAACCTTCTTTCCTCAGGAGAAAAAGAAATTGGCATCTTAGCTACAGCTAAATAGTTGGCAATATCAGCATACCAAGGAGTATGAGCTTGTATGAGAAACAAATGCTCATCTGGAAAAGTGTCATCTATCATTGTAGATTCTTCCTGCAATTGAAGACATGAAAGATAATCTGTAACAACATTAGACTTCCTTGGCTTATCAACAGCTGTGATATCAAATTCTTGCATCAACAATAACCAGCGAGCTAGTCTACCGATGATGGATGGCTTATTCATAAGATATCTAATTGTAGTATGATTTGTATGCACAAATATTGGATACCCTATAATATAGGGTCTAAACTTGTTAAGGGCATATATGACAGCTAGCATTTATTTTTTAGTAATTGTATAATTCAATTCAGGTCCTTGCAAATTCTTGCTGATATAATATATTGCATTTTCCAACTTGTCAACTTTTTGTCCTAACACTGCTCCTATAGCATAATCAGATGCACCGGTATGGATTTGAAATGGTAGAGACCAATTAGGTCCTTTAAGAATTGGTGCCTGAGTCAAAGAATGCTTAAGCTTTAAAAAAGCTTCATTGTATACTGAGGTCCATTTAAATTTTGCATCTTTAGTAAGCAGTGTATATAAGGGACTTGCAATTTTGCTGAAATATTTAATGAACTTTCTGTAGTATCCAGTATGGTCAAGAAAAATTCTCACATCTTTCTACTTCACAGGGTCATTAATTTGCTGAATAACCTTAATCTTTGCTGGATCCACTTGTATGCCTTGTACAGATATATGATGACCAAGGACTATTCCTTCTTCCATCATAATAAAACACTTTTCACTATTTAGAGACAAGTTGTAGTCTTCACACCACTGTAAAACTTTCTTCAAATTATCCAATGCTTGATCAAATTCAGAACCATAGGTTGTAAAGTCATCCATGTAAATTTCCATTATGTGCTAAGAAATATCACAAAAAATACTGATGACTGCCCTTTGAAAAGTGGCTGGAGCATTACACAACCCAAAAGGAAGAACAAAATATGCATAAGTGCCCCATGGACAAGTAAATGTTGTTTTCTCCTGATCCTCAGGAGCTATTTGTATCTGATTATAGCCACTGAACCCATCCAAAAATGAAAAATATCTCTTAGCAGCAAGAGAATCCAATACCTGTTCTACAAATGACAGTGGAAAATGATCCTTCCTTGTGACTAAGTTAAAGGCTCTATAATCAACACATACTCTCCATTTGCCTCCCTTTTTAGGAACTATCACCAAGGGTGATACCCATTGACTGTCAGAAATAGAATAGATAAATCCAGCTTTCAACAATTTCTGCAATTCTTCTTTAACTATCTCCTTCAAGGCAAGATTGACTCTTCTTTGAGGTTGTCTGAGGGGACAACGCTCATCCTTTATATAAATGCGATGAGTACAAACTGTTAGATCAATTCCATTCATATCCTTGTAATCCCATGCAAAGGCATTTCTATGGAGTTTTAGCAAGTCTACCAAGCTATCCTTCTGAGTATCTGCTATATTCTTGTTGATGTTCAAATATTTATTCAATGCAACCTCTATCTTTATAGTAAGATCAATCTGATTTATATAAGAAACATGAGAATATGACAATTCCTGTGGCAACAAGGTATGCAAGATATCAGTGGCTGCAAGAAAATCCAATCCTGCAATATTCAGAACCAATTCCTGCAATTCTCGGTCTTCTATTAATTCATTTGTCAGAACCTTATAAAGGATTGATTCTTCATCATGTAACTGCATGAGTGGCACTTGATTAATCATCATAAGATGATTAATAGAGTCGATTTCTTTAGATTCCTCTCCTAAAATAGGCCAAACAACCTGCTGCTGCTCAACCTGAGGTTGTGCAGGGGAATACAAGGCCAATGTTTTTGTGGAACTGCCATCTGAAATAGTCATGTCTCCTAATCTAAACCCAATATATGCATCTGTTGTGGCAAGCCATGGTCTTCCCAAAATGACTGGATATCCCCCCAATGTTGCTTTTGGAGATAAAATCATAAAGTCTGTAGGGTATTCCCAAGAATCTAGTATGACCACTATATCTTCTATCATACCATCAGGTCTTACTGTAGAGCCATCAGCAAGTTGAAGAACTGTGGGTGTAGCCCTTAAACTATCTATCTCTAGATGTTTCATTACTTCCCTTGTCATTACATTAATGGCTGCCCCTAGATCAACTAAAACATTCTTTGTTTGACTGCCATTAATGACTATACTCACAACAGGACTGCCTGGATCAAAATACTTTGGAATAGCAATTTTTCCTAACATAATATCAGCTAATTGACCCATAACATGAACTGTTTGTGGATCCTTTTTCTTTCTACCAGGTTTCTTTAGGCATGCCTCTCTCAATGCCTTACCATATATTGGAACATCCTTTATTTCTTACAGCAATGGAATTTTAACACAAATGTGCTTCAGTTGATCAAGAATATCAAAGCTTTGTTGTTGATCAGTTGAAACTTCTTTGTCTTTCAATCTTTGGGGAAATGGTGGTAATATTTGATTCTGAGGTATCACATCATTAGGATCAGAGATTGGCTACTCTTCTTGTACCTCAGTAATAACTGGCGTAGAGGGACTAGGTAGTGTTGTTCCACATCGGAGGTGAATATCATCTAGTGATAAACAATAGGCTGGGTATTGATTAGCATCAGCTGAATAAGCTTGTTGTTGTTGCTGAGATTTGATATTTTGATTAGGCAACGGTTGAGTAGGCAGCTGTGTTGGCTTGGGAGGTGGTGCTGTGGCTACAGGAGGTGGCATTAAAGTAGGAGGTTGTGGCTGCTGAGTAGGAGGTTGATATCCAGAAGATTGGGATGACCATCATGGGTTTCCCCTCCATTGAGAGGTAGGTTGCCAATTCTGTTGAAACTGGTTCCCTGCACCCTGAGGTGGATACCAGTTTCCCTATGGCTGCTGCCACTGGGGTATCTGATTAGCAAATTGCTATCCTTAGCCTTGTGATCCATACCAATGTGGATAATTACCAAAATTTTGAGAATACTGTGGTTGCCATTGGTTATTTGGTGCATAAGAATTACCACTCTAACTAGAATAGGAAAGTGGATCAGGTGGCATACCTTGTCTCAAAAAATTTGGTCTTCTCTGAGCAACATAGAAGACTTGTTCATCCTCCCCTTGAATTGGTTTGAAATCAGGTACTTCAACATTTGCAACCATCTTACATCTACAATCTTTCTTCCACTACTTACAATGAGGACATAATTCTACAAGAAATGCATCAGCTTCCTCATGCTTCTTCTTAGCTGCCAATGTATCCAACTGAGTAGCCATATTGTTTATAATGTCCTCCTTGAAATCTTTTAACAAATGACTAAGTTCCAACCTAGAAACTCCATTTCCAGATGATGATAATGGTGCTCCTGGCTTAAATCTCCTATTCTTCTTAGAAGTAGATCTGGAATACTTCTTGCAAATTTGTTCTATTTCAGCCTGAATGGATTGTGTAATGTCACCCCCCCCATTAGATC
This sequence comes from Cryptomeria japonica, assembly GCF_030272615.1. Classification (NCBI taxonomy): domain Eukaryota; kingdom Viridiplantae; phylum Streptophyta; class Pinopsida; order Cupressales; family Cupressaceae; genus Cryptomeria; species Cryptomeria japonica. The sequence continues at coordinate 392,062,274 of NC_081406.1, read as the reverse complement.
TAAGGAATCGGTGCATTCATCACTGATACCCCTCAAGAATATCAATTTCAGGGAATCTTCATTCAAAGTACTATGCTTGGACTTCTTGAAACTAAACAAAAACCTTTCCAGATAATCCTCAAGGCTCTCATCTTCAGTTTGTGTCATTCTAAAAATATCATCCCCATGCCGATCAGTGCCTCTACAATAATCTTTATATTTTGCAAGAAACAACCGTTTCATCTCATCCCATGTATTAATTGTGCTACTACCCAAGCTCATGAACCATCTCAAGGATGACTCCTTCAAAGTGGCTAGAAAATTTTTGAGTCTATGGGCATCTGTAGTATAGTCAAAAATCCTACAGAGAACATCAAACTCAAACAGAAATGTATCCGGATCCTCTGTGACCAACCCATAGAACTTAGGAAGTGAAGATGCTGGAATGTTCTTGAGGTTAGCATTATCATGCTGGTCAAAGATGGGAAACTCAAATGTTGGACCCGATGGTGGTGGTGGATTATTTCCACTAGGAGGTGGGTTCCCTTGCATTGGACTTATGGGGGTTATTACAATAGGCAACTCTTCTTCTTGTGGACCAAAAAGGAGCTGAAGACTACCTTCTGGAAATTCAAACTTAGGGTGATGCAAATTTTGTGGGACTTGATATAGCTCAGAAAAAGGGTTTATATTTGAAGAACTATCTTCTGCTTGAGTAGTATGAGTGGGTAAAAATCTACCTCTGGCATCTCTTCTTCTATTATGCATGCAGATTCATGAAATTCAAACAATTAACTAGAAACTAAAATAATCATAAAAGGCTCTGAGCTTGACACCATCCCCAGCAGCGGCGCCAAAAATGTCTACCCCAACTATAGTGACAATAATATCTCTAATTGAAATCTCAATCCGAAGTTTGGAAATTCATATGGTAGAGTTTACTATTCTCATGGATGGTGCTCATTTAGTTGTCAATCCAGGAACGTAAAACTTGAAATGGGTCTGCAATATATATGCACTAAGCTCCTTAAATGATTATTCTTAATTACTGTAAGAAAGGTAGGAATGGAAATCATAAAGACTAAATGAAAGATTTTCAAAACTCTGCTAAAATGAACTAATGGAAATAACAGGAATCACACCGTTCTGCCTTGGCTGCAGGAACAATCAAAGGATCTATTTCCAGTGGCTGCAGGAACAACCCAGTCATGAACTTCTACTGCAACTAAGTAAAAACTAACTTCAATAATCATAAACATGGGATCACTCACCAAGTGGGCCCCCCTTGGATGAGTGATATCAAACTCTCAGCAAATAATTCTTAATAGATCAGAATAACATATTTTTATTCATTTCTTCCTGAAAGACGATTACATTTTAAAAAGAGAAAATTCAGAATACTTGACAAAAAACTCTGCTCAATCCCTTTCCATTCTGTCTAACTCTCAGAAAAGAAGGAAGAGCTTATTATAAAGAAAAGACAGACTACAATGGACAACTCCAGTTACGCCCAGAAGAAGAGGCAAATAGCTGTCAGATGAAGAGGATAACAGAGAGCTTGGCTGCAGAAACTGTGGATCTAAAACCGAACCATAGTCTTTGCACGCCAAAGAGATATTTTGCAAATTAAACATGCACTAGAGTTAAACTCCCATGGTGAAGTAAAACTACTCTGATTATGCCATAGATTGTGCTCGCTTGAATCTCCTTCAATTTGACCTCCAGCTATCTAACGTGATTCTCTTGTCCTTACGCGCGAAAGAGAATTCTCCACCACAACATCAATTATTATCTGCACTAAAACATAAACAATATACAAGGACATGCATATGTATCTTACTTAACTAATACATTCATTAACTCACATATGAAATCATTCTAAATAATCTGCATATCACAAGGACAAACCATTTGGCTGTATGAAGAAATTGGCATGGCTACATGAATTAACAGACAAGGTTCAAACATGATTTCTTAAGTTCAGTTTTAAAACATGGATTCCATATAGTCAATTCACAATATTTTACTATCATAATGCAACCCAAAATATATCAAAAACCTAAGAGTCCTGATAAAAAACATGTCAATACACCGACTTATCAGTCCTTATCATTGTGATGTGACCCATGTTCTTGATTGGAATGCTTTGTAGGTCGAGGATGGACAACTTTCCATGGAGCCTGTGCACATCCTTTAGCATCGGGATTTGACCCTCAGGGGTCATACCATCGAGCAGGTAAGGGTCCTATGGGACCCTAGTGATGAGTCCTCTATGACTTGGGAAGATGCAACGAAGATGAGAGAGCTTTATTCTTATCTGTTTTAGGCTTCTAGGAGTAAGCCTAGGCTTGGGGGGGAGGATGTAGTACCCCTCCTCGATCAAGCTCTTTTGTATGTTTTGAGTTACTTCATTGACTATTCTGTGGAACATTATTGTGTTTTGATTCGGATATTATGCGATGTATTTCATGTTTTATCTAGATTTATGGTATATGATTTTATGCAGTATTTCAGTGCTGATGGGTAATGTTATTTTTTATGGATCATTATCATGGATTGACACTTTTCCCTTATATTGTGATGCGTTATTTATATGTTGCGTGTTTGCAAGTGTATTGGGATGCAAGGGGATGATTTTTCGTCACTCACTCCGGTGAGATAGGATATTGCAGGTACAAGTACCGGGTAGGTACGAGGTATCGACTCCACCTGGTTTCACTGGTTTGAGCATTCCTTATATATATATATATATATATATATATCCAATGGGAGTGGAGGAGATAGTTGTTGTACCCTATCTTGACCGTAGTTACACTCGTGTGAGTGTTGTCAGTCGGTTGTGTTTCCCCATCTGGCTGTTATGCATGTCATGGTGCCTTGGTTTGGTCATTTGAGAGTCGTCATTTGATCTGTCTTGGTTCTGCGTGTTTCTGTTTATTTAATTTAAATGGATGATGCTATCTTGTGTTGGTCTAATCATTTAATTATTATGCTCTGTGATTATTGATTTATTAAATTGATGAATTGCTAGATTAAATGGTTAAATGGCTTAATTTATTGTGTAAAGTTGCATTGATATTTTTGTGAAATAAATAAATTGCCTAGCCATTTAAAAAGGTTAAATACTTATGTTGAAGGAAGTATTTATGGAAAAAGAAATAAATAAAAGCTTCCCTTTTTATTTTTCTATTTTGGCCTTTTTAATTTAATCATTGGAAAGAATTATTATTTTTGGGGAAATAAATAAATCTGATTGCCTTTTAGTTTTAAGTTATTTAAATTTGATTGGATGAGAACTTTAACCTAGAAGCCTGGGTTAAAAGATAGTTTTGGGCATACATTCTGGGCATTGACGGTAGGAGAAGAAGAATATTTTGGAGAGAAAATTTTGGAAATATTCCTGGAGGAGTAGGAGATTCGACCTGGGTTGTAAGACTGGTGTTCCTTCATTTCTTTGCTTTCCCTTGCTTCAGGTTGGATAAACCATTTTGATGTTTTAATTTGATTTTGTATATTTCAGTTTTCTTCCTGTGTGATTGGAAAATGAAATCTTCCTGTAGATTCCTTTGGAATGTTGAAATGGAAGAAAGATTGCCTGATAGAGTTGATTTTGTGATGCTATTAGCATAAGTTTGCATTCAGGAAAGAAATTGCTCATTCCTTCTTTGTTGTGTGTTATTTTTTCATTGCAAACAACTTCTTGATTTACCTCCTCTTTTGAAAGAAAGAATTTTAGATTGGGTTTGCTGTGAGCATCCTTGTTTCTATACTGTCATGAATTGGCTAGCTATTCTTTCCAATGTGTTTATTTCACCATCTACCTTTCTGGTAAACTCCTCCTTGAAATAATTCTAGAAATTGGCACTGTATGTGTGTGCCCGTGAAATAATTCTGGAAATGGAATTTCCCTTGTGGTTATTCATTTTGTGTCTTTTTGGTTTTAGAATGTTTGGAGGCATGTTTCTTGTGCCTCTCTTGTGGACTTTACCGCTCCCATGATGGGCTTGCCTCATCATGTGGGTCGGTAGTGTCTGCTACCCGCAGGTAGCAGAACTACTGGTCGACAGTTCCGCTACCGGTTGGTAGTGGGCACTACCGGTCGATAGTACTGCTACCGGTTGGTAGTGGGCACTACTGATCGGCAGCACTGCTAGCGGTTGGTAGTGGGCACTACATGTCAGTAGTACCGCTACCAGTTGGTAGCAGTGCTACCAATTGGTAGAGGCAGTGCTACCGGTTGGTAGTGGTAGCCACCGGCTGGTAGGGCTATTACCAATGGTAATAGCTCTACCAGTAGCACTGCTTCCGGTTGGTAGTGGTAGCCACCAGCTGGTAGGGCTATTACCAGTGGTAATAGCTCTACCGGTAGGTAGTGTCTGTTTCCCCCACCAGCAGCACAACCACGGGTTGGTTTGACCCCCGCTTAGCTTTGAGCCCTCACCAGTATCCAAACCGGTTAGTGCTAAGTACTTAAATTTTATAAATGGAATGTTTAAAGTGGTATTGCGTGATGTAATGTGATTTTCATGTGATTTTTATTATGTGGTTAATAAATTTATCAATGAAAATTAAGGCATGAATTAGAGATTCAAATTGGTAGTTTTGGATATATTCTAAAAATGATTTAAATGCCTGTTGGAATTCATGTGATAACCGGTTGAATATATAATGTGGATTTCATTTCTGATGGAACATTGATTTGGGAATTGAATAATGTGACTGCTGCAAGAGTGTTTTATTTCTTTTTTTTCAGTCAATGATGTTGCAAGTGCTTATGATGCTGATGTTCTCAAAGATTGTTTGAGTGCAGACTTGATGTATTTAGCTATCCTTGCAAGTGTTTATTGTGATATTTTGGTCTATGGTTCAGTCATCCTGTGGTGGTGTAATTGGTACCTTTGACCAAGAGATTTGTGTTGGCTCGATTGTCTTAACCATGTAGTGTCTTTGCCTTATGGTTAGTCAAGAGTCAGTACATTGTCCTTGTTTGACCACTTGTTTTTGATAGTGGTGTTATGGCTATCTACTTCACCATAGGGTCCTCAGGGAGTGACCATGCTTGGGTAGTGTCCTTTGAGAGAGTGCCTTTTGCTTGGGGGTTGCACCCAAAGTGGTAGTTATTACGACCCAACGAAATTCAAATAATAACTGGTAATCTAATGAATTGATTAGGTGAGTAGTATCATAACATTAATAAAGATAATTGTACCTCATGCATAGGTGAGTGCCAGTACAGGGCTCATAATGTGGCGAGAAGGCCTGGAATGGCAAACCAACCACCTTGTCTTCACGAAAGGCTAGTAGGGTCCGCATAAGACTTAGTTGGAGCCGGAGATCGGGAAAGGTTACTAGGACAGTGAGCCGGGACCTATGGAGGCTGTACCATGGTATCCATCTTAAGCTATGCGATGACACTCTCTCATTTGGTTCACTTGTGTTTTGTGATGTCAATTCACTTGTGTTTGTGAAGTTGTGTCACCTAGATTCTTGTGGAGTCTTTTGTGCTATCATGGAGTTGTATTGTTTTGTTGACCATGTCATGCTTATGCTTGTTTGAGGGTCCTCAACTATCTCCTAGCATGATGGGGTGATTCCATTTGGGAATTACATGGTCGGGTGGTAGTGCCACTTCCCATCGGATGTTCAAATTTCTACCTTCATGCGAGGATTGGCTTTGCAGGTGTTCCTGTGGTTCATGGCTCATTCTTCATCTCATGTTTTGAAGATTATTGGTATTTTTAGACCTATGTGGTCATTGTATTATTGTAATATTGATTTTATGGAACCTTGTACTTGGATGAGATCTATCCCTTATATTTATTGAGAAGCTATGTATTGGAAGAGTAATATAATCCTATGTTTGTATGTTTTTATCATTTTCCTTGATGATGTTAGTAAATGCTTATTGAAGTGGAAATTATGTTGTATCCTTTCAATCTTTCTATGATGAATCTTTATTTGCTTATGGCTTCTTGTGATCATTGAGTTAATGATGCATATGTGGATTTTTGATTTTGTGGAATTTATTCTTGAAGTTAATTCTTTGTTGGTAACCCTTAAGGAATTCTAGTGTAGGTCTTCCACTTGTGTTATCGTGCATATTCTGTAAATGTACTTATGAGTTTACTTTAAAAAAAATTGTTTCACCCTTGTTGTGGGTTTTCCTTCGGGGTTCTTGGCGGGGCATTACAATAAGATTTCTTCCTCTACCTCTCTTTGTTCATAATCCTCTAAGTATTCATAATAAAATTGAACATTCTTCACCATGCCATCCTTGGTGATTTCATCTACTAATTCTGCACAAGTTTTAGGTGGTATGATAGTCACACTACCAGATTCAATTGCTAAGTTGATGTCACTCTTCTTCTTCCTCTTTGCAGTACCGGATGCAGCTCTAGGTGTTGCTTTTGGTGCTTTCTTTTGTGTCGGTATTTTGATTGTAACCTTCCTAACCAGTTTCTTCTTAGCTTCTGCCTTTGTTTCCTCTATTTTCTTCCTAACAACCCTCTTAAATGCCAACGGTGTGTCTTCCTCAGATTTTGATTCTATAGTAATAGGCTCAATCTGTACTTTAGAAATCTTCCTCTTTCTACCTTTCTCTAGGACATCATCAATTAATTCTTTGATGTCCTTTGAGGCTTTCTCCAAAAATTTTCTTTCTTTCCCTTCCCGCTTCTCTCTTTTCTTCTAGTTGAACTTTGTTTCAACCTCTTGAGTTTCTATTGTGCAGTACCATAGGGCTTCTCTACCTCATCAATTGGTGCATCAATCAACATTTTTGCATAGGCATCAAGAATTTGTGCATCCACCTCATAGCCCATTTCTTTAATCCAAATATTTCGAGGCTTAACTGCTTCCATAAGTGTTTCATCCTTCTTTACCATGAAGCATATGTCTGTTGAATATTTTTCTACAATATGCTCAGGTACCCTTACCCTAGACCTCATAGATTTCTGGAATGCTTTGAAATATCCCCATACCTTATCATCTATTTGACTTCCTAAAGCAGCAATTGACTGTTTCAATTGTCCCCCTATCGGGATGTCAAATGCCCATTGCCTCTTCCCAAGACTGGGTGTATCATTCATGAAATATAACATCAAGAAAACTATGAAGTTGCCATACTAGAATGTACTTTTATTTTCACCCTTAATCTTTCTTAGGTTTGTTAACAACTCATCTAGCATCCAGCTGCATAGATCTAATTTTACATTCTCTCTCATCATTTTGTATGCAGCCAAAATGCATGAACTGGAAACAAAATTCAGTCGGTTTGACTGAGTTACCTTATACCCGATGATCATGCTACCAAATCTAATGTTCATGTCGGTGATAGTGCTCACTCTCATGGATCTCCTGTCATATGTCACGCCGATGATCTTTTTCATGAAATCATTTGAAACCTTCTTCTCTAGATGTTGCCCAACCGATGGTAAACCAGTGATTCCTTGGATGGCTTCCTTGGTGATTTTGTAAGGTCTGTTTAGCCATATAAATTACCCATGTACTCTTCTCAAAACATATCTGATTATCTCATCTTCAAATTCTGGAATATCCAGAATGTTGGTAAACCCTAGGTCTTCAATATGCTTGAATGTCGGTTTGATCTTTCCAGATTCTCCCATCATCTTACTCATATACATGCCCTTAATTTCAGAAGTTCCCAAGTCCTCAATGTGATAATGAATATATGCCCTAACATATTTTACATAGACAACTCCCTTCGGAATGTGAGAAAATGCTCCAACTGAATCTTCCAGGGTAGCCACATGTGGATACCACTTGAAAATTGGTCTGGGGCAGTCCTTGAAATCTACTACAGTCGGGTTTGCAACAAAAATAGGAATAGATGATGATACTGCTTCCATGTTTAAAGATAAATACCTTTTGATCGCTCTCGGTGAAAACCTCCAACAAATTCTTCCAAACGCCAGTGAAATTGCTCAAGAAGAAATTTGATTGCTGTGAATTGCCTTTGATCACACTTAGTCGCTCTGAATCACTCTGAATGCAAGGTGATGAACAATGAAGTCAATTTGACCTTTTAACCTTCGAGAAAAACCCTAATCTTCCATTGACATAAATGACTATCAGTGAAAGATATCGGATCTCGCATAGAACATATCCATGCTGAATAATCATCTCCAATATTTGGAACATCTTCCAAAACCTCTTTCCGAGGCATATGCAACATCTTCATGAATTTTGCCTACCCCCAAGGCCTCTGCCTTAATTACGGGATGAGCTACCTGCCGGTGCAGGTGCAACATCTTCTACCAGATAAGTAACTAGGACATTCCCATATGATGATTTTTCTCCAGTCTTCCTAACCCATCTCTGAGTATGATCTTGCCGGATTTCACCAACCTTCTCTTTTCCTTTCTCATTTTATCCTGCATTACCAACAGGTAGATTTCTGCTTCTATAGAAATTAGCAATATGTCCAACCTCATTACATGCATAATATGTAACATTGTTCCTTTGAATTGCTTTGCTAAAACCGGTGAAATTGCTTGACCTGCATTGATTCGCCATATGTCCAAATTTTCCACATTCATAGCATTTAACATTCATTCTATAATCTTATGTTTTATGACGATACTTATTGCATTTAGAACATTTACCAGGAGTAGAATCAGGGTTCTTATTTGATCTATATCTACATTGCCTAGCCATGTGAACAAATCTATTGCAAACAAAACATCTACCATTGAATTTATAAGAATTAAATTGGCTTATCGGTGCCTTATGGTTTTGATCTTCATTAGCAGTACTAGAACTTTGTCCTTGCTCAAATCCAAGTCCACTGGAATCTCCAATCTGCCTTTGTCTCTTCAATAATTCATCTAGTTTTGTTGAGCTAATCTTGAATTTTTCTTTGTACTCTCTTGCAGTAGTTAAATCTTCTCTCAGAATTATGATTTGTCTCTCAAGATCTTGATCATTACTCTGGGATTGTACCAAATCAGTTCTCAACATATCATTCTCATGAACTAACCTACCACATTCTTCAAATTTGTTCTTCAAGGATACAACAAGTTTTTATTCCTTCTTCTTTATGTCCTCAATCTCCTTAGACATCCTCATAGTTATAACTTGCATTTCATTTTTCATAACCATGTTCTCTTGACTTAATTTTTGACATTGTTCCTTTAGTGCATCTTTCTCTTCATCATCCCGACTTTGCAAAAGTTCCTTGCTCCTAGCTTGAACAAATGATAGCCTCTCTTGTAGGACAAGAATGAATTCCCTAGCAGAATTCAATTCATCTTACAACTTTAAGTTCTTCAATCTTTCAACATCATAATCTTCAAGTGCCATCTCAAGTTGCTTCTCCAAAGCCATATCCATGGATTCCGATTTCAGGATCTTCCTCAAGTTATTAAAATTCCTTCGAGGCACAAGGCTTTGATACTAATTGTTGGAATCCAATAACACTGAGAGGGGGGGGGGGGGGTTGAATTAGTGTTATACTAGATCTGTTAATTTTAGCCTTATTAAAACATGCATACACCAACCGATATATTGGTACATACAAAATTGAAAGAAGTAAAGCAACCAAAAATCCAATCACATAAATGAGAACCATAACACATAGATTTATACTTGGAAATCCTCAAAGAGGAAAAACCATAGTGGGATTTGTGACCCATAATATCAATTCACTAGCCATATGAAGAGATATTACAAAATATGAGGGTCCTACACTTCCAGGAAGGCTTACAGCCTAGAGCACACCGCTCAATGACAAAAGGAGCCTCACTGACTACATAAAATTCCAGACTATAATCCAAAGAAGTGTGAACTGCTAAGATAGCATATTCTATGCCAGAATACAGTTCTGATTTAAGCTTTGTCTGGTCTGGTCTAAAACCCTAAAACCTTTACCGGAATAGACCTTACATGAATTTCCTCACATACATGATCTCTCTGATATATTTTGCATCATATTACATTCGCATATCCATAATCTCCTATCATATTTTTATATCAAAACGATCTATCAAACTGACCTATATAGCCTATACAAATGTACATGCCTTATGTCGGCTTACAAAGATATAAACAATATCAAATTACATGTCAATTAGATAACATAAATGCATAACTATTAAAAACCAATTGCCGATGTAGAATCCAAGAGGTGTCAGCCTCCAATACTGATAACCTTTACTAAACCATGTCGGCCTGCATTGCTGGTACCCAAAGAAATCCTTATGTCCTGTTGGTGTCAGTGTCGGTGTCGGTGTAAGTGTCAGTGTCGGTGTTGTATTTGTGAAGTGCCTATCGGTACACCACTAAACCAAAGCATGAAGCTAAAACACAATACCATGTTGCCATCAATGACAACATAGTGAAACCAACCAATTGAGTGTCAATTGCCAACATATACTACCTAGTCTGACCAATTTTTTTCTGATTTTCTAGGGATGTGAGCTATCATAATTCTAATGGTAAATACAACATGGTGGCAAAAATTAGGATGTGTAGATGTGTGAATTATATCTCCAAGATTGAAAGTAGGGTAGGATTAGGATTAAATTAGGATTAAATAAAAAGTTTCACACCTAGGATCAAGGGCCCAATTTTATTATGTAACTTGATGAGAGATGACTTGGATTTAATTAAATTAATAATTAAATTCCTAAAGAAGTCCTATAATACAAAATGCAATGGTACACACTGAGGCAGGTGCTAACCTAAGTAGGGATTTGGACAACCTAATTAAGGGTGTATAATTTATGATGCTACACAAACTTAGGAGTATTTGAAGCTTCAATCATATATGAACATGATCCTTTAGAAGAAGTGATGAAAGAGGACTCAATCAGCACCATAGGAGTAACAATATCCCAAAGAGTATCATTGAGTTAGAGAGATTATTTAATATAGTTTGAACATTGAAGAAAAATGGTCTGCCTAATATAGGAGACGAACAATGTGATACACTAATTTGGGGACTGAAGAAGATGCTAAAAATGTCTTAATTGGGAAAGTGTGTTTTGAGGAGGAAAGAAAAATAATTAAGCATGGATTGAAAGGTTATATATATGTGATAGCATGGACATACGAAGGTCTTAAGACTTATGACATTTCAATAATTACACACACTATTCCTTTGAAACCTAATGTAAAACCATTTAGACAAAGGTAGAGAATAGTTAATGTCATAATTGAATCGGTAGAAGGAGGTCTAAAAGTTATTATTAGACAAGATTGTTTTTCTTGTTAGTCATTCTATGTGGGTAGCTAATTTAGTACCTATAAGTAATTAAAATAGTGATGTTCAATTGTGTGTGAATTTTAGAAATCTCAATATAGCATTTCAAAAAGATAATTATCCCCTACCTTCGTTAGATGAAGTTTTGAAAATAGTGAATGGATCTCAAATGATGTCATTACTTGATAGATTTTTAGGTTATAACCAAGTTATGGTAGAAAGACAAGATAGATTTAAAACAACCTTCATTACTGAATGGGGAACTTTTTCTTATCAAAGGATGCCATTCAGGTTGATAAATGTGGGGGCTAACTTTCAAAGGGCTATGAACATTGTGTTGAAATATTTGATAGGTAAATGCATCATCATATATATAGATTATTTAACCATGTTTTCCAAAAGGCGAGTTGATCATGTACAAGATTTGAGGAAAGTGTTGAGAAAGTGAAACAATTTAGGATATCATTGATCCCAAAGAAGTGCATGTCTGGAGTTATAAAAGCTAAAATTTTGGGACATGTCATAAACAAGGATATCCATCAATCCAAAAAGGATTAGTACCCTAATGAAATTACAACTTTTGAGCAACACGAAATAATTGAAATCTTATTTCGGTAAGATAAATTTTATGTGGAAGTTCATTACAAGTTTTGCAGAGATTGTGTAGCCCCTGAACAATATTCTTAAGAAAGATGCCATGATCGAGTGGAATAAAGAAGCTAAGGAGGTTTTTGAAAGTATTACAAGAGCTATTGTAGAAGCACTAGTGTTGTCAAGGAAAAACTACAATAAACCATTATATATATATTATTTTACTTCAAAACATACATGCCTTGCAATATTGACTCAAAAAGTTGAACAAAAAGAAGAAAAACCCATTAATTTCATGAGTTGTCTCTTTAAGGATGCAGAATTAAGATACATCAATTTGGAAAAACAATTGTACGCTTTAGTTAAAATAGTCCACAAATTCAAACATTACATACTGAGAAGAAAACTAATTACAGTTGTTCATGATGCCTCAGTAAATATGTTGTTGATGCAAAATGAATTGGTTGATAGAAAAGCTAAGTGGATAACTATTTTATAAGAGTTTGACATGGAGATCACACTCCTAATGCTAGTCTAAGGACAAGCTTTAGTGCAAGAAATAATGGAAACCAATGAAAGATTGGTCAGTCAGTAGTATGTGGTAAATGAAATTTCCAAAGAAGAATGGTACAAGGATATTATACATTTTTTAATCACTAACTTGTGTCCAAATCATATGAACCGAATGTAATATAGAGCCTTGAAATTAAAGATTCAATATTATATGATGAAGAATGAAAATTTATTCTACAAAGATCATGAAGGTGTATACCTCTGATGCATAGATAATAAAGAGGCACACAAGATCTTATATGAATTTCATCATACATTTGATATAGGGCATGGGGTACATATTGCAAATACACATACAATTCTCAAGGTAGGATGTTATTGGCCAACTATTTTAAAGGATGTACATCATCATATATAGGGTTCTCACATTTGTCAAGTGCATACAAATAAAGGAAAATATGTCATGCAACCTTTACAGTATGTCATTTAAATGAGGCCATTTGTGCAATGGGGAATGGATTAATCCTCCATCATCATTAGGGCACTAGTATATACTGGCAGTGACCAACTACTATACAATATGGTCAAAAGTGGGATGCTTCAAGCTTTGCACCACTAAGGTAGCAATCCAATTTCTAGAGGACAACATCATCACTCATTTTAGAATGCCATATATTTTGGGATGTGACAATGCACCTTCTTTTTAATCTTTAAAATTTACCAATTGGGATTTTGAGTTAGGAATTATTATCACGTTTTCATCAAAGTATTTCCCTCAAGGTAACAGGTTGGTAGAGTCAACAAATAGGAATTTATTAGACATAATCAAGAAATTGATTAGTAAGAACCCTAGAGGGTGACATACCTTGTTAAAATATGCTTTGTGGGTAGACAAGACTCGTACTAAAAGTGCTTTAGTAATTTTTCCATACCATCTAGTGTATGAGATTAGTCCTATCTTGCTAATATATTTGAAAGTCCCAACACTACAATTTTCTCAAGAGTACTTATGTTTAGAAAACAAGGAAGAAGCTCACTTTTTGAAAATTTTAAAACTTGATGAGAAGAAAGATAAAGTGATAGAACATATAAGTAAGCATCAATCCATAATAAAGATATGGTTCAATAAATGAGCTAAAACAAAATCATTTCATATCTCAGACCTGGTATTGTATTGGGACAACCCCATGAGAGAAAAGGGTCTAGAGGAAAGTTTGATAAAATATGGACAAGCCCATATCAAATTGTGGAGATATTAGGTGAAAGAACATTTAGGTTATCCACATTAGAAGGAGAATCCATTTTGTTACCAGTGAACGAGAAATTCCTAAAAAACTATTTTGAACCATAACATAACACAAGTGAATATAACAAGAAATTTTATAAGTATTATACAAATGTAAATAGCAGGCATGTGTAGTTCCAATAAGGAGTAAGTGTTGTAAATAGTGTAAAATGTGTCACTAACTAGTGACATCCCATGTAAATAATTGTGAAAGGTGAGATTTTAAAATGATAGTGATTTCATTTTTAATTAAGACAAGAATAATACTTAAAATGGAAAATAACTTAGTTGTGTGATGAAATTCAATGAGACTAAAGGCAAAATTAAGGAGAATATTAAGTGTTATAATAAAAAAAGTAAAGTTTCATTAATATCCATATGTTCATATTTATAGTGTAATACAAAATTTATTTAGTATTTGATAAAAATTTCACTAGATAGGTATTTATTATCAAAATAAAAATTTAAAACTTCACGTACAATGGATAGAAAAATCTTGAGTCATAAGCAACTAGTTGTTATCTTGGTTTGGCAGCATAGTCCACATGATGAACTCAATCTTTCCATGGGCTCCAATGTTGGCAGCACATCCAAAATGTTGTTTAATAATATCACATGTCCTGTAGGACTTTTCTCGATGCTTTTCAAGAGTGCCATCTCAAAAACCCCCCAAGAATTGGTAAAGGTGAACTGGTTTCATAGTGTTTGTTGGTAAATTTTTCTGCCTAACTCTATATTATAACACCCAAATAGGTAACAATCTAGACAAATAATTGAGATAGATATGATGAACTTCTATACCTACTCTTTGCTTCTTTTACAAGGTGCAACTACCTTCTAATGATATATAATGAATGAAATCCAAGTGTGCTTTCAACCAAAAAGTAGTTGAAAGATATAAATTTTAACCAGAAACTTCCAAAGGATTGTTGCTCATACTAATTTCAAATAAAAATGAAACAAAATTAAATCTTCCAATCAAGTCTCACTCTCACCACAAAGGATGATTGGGATTAGAAGGTAAATTCTAATATATCCATAATCAAAATAACCATTGCTTTCAACATTCATATAAAGATAAATATTTCACAACAATGGGATAAAGGATGATTTTCAATCACTTCAATACTAAGCAATAAAAACATTGAAATAGCAACACATTCAACATAAGAAGAATATGAATTCATTCATCACAACACAAAGTCCATCATCTTAGAAAACCATTCTAATAATATTCATTGAAGCATATTCAAATGACCAAAGCATTAAACAATACACATACTTTTAAACAACACAAAGTTTGGCAGAAGATCCTAAACGTAGATTGGCTTCTAAAATTTATAGAAAAACTTAGCATAACTAATTTTAAAATCATAATGGCCTTTTGAAAGTGACCAATTAATGAAAGTCTCTATAGAAAGATTAAACATAAATGGCTGCCCAAAGCCAATAGTTTGAGATGCATGGAAAATTAAACATAAAGAAAATCAACTCAAAAGAGTAACATCATCATCTTCAACCTCATATTTTGTTGTTGGTTCCTCTCTCTTTGTAATTCATAGTTACTCCTGACCTACCTGTGCCACTCGATCTACCTGCGCTTCTTGTGTCTTCATCTTCCTCTTGTATGCTGTAAATTTTATGATGATTGGGGACAACATGTCTATATTTGCGATACCATTGATGTTAACTCTAATTATCAGTTTATCGATACCTTAGTCTACTTATATTATCTTCCCCAGTATATTGCTAGCACCATCCCTGGTAGAAGAGAGATAAACCATCATATATTTCAATAATTCCAAAGCTAAGAACCCTACAAATACCAATGATAATTCTTCATCAATTATTTTCCTAAAATTCCTCATCACAGTGCCAATTTCTCATAGCTCCATTCCACCTTGTTTAAAGATGTTTATTCCCAATGTGATTAAATCATTCTTCAAATCTTTAAGGTTAGCTGTGTTAGGAATTGCATGTAGAAAATATCAATTATATGCAAATAAAGATTAAACAAGAGAATGAAAAACACATAAATAATAACAATGAGAAGACAATTTTTACCAAGGTTCACCCAAACTTGGGCTACATCCACCAAACAAAAACTCCAATATTATTATCAAGTAAATTAAACTGATTACAACCAGAAATCCCTTGCAACTCAATACCACTACAAATGCTATAGAAATTCACTACAGAAAGCTCCAACACCCGATGCCTTTACAAAATAATAAAAGTTGTTCAGCCTCGCGGGGCGCTACCCCTCGACCCTTCCTTGTATTGCAATAGGGAGTGAGCCAGGGGTGCTGCCCCCAAAACCCCTTTAAATAATTTGGGGGGAAACTACATCGATAGAAATGGAGAAAATTTAACCTCCAAGTCTGATTAGGCTCCATATAACAACAAGTGGATTATTGGTAGAGAATTTTTTTTATCTCTGACTTCAACTATTTAAGAACAACAAACTTCCAACCCATCATCTCTTTCTAGGTTGCAGAGTTATTTTTTGTAGGATTACTGATAGTTTTCTCAATCACCAAGAGGTTGGGAGGCATTTTTGTGATTTCTTCTAATTCTTTCAAAACTAATGCAAGATTTTCCCTCACCCTTCTCATACTCTTCAGCTCAGTACAAAGATAAGTAATCTTCTTTGTAAGTAGAGCATAGGCTCATAACCCATT
The DNA here is from genome assembly GCF_030272615.1 of Cryptomeria japonica. NCBI lineage: Eukaryota > Viridiplantae > Streptophyta > Pinopsida > Cupressales > Cupressaceae > Cryptomeria > Cryptomeria japonica. Next base: position 392,046,004 of record NC_081406.1, on the reverse strand, counting down.
TTCAATGAATGCTATGCCATTTGAAAAATATTTACTTGCTCATGAGTCAACTGCTAATGTAACTACTTGCCACCTCTTAATTTTTTTGTAACTTATTAGAACTGATACCTTGAAGTGCCTTCTGTAGGTCGTGCATTAGTCTGCAGGGTGGATTGAATGAAAGTAGTTAAAGGATTTAGTTGTTGCATTAGCTCTCTAATCTTCTATTCTTCCATATTTATCCTCTTTGATAATTTTCTCATGGAAAACTTGGCATGATAAGTAGCTCCTTCATTAGTGGAGGGACCCATATCAATTATGCTCAATTTGGAATTTTTTTTTTTGAATTCATGTTCATCCATGCTCACTAAATGATTAAAAATTTCCAACACGTGATTTCCAACATTTAGATTAGTGGTCATCTTGGACATTTGCCTATCTTTATTAGGTTTGGGCATATCTCCTAATATCTTGGCCACAACGTCCACATGAAATTCAGCCATTAGGGTATGTCGTTTCTTCTTCTTTATGACTTTCTTCAGTGAGGGAGGGGAGGAAATGGAAATAGAGCTACTGTAAGTAGTGGTAGCTCAATACCATTTGTGGTTGTGGGAGGAAGAATTGAGGGAACACACTCTCATAGGGTTTGAGGATTAGAATTCTCAAACAAAGAATTTAAAAGATTATCTTTGCCAATTTGGTCAAAGATGAGGGATTCATTATCAATATCAGTCATTGTAGGAGTTGGCGATTGTTGGTTAGATGGTAGCACAGGTTTTAATGACGTCCCATATATTTTCCTTTTTAGGGAGTTGGGAACACTCCCTTCACAAATAGACTTCACCTTCTTGTTCTCTTGTGATGGCTCCTTGTTACCTCCATGTTGTGAACCAGGCCTCTAAGGATTTATTCCTATACTAGGTATAGCCTTTACAATATGAGAACTATGGGAAGAATTACTTTTTGTCAGGTGTACCTATCTATGAGGAAGAACCAACACATTCTCTCACTTTCCTTTCTAGCCACTCCCTTATTCTCTCCAAAACATCAAAGGACCTAATCTTAATGTCCACTTTTTCTTCTTCTTCTAGCCATTGAATTTGGGGAAGTGGAGCAAAAACAACATATTGATATGATTCATCAATCATCTATGAACCATTGTCTATGGCATTATCAAGAATTAGCAAAGGTAGGTCAAAGGCTAGAGCTTGGTTTATGGTTAACCTAATTAGGTTTCTCCTTCATAATTCTCTTTCATCTACACAGTCCTCCCAAGAATCTTCTAATTGTGGCATATGGAGGTACCAAAACTCTCCATAGAGATTATTTTTAACAAAACCCTTACTATCAAAGTTGGGTCTTAGAGGTATAGAGAAAAAACTAAACTTGGCCAATAGCTTGTTAGCATATTTGGAGGATTCATTGTTCTTACAAGAAAAACTAGATAGAGCTTGGGGAAAAGAATACCCCTTCTTTCTCATGTTTACAAGACATTCTAAGAAAATAAGATAATCTAATGCATACCACAATACCTTCTTCTCCATGTTTACAAGACATTTTAAGAAAATAAGATAATTTGATGTATACCACGATAATTTTAACAAGGCCTTTTGATAACCCCCAATTCTCAAGAAAGAGAATGTGTGGAATTAGACATAGTAGCTACCAAATTGCATTATCAGGGCTATGTATTCTACAAAGACCCTTCTCTCTAATGACCCTTCAATTCTCTTCACCAGGTACATTAAGAATATGTTGTGGAGGTGCAAAAAAACTCCTCATACCCACATCTATTTGCAACTGAGGAAAACAATAATACATTATTACACCCACCACTAGAGAACCTTTAGCTTTAAGGCTTGGCCAAGCTGACTCACTAGAAACACTTGTACATAGAACAATAGAGAATAGAGATGAAATTACGGGTTATTCCAATACCTGACAAGTTGTTCATGCAGGTGTTCACTTATAAATTTTTCCTAATCCACATACTTGTTTCCATTACAAATAGTCAACACAAAATGACAAATCCATTCTTGAAGCATTCATAACTACAACTATTGGTTACATGGTGCAAAAGTATGATCATATCTGCGATATCCTCCCTAAACAATTTTCTTTTTATTCTGGTGAGAAGCTTATAATTTCCTCTTCTTCCTGCATTCAACCTATTGGCAAATGACACTCAATTGGTTGGTTTCACTATGTTGTCATTGATGGCAACATGGTATCTTGTTTTGGCTTCATATTTTGGGTCAGTTGTGTACCGGCAGATACTTCACTGGCAGGTACTTCACATACACTACACTAGCACCAGGACTAGCAAGATAGAATAAATTCTTAGGTTACCGACAATGTAGGCCAACATGGTTTAGAATAAGGTTATCGGTACTGGAGGCCGACATCTCTTGGATCCGACATCGACAATTGTTTTTGATGTTCATGTATTTATGTTATCTAGCCAACATGTAATTTGATATTGTAATTATCTTTGTAAGCCGACATAAGGCATGATAAATTGTATAGGGTATATAGGTCAGTTGGATTAGATCATTTTGATATCATCATGTGAATATGTAATTGGAAGAAAATAATGAAGGAGATGTGAAATACATCAGAGAGATCATGTATGTGAGGATATTATTGTAAACGGTTATTTCGGTAAAGGGTTTAGGGTTTTAGATCGGAATAGACAAAGCTTAACCAGAACTGTATTCTAGCATAGAAGATTCTATCTTAGCAATTCACTCATTTATCTGGATTGTAGTCTAGATTTATATGTAGTTAGTGAGGCTCCTTTTGTGATTGAGCAGTGTGCTCTAGGCTGTAAGCCTTTCTGCAAGTGCAGGCCCCTTATATTTTGTAATATCTCTTCATATGGCCAGTGAATTGATATTGTGGGTCAAAAATCCCATCGTGGTTTTTCTTCTTTGAGGTTTTCCACGTATAATTATGTGTGTTATGGTGTTCATTTATGTGATATCTTATTCGTTGGTTTACTTCTTTCAATTATTTATGTACCGATATACTGCTGGTGTACGCATGTTTTAATAAGGTTAAAATTGATCATATCGGTAGAACACCGATTCACCCCCCCTCTCAGTATTCTTGATTCCAACAATTCACATCAGAGCCTTGTGCCTCAGAGGAAGTTTAACAACTTGGGAGAGATCCTGAATCTGGAATCTATGGATATGGGCTTGGAGAAGCAACTTGAGATGGAACTTGAAGATTATGATTTTGAAAGGATGAAGAACTTAAAGCTACAAGATGAATTAAATTATGCTAAGGAATTCATTCTTGTCCTACAGGAGAGGTTGTCATCTGTTCAGGCTAGAAGGAACCAATAGTTGCAAAATCAGGATGATGAAGCGAAAGATGCACTTAAGGAACAATGTTAGAAGCTGAGTTAGGAGAACATGGTTATGAAAAATGAAATGCAAGATTTAACTATGAGAATGTCTAAGGAGATTGAGGTCTGGAAGAAAAATGAAGAAAATCTTGTTGTATCTTTGAAGAACAAATTTGAAGAATGTGGTAGGTTGGTTCATGAGAATGATATATTGAGAACTGATTCAGTACAATCCCAAAGTAATGAACAAGATCCTGAGAGACAATTGATAATTTTGAGAGATGATCTAACTATTGCAAGTGAGTATAAAGAAAAATTCAAAATTAGTTCAGCACATCTAGATGAGTTATTGAAGAGACAAAGGCAAAACGGAGATTCCAGTGGACTTGGATTTGAGCAAGGACACAGTTCTGGTACTACTAATGAAGATCAAAACCATAAGACATCGGTAAGGAAATTTAATGCTTATAAATTTAATGGCAGATGTTTTGTTTGCAATAAATTTGGTCACATGGCTAGGCAATGTAGAAACAGAAAGAACCCTGATTTTGCTCTCGGTCAATGTTCTAAATGTAATAAGTATGGTCATAAGATAAAAGATTGCAGAATGAATGTTAAATGCTATGCATGTGGAAAATTTGGACATATAGGTAATCAGTGCAGGTCAAGCAATTACACTGGTTTCAACAAAGCAATTCAAAGGAACAATGTTACATGTTATGCATGTAATGAGGTTGGACATATTGCTAAATTTTGTAGAAGCAGAAATCCATCAATTGGTAATCGAGGATCAAATGAGAAAGGGAAAGAGAAGGTTAATGAAATCTAGTAAGATCATATCCAGAGATGGGTCGGGAAGACTGAAGATCAATCTACATATGGGAATGCACTGGTTACTTATCCAACAAAGGAGGTTGCTCCTGCACCGGCAGGAAGCTCAACCAATAACTGAGCTAGATACCTTAGGGGTAGGGAAAATTCATGAAGATGCTACATATGCCCCGAGAAGAGGTTCTGGAAGATGTTACAGACATTGGAGATGCTTATCCAGCATGGGTATGTTTGTTCAAGATCCGATATATTTCACCAAAAGTCATTGATGTCAATGAAAAATTAAGGTTTTTTTTTTGGAGGATAAAAGGTTGAATTCACTTCATTTTTGATCACCTTGCATTTAGAGAGATTTAGTGTGATTAAGAGCGATTCAGAGAAATCAAAAGTGATTCAGTGCAATCAGATATCTTCTTGAGTGATTTCATCGGTGACTGAAAGAGTTTATTAGGTCACAGACAACGATTATCAGGTACTTATCTTTAACCATGAAAGCGAGATCATCATCTGTTCCTATTTTTGTTACAAATCTGATTGTTGTAGAGGTCAAGGACTGTCCAAGGCTAATTTTCAAGCAATTTTTCACATGTGGCTACCCTGGAAGACTCGGTTGGAGCATTTTCCTGTGTCCCTGAAGGAGTTGTTTATGTCGAAGATGTTAGGGCATACATACACTGGCACATTGAGGACTTGGGGACATCTGATATAAAGGGAATGTACAGGAGCGAGCTTATGGGAAATTATGGAAAGGTTAAACCTTAATACAAGCACATTGAAGACTTAGGGTTTAGAAACATTCTGGACATTTCAAAATTTGAAGATGAAATAGTTAGGTATGTTTTAAGTAGAGTACATGGGGAGTTTATCTAGCTAGATAGACCTTACAAGATCACTAAGAAAGCCATCAGGGCACTCACCAATTTGCCACAGGTTGGGAAACGTCCAGATAAGAAGGTTTCTAATGATTATGTAAATAAAATCACCAACGCAACATCAAACACACGATCCATGAAAATAACCACTATTACTGACACATACATCAGATTCGATAGTATGGTCATCGGTTATAAGGTAACTCAGTCAAACTGACTGAATTTTGTTTCTAGCTCCTGCATTTTCAAAGCTTACGAAATGATGAGAGAAAATGAGAAATTGGATCTATGTGGTTGGATGTTAGATGAATTATTGATAAACCTAGGAAAAATTAAAGGAGAAAAGAAAGGAACTTTCCGGTATGAAAACTTACTTTGATATCTCAGTTTTGGGAAGAGGCAATGGGCATTTGATATCTCGGTAGGGAGACAATTAAAATAGTCAATTGCTACATTAGGCAGTCAAAAAGATGATAAAGTATGGGGATATTTAAAGGCATTCTAGAAGTATATGAAGTCTAGAGAAAGGGTTCCAAAGAACATTGTTGATAAATTCTCAAATGACATATGCTTCATGGTGGAGAAAGATGAAACACTTATGGAAGCGGTTAAGCCCCAGAAGATTTGGATTGAGGAAATGGGCTATGAAGTTGATGGATAGATTTTAGATGCCTATGCAAAGATGTTAATTGATCTACCGGTAGATGAAGCTATCAAAACCTTTGGCACTGAAAAGAAAAAGACACAAGAGGTTGAAACAAAGTTCAACCAAAAGGAGAGAAGCATGAAGGAAAGACAAGTAAGTTTGTAGAAAAAGTTTCACAAGACATTAAAGAATTGATTGATGTTGTCCTGGAGAAATGCAGGAAGAGAAAGGAACCAAAAGTACACATTGAGTCTATTATATCAGAGTCTATATCTAAGGATGACACACCCCTGACTTTCAAAAGGGTTATAAGGAAGAAAATAGAGGAAACCAAGGTAGAGGCTAAAAAGAAACCGGTTAGGAAAGTCATATTCAAATTACCGACATAGAAGCAAGCACCAAAAGTAACACACTCAACTCCATCTGCTACTACAAGAAGGAAGAAGAAGGCTGACATTGATCTGGCAATGCAATCTGGTAATGTAACTATCATTCCACCAAAAACTTGTGCAGAGTTAGTAGATGAAATAACTAAGGATAACATGTTAAAAAATGTACAGTTTTACTATGATCGTTTATATAATGTTGAACAAAGAGAGATAGAGGAAGCAATTTTGTTATATTTGGATATTTATAAGAAAGCCTTGATAGAAATTGAAAATTAAATATTGATAGAACTGTATGATATGTTAGATGCTAGGAGGCTATCAACAATACAAGAAGACAAGCATATTAAGATACAAGAGTTGTTATCTATTTGTGTTTCTATTACTCCAAAGGAAATGGATAAGACACTTGAGGTTGCATATAGAAAAATCTTTAACAACAAACATAGAATAACCAGTCTTATGCTAGGAAGGGTAAATGAGATAATCAAGGAGACCCAAAAGGCATGGGTTAAGTTATTTGAAGAGAACCGAGGTTTCTTTACTTCACCGAAATGAAAGATAGATACTACAGACATCTCGGTTGAAGGGAAAGGAAAGGGTATTATGGGTACTTCACCCTCAATTTTGAAAAATATTAAGATAGTGGAAATCAAGCCCTCGATAGATATAAATGTTGAGATACCAGCAAAAATAAAGAGTGTAAAGGTTGATAATGTACAAGATACTAATGTTGAGGACAATAGTCCTCTGGATACAAATGTACAGGATGAGGTTACAGTTCCTAGGGAGGAACTAACAGTTACAGAGACTGCACTAAGTGGAAAAGCCACCTGTGCAAGTGAGGAAGCTATAAAGGATAAATCATTAGAGGAGAAGAAAGAGGAATTCGACAGGGAACGAGTAGTGAGTACATCATTGTTGTCAATTGACACCTCGCAGGTTGTAAATAAAAACATAACTGAGATGAATCCTACTGAACTCATGATGATGGCTACATATAAATTGATGAAGGAGGGATCTATGGATAAAGGGATTATTGATCAATCTATCACTGTTTTGCACAAACTAGTCCTGGATTGCAAGTTTGACAGAGAAGTGATCCCATTTGGTAAGCTTAAGACAATTACAAAACACATTTCAAAGGATTTTCAATCCTTGCAACATATTTCAAATCAGCAAGCACTGGAGAGGTTCACACAGGCTAAAAGAGCTGCATTTGATAAGATGATTGAGTCTGAGAGAAAGAAAATTGATGAGAAATTGAAATTGATAGATAATTCTTTGAAGCAGTGTACAAATATATACAGAGTATGTTGTAACATAGATGCTGTTACATTTAATTTGGATAAGAAGATTAAGGAATTCCAGGAGAAAATTGCAAGTATAAATAATTCTTTTGATGGATTGACTTCATTGAATACATCCATTGATGGTTAGATTTTGGTTTTGGAAGCTCAAATTTTTGTTCTTCAGAAAGAAAACGATAAAATCATAAGAAGAGCCAGAAGTATTAGAGGTTTGGTGAGTCCTCGGTTGGATTCACTCAGTGTACATAAGAATGAATGTATGGATATGGTTGGAAAGCCCACACCGACAAAGCTAAATGAGAAAGATTCCTTTGCCCATATGCTAAATGGACTTACATCTATTTCAAGCACTTTGAAATCTGGTTGGAATACTTATCTTGAGCTTTTGGAGAAGGTATACCCAGATATTTTCAAATATATTAAGCTCCGGTAAGATATTTTTGGGATATTCATTGTACAATATCTTTCATTCTTTGTCCCAGTTTTGGATCTTTAGCATTATTTTTGGAAATTTTGATGGCATTGATGTAAAGGGGAAGTGATATAGATGTGAAAAAGAAAAAGGGATTTGTATACATTAGAGGGAGATATGGAACTATGGAAGTATGGAGTATTTTCTATTGATGAATATTCATCTCAAGGGGAGCAGGCAGGATGAAATCAGAAGATGAAACCATGATCATTTTTCACATGAGTGTTGCCATCAATGCCAAAGGGGGAGATTGTTGGAAATTGACACTCAATTGGTTGGTTTCACTATGTTGTCATTGATGATAATATGGTATCTTCTTCCGGCTTCATATTTTAGGTCAGTTGTGTATCGACATGTACTTCACCGACAGACACTTCACAGACACTACACCGACACCGACATCGACAAGATGGAAGGAATTCTTAGGGTACCGGCAATGTAGGTCGGCATGGTTTAGAATAAGATTATCGATATTGGAGGCCGACATCTCTTGGATTTGGCATCGATAATTGTTTTTGATATTCATGTATTTATGTTATCTAGCCGACATGTAATTTGATATTGCAATTATCTTTGTAAGCCGACATAAGGCATGATAAATTGTATAAGATATATAGTTTAGTTGGATTAGATCATTTTGATATCATCATATGAATATGTAATTTGAAGAAAATAATGAAGGAGATGTGAAATACATCAGAGAGATCATGTATGTGAGGATATTATTGTAAAGGGTTATTCCGGTAAAGGGTTTAGGGTTCTAGACCGGAACAAATAAAGCTTAACCAAAACTGTATTCTGGCATAGAAGATGCTATCTTAAAAGTTCAATCATTTATCTAGATTTTAGTCTAGATTTATATGTAGTCAGTGAGGCTCTAGGTTGTAAGCCTTCCTGCAAGTGCAGGCCCCTTATATTTTGTAATATCTCTTCATATGGCCAGTGAATTGATATTGTGGGTCACAAATCCCATCATGGTTTTTCCTCTTTGAGGTTTTCCATGTATAATTTTGTGTGTTATGGTGTTCATTTATGTGATTAGCTTATTGGTTGATTTACTTCTTTCAATTCTTAATGTACCAGTATACCGATTGGTGTATGCATGTTTTAATAAGGTTAAAATTGATCATACCAGTAGAACACAAATTCACCCCCCCTCTTAGTGTTCTTGGACTCCAACACAACCAGCTTCGTGCAATGTAATTAAAACACTAGTTTATCTGATTTTGAAACAATTCCCTGCTAGACTACATAGATATGTCTACATATTGTTCCCTTTGAGGAATTTGTAATTCTAAGGCCACAAATTTAGAATCAACTCTCACTACTATAGAATATTTGAAGGTCTTTATTTCCTAGGTGTTTAAGTGGTAATTCTAAGCACATGCAACAACCAATTCAGGACATGCAATAGCTTGTGGGTAACCTTCATCTTTTAGGAGCCCACTATCTAAGATTTTCCATGAAATATGAGACCTATCGTGGCATTGTAATCTTCTCAAGACATCATGGATGTTAACATCACCCATATCAGTGTCCCTCACATCTAGCAAAGAATTTTCTATTGCATGAGACAATTTAGGTTTCATTCTATATAGAATAAAACAAGCTAGGAATTTTGTAACTATAATGGAAACCAAATTGATTAGAAAGGTATGAAGGATGGAGTAGAAGTATGAAATCATGAGCATGGCCAAAGAAACCCTTTTCTAAATTCACTTTTAAGGCCCAAATTTTGACAAAGTAGCAGGGAGAAGAGAAATATTTTCAAACCTTGTTCTTATGTTGTTGCAAATTCACCATTAACACAGTCTTCAAGTTTGTTTCTCATTCACCACCCAGAATATGAAATAAAACATTAAAAAGGTGCTATCTCTATACATGATTAGAGAATTAAATTTTTTTTTCTTTTGGTGGCATATCATACTGTCCAGCTCATAAGAATGAGCTAACATTCTCTTCATGAAGAGTGCCAGTGCCTTTCCCATGTTTTGATTTGATTTTTTTACTTAATGCCCATTAATGCATAATGTTTATTGATATCACAACTAGAAACATGTCTCAAAAGTTGGAACCGCTTGTTATTGAACTATCAGAAAAGAGTTGAATCATGGAACAATTGAAAGTGTGTGGAAGAGTTCCTAAAATGTGTGATTAGTTGATGATAAAGACAAGTGAAGGCCCTAGACTAAATACCACGACTCACTCTATCGGGTTATTAGGGAAAAACAAACCTTAAGAACTATAAAGAGTATGAGTGTCAGCATTTTGAAAGATTGTAATTTTCTGACAACAAAGGGGGAAGGGCCTTAAAAGAAGTTAAACACTGCTAATGTCTAAACACTTTGAAGGGTATCGACCAATCAGGTGCTTCAATAACTAAAGAAGCGACATGTATTATTTGATAGTGATGAAAAGGGTTGATTGAGTGATTAAGGATTGCAGATTAAATATTAAATTAACATACATTACACTTATGTATAGAAAGGTGGGTAACAACAGGCTCTAAATGGGGACAAGTACTAAAAGGACACAAACGATCCAAACAAACTTAGCATAAATATTATATTCCTAAGAGCTATCGAGTCACACCAAAAATGAAACAAGAACAGAAAGGAAACTCCAATACTAGACAAAACTAACTAGTTGGACTACCAGTTATATAATTTTAGGTCTTTCCCAGTATAAGCAAGAGGTAGATGTGTTCCGTCTGGGTATGCCAATACAAATGAATTTTCTCTAATGATTTCTTTTATTGTGAATGGGCTCCTTCATAAAGAACCAGATTTCTTGTGTGCACCATTTAGTTCTCTTTAATGATCAGATAATAAGACTAAGTCTCCAACCATTATTGGTATCTTTCTATCCTATCAACCACCTCATCCCTTCATTCTTCAAGCTTTCTCTAGTACATGAACCTTTTATCTAAACACGACTAGAACTGTTCCTCTTTGATATATTTCTAAAAATTTAGCACTGACAATTTTAGTGGGAGATGTAGTGTGCATTCAATTCTATAAAGCAGATGAAAAGGAGACATATCTATTACTCATTTATATGTGGTTCTATCCACCCATAGGGTGTCATTGAGACTTTTATGCCAACCCTTCTAATTTTCCTCTACCAAAATTCTCATGATAGAGATGAGATTCTTGTTGCTTGATTCAACCTATCCATTACCCTATGGGTAAAAAATTGAGGAATTTGCTAGGTTGATCCCATAGTCATAGCAGAATAAGGATATTTTAGAAAAGGAAAAGTTGCTAGCGTGATCGAATGAATTCATTGTTTGGACTAAATCTCACCAGAATGTTTTCCTTCAAGAAGTTGGTAACTACCTTTGAAGTGGCATGTTTCACAGGAATGCCTTCTACCCATTTAGTAAAATAGTCAGTAGTTGTGAGGATATGGGCAGGGACTACATTTGAATTAGGATTTATTGGTCCAATCAAATCTAAACCCCATTGTTGAAAGGGTTCTTCGATGACTATAGGCCTCAATGGGAGTGTGGATAATTGAGGCCCATTAGAAAACTTCAAGCATTTCTCACACATGGACACCCATTTCTATGAGTATTTGAACATACCTGGCCAATAGAAGCATTGACGTAGGATTTTTAAAGTACTTAAAAATCTAGAAACGTGTCCATCACATGATTCACCATGAAAAACTTTGAGAAGTTTCTTATGTTATTCTTTGTCTGCAAACCTTAAAAATGTACCATCCATTCCTTTATTATACAAATTTCCTTCCCAGAGGATGTTTTTAGTAGATTTCAACTTTTCGTTCTTTTCTTGGGACATAGTGAAGAAGGACATTCACCATACGTTAACAGGTAAGCAACATCTAAGAACCACTCGTTAGTAGTACTAGTGAACAATAATGTTTAGGGTTTTGTCTTCCTTAGGTTTATTTTTTGCCATCATTTGGCATAAACCCTTTACCTTGAATAGAATAGTGGAATTAGAAGAGGATAAATGAATTAATTAAATAAATAAGAATTTATTTAATTAATAGAAGACTTAGGATAAAATAACTAAATAAATAAAATATTTATTTAATTAGACAGGATAATTTTAGGTGTCTACATTTTTCCCCTCTTTGAGACAATGCAACTTGTTGTGTTGGCTCAAGACAATGCAACTTGTTGCGTTGGCTCAAAGAAGAAAAACTAATACAAAGTTTCCTCAAGATAGGGATGATATGCCCCCTCGAGAGATTGGATGAAAATGTTTGAAAATATCACAGACAATCTCTCAATAAGAAAGAAAGGATAGAAAGGACTGACAAGATAGGGTGACAAGGTCATGCAGGAAAAAGACTGACTCAAGAGGAATCAACAGAATCGTGTCTATGTCTTAAAAGGCCAAAATTGATAGTTATGTGATGAACATACATTATCAATTAGATAAGTTGCTGAGAAGATTCACTCAAACAGGTGCCCTACGAAAGATAAACTGAAAAGAAGGCTAGAATTGAAAATTTTGTGATAAATATACATTTTCAATTGGATAAGTTTCTGAGAGGATTCACTCAAACAAGTTCCCTAAAATAGGTAGGTTTGCTAAGTTGAGAATAGGATAAGTCATTGAATAGATAAAATCCAGTGAGTTCTTTAGCAAGATAAGATATAGTGCAATGTGACAAACACATAGACTAGGATGCAATGCCATGTGATAGACATAAGCACTAGGATAGAGCCTAATGAGAAACACCATGTGATGGACATAGGTACCACTGGGCTAGTATAGAATAAGGTAAGAAACACTATGTGATGAACATGAGTACCACTAGGATTGACACGATTGATTTGATTGGATGCAAGAGTACTTACCCCAGATTGAGTGTAGAGAGAGATTCCCTGTGACATATAGATTATGAACAAATTTGATTGCTGAGGACCACATCATGATCAAGGCAATGGGATTAAGATACAGTATGTATATGCTTGAGATTTGGGCAAAAACAAGACTGTTAACTACTTTGGTGAAAATATGGTCCCACAAGGTCTGTAGGAGGGGACAGATCAGATGATTCAGGGGCTGGTCCTTTGGGAGCTCAGATTCCTTCAAGGCTAGCTGGCTTTGAGGGAGGGTCTTCATCATAGCTCTCTTGGATCCATTTTGCATGAGTTTTTGTATGATGATGTCAACACCTTTGGGTGATCTTGTATCCCTATGATATTTTGACATCATTGTGTCATGACACTTTTTTTTATATATATATGAGATAAATCATCCTTATGAAAACTATATGCATGTGTTCCTATGTGATGTTCTATTAATCCTAAAGGATCTGGTTAATACTAAGAGTGGGGGGGGGTGAATCAATATTAACAAAAACTGAAACTTTCAACACTGAAACAGACTTATCCCAGATCTAAAAATATTCAACACTTAAACCAATTCTTCATAACAGATTTCCTTATCAGATCTAGATAATAATTTCCTCTTATGCAAACTTATTAATCAGATTAGTCATCAATTTAATATTAGATCAAAATAAACTATTACCAACTTATTAACTGATCAAAATGCTTCATCAACCATTTAACCATCAATACCGGTAACCACTTTAAGATCTCTGATAAAGAAACATAAAATGTCTTAACCGGTAATTAGAAATAAAAAATGAGCATCACAAGAAAATCATTCCATGCATGAATACCATGATTTTCATGTGGAAACCCAAATAGGGAAAAACTACGATGGGAATTGGTACCCACAAATATTTTGCACTCTTTTGGAATGTGCCCTGTTAGGAGCCAAGCCCGGTTAGAAGCTTACAATGATGCTCTATTAGGAGCAGACCTTGTTAGGCGTCACCCAGTTAATGGATTTACCTTAGTCCTATTAGGAGCTTTGATCTGTTAGAATAAACCTTGCAAGAGGATTTAGAACTCAGATATCGAGTCACCCTATTAGGGGATTTAACAATGTGAGGCCTATTAGGACCTACCCAGTTAAGGTATTTTAGTTGGTATAATTGTTAGAGAACAACAATGAATGATTTGTGTATAGCACTCAACTGCTTGCTTGATCAGATCCAATTAAGTTCTAAGTCTGTATCACTCTAGCAGATCTTCTCACACACCCTGGTTCGGCTTCACAGACTTCTCAAAATCACTGACACTTCAAAACATCAACCTTACCAACATAAATAACCTTTACAACTACGTCAGCATCAAAAACCCTAAGACTTACTACATAGATCAGCACATATCTTTAAAACTCATTATAGATCATCATATGGATCAATAAAATTAGTTACAAATCAATTTTAGTTGTTGAATGATCATAAATCATTACAACAAGTTGATCTGGAACAAAGTCAAACCCTTAGCACATTCCGCTAAGCACTTTGTACATTCCCAAGAAATTCTCTTTCCAAACACACCAAAAAATCTTTCAAACACATCACATGGTATGTGTCACATTATCACCAACATGTGAACTTGATGTAGATCACCGACAAACCAAAAATCATTACCGGTCAATAGAATTCTTTACTGGTCCTTAAACCCTGACAAAAACTCAACAAAAATTCAAAACATGCCTTCCAGTAACCATCATAGGATGCGGTTCTGGTTACATACTCAAATCCATCATAAAAGATTATGTTTCAAACCACAAGTCACCAAACATCACCAATCACCTGATTCCATAAAAAATTATCCACTTTACTGGTTAAGGTCCTAATTGCCAGTCTTTTCAGTAAACCCTGTCAAACTGTCAAACTCTATCTCTGGTAGACCAAATCACTTAGACAACAAATCAATCATCAAAAACCATCTATAAACATCATCAAACATCAGTTGACCCTGGTTGCCATCAATGATAACACAAATAACTAATCTGGTCATCTTTCCTCTACCGATACAGTCATCCATCATCATCTCATCTTCATCAGTTATGACAAACATGCCAACATGTTTTATATGCTTTATGATGATGTGACATGATGCTTATTATATGAGTGCAAATATGTATATGATGAAATGCAATATATTTTTGTTCCTTTATGTTTTCCATGATGCAAATGTGAATGTACTAAATGCAGATGGATGTATTATAATGATATGATATGATTATTTACAAGATGAGATACATGGTGTATATATTTTTGTCTTTTTTATGTTTTATATGAGAATGCAAATGCTTATTATTAGATGCTAATTAGTAGTGTGTGTAGGATGCAATGGTATCATGATTTCTAAATGCATGTGTATTATGTGCTAACATGTAATGATGCAATTGAAATATATATGAAATGTAGATCTTTTTGGCATGTCATTATACTCAGTCATATGATAGCGGGCTACATGGACTCAGGGAAGGACAATGGAAGGTAGAAGATATGGAAGTGAAAGAGATTCTTGTTCTATTATCATCATTGAACTTTATTATGGAAAATAGGTTATGACATCTAGGTATAAGTTCAACCTAGAAAATCATTGTACCCATTTGCATGGAGATCAAACAGTCACAAACAAGGAATGCCCCAGTTCACACTAGACTCACAATATCCTCATATCCTTGGACAAGCCATAGAATTACTAAGAGACAATCCATAGACAACAAAACAATAGGTGAACATATCCCATCCTTGCCTTTCTAGTCAAAGACATCCTGGAGATAAAATCTCTAGTCAAAGACATCCTGGAAAAGCTAAAAGAAATGTCACCAAAAAGATAAAATAAAAAGAAAACCAAGACTTGAAACCAACATATAATGAAATCCTCAAGTTATTTGTGTTTATATTGCCACATATGTTAACATGTTTGATTTGGTCACAATGTTGTTATCCTGATAAAGGACCGATTATGTTGAAAACCATGTTGTTGCCAAAGTCTGCTGAAAGATTTGGTTTGTTGAAAGCCCACTACTGCTTGTGTCTCATCTGAAAATGATTGAATCCATGAAATTGATACTTTATTATGAAGAAGAACAAAACTTTATTGCGGATTGGCGATGCAAATGACTTCTTATTGCAGATTGTGCGTAAAAGAATGAGGAATGAAAAGATGATGCTCCTCAAAACATGTGATGCTTAGGGTACCACTTCCATCACTAGATTTAGGGTTTTGCCCCATTTATAGATTGGACCTGATTTATTATGGAAGGAAAGGGCGAAAAGAGAGGTTTATTATGAAAGGCTAACTAATCTTAGATAGATCAATAATAGGCCATGATGGGAATGAGTAAATTTATTATGGATGTATAGGCTGTGAGTGTGTGCAAACTGAAAGGATGAGATTGAATCTTGAAGGAGGGAGGAGCAATGTCTCTACACATGGCGTCGATAACTTGATTTTCACCATGGTACTTCCCTAGGGTGCCACTAAAGTGGTTTTCATTGTTGGACGGATTTATTTCTTTAATTTTTTTAATTTTTTAATTTTTTTTGTGTCACAAGGCACCTATTTTCCAGTTTTTCACCAAGTAACGATTTTTCTATTTTATGATTTTTTTGTAATTTTGATTTTTTTTTTGTATTTTTGACAATGGGATATTCTGAAAAACTATGTTTTAAAGCTGCGAAGGTGCATGCTAGTTATAGTAGCCTCCAAAGGTTATCCATCTGGTGTTAAGAGCTGATATGCACCTGATCCATAGACTGTTGTGATGATGTAAGGACCAAGCCAATTTGGTTCAAGCTTTCCCTTCTTCTCTCTATCCTGCTAATTCCTAGGATATTCTCTAAGAACTAAGTCACCCACCTCAAATGTGTGAGGCTTTACCTTGTGATTATAGTTGCATTGTTCCTTGACTAAATGGTGTGTTGCTCCCTTGATTGTCTTCCTTGAATAAGGAACTAAGGTAGAATTACTAATGTGTGAACTACATAGGCCCATATGTGTGTCACCTAAAGAAGTTTGGGCATCCTTGATAACAAAGTACTTCAAGGAAGTTCCATTAAAGGTCCATTGACGTGATGTATCACCAAAATAGGATGGATGTGTGGAAAAATGGGATGAGGAATGAAGGCTTATAATTGCAAAAAGAAGTGTAAGTAGGATAGCATGATGGAGACTTAAGATCAACAAGTATTCTTTTTGACTTGAAATTTTAGAACTTTTGCCCCAGTAATTTTGATATTAGGGGAGATCAACTCTTATTCTTTTTTCTTTATAGGATTTTTATCCTTGACTTTGATTTTTGTAAAGTCCAATAGATTTTGATTTTGATTTGGATTAAAGGACTTTTCTTTATTTTTGACATTTATATTTTTCTTTTGAAATCTTGATTTGTGATCCCCAATGAGTAAGGGATTTTCTGATTCTTGTTGATCCAAGTCTAGGAGAGGAGTGGAAATGGAATGAGTTGATGAAATGGTAAGGATATAGGAGTTCTCAAGAGGGTTGTTGATATATTCAACAGATTCTTTGTTGGAACCACTCTTAGGACTATTGATATCAAGAGCTGCATGCAACACTAGAGTAGATTTGCATTTAGACTTAGTATCCACAACACTAGGTGGTTCATACCCAATTCCATGATATTGTAAATTGTTTGTAGGATGTTCCTATCAACTAATGTCTTACGAGATAGTGGGAGTTGATCAACATGAAAGATATACTCACCATGTCCCATGTCTTTAACCTTGAATTTTTCTTTGAGCTTTGCTTGATTTGATGTAGAAGCTTTCAAGGATTCTAGATCCACATATGTTGATGATGGAGTTGCTTCTATATTAATTTGAATTATTCTCTCTGATCTTGGTCGCAGGTTATTTCAATATATGAAGGGATTCAGATCACCTTTGACTATTACTTCAATTCCATTGTCAAGAAATTTTATGCATTGATGATATATAGATGGTATTTCTCTCATTTCATGAATCCACAGACGTCCCAAAAGTATGTTGTATGTGAGATCTAAATCAAGGACTTGACAAACCACATCCTTGGTTACTAGCCCAACACTTAAAGGTAGGCTGATTGTTCTTTTGGATGAGAGTTGTTCATCATCATATGCTTTGATGGTGATTTTATTTCCACAACATGTTCAGAGTATCCCAATTGTTTAATAGTATTCAATGTACAAATGTTCAAACTTTTTCCTTCATCTATCAAGACTCATTCGATGTAGTTCCTATGGAGAAAGGCTTCAATATGAAGAGGTGCATTGTGTGGTTGGCATATGGATGCATCATCAAATTTTTTGAATGTAAGGCAATGTGAAATGGAAAGGTATCCCACCATGGCTTGAAATTGGTCCATGTTCAGATCAGTGGGTATGAGGGTTTCTCTCAATGCTTTGTCAAGAATGGCCTTATGTGAAGGGATATGCATAAGAGCTCAAGAATATAAATGAGGGCGGGTGTCTTCCCTAACTGATCCAAAAGGTCATGTTCATTTTTGGTAGATGGTGAGGCTGTGGTCATAGATGGAACACCTTGCAAGGTGACTTTACCTCGATGGGTTGTGACATTACATTCAGAGGTTTCATTTTTGGAGGATGAAGAAGATGGTCCAATTACTTTTAAAAAAACCTTACTCCTTTGGGTAGAACCTTCGGGAGTTTTGTCCTTTATGATAATGGTAGAAACATAATTATCCACTGAAATGTGGTTAATGGTAGAATCATAATCATAGGACATCTTAGCATAGTTGGCTCGATTATCTATTTTTGGATTTTCCTTTGTCATTTTAAGGAAATGGCTCTTTAAAAATTGCATGTTCTTCATTGGAGGTATGACCATCAACTTCTATGTCACCCTTGTCAATAAGATCTTGTATAACATTCTTTAATCTATGAAAATTACCAGTTGTGTGTCCTTTGCTCTTGTGATTCTCACAATACTCATCATCATTCCACCATGTAGGTTTTATTTTTGGTTCATAAGGTGGATTATCTGGTAGTTTTATGAGCTTATTTGCAATGAATTTCTTGAATGCTATCTCAATTGGCTCTCCCAATGGAGTTCATTTTCTTTGAGGCTTTGATGGTCTTTGAGTATGTTGGTTTCCAAACCAATAGTCTCTGAGTTCTAGAGGAATTGCCACTAACTCATCAACAAACTCAAAGAAGGATTTGGCCAACTGAACGAGACTTAGCTACAAGACTGAGGTCTCCTACACTTTTGGCTCCGCAAGACCAAGGTGGGTGAACATAGGTAATGTCTAATAAATTCCAGCTTCAAAATACTCAGGACATTACAAATTACAACAGATCATCCCAATGAGAATGTAGTAAGGGAGATGGATAAACTCCTGGTTTTGGCTACAACCTTAGTTTATAAGCATCTGTGCACTTCATTAAGGAGGGGTTTCTACACTAATCCTATTCCTAATGCAGAAACTAAAAGAGATTTTGAATAAAAGGATGATTCTAAAAATTAGGTGCAAGCCTCATGAATAGTGCCATATCAGGGCAGCAGAGTCAACCTACAACAAGTAAACCTTGAAACTCAAACAATGTGAAACATAACTAGCTAGATCAAAGTATCATTGCATGACATTGAAAATGCCCATTAAATCTTTCCTACAACCATTCTTAAAGATAATGCATATACATAATACCATTTCTCATTCTCATAGGAATTTTAATCTCTTACTTGAAAAGAAGTTGAAAGATAAAATGAGACCAAACTTGTTGGAACAGAATAAAATGATCCTTGATCATATATTTCAAAAAATGAGAACAATACATGTAGAAGACAATTTTTAGAAAAATTATCAAACTTTCTAGTACACTGGTCATAACTATTTGAAACAAAAAAATATTACATGCTAAAAGAGAAAAACCCAAATTACATTTAGTCTAGAACTGTGCATGGAAGTCTTGCTTCTAGCACTTACAAAAAACTTGCACTCATAATAGTCAAAACTGAGAAGAAGAAGAAAGATATACATCAAAAGAAGAAAACCTAATCAAAACCCTAAAAGAATCTTGATAAATTGACTTATCTTCTCCTTGAAATCTACATTTCAAATCAACTCTTCTTCTTTCAAAAATTGCCAAAAATTGCACCCTGCCACACCTACTGAAAATTAGAGTTGAAAATCTGAAAATGCCATCTAGAGTCTCTTGTCACACCAATTTATTCTCACTTGCCAAAGTTTTCCACATTTATCTCTTGTCGCATTTCTGACTGATTTGTTGGCATTACAGTAAGAAAGATTGTTGGCATTTCAATATCAGGAGATTGTTGATATTCATTAAGGATATTGAGAAGGTTGTTGAAGATTATTGATATAACTGAAGAAGGATGATAACTATCTTTATAACATTATTTTGTCATTGATGTCCAGAAATTGATTATCCGATTCAATATGATGTTGCCATATCTTTAGAAGATTGATTAGAAGAGAATTAAGATGTCGGTAAAAGTCACAAAAAGAATGTGATGAATAAGAGGAGGAATAAGTTATTCAATGGGCAACTATTACCGAGTTAGACAATGATGAGGTCATGATGTTTAGATTGTTTTGATATCCTACATATGTTGTTGATTGTAAGGTTAATACTATACTATGTCACCGAGCACAGAACCTAGTCGGTAAACCCTAAGGTTATCGATATCGGTTAATGAAGGCAGAATGTCTACCAAGTAAAGTTTAGTATTTACCGAGTTGCAACCGAGTTATGACAGTGTGCATTGGATGGATAAAAACATTATTTAATGAAGGACAATGATTAGCTGGAGATGTATAAGTGATTGGTATGCCGTGCATGAAGTTTGTTAAGGATCTATGGCAAAGGAAAATCAACAGGAAGATCTACAGCACAGATTGAACCGCAATAACCTTGTGCAAGTTCCAAGAAAGGACTATAAGTCCCGAGGTGAGGTAAAACATTTTCAAATCAAAAGGATACATTGAGCCTAGTCAAGTTTCAATATCTGATGGCTAAGATTGATCATGGGAAATGTGATCAAGGAGATTAAGCGGTTAGCAATTGTTTATAAATAAGGAATTGTTGATAAACAATGTATGCGGGCAAGTGTATGCACAGGGGATGCTACATAGTGATTACCGAGCACAGAAACTTGAAGACCTATTTGAATAAACAGAGTAGAGATCCCAGCAGAGGGACAAGATAAGTCTTATGACTAGATTGTTTTGAGCAAATAAGAATCTACTTTAGCATTTTAGATGTGAAGTTGCAGATTGATTTTTATTACTATTATCTTGTAAGTGACAGAAAATCTCTTAACCGAGTGGACTTAACAGTCTTATTTGTAAACCTTCTAGCAAGGTAAAATTCTAAATGAGTGTTGAAATCCTTTAACAAGGTCACTTCTAACAAAGTGAAGATCCTAACAGATCTGAGGGAAATCCCTTAACCGGGTCACATCTAGCAATGTGTTTGTAATCTTTAACAGGATTTGCTTTTAACCAAGCATACTCTAGAAGAGTATATTTCTTAGTGGGTCCAAAATCCCATAGTGGTTTTTCCCTATTTGGGTTTCCACATTAAATCTAGTTTTATGAGTGTATGATGATTATGTGTTTATGAGTTTGCATGTTTAGCAGTTTTTGGTTATGTTGCTGAAGTATAAGTTACCGAGGTTGAATCTGTTGATTTTATGAAAGATTAAGTTTGTATGATTCATCCCCCCCTTCTCATCTTGTTAGCTATTGGCATCTGTACTTTACGTTAAGTATGAGTAAAGTAATTTTGATAACAGTGGGTCTTCAGTAAATAAAGTTGAATTTGCATTTAGTTCTTTTCATATTGGTGAATCTGATGATTACAATGATAGAATGAGTAAGTACTCTGAAGGGAATCACAGTGGAGCAAGTGAAAGATTTCGTAAGAACATGGAAGAAGTGAACAAACTATATGAGGAAATCAAGAAGCAAGAAGAATTTGAAGCATTATTAGCCAGAAGGTTACCAAGAGGAAAAGGTAAGTATAAAGGGAAGCTACCTTTAAAATGTTTCAATTGTGATAAAATAAGATAGATGGCTTCTAACTGCCCTGACAAGGAATCTAGTGAAAAGAGAGAATACCGAGATAATAGGCAGAAAGACAACCAATACAGAGGACACCGAGACTTTAGAAGGAGAGATAGAAAGACATGTCTAGTAGCTGATGAGGAATCCAACGATGACAAATCTGATGAAACTGATACTGAGGAAGTTGTTTATGTGGCTATTAAAGATGGATCTAATGAAGAAAGGTATGAAGAAAAAGCTCTAATATCTCACATAAATAATAATGATTTTTGGATCATAGACAGTGGATGCTCACACCACATGAGAGGTGATAAACATAAGTTTGTTAAATTAGAAGACTATGATGGAGGCTATGTAAGATTAGTAATGATGCACCATGTCCAGTGAAAGGTAAAGGATCTATAACACTTCTTGACAATGCTAAATGTGATGATGTATACTGGGTTGAAGGATTAAAATACAATTTGTTGAGTGTAGCATAGCTAAACAATACAGGATACCGAATAGAATTTCAGAAAGGAATTGTCAAAGTTCATGACAAGCATGGAAAGTTAGTTGCTACCAGGACACAAACAAAAGGTAATACATTTCATCTTGACTCAACTCAGAACAAGTGTCTTTATGCTAAGATAGATGATACCTGGTTATGGCATAAAAGGTTTTGTCATGTAAATTTTGATAATCAGATCAAAATAAGTAAGAAGCACCGAGTAAGAGGTCTACCGAGTCTGGAAAAACCTAAGAATGTTATGTGCCAAGGATGCCAGATGGGTAAGATGACAAGATCAAGCTTTACAAGTAAGTCCTACACTTATAAAGGAATTTTAGATCTAGTACACACTGATCTTTGTGGTCCCATGAAAGTTCAAAGTTATTATGGTGATAAATATTTCATATTATTTGTGGATGATTACTCAAGGATGATGTCAGTCATGTTTTTAAAAGAAAAATTAGAAGCTTTTCAAATGTTTAAATGCTACAAGGCAAGAGTTGAAAATGAAACAGGAAGGCAACCGAAATGTCTTAGATCTGATAGAGGAGGAGAGTTCACTTCTGATGAATTTAACTTATTCTGCAATGATCATGGTATAAAGAGGCAAGTATCTACACTGAGAACACCTCAACAAAATGGGATAGCCGAGAGAAGAAATAGATCAATTGTGGATTGTGCAAGAACCCTGATGATAGAAAAGAGGGTACCTCAAACATTTTGGAGAGAAGCAATCAGCACTGCAGTTTACACCCTAAACCGAGTTCAACTGAAGAAATGAACTATGAAGACACCATATGAGATCTGGTATGACAAGAAACCTAATGTAAGTTACTTTAAAATCTTTGGAAGTAGATGCTATGTTCACAAAGATGATAGAAATGGAAAGTTTGATAAAAAAAGTGAAGAAGGAACATTTCTTGGTTATTCTTCTAGAAGTAAAGCATTTAAATGTCTGATCAAATCATCTAACAAAATAGTGGAAAGTGCAAATATGAAAATTGATGAATTTATAGAAAGAAATGATGAAGGAAATTCCAAAGAACCAGAAGATTATGAAGAATTTGTTTATGTTCAACCGAGAAGTCCTACTGAGAAAGATGCTAAAGAAAATAAAGATAATGTCTAGTTACCGAGTGATGAAGAAGATCATATAGAACCTACTAAGCCTATATTAGCCAAGTATGTCAGAAGACATCATGCATCAAGTTAGATTATAGGAGATAAGTGATGAATACTAAGAGGGGGGGGTGAATTAGTATGCCAAAAATCTTTGCACTAAAACACTTACACAGTCTAAAGATAAACCGGTAAAGCAGTCTAACAGTCAAACCAGTTACCACACATACAAACCAAAATGCGAATAAAACATTCACCCACAAAAGAAATACAACCATAACACAAGATATTTGATGTGGAAACCCAACTGGGAAAAACCACAGTGAGATGGAACTGACATGTCACTATCTGCAGAATAGAAACCACACCGATTAAGGTCAGACTGGTTAAGGTCTTACAATGTTCTTCACCAGAACAGATCCTGTTAGGAATCTCAATCTCTGTTAGGAGATAAGTCCGATTAAAGATTACCTTGTTAGAGGATTTTAGATTCACATGTGTGAACCACCTTGTTAGAGGATTTTACAAAGGCTTTGAGGCCTACCCAGTTAGGGGCTACTAACTTGTTAAAGATGTGAGTAATCAACAAGTGTTTGATCTATCTAATAGCACAAACTACTTGGTTAGATCCAGTATTGCTCATAGCTAATGCATTCCAGCATTACTTCAGTCTTCTTTATCTCTCTCTCAGTTACAACTCGATCTTCTTAGATAAGATCACTCTTTCAACAACTCAACATCCACCTTAAACCCTAGCTCAACATTAACCCTTTTCGCAACAACTTAAAACCCTAGACATGGTGTCCTTTTAAAGGAATCTGATTTCATGTCGGTCCAATAGGATTTCTTTACAATTTCCTAGGTTCAATGAACCTAGACATACTTAGTAACATGACACAGGAATCACCGTTAATGTGTCAGGACCATCAAACAATCAGTGGATTGGTAACTCATCACAAAATGTCGGTTGGTAACTCATCACAGAGTATTACCAGTTCATACAAAATACCGGTTGCCGGTTTGAGAAAAATGAAGACTGGTAAGAATGTGTTGTGCCGCTTTTCTCCCTCGTACCGCTTGTGATCTGTGAACCGCTTGGGGTCGACATGCCGCTTCAGACTGGGAAACACATCTGCAAAATCACTACTAGTCTAAAGACTAGAATACAACATACTGGTTGGAACAAATACCGGTTGAGCATGAGCTCATACATATAAAGGGGATCTCAATACAAGTGTGTGCCCATCAATGACAATCACAACATAAACATCAAAAATGCCAACAATCTCCCCCTTTGGCATTGATGGCAACACTTAGGAAAATAAAATTTTGACATCTAAGTGTTTTACAACAAAAACTTGCCATTAACAAAATTGCTCCCCCTAAGCATATACACTATCCCTTAATCAACAAAGTGTATAGAAATTTTGCATTCAGAGCATAATCATCAGAGCATATAGTATATATCACAGAATATATCAAAATTTCAAAATTTTAAAACCATATACTTCTCCCCCTTTGCCAACAATGACAAAGTACCGCTGAAAAACTTGTTTCCATATATATATAAAAGAGTTTATGACAATAATGAATAATACTTGTCAAAAACCGCTTTATAGTCCTGGAAAAATTGTTTCATGGAAGGAGACCAGGACTCAAGTAGGGAGGTCACCACTTCCTTCTTTGTTTGCATTTGTGATACTTGTTCCTCCATGGCATCTATTGTGCTCAGTTCTTGTGTGACTGTCAGGGCATCCAGGTTCAGATAGCATTTCTGGAGAATTTGTAGTCGTGGAAGTAATACCAGTTGAAGCTCTTGCAAATCCCTAGACCTTGTGTTGATCTCTTGCTCTATCTTGGCTAACTGGATCTGGAACTGGTGAGCAGTTTGCCCATATGCTGCAAAGGAGTCGTAAGGAGTCTTGAATGTGCTCAAGTAGGACTATAAGTCCATTTGAAGCTATTGCTTCTTGGCTAGCACATCATCACAGAATAGATGAGGTTGACAGATTTTGCTGAGTAGCAAGTTTCCCTCATCCAAGGCACTCCTTATGTCCTTTTGATCCTTTAGCAATTCAGTCCTAAGCTCATTTAATTTCTTCATGAGAGCAAAATTAAGAGCCTTTTGGTGCTCTTTCTTTACATTGGCCTCTGCTGCTTCTTCTAGACCCTACACCTGATCATCCACTATAGTACACAGAAGTTTGAGTTGTGCTAGTGATGAATCAGTGTTAGGAAGATTAGTACCAGGGATTAAACCGGTAAGTGTGTCTACAGCTGCCTGAATGATGCCCTGTTCCTTTTTCCTACGAATGATCTCAAGGCGCTCTTGAGCAACCTTGACTCTCTGCATAAGCTCTGACTCACTTGCAGACTGGAGATCGATAGGACTAGAGAGATCAACCGGTGAGGGTTGACTTCCGGTCGCCTTTGGAGTCTCCACCTAAGAGCTTTTTGCTGCTTCTCATTCCTTGGCTTCTTCAGCTTTCTTCTTTTCTATTTCTCTTCTCTTCTCTTCTTCCTTGTCTTCCTCTACCTTTTTCTTCTCCTCTGCTCTCCTCTTCTGCTCTTCCTTTTCCTCTTCTTCCCTCTTCTTCTTTTCTTCCTCTTCCTTCTTTCTCTTTTCTTCTTCTTCCTTCTTCTTCTTTTCTTCCTTGTCCTCTTCTTCTTTCTTCTTCCTTTCTTCTTCTTGCTTCTTCTTCTCTTCATATTTTCTTTTCTCCTCTTCCTCTTTTCTCTTCTCTTCCTCTTTTTTCTATTTCTCATCTTCATCCTTCTTCTTTTTCTCTTCTTGTTCTTTTGCCGCTTGCTGTGTGTCCACAACTTGTTCACCACCCTGATCGGCCTGTTGCCCCTATTCAGTTCCCTTAGAAGGTATGTCCTAAGTGAAATCTTCTATATCCAGGGCATCAACATCTATGGTGTCGATTGGTTCCTCCACCAGGTTTCCTTCCTCATCAAAAACCTCATCCGGTTTGGAAATAACCAGTTCCTTTTCCACTTGGAGGTTGGCCATTCAAGCTTTGTGAAGGTTGATAGCATGGGCCATGTGTTGATGTGTATCCTTTTCTACATCATCAACTCTCCCCTCCAACAACCAGAGTCTTCTTCTCCTTGTGAAGAAGAGACCTTTATTTTGATCCAATACATCAAATAATTCTGAATTTGAGAGTTCGGGGAAGTACCGTGCAAAAAATTTCTCCCTAATCTCTTGTTCCTTTTCAATGGAAATGCGCCATTTGTTATCCAATGCTTTAAATAATGAATCCCATGTCTGAGATTTAATCTCTGATGGTGACCGGTCATTTTTACATAAATAAAGAATGATTTCTTGCAGTACTTCATCTTTTTCTTCACTATTGAATTCATCATAATAATCTATTAAATCATGAAGTAACTTTCTCCTAATATTCTTTACTATTCTTTGACAATGTGTCAAAGGTTTGTAAGAGGAGATATCTATATTTACCGGTGTGGATGTTGCTGGTTCATTTTTCTTCATCTTCTTGGTCTGTCTAGCCTTCTTTGGCTGTTCATCAGACTCGGTTTCTTCGGAGTCCGGTTCATTTTCCTTAGTCTTCCTCTTTCTTTCGAAGACTTTTGCCGATGTTACCTCCAGTTTCTTCTTTGCCGGTGACCGCTTGGTCACTCTTGAAGTCACAATGGTAGTTGGTGCTGATGTTGCAGGCACTGCCTTAGCTTTCTTTGCTGCCAGTTCTTTTCCCTTCTTCATCGATGGTTCTTCAATCGGTGCGATCCTCTCCAAGTAGGTTTTGGTTCGCTTAGCCTTTGGATCAAGAGGCGAGGCAATAAGGGTTGAAGCATACCCTTCTAGCATGTCAAACATGACCTCATAGCCCATAGGCTCCACTTCCTCCATTCTAGGCTCAACAGCCTCCATTAGACATTTGTCCACCTGAATAGTGAAACAGATGTCATCTTCATACTTCTTCACCATGTCACCTAAGATTCATACCCTCTGACTCATCTTTCTTTTGAACTCATCAAATTATTTGTTCATTACCTCAGGGTAGCCGGTTCCAATGGCTTGCACACTTTCCTTTATCTGCTTGGTTACTGGTTGGTCAGGGGACCACTAGACATCTCCTACACCCAGAAAGTAGCCTTGGAAATAGAAAAACAACCCTACCAGTAGTTTTCCAAACTTAAATCTCAGTGAATTTCCCTTTTTGATTGCCTTAAGATTTAACAGGAGTTGCCTCTGCATACTGGTGCATATGTCAAATGATTTATCCTCTATAATCATCTGGTAAGCGGCATTTACCGCTGTAGCAGATACAGAATTAATCCTACTGGATGAGAATGTTCTGTAGCCTATCACCATGCAGGTGTATTTTACCAGTTCATCCATGATAGGATTAACTGTCATACCTCATGAATCACTTGTCCAACTCGTGAGCTTGGTCATTTCCATTTTGCTTACCATTCTGAGGGCTGACACTTCCCTTGTGTTGCAGAAACTGGTGACTGCATGAATTGCCTCAGGCGTGATATCATGCGTTCTCTCTAGGTACATCTTGTCACCATGGACTCTACTCAAGATGATCCTGATGTGATCCTCTGTGAAGTCTTCCAGAAAATATACCGCATTATGGAGTTTCTTCTTCTCTAAGATACTGAACTCCAATTTGATCCTTTTGTCCTTTCCACAAAATAGACCTAATTGAGTATGAATGGCTAAGGACCCTAGGTCTTCTATCTTGCAATCAATATAATCTGAAATTCCTTCTTCGACTATGACTCCAGCTAGAACTTGTGACAAAGCATTATACTTGGACTTCCTCTGAATGAAACTTTCTGACTCAATGGATGTGCTTGAACTGGTATGAGATGCAGAAGCCATTGAAGAGTATTTCAAGAACATGAAAAATACCTTTCAAACACAAATTTAGGGCTTCCTGATTCTTCTTTACTTCGCTCTCTGTCGGATGCCAAATCACTGCTTTGAGTTCTCCACTACCGCTTGCAAACTAGATTTGAATCTCTTTCAAAGTTATCCAATTTCCTGAAATCTAAGCTCAAATCCCCTTTTCTTCACTCTGCACTTGAAAAATTTCTTCGCTCGAAAATAGATAGTGAGAAATGATTTGAAAAATGTATTTATACATGTCTCTCACCTACCATCATTAATGCTCCTCTATTAGGGCGTAAACCCTAATTTGCCTTTTTACCATTTTTGGTCTTCTACCAAGCGACAGGTGTAGCATACTGGTTAAGGTCTTTTACCGGTGTTAACCAAGGGTTCAAAAGCATTTCGTCATTTTCTCCCCCTAAGACTTTGAGGCTTAGTTTGCCGGTTCTGATATTTCCAGACTAGGTGCAGAAACCGGTTCCTCTTCCGACATTATTGGTTTCTTCTTCCATGTTTTCTTCATGTCTCCTTGAACTTTTTCAACATCTATTTCTCCTTCTTGAGTGATCGATATATCATCAGATATACTTTTTCTGCTTCTGTAGAATCTTGCAATGTGACCCGGTTTGTTGCAGTGATAGCAAACAAGTCCAGGTGGTCTCCAAGGTCCATTGTACATGTTTCCATTCTTCCTTTTGCATGTTGCAGCAGTGTGACCATGACCATGACAGATCATACAAATTTCTCTCCATCCGGTTGCTACTTGATGACCACCGCTTCTTGACTGATGATTGAAGTCATTAAACCGGTTGTGGTTCTGATTCATAAAAGATTCAGGACCAGTTCCTTGGGTCCTCTAAGGATATCTTCTAGTGTTATCCACTACAGACCTG
The DNA here is from genome assembly GCF_030272615.1 of Cryptomeria japonica. NCBI lineage: Eukaryota > Viridiplantae > Streptophyta > Pinopsida > Cupressales > Cupressaceae > Cryptomeria > Cryptomeria japonica. The sequence goes on along the minus strand of NC_081406.1, from coordinate 392,016,875 downwards.
CATTCAAATGCTCTATGCCCAAACTTGTTGCATGCATAACAATGACCATTGAACTTATTAAATCTAGGTACATTGTTGATAAAATAAGGAAAATTATTGTAGGCTTTGCTCCTACATACATTGGTAGTGTGTCCTTCTTTGAGACAATTAAAGCAAACAGGTTTGAATTTTTGCTTACCTTTTCCTTTTAGTGCCGGTTGCTTCTTTGATGCTTCAACATTTGTTCCTGAGGATTCTCCTTCCTCATGTCCAGAAAAACCAAGACCATTGGTATTCTTTACCGGTCTAGATGACTCAAGCTTTTGCTCTAGCTTGACTGTACTTTTACCAAACTTAGCAAGTACTTCCTTTGACTCAACGAGTTCTTTGGAAATAGCAGTGTTTGTCTCCATAAGACTTGCATTTTCAAAGATGGCAATGTTCAATTCTCCTTGCATGTCTTCTTTTTCCATTCTACTCTCATGAAGGTGAGCAGTTAGTGCACTAATCTCATGTTTCAACTTGGAGATCTCATGATCTCTGTCTTTTACCAGATCTTCACCTTTTCTCTGGTTCTCAAGCTCTTGACTGAACCGAATAGTCAGTCCTTCCAACTCCTTTCTCAGATTGGAGTTTGAATCATTCAGCTTATTCACTTCAGCAATCATAGCTTCCATGTTAGTTTCATCTTCAGAACTACTTTCAGATAGTTCCATCATCTTTTCTGCATGTTCTCTTCTTTTTGCTTGAGATGCCTTGTATTTGACCATAAGATCATCATAGGCTTGCTCAAACTTAGTGAGTCGTTGAGTAAGTTCCCTCAAGGTGTATTCCCCCATATCTCTTTCCAAGTGGTTAAACTTATAGAAAGGTAGGTTCTGATACCAATTGATGAATACTAAGAGGGGGGGGTGAATTAGTATGCCAAAATTACTGCACTAAAACAATTACACAATCTAAAGATAAACTGGTAAAGCAGTCTAACAGTCAAACCCGTTACCACACATGCAAACCAAAATGCGAATAAAGAATTCACCCACAAAAGCAATACGACCATAACACAAGATATTTGACATGGAAACCCAACTGGGAAAAACCACGGTGAAATGGAACTCACAAGTCACTATCTGCAGAATAGAAACTAGACCGGTTAAGGTCAGACCGGTTAAGGTCTTACAATGTTCTTCACCAGAACAGATCCTATTAGGAATCTCAATCTCTGTTAGGAGATAAGTCCGATTAAAGACTACCTTGTTAGAGGATTTTAGATTCACATGTGTGAACCACCTTGTTAGAGGATTTTACAAAGGCTTTGAGGCCTACCCGGTTAGGGGCTACTGACTTGTTAAAGATGTGAGTAATCAACAAGTGTTTGATTTATCTAATAGCACAAACTGCTTGGTTAGATCCAGTATTGCTCATAGCTAATGCATTCCAGCATTACTTCAGTCTTCTCTATCTCTCTCTTAGTTACAACTCGATCTTCTCAGATAAGATCGCTCTTTCAGAAACTTAACATCCACCTTAAACCCTAGCTCAACATTAACCCTTTTCGCAACAACTTAAAACCCTAGACATGGTGTCCTTTTAAAGGAATCTGATTTCATGTCGGTCCAATAGGATTTCTTTACAATTTCCTAGGTTCAATGAACCTAGACATACTTAGTAACACGACATAGGAATCACCATTAATGTGTTGGCACTGTCAAACAATCGGTGGATTGGTAACTCATCACAAAATGCCAGTTGGTAACTCATCACAGAGTATTACCGGTTCATACAAAATACCGGTTGCCGGTTTGACAAAAATGAAGACTGGTAAGAATGTGTTGTGCCGCTTTTCTCCCTCGTATCGCTTGTGATCTATGAACCGCTTGGGGTCGACATGTCGCTTCAGACCGGGAAACATATTCTGCAAAATCACTACTAGTCTAAAGCCTAGAATACAACATACCAGTTGGAACAAATACCGGTTGAGCATGAGCTCATACATATAAAGGGGATCTCAATACAAGTGTGTGTCCATCAATGACAATCACAACATAAACATCAAAAATGTAAACAATAAGGATGATGCAGTGATGACAAGGAACAAAATGAGACATAACACATGTCTAATATTTGAATTTGAATCGAGAATAGTGAAAGAGGCATTTAATAGTGAATATTGGGTAAATGCTATGACAGAAGAGATTGATCAAATCAAGAAGAATGACACATGGACACTGATCCCAAGACCAAAGGACAAAAATTTAATCGGTACTAAGTGGATTTTCAGAAACAAGCTAAATGAGAAAGGTGAGGTCATTCACAACAAAGCAAGACTAGTTTTCAAAGGTTATGCTCAAGAAGAAAGAATAGATTATGGTGAGACTTTTGCACCTGTGGCTAGACTTGAGGGAGTAAGAACATTGTTGTCATATGTTGCTTTCAAAAATTTCAAGGTATATCAAATGGCTGTCAAATTTGCATTTTTGAATGGTATACTAGGAGAAGAAGTTTATATTGAATAACTTGAAGGATTTGTTGAAGACAAGAGTAAATATTAGGTATGCAAACTGAACAAAGCTTTATATGGTCTGAAACAAGCACCTAAAGCATGGTATGCAAGACTGCACTCTTATTTAATCAAGATTGGTTTTATAAGGACAGGTGAAAATAACAATATGTACATGAAGAAAGATGAGGACAAAGGAATACTTATCTCAGCCATATTTGTTGATGATATTATATTTTGTGGAAATGACTCTCTATGCAAGAATTTTGGAAATGAAATGTGCAAAGAATTTGAGATGTCACTAATTGGTGAGATAAAGTATTTTATAGGTTTACAGATACTCCAAATGAAAGATGAGATTTTTATTACTCAATCCAAGTACATAAAGGAAATCTTGAAGAAATTTGGAATGGAGGATTCTAAACCAGTAAGTACTCCTATGACTACTGATTGTAAATTATCAAAGAATGATGAATCTGCATCTGTTGATGAGACACTTTACCGATCTATGATTGGAAAATTGCAATATGTTGTGCATAGTAGACCAAATATAGCACATGCAGTAGGTATTGTAGCAAGATTCTCTGTAGATCCCAAGGAAACCCATATGACAGCAATCAAGAGAATTTTCAGATACCTGAGAGGCACTGAAGATTATGGCTTAGTATATGAAAAGAAAAATAATTTTGATTTAAAAGTTTATACTGATGCTGATTGGGCAGGCAACATAGATGACAGGAAAAGAACAAGTGGTGGAGCTTTATTTTTAAGAGAAATACTAGTGAGTTGGCTTAGCAAGAAACAAGGATGTATCTCACAGTCAACAACAAAAGCTGAATATTTTGCTGCAACATTGAATTGTACCAACATAGCATGGATCAAACAATTGTTGGAAGGTATAAATGAGAAAGTTACCGAGCCAGTAACTATATTCTGTGATAATACTAGTGCCATTAACATTTCAAAGAATCTAGTAATGCACTCTAAGACAAAGCATATATCTATAAAGTATCATTATCTCAGAGAAGAAGTTCAAGAGAAGAAAGTTGTGTTGGAATATATCAGTTCAAAGGAGCAATTAGTAGACATCTTCACAAAGCCATTGCCAAGGGACACTTTTGAGTATCTTAGAAGCAAGTTAGGGGTCCTACTCCTATCTTCTACTCACTGACCGAGTTTGGTGAAAGCATCAATTCGATGAATCTATAGAATATTATATGTGGATTGATGTTGATTTATGCACTTTAGAAGGTTTTCTAAAGTTATGGAGGAAATATTGAATAGAGATAAGTTACTCTGACTGAGACTGAGATGATACATAGCAAGGCAAATCACTTCAAAGAGGAAGTAATCATGATTTAGTTCTTTTACTTTTTGGCATTGTTGTCAAAGGAGGAGAAGACTAAATGGTTGACTGAATGGTAAAGCCCTAAATGAAGAAAATAACAGAAGACTAATGACAGGGGGAGAAGATTGCAAAAAGGGAGAAGACTTCAGAAGATTTTAACAGCTCAAGGATAATAGGAGAAGTCTAACAACAATCTAAATTCGAATCAATTTGAATATCTTGTTGGTATTACCATTTAATTATTGGTTTTTCCATCAATGCCAAAGGGGGAGATTGTTGGCATTTCAATATCAGGAGATTGTTGATATTTATTAAGGATATTGAGAAGGTTGTTGAAGATTATTGATATAACTGAAGAAGGATGATAACTATCTTTATAACATTATTTTGTCATTGATGTCAAGAAATTGATTATCTGATTTAGTATGATGTTGCCATATCTTGAGAAGATTGATTAGAAGAGAATTAAGATGTCGGTAAAAGACACAGAAAGAATGTGATGAATAAGAGGAGGAATAAGTTATTCAATGGGCAACTATTACCGAGTTAGACAATGATGAGATCATGATGTTTAGATTGTTTTGATATCCTACATATGTTGTTGATTGTAAGGTTAATACTATACTATGTCACCGAGCAAAGAACCTAGTCGGTAAACCCTAAGGTTATCGATATCGGTTAATGAAGGCAGAATATCTACCGAGTAAAGTTTAGTATTTATTGAGTTGCAACCAAGTTATGACAGTGCACATTGGATGGATAAAAGCATTATTTAAGGAAGGACAATGATTAGCTGGAGATGTATAAATGATTGGTATGCTATGCATGATGTTTGTTAAGGATCTATGGCAAAGGAAAATTGGTAGGAAGATCTACAACGCAGATTGAACGGCAATAACCTTGTGCAAGTTCCAAGAAAGGACTACAAGTCCCGAGGCAAGTTAAAACATTTTTGAATCGAAAGGATACATTGAACCTGGTCAAGTTTCAAGATCTGATGGCTAAGATTGATAATAGGAAATGTGATCAAGGAGATTAAGCAGTTAGCAATTGTTTATAAATAAGGAATTGCTGATAAACAATGTATGTAGGCAAGTGTATGCACAAGGGATGCTACATAGTGATTACCGAGCATAGAAGCTTGAAGACCTATTTGAATAAACAGAGTAGAGAGCCCAGCAGAGGGACAAAATAAGTCTTATGACTAGATTGTTTTGAGCAAATAAGAATCTACTTTAGCATTTTAGATGTGAAGTTGCAGATAGATTTTTATTACTATTATCTTGTAAGTGACAGAAAATCTCTTAACCGAGTGGACTTAACAGTCTTATTTGTAAACTCTCTAGCAAGGTAACATTCTAAATGAGTGTTTGAAATCCTTTAACAAGGTCACTTCTAACAAAGTGAAGATCTTAACAGATCTAAGGGAAATCTCTTAACCGGGTCACATCTAGCAATGTGTTTGTAATCTTTAACAGGATTTGCTTTTAACCGAGCATACTCTAGAAGAGTATATTTCTTAGTGGGTCTGAAATCCCATAGTGGTTTTTCCCTATTTGGGTTTCCATGTTAAATCTGGTGTTATGAATGTTATGACGATTATGTGTTTATGAGTTTGCATGTTTAGTAGTTTTTGGTTATGTTGCTGAAGTATAAGTTACCGAGGTTGAATCTGTTGATTTTATGGAAGATTAAGTTTGTATGATTCACCCGCCCCCTCTCATCTTGTTAGCTATTGGCATCTGTACTTTACATTAAGTATCAGAACTATCATGATTTTCCCTCTCTACTCTCAAAACTAAAAAAAATCCCTCTTAATAAAATTCAAAAAAAGATTTTTCTCTACACTTTATCACCTGGCTAGAAATAGAAAAAAGACCCTTTGGACTAAAAAATGTCATTTGATTGTTATTTGCTGCATATTTCTCATTGTGCTCAAAGATAAAAATAAAATAACCCCCTAGCAAGAAAGTCTCAAATTGAAAAATGCCTCCTGCGTCAAATTTGAATTCTGGGTGAGAAAATACTCCTCTTAGATAAAATAAATTTATCCCTGGGTGAACCCACAATAGTTGGTTACACTTTTTTTCCAACTTTGACACTACAATATTCATTTTCAGAAAAAACTTCAAATTCGGTCACGTATTACTTCTAAACCGTAAGGAATTTGTAGATGATGTGAACTAGTGATTTGTGTCATTTTGTATGTAGATTCTAAATTTTTTTTTTTGATAATTTTTGGAATGAATTTGCTTCCATTTTTATATCTCCCTCAAGAACTAGTTTTTTTCAAAAAAAAAAACATTTTTAAAGAGTGATACTCACTCTGTATAGCATAACTTTTTTTCTATAATAGATATGAATGCGATTCTTTCGAATTTGGTTTTGTAACATCCATATATAGTGTTTGCAATTGGTTTTATAACATTATATTCAATATTGTATATTTTATTAAGATTTGAAGTTGATTTAACAGTAATTTTGACATATGTCCATTTGATATTACATAACTTGTTGTACATGTAAGGAAAATAAATTTATTTATTTATCTTGAAAAGAGGACTTCAATACCTAGTGCATAAATATTTTTCAGAATTTTTTGGGTGACATTTACTATTTTTCATAAGCATTGAACAAAAAAGTTCATGTTCAGAGAAAACCCTACATTCATAAGAAATAAAATAAAAATATATTAATGAAATTAAATATATTAAAAATTATACTATTTGGAAAGCTTATAATAAGGGCTAAATACTTAAAAAAACAAAACTTCTAAATGAATTCATTTGACCCCCAAAAGCTAATGTAAAATTGATTTATTAATCAACATTTGATAGATACAAAGGAGATTCCATTGAAAGTATGATTTAGAAGTAGAGAGGTTCTATCCAAGAAATTTTGATCTAAGAGCCTTTGATCTAACTCTCTTCAATTAATTACTTCAAATGGGACCTCTTAAAGCTTAAATCATTATATTTTCTAAAAAATGTACGATTTCAACAAAAATTAGGATGTACAAAAAAGTGGAAACCAACATTGTGAGTTCACTCCCCCTCTGTGGTTATTTTCTGCACTTGGGTGAATCTCGACCTTTAGACAATTTTCCCATTTACTGTAACAATTGAAAGTTAAAAATTTCCCCCTTTTTCTCATGACTGTACCCATTTCTATTTACTCCCCAGTGAAGTAATTTCACTTGGTAGAGATAACACTACACCTTTTACCCCTTTGATAATACAACTCTACTAGTAATAGAAGTATTCTTAGAAAAATAAACCACCTAGTTAAAAATTTTGAGCATTAACATTTCATTTTTCCTCTTACCAAAGAATTTTCCACTTTAGTTCATCTTATCTTTTACACTTTACCCGTAAGATAAATAGCATTATCTGATGAAGATGTCCATCATATTGCATGGGTTGAAAGAAATAAAGCCACTGCTCCCCACACTGGTAAATCGACACAATACTTGGAGTAGAGGAAGTGATTTTTCTCACTTATTTGGTACATAATAAAGTAACCGATTAACTAGGGTAAAACCTGTCCTCAAAACTTGCACATTTTATTGTGACATTCATTTATCCTCATGAAACCTTTTCTCTTCCCTTATGGATAAAATTATTTTACCCTCCACCTTACATTTTTTACATCTAACCTTCAAGCCACTTAAAACAAGCACAAACACTACTGTCAGCATCAACATACTTGTTCCTGCGAAATATTGACATTCATCCCCATCCTATGTAGAACACATATTCTCAAATGTATGCCCTATTTAGAGGTTCCATGAATTCACAACCTATTTTAATGCATAAAATATGCCCAGGTCGTCATTCGCTAAAAATTTACAAAACCTCCCTTCAACAAATGTGACCTACACCTATGGTATCGCCTCTAGTCAAACGATTATAATCTTGAACTTAGGGATGGGTGAGAATCACACGACATGTTTGCCAGATTTAGACAAGGTACCGATTCGGTCCCCAGATCTTGCACTGGCCTGGGCGTGGAGGCTTAGCCTTATACTTTCCAACGCCATTCACTTGAAAGCTTCTACATTTTGTAGGTAATCAATTGACATGGCCTCCATTTCATCCATTTGTGCCTAGAAGATAATGTCATGCCACTAAAAATTTATTCCCGCATCCATTATTGCATTTCAAACTTTGCTCATTCTATGCTATGACCAACCCATTTCTACCACTTCGACATTCAATGGGTCCATTTTGCTCACAACACTGCAGATATCCACCCACAAGCCCTATCTCCATCTTCCATCACTTTGATGGGTGTCCACAACCTGCTCTAAAGCTTCATTTTTTGGCACAATACTCTTCTAGGTCATTACATTTCTTAATACCCACTCTCAAGCATCTCGGCTAGGAGAATCCTACAAATCAATGCAGCCCAAAACATCTACTTGGAAATTCTAATGCATTCGTAACAGGTGTATCTTCTTTAAAATTTGTAATCATCTCTCTCTGGGATTTCCCTTTTTTATACTTGTGTTTAATGACAACACACACAACTCCTACAATTTTTCTTTTGCTCAAAGTAGTCAACATGGTATGCTTCCCCCATCATGCAGCATTCTTTTCTTCACATTTTATCTCAAACAACAAGCTTGATGTGCACTCTATGATGTTTATCTGGAATCATTCCTACCCTGCATTTTTCACAAATAACTAGGGTGTGGAGCTTGGTGGAATGTTAACCACTCTATGTTCACTTCGAGGCCTCAATACTGTTCAAATTGTTGGATTCAATTTTGGAAGGATATTCATGATGATTATATGTATGTCATATTCATTTGGTTCACGATTTGGTGCTCTGGAAGCTATTGATTATGTTCTAGTTTTCCTGTTGATATTCTTGGTCCCGTTTGGTGATATTTGATGAAATGTTTACGTGGTTTTGATGTGGCTTCTACAAATGGTTCTTAACATGCTAAAGGTTTTCTTCATCATGTCCCAATTGTTTGGTGGCTTAGCATTGGCTAGTGTGAATATTTGATGATCCTATTTGGGTCCGGTAGGATATTCTGTGTTATTGACAATGAGGGTTTTTCCTGGTTGATGTATCATGTTGCAGTTGATCTTGTTGGGATTTTCGGCGGATATAATTGTTTCGAAATTTGAATTAGGTCCATGATATGTAATGTAAATCATAGTATTGGTCCGGTGGTCGATCTTTGTATCATGTAATGTAATATTTGTAATTATAAGTTGAGGATTGAGGGTTTAGCCAACCTTGTTATCAAGGTTGATGATTTGTATATATAGGAGATATGCTTATGTAGTTTTGGAGTTGATATTTTGTTTGCATTATCAGAGAGAGGTAAATATACGAACAAGGATATATCATTCAATGAAGTGTTCTGGAGAGTTTAGTGTTGCAAGGCAGACAACTGTGCTTAACCGAAACTGTAACCAACCATTAGGAGATGATATTTCCACAGTTCATTTCCTCCAGATTGTAGTTTGATGATTATGTAAGTTAGTGAGACTTCCCTTTTGTGTTGAGTGTCCTCTAGGTGGTTGACTTGATTGCAAGTGCGATCCCCACTGTAATATTTCCACATACTGCCGCAGAAGTATTCTTTGATTGTGGGTAGGGTTTCCCACTACGTTTTTTCCCTTCACCAGGTTTTCCACGTCAAAATATTGGTGTTGTGTGTTGTGTACTTTCATGCTTTATCTTTCATAGTGATATTTTCATTTTGCTTCGATAGAAAATTTATAATCTGTAATAATTATTTAACTTGTGGAAAACTGATTCAGCCCCCCTCTTAGTTTTCCTTCATTTTATTCTAACAATTGGTATCAAATGAAGGTCCTCTCTGCAAAATCCTAACCGCTTAAGGAGATCCGATGGCATCAAGTTCTTCATCTAATTTCTACCAGAAGGAGAGTCCCAGATTTTTATGGTACAAATTACAAATTATTGAAGGAGCAAATGAAGATTCATTTGAGATGTTTTGGAGCTAAGATATGGGAGATAATAGAAAAAAGTTATACACCTCATGATCCTAGTTCTGGAACTCTAGCACTTGTTGATGAACAAAAGAATGCTAATAATTATGCCAGAGCAAAAGAATCCTTGTTAAGTGCTCTATCATATGAAAAATTGTTGAATTTCATTGAGCTATAAAATGCAAAGAAGATCTAGTTGAAGCTTGAAACTCTATATGAAGGTGACCAAGCAATTAAGATTGCAAAACTTGAAGGTTACCAGGTGAGATATGAAAATTTGAAGATGGAAGAAGATGAAAAGATAAGTTATTTCATGGATAGAGTGAATGAGATTGTCATGGGAATCTAATGTTGTGGTGGAACAGTTAATGAGGATGAGGTCGTTTCAAAAATTCTAAGAGTTTTACCTCCAACTTATAAAATAAAAGCTACTGCAATAAATGAACTACGAACAATGTCAAATACCCTTGTTACTAGAGATACACTACTTGGGAAATTGAGAGCTTTTGAACTTGAAGAGCTTGGAGATCAAAATGCTACTAAAACAAAAATTGCATTTAAAGTATCTACCTCCAATAAGCATAAGATAGATTGGAAAAAGTTATATGCTAAAGAGATGGAAGACATTAAAAGAGAGAACATAGAACTTGAAGAATTAGAAGCCCTAATTATGAGAAGGATCCCTAAAGGAACAGTTGGAAGTAAGTATGAAGGAAAAGTTCCATTCAAATTTTTTTCATGCAATAAGATTGGTCATTTTGCTTCTAGATGTCCTGAAAGAGCTGCAAGGAATCATGAAAGATTTTTGAGGAATTATAAACCTAATTTGGAATATCAGATCAAACCTAAATATAGAAAGAATAAGGACAAATCATTTTACTATGTTGGTGATGATTAATTTGGTATTACTGATGATTCTGATGATGATGAACTTGTAAGTGGATCTGGTAATGGAAGCTCAGGTAGAGGAAAAGATTGGGTCTTTATTGCTATCAAGGATGAATCTCTGGAACTTGTCAATGATACAACTCATACTGAGGAGAAAGCCCTAGCTGCTAAAATTGAAGAGAAAGACGAATGGGTTATAGACAGTGGTTTCTCACACCACATGACCAGTGATAAGAGGAAATTCCTAACTCTGCAAGAATTTGATGGTGGACTAGTCAGATTTGGAGACAACAAGGCATGCAAGATCAAAGGAAAAGGAACAATATCCTTGGATGGTAAGAACAATACTGACAATGTTTATTATGTTGAAGGTTTGAAGCTTAATCTCTTGAGTGTAGGACATATGGTGGATAGAGGATTTCATTTGCAATTCAAAGATGGAAAATACAAGATTATCAATAGATTTGGATTGGAAATTACATCCGAAACTCAGACCAAAGGAAATATTTTTCATTTGAACTCTGGTGAGAAGACTTGCTTGATTGCTCAGATTTATTAAAGTTGGCTATGGCATAAAAGGATGTGTCTGTTAGACAGTTCAAATAACTGAATTACAACTGAGAGAGGGGGGGGGGTGAATTGGTTGTCATAGATTACTAGAACCATTAGAAATTTAAACTTTAATACTGGAATCCAAAACATTAATACCAGAATAGTAATTAAACCAATTAAGCATAAACAATAATCAGAGATTATAAAATCCATCCACATAACACCAATATTTATACGTGGAAAACCTAGTAAAGGGAAAAACCACAGTGGGAAGCCTACCCAAAGTTAGATAATAATTCTGCAATAAATATGTGAATTAAAATTGAGGGGCCTGCACTTCAAAGAAGGCCAACAACTTAGAGCGTATTACTCATCACAAAAGGAGCCTCACTGACTACATATAAATCCAGATTACACTGCAAAAGATAGCATCTCCTATGCCTGAGTACAGTTTCAGTTAAGCTCAATACCGGAGGACTACATCCTCTTACATAAACCCAATTCAATCTCCAATGATCGACCAACTCCTCTTCCTGAATGATATTACATTAGTCACACATTACATTCCTTGACCATGACCTCTAACAATAACCATGATGATCTACAATGAGATCTTACATCTATATATAGAAACCCTCGACCATAAACAATTAGGTTGGCCACCAGATAATAAACCAATTACATAATTATAAACCATGTCGGCCTTAGACCAAACAAATAATATCCAACAAATAAGACATCCTAGAAATACATAGAAAAGACCAATCCACATGCTACATTAAAGCCAGTCCATAACCTAGATCAACTGGGACCCAATACAGGCCCACACTCTACAACAATGATCTCCATCCACCAAGTCTTGAACATGATCACCAATAGCATCCTAAAACTTCACCAGAAGCTACACCAACACAACTTATGCAATTCATCAAAGATCTCCACCAAAAGCTCTGCCGGTGTAACCCTTGCTGAAACCCAAAACTAAACTTCCAAGCAAGTAGGATAGCATCCAATCACCAGACCAAACCCAACTGACCAAATATGAGAACGAGTATCATGAACAAGCCAACTCCATCACCAAACTATACTGGAGCTTACCGGATCATACTAGATCCAAGTCAACCAGAAACCACTCAACCTACCGGGACCAGAAGGGTGTCGGTAAAGCATCCAAACAACTAGTGTTGGCATCAATCACAAAACATCAATGCAACACATTATCAATTCCACCAAAAGGCCAACAATCTCCCCCTTTGGAATTGATGGCAACACTAGATGTGAAAAACATCTAAGTAACAAGAAATACCAAACAAGTATCCCCCAATGGAAGACAACCAACAATCTCCCACATACAACTTTGAATATCAATTTCTCTCCCTTTACTTTTCCTTTTTCACTTTCCTTTCCTTTTGCACATTAATATCACTCCTCCTTTGACATCAATGCTAGAAATCTGACAAAAATATCAAAGCAAAAACATAAACCACTGAATCAAAAAGCTGACTACTCCCCCTGAGTAGTAGCATCCCACATTAGTGCTGAAATGAATAGTATCTCTGATAGTGTATGCTGAACTAATGCCAAACCGCATCAATCAAGTCTCTACTGGAGGGGCAGAAACTCCCAATTTGTCTCTCAGGTACTCAAATAATTCCTTGGGAAAAGGTTTAGTGAAAATAATTGCAATTTTCTCTTTAGTATTCACATAAACCAGTCTAACTTCATTTGCTTCCACCATTTCCTTCAAAAATTTATACTTGATAGATATGCGCTTTGTTTTAGAATGAAAGACCAGATTCTTTGATATATCAATAGTAGCAGAGTTATCATAGTGAATAACTACCAGTGCATCACAATCCACCTTTTTATCCTTCAACATTTGCTTCATCCATAAAACTTGTGTACAGTTCATAGAAGCAACAACATACTCAACTTCAACAGTAGATAAAGAAGTACATGACTGTTTCTTGTTAATTTCTTTCCAAGAAAGAAAGCTCCACCAGAAGTGCTTTTCCAGTCATCAACATCTCCAGCCCAATCGGCATCTGTATATGCACATAAAGTGAAGTTATCATCCTTAGGGTGCCACAAACCATATTCTGATGTACCTTACAAGTATCTACAAATTCCTTTCACCGCCATCTCATTATTTTCTCTAGGATCACTCTGAAATCTTGAAACAATACAAACAACATTCATAAGGTTAGGCCTAGTCTAAGTCAAATAAAGCAGACCTCCAATCATAGATTTGTATATTGTAGGATTTGCCAGTGTAGAAACATCTTTTCTTGTTAATTTCTCACTTTTAACCATAGGAGTACTTACTGGTTTAGAATCTCCCATACCAAATTTCTTCAACAATTCTTAGCATATTTAGTTCGATAGACAAAAATACCTTTGTCAGTCTGATTAATCTGCAAACCTAAGAAAAATTTCATCTCACCAATCATAGACATTTCAAATTCTTTCTCCATATTCTTAGAAAATTCTATGCATAACTTATCTTCACCTCCAAAAATAATGTCATCCACAAATACTTCAATAATCAGTATATCATCATCAGTGATTTTATAATATAAATTACTGTCAGCACTGCCCTTAGTAAAACCAAGCTTCAAAAGATATTTATCCAACCTTGCATACCAAGCTCTAGGTGCTTGTTTCAATCCATATAAAGCTTTTCTTAACCTGAAAACCATATTTGTATTATTTGATAGTGAAAAACCATCAGGTTGCTCAATGTAAACTTCCTCATCAAGATCCCCATTAAAAAATGCACATTTAACATCCATCTGATAAACAAGTGCAAAAGTCTCTCCATAATCAATTCCTTCCTTCTAAGAACATCCTTTACAGACCAATCTATCCTTATTTCTTATAACTTGACCATCCTCATTCAATTTATTCCTAAAACCCCATTTAGTTCCAATAACATTTTTATTTTTAGGCTGGGGAACCAAGGTCCATGTGTTATTTTTCTCAATTTGATCTAATTCTTCTTCCATAGCTTTCAACCAATATTCATCTTTACATGCCTCAATTACTGATACCAGTTCAACTTGTGAAATTAAACATACCTTATTAGTTTCCAGTATTCTTCTTGTCATCACTCCATTTCTCTTATCCCCAATGATTTGTTCTTCTGAATGATTCAATCTCACATACCTAAGAGTCTTTTGACTTTTTGATCCTCTTCCTTGTTCTTCAGTTATTGTAGAATTCTCTAATATTGTCAGAGTAACTGGTTCAACTCGTTGTTCTGATAAAGGTGCTACCGGTTCAGATATAATCATTTCCACTGCCGGTTCCTTCTCATAAACTCTGATTTGACTTTTGTTCAGCTCATCTACTTTGATATTAGCACTCTCCACAATTCTCTGCAATCTCTTATTATAACATCTATATGCTTTGCTTTCATTAGAATAACAAAGAAATATGCCTTCATCACATCTAGGATCAAATTTCCCAATGACATCATCTCTCCTGATATAACATTTACTACCAAAAATTCTGAAATACTTAACTGTAGGTGTATTGCCAAACCATAATTCATAAGGTATCTTACCGGTTTCTCCTTTGATATGTACTCTATTGAATGTATGAACCGTTGTGCTCACTGCTTCTATCCAGTAGATATGAGGTAGACTAGTTTTCATCATCATCATCCGAGATAGTCCTATTCTTCCTTTCCACAACTCCATTTTGCTGAGGTGTCCCGAGAGCAAAAAATTGTCTTCTTATACAACGCTTGTCACAAAAGTTGTTAAACTCACCGGATGCGAATTCTCCAGCATGATCTGATCTTAGACATTTAATCTTCGATCATGTCTCAGTTTCCACTTTAGCCTTAAAGATTTTAAACTTTTCAAATGCTTCAGATTTTTCTTTTAGAAAAGTAACCCACATCATTCTAGAATAATCATCAATGATTAGTATGAAATATCTATCACCTTGAAAACTTTTAACTCTAGCAGGGCCACATAAATCAGTATGAATAAAATCAAGAACATCATTTAATTTATCTTGTATACTCCTAAAACAGGTTCTGACATGTTTACCCATTTGACATTCTTTATGTATTGGATTATAGGGCTTCATAATCTTAGGTATATCCCTAACTGCCTTAGTTGAACTGATCTTCACAATGCAATCAAAATTTACATGACACAGCCTTTTATGCCATAGCCAACTCTCATCAATCTGTGTAATCAAACATATCTTCTCACTAGAGTTGAAATGTAATATATTACCTTTTATCTATGTACCGATTGCAATCTCCAAACCAGATCTGTTAATGATTTTGCATTTTCCATCTTTGAACTGTAATTGAAATCCCTTATCTACCAATTTCCCTACACTCAAAAGATTATGACTCAAACCTTCAACATAATAAACATTGTCAGTATTATTCTTACCATCCAATGATATAGTTCCTTTTCCTTTGATCATACATGCTTTGTCATCTCCAAATCTAACTAGACTGCCATCAAATTCTTGCAAAGACAGAAACTTCCCTTTATCTCTAGTCATATGTTGTGAACAAGTGCTGTCATTTACCCATTCATCATTGTCTTCAATTTTAGTAGCAAGTGCCTTCTCTTCAGCTACATTCTTTTCTAGTTCCAAATCATTCCCCTTGATAGCCAAGAACACCCATTCCTTCCCATTATTGGATCCACTAGCAGAGTCTTCTGTTGGTTCATCATCAGAATCAGTAATGCCTTCCTCATCCGCTATGTAATATGATTTGTCTCTATTTTTATTGTATTTATACTTGTTCTGATATCCAGTATTAGGCTTAAATGATCTTCTAACTCTTTTTTCAAATCTTGAATTTCTTTCAGGACATCTAGATGCAAAATGACCAATCTTATTACATGCAAAACATTTAAAAGGTGTCTTTCCTTCATACTTACTTCCTACTGGTACTTTAGGTACTCTTCTAACAAATAGTGCTTCAAGTTACTCAAACTCATCATCTTCTCTCTTCATATCTTCTAATTCCTTTGCATACAAAGCTTTCCAGTCTTGCTTACCGATTGTAGATGTAGATGCATGAAAAGCAAGTTCAGACTTCACAGCTCCGAAAGGTCCGAATTCTTCAAGCTCAAAAGATGGTAGTTTCTCAACCAAAGTATCTCTGTTGATAGATGTATTAGCCATTTTTATCAACTCCTTAATAGCAGTAGCCTTCATCTTCTTCCATCTTCAGGTTTTCATATCTCACCCGGTAACCATCAAGTTTAGTAATCTTCACTGTAGGGTCACCTTCATTAAGAGTCTCCAACTTATCCCATATAGCCTTTCCAGATGATTTCTTGATTAATCCCATTATTTGTTGATCATTAAGTGCACACAAGAGGTCTTCTCTTTCTCTACAATCATTCTCAAGCTCCTTGTCTAGGTTTTCCAGAGGAGGATTGACAGATCCCATATTATAGGATGTGACACCATTCTATGTGATCTCCCAAATATCCTTGCCAAGACATCTTAGATAAGTCTCCATCCGAATCTTCTAGACTATGTAATTTGTTCCATCAATCCTCAAAATATCCCTTTGAAAGATAGCTCCAGAAGAACTGGATGAACTTGAACTGTTAGTCACCATAGGATCTTCCTCAAGTGGTTAAGATTTCTACAGAGAGGACCAAATCTTTGATACCAATTGTTAGATAGTTCAAGTAACCAGATTACAACTAAGAGGTGAGGGGGGGGGGGTGAATTAGTTGTCACAGATTACCAAAACCATTAGAAATTTAAACTTTAATATCAGAACCCAAAACATTAATACCGGAATAGAAGTTAAACCAATTAAGCATAAAAAATATTCATAGAATAAAAGCCATCCACATAACAACAAGATTTATATGTGGAAAACCTGGTAAAGGGAAAAACCACGGTGGGAAGCCTACCCACACAGATACTACTTCTGCAGTAAGTATGTGAATTACAATTGAGGGGCCTACACTTGCAGGAAGGCCAACAACCTAGAGCGCACTACTCATCACAAAAGGAGCCTCACTGGCTACATATAATCCAGATTACAATCTAGAGAAGTATTGAACTGCAAAAGATAATATCTCCTATGCTTGAGTACAATTACAATTAAGCTCAATATCGGAGGACTAAATCCTCTTATATAAACCCAATTCAATCTCCAATGATCGACCAAATCCTCTACCTGAATGATATTACATTATTCGCACATTACATTCCTTGACCATGACCTATAACAATAACCATGATGATCTACAATGAGATCTTACATCTATATATACAAACCCTCGACCATAAACAATTAGGTCGGCCATCAGATAATAAACCAATTACATAATTACAAACCATGTCGGTCTTAGACCAAACAAATAATATCCAACACATAAGACATCCCAGAAATACATAGAGAAGACCAATCCACATGTTACATTAAAGCTGGTCCATAACATAGTTCAATCGAGACCCAGTATAGGTCCATACACTACAACAATGATATCCATCTACCAAGTCTCAAACATGATCACCAACAACATCCTAAAACTTCACCATAAGTTGCACCAACACCACTTATGCAATTCATCAAAGATCTACACTAAAATCTCTGCTAGTGAAACCCTCGCCGGAACCAAAAACTAAGCTTCCAAGCAAGTAGGATAGCATCCGATCACCAAACCAAAACCAACTGACCAAATATGAGCATGAGTATCATTAACAAGAAAATTCCATCACCAAACTATACTAGAGCCTATCGGATCATACCGGATCCCAGCCAACCAGAAACCACTCAACCTACTAGGACCAGAAGGGTGCCGGTAAAGCATCCAAGTAGATAGTGTTGGCATCAATGAAAAAACATCAATGCAACACATAATGAATTCCACCAAATGGCCAACAATGTCTTGTGAATTTTGATTACATTGTAAAGATCAGTTCGACCAAGGCTGTAAGAGATTTTCCCAAGATCATAAAACCTCATAATCCGATATGTAGAGAATGTCAAATGGGTAAGCAAGTCATAACTTCTTTCAAAACCATAAATGATAGATCTAATGAAATTCTTGATCTTATTCATACTGATCTATGTGGTCCAGTAAGGACTAAAATCTTTCAAGGAGATAGATACTTTATGTTCCTTATTGATGATTATTCTACAATTATGTGGGTTGCATTTTTGAAAGAAATATCAGAAGCCCTTGACAAATTCAAAATATTCAAAGCTATGGTTGAGATAGAAACATGATTGAAGATAAAATTCTTAAGATCAGATCAAGGTGGTGAATTTACATCTAGTGAATTCAACAATTTTTGTGAGAAATATGGAATCGGAAGACAATTATCTGCACCTAGAATTTCACAAAAGAATGGAGTAGTGGAAAGAAAGAACATAACTATCTTATATGTTGCAAGGACAATGATGATGGAAGGCAAATTGCCTAATATTTATTCAAGAGAAGCTATCAATACTGTAGTCTACACTTTCAATAGAATACACATAAAAGGTTATACCGGTAAGACTCCTTATGAACTATGGTTCAGTCATACTCATACTGCCAAGTATTTCAAATTTTTTGGAAGTAAATGCTATATTAGAAGAGATGATGGAATAGGGAAATTTGATCCTCAATGTGATAAAGGAATAGTCTTAGGTTATTCTACTAAGAGAAAAGCATATAGACGTTTTAACAAAATATTGCTACGGATAGTGGAAAGCATAAATATCAGAGTGGATGAAAAAAGCAACAATCAGATCAAATCATATGACTATGGAATAGAAGATGAGATTGTTAGATCAGAACCAGTAATGCAAAAATTAGATCAGAGCATTAATCCAGTTGGTCCAGTAACATCAGAAAATTCCACAGTAACTATTGAAGAGTATAAAGAGTTAGAAAGTCAAGACAATCCAAAGACTCCCAGGCATATAAAGCTGAATCATTTTGAAGATCAGATCATTGGAGATAAGAGAAAAGGTGTGATGATAAGAAGAAGGTAAGCTTCTAAAGAGGTATGTTTAATCTCTCAAATTATTGAAGAATGTAAAGATGATAATTGGATGAAAGCAATGGAAGAGGAATTAAATCAGATAGAAAAGAATAACACATGGGAATTGGTTCCTAGGCCTAAAGATAAAAATATTTTTAGAACTAAATGGGTATTCAAAAACAAATTAAATGAAGGACAGGTTGTAAGAAACAAAGATAGATTGGTTTGCAAAGGATACTCACAACAAGAAGGAAGTGATGATGATGAAAATTATGCTCTGGTTGTAAGGATTGAAGTAGTAAGACTATTTCTTGCCTATGCTTCATACAAGAACTACAAGGTATATCAAATGGATGTCAATTATGCATTCCTAAATGGAGATCTTGAAGAAGAAGTCTACATTGAGCAGGCTGATGGATTTTCACTATCAGAGGATAATGACATGGTTTGCAGATTGAGGAAAGCCTTATATGGATTGAAACATGCCCCTAGAGCTTGGTATGCTAGATTGGATAAACATCTTTTGAAGCTCGGATTTAGAAAAGGTAATGTTGATAGCAACTTATATTATAAGATTGAGCATGATGACATATTGATCATTGAAGTCTTTGTTGATGATATCATTTTTGTAGGAGAAGAAAATCTATGCATGACATTTGCCGATGACATGAAGAATGAATTTGAAATGTCTATGATTGGTGAGATGAAATTTTTCTTAAGTCTGCAAATCACTCAGACTGACAAAGGTATTTTCATTTTTCAAACTAAATATGTGAAAGAACTGATAAAGAAATTTGGATTTAAAAACTCAAAACTAGTTGGAACCCCTATGATAACTGATTGCAAATTGTCAAAGAAAGATGAATCTCCTATAGTGAGCTGAACTAGATACAAATCAATGATTGGTGGACTATTGTACTTAACTCATACCAGACCGGATATAATGAATATTATCTGCATTGCTTCTAGATTTCAGTCTAATCCAAGAGAAAATCATGAAATTGTTGTTAAAAGGATATTCTGATATTTGAAAGGAACAACAAATTATGGGTTATGGTATCCAAAGGATGATAATTTCAGATTATGTTCCTATATAGACTCAAATTGGGCAGGAGATGTTGATGACTGGAAGAGCACTACAGGTGGTGCATTATTTCTTTAAAAGAAATTAGTCTCATGGATTAGAAAAAACCAATCATGCACTTCATTATCTACTATTGAAGCTGAATATGTAGTTGCTGCAACAAATTGTACTCAGATCTTATGGATGAAGAAAATGTTGAAGGATATAAGGGTAATTTATGATGTTCCTATTCTTATACATTGTGATAATACAACTGCTATTGATATGTCAAAAAATCCGGTATTTTATTCCAAATCAAAACACATATCTATAAGATATAATTTCTTGAAAGAAAAGGTTGAAGCAAAGGAAGTCAGATTGGTGTATGTGCCCACTCATGAACAAATTACAGATATTCTAACAAAACCATTGCCTAAAGATACTTTTGAATATCTTAGAAATCAATTGGGGGGTCACCACCCCTTTGGAAGAGACTTAGAGATGCAGAGATGCATCAATCCGATGAGCTTATCAGAAATATCTTTTGATCTGGGTTGATGAGATGAAGCTTCTAATCAGGGGGAGTAGTTAGCCAATTGGTTGAATACTTTGGCATCAACCCTTTGTCATTGATGTCAAAGGGGGAGAGATGTCCATGTGAAAAACATAAAAAACATATTCCAGTATGGCAGAGATATTTTATTGGAGATTGTTGGCATTCCTTAGCACTTGGATTTTTTTCACATTCAGTGTTGCCATCAATGCCAAAGGGGGAGATTGTTGACAATATGCAAGAATTGATTATATGTTGTCATTGATGTCAACACTGCTCCAATTGGTTATTGACCTGCTCCGGTTGGACATGGTTTTGGCAGAGGTTATCAGAGATTTTGCTCCGATATGTTCAAATTATTGGATTCGGTTTTGGAAGGATATTCATGATGATTATATGTATGTCATATTCAGTTGGTTCGCGATTTGGTTCTCCGGAAGCTATTGATTATGTTGTAGTTTATCGGTTGATATTCTTGGTCCCGGTTGGTGATATTTGATGAAATGGTTAAGTGGTTTTTATGCGGCTTCTAGAAATGGTTCTCAATGTGCTAAAGGTGTTCATGATCATGTCCCAATTGTTTGGTGGTTTCGCATTGGTTAGCATAAAGATTTGATGATCCTATTTGGGTTCGGTAGGATATTTTGTGTTATTGACATTGAGGGTTTTTCGTGGTTGATGTAATGTGTTGCGGTTGATCTTGGCAGGATTTTGGGTGGATGTAATTGTTTGGGAATTTGAATTAGGTCCATGCTATGTAATGTAAATCATAATATTGGTCTGATAGTCGATCTTTGTATTGTGTAATGTAATCTTTTTAATTATGAGTTGAGGGTTGAGGGTTTAGCCAACCTTGTTATCAAGGTTGATGATTTATATATATAGGAGATATGCTTATGTAATTTTGGAGTCAATATTTTGTCTGCATTATCAGAGAGAGGTAAATGTGTGAACAAGGATATATCATTCAACAAAGTGTTGCAGGGCAGACAACTGTGTTTAACTAGAAATATAACCAAGCATTAGGATATGTTATTTCCATAGTTCATTTCCTCTAGATTGTAGTCTGATGATTATGTAAGTCAGTGAGACTTCCCTTTTGTGTTAAGGAGTGTCCTCTAGGCGGTTGCTCTGATTGCAAGTGCAATCCCCATTGTAATATTTCCACATACTGCTGCAGAAGTATTATCTGATTGTGGGTAGGGTTTCCCACCATGGTTTTTCCCTTCACTGGGTTTTCCACGTCAAAATATTGGTGTTGTGTGTTGTGTACTTTCATGCTTTATATTTTATAATCTTGTTTTCATTTTTCTCCAATAGAAAGTTTATAATTTGGAATAATTGTTCAACTTGTGGAAAACTGCTTCACCCCCTTCTCAGTTTTCCTTCGGTTCATTCTAATAATTGGTATCAGAGCATTATAACACCCTCCCATTGGCATCTTGTCTTGCCCCTTCTGAAATCATATTTTCAACCAATAATGTACAATTTGTTTGTATATGTAATCCTCTGTCCCTCACAATTTTGCGTTATGTGTATCCTGCAATTATGAGTCTCAAAGAGATTGCATTTCACTGCGACACCCAAAACAACTTATATCATGCCCCAATCTCCTTCATCTTCTTTTGTTTACTTTACCATTTTACCCTAATTCATTTTCTTCTACCGCTTTGACTTTCGCCATGTGCTTGAGATTTATCCCACGGAGTTTCCAGATACTCTAAGGAAGAGCATGAGATAATCTAAACAGAAAACTCCCTGCGTTGGAAACTTATCACGCGGTGTTTTTTTCTTCACACTAAACACGTCGTGGGATAAGAAAATTTTCACCCACTTGATTCTTTTCCCCCATGCTCTATCCTCAGCCACCCATTATGCCTATGGGATAACAATGTTTTGCATATTGAATGATTTCTTCTCCCACGACATACATTATGTACACTTATCCCTGCGTGGGATAACTGAATGATAACCCTGCCCCTTGCTTCAGTCTTATCCCACGTATGTTCATTGGCCCTCTTCGGGGAGTGCGGGGTAACAAAATATGGAAGACTTTTACAAAGTATTCAAGTTTCTTGCCTTCTTCCCATGGCTCAAGTAGCATGGGGCCCATGCTTTGCAAATATACTTTAAGTTTAAAACAAGACCACAAGCTTAAAATTATTTATTAAAATGATCTTGAAAGTATTGTCAAAGTTTCATTTAAATCATTCTAATAATGATTTAAGTTTTCCCTCCCCTTCATGCAAATCTCCATTTAATTAAATATTATAATATTTAAATCGAAATAATTTAAATAAGTGATATCTTTAAATTCCTTTCAATGAGCCCCAACCAATCATATTGAGCCATATCATTAGTTGGGCCATGGGTGGGTCCAACTTAAAAAAAAATTCATTTCAGTGCAACTAGCTAGACCAAACTATCCTAATACACTAATTGGAGACACTTGGGGTCTGAGAAATTTAGTTCAGAATTTATGATTTTGTCATTTTCGCTACTTTGAACTTGCACAAAACACCCGAGTAGCCTCTGAAATTGGCTTTGAAAACTGACCCAAACATCTGACCAAACCCTAAGAGATGGCACACTAGTAAACTATAACACATAGAATTAGGAGCATCTGATGGATCATCAATACGACATTCAAGGAAAAATTTATTAACTCGCAAAGTTTCCTACTCAAGCTTTACTGAATCTAAACTTGTTTAAACAACTTGAGTAGCCTTCAAACCTTGATTTGTAAAAATATCAAATCACCACCTCAAGAGCTGCCACATGGTACATTGGTAGATGAACATAACTTGAATAGGTGTGCAAGAGGGTTTGACCTGATTAGGTCACACATGAAAATAATTAACCCTCAAAGTTGGCTCTTTAGAAAAAATTGAACATGCTGATGCTGAAACCCTGAAAAAAGTGTGTTTGCAATGGGCTTCAAAAATTGATCAAATGATGAGTTGGGGGGGTACAAACCTAGGATCTGGTAGATACTTTCACTGAAAATCATGGGGTACATTCCTTTTTAACTTTAGGTCAACTGGGTGAGAAATAAAAATTATTAAAGAGGGCTCTTGACTGTTGTTTGACATTATCCAGTTTGCAAAACTGAAATTTTTGCAGATGGAATTGACTTTGAAAACTCATCAAACAAATTCGTGGAGCGATGCCCCTTGGCACAGGGATTCAAAAAATAGTAGAGAAATATGGGGAACTCTTTGTTTGTCTTGAAAATCAATAGGAATAAAGATATAATCTCTCAAACAGGGCTACTTAGCAAAGGAGCAAACATGTGCAAACAACAACCTAACTTTTGGACCTCCAAAGGAGACTTCACAAATGCATCAAAACTTATATAAGGAAGTTGTAAAGAAGCACATGGCATCTCTATAAGGTTTATAAAATTCCTCCAAAGGGATTTTGGATGACAATTCTCTAGGTGCAAAATATGATCTCACAAACTGAGCTACTAAGGCGTGTTCTAAAGGCGATCCTGAATGCAATCTACAAAATTTTGAGCCTATGTCTTCAAATTTAAATAATTTTTTTTAAGTCCCAATAGAGTGTTCACTTGATTGCTTGTATTGGATGAACTTGCACTGGGTAAAGTTACTTTTGGTTTTACAACATTTGCATCTACTACCCCATCATTAACTGTGTTCTTATTCTTTTTCCAAAAGCAAGGTTTGTCTTTCCCATTTGATTCCTCTTCATTCTCTTTGAATATCTTAATGACACCTTGTTCAATAAGGACTTTCTTTGTTTTCAATCCTTTTTCAATGACCTCTTTGAAGGTAGACAAACAAGCTTTTCTTAGCTCATATCCAATATCCTTATTGATGTTTTTAGTGAACATTTCTACCATTTGTTTTTGTGGGATATCACAAGAGCATCGACTATAAAGACCTCTCCATCATTGTAATAATGAAGCAAAAGTATTGCACAACATAGTTACCGACACATCTGTTTTGATGTTATATGAGAAGTGTTGTATGAAAGGCTCTGCTAGATCACTCCATGATTTGATTCCAGGTGGAAGTTGGGAGAACCATTCCATAGCTTTTCCACCTAAACTTTGTGGGAACAATCTCATCAAGTATGTTTCTTCTCCTGCTACCTCAATGAAAGTAGTAAAAAATTCTCTTTTGTGTGCCTTAGGATCCCCTTTGCCTCTATACTTGTCAAATTTTGGTGTCAGAAAATGTGGAGGAAATGGAGGCATTCGAATGCTTCTATCAAATGGGCAAGGACATATATATTTTATTGTGTAATGTTTCTTTGGTGTATTCATTTCTACCATTTTCTTTTACAAATACTTGATTTGTTGTTGCAAGTCATTCTTGGGTGGTGTCTTTTCTCTTTGAGATAGTCCCATGCCTGAGCCACCGGGTGGAGGAGGAGAGATATAATGCATATATGGATGGTATTGATCATAGATGTGTTCATATGGAGGAGGGACATAGCTATAGATTGGATATGGACCACTTAGCATGGTAATGTCGTGAGGAGTACTAGGTCTAGGACGATACATGTTATGACCATGAGGATAGGAGGTATCATAAGAGTGATCTTGAGTATTGCCCCCAAATATGACATGCGTGTCGTGATTTTGAATGTTCACTTGGGTGTAATTGTATGCATTGTTATGATATTGGGTATCATCATGAGCATGTGTAGTGGTAGTTATTCTCCATGGGAAAGGACAACTATGGGGTTGTTCAGGAGATTTCCTAGTAAAATTGGCATGAGCATAGGTATTGGGAACTTTTGGTTTTTGAAACAAGGATGCAGGTGACTCCAGCATGAAACACTCTCTTCTATTACCACCATTATGTCTTCTAGGATTTTTATTTGTTTGATTTCCTTGATTTGGGTCCTCTTCTATAATTTGTGATAAATTAAAATCATGAGGTAGTTTCATTCCACTTTACGCCATGACTTGAAAGAAGTATTGTCTATCTCTTCTCATGATTTCTTCAACCAATCTATTGAACCTTGGATCTATGATGTTCTCATCAATCTATGTGGAAGTGATAGATACATTTTCATTATCATTGGTGTTCTCATTGTCATTGTCTGGTATATTACTGCGATTGCCAAATGGGTTGTAAAATTCATCTCCATCAAACTCATAGGTACTCATATTGAGAGATCTTAAATCTTCTTTGGATTCTCTTCTAGACCTTTGGGAATACGTTTCAACCATGAAATTTACCTTGAATGAGGAATGGAATAAAATGTGAAGACTATGGAATAATAAGAAAGGATATGAGATGACAAGAATCTAGGGTTGTCTTGCAATGTCCAAAAGTGTAGGTTTAAGATATGTGTGATCTAAATAAAGGTGTGGCTTCCAAAGAGATGATGGATCTCTTGATGAGGTAAGTTCACCTTTACCAAAGATGACCAAATGGGACCCTAAGATGATAGATCTGATGCGGGAACCACTTAGTGATATGTTGTAGTAAGTTTGCAAGATATGACGAGGACAACAAAGCAACCTTTGGACTCTATTTTAAAACATGTGTATGAGGTATTGAAAATGAAGGGAAATGATGGATAAATATGTGACTAATATTAGTTGATTGAAAATGATGAAGCCCTATAGGAAATGCCTTAGAAGGTCTTTAAATGTCAAAATTTAAGCCCGTTTTTCTCTTTTCAATTTTTGCAAAATGTTGTTCTAAAACGGAGACGTGAAACTGTTCTGCATAGACATGATTTCTCAACTCATACACATTTTTAGGTGACATAGACACAATTTCAACTATTGAGCTAGTAATGTTTTTCTTTCTAACAAAAACATGATTCTGCCCTGTACAGACGTGATTTATCAGCCCAAGCATGGTTTAAACTAACGCAGATGCGGTTTCTGATAGATTTTTTGAGTCTGTCCAAATGTGAAGTTGTTGAATGTAACCAAATCTCAATGTTGATTTTTTTTGTGGAAATAAGACACAAGAAACAATGAAGGCACAATGTCTGAAAGTGTGTTTGTCTGATTTCAAATAAAAATATGCAAGCACAAATCCTAAGGTTGGCCAGGACAATAGTTGTTGGATCTCACTTGGTTTCCCAACTATGCTTATTCAAAGCGAATACTTAGATGCATGACCCCACTAGCTCTACTCCACGACACTCACTTCTCTGGGGCAACAAAGCACCGGTCCCCATGAAAACTCCTCATGGCAAACTTTGTATCTCTACTAAGAACCATAAGAATGTGAGATGACATCAGAGGTTTGACCTCCTATACCAACAACTAAGGTTTTTGGCTTCTAAAACAAGGGGTTTTTAGTAAGGGCATCCTTTTGAGTGGCCATAATCAGTAGCATGTTATGCTCCATTAAGAAAGGCCTCCCAATCTTGTACATGTGACACTCCATAAGGTTTTACGTGTCACACGGATACTAAGAGAGTCATAACATCGTTATGGCAGCATGTAACACTCATTGCTTGCAACTTTCATCACAAACAATTTTATTTATAGTGGTTTGAGAGAGCTTGGCTTTAGCATGTTACCACTTGGGTCATTCCCTCTCACTTGGCCTTATGGGCTACTCGGGAGACAAGCCCTCCTACCTAAATAGAAGATGATAACAATTTCTCTTACACCTAAGGTCCAATTGAAGGCGAGGGGAGACGATACTTTGTTATCAACTCTAGGGTTATAAACATAATGTTTGCAATTGACACTCTATTGGTTGGTTTCACTATGTTGTCATTGATGGCAACATGATTTTGTGTTCCGACTTCATATGGTGTACCGACAAGCACTTCACAGATTCTACATCGGCACCAACATTGGCAGGTCAGAAGGAATTCTTTAGTCACCAGCAATGTAGGCCGACATGGTATAATAAAGGTTATCGGTATTGGAGTCCAACATATCTTGGATCCGACATTGGCAATTTATTTTAATGTTTATTCATTTATGTTATCTGGCCTTCATGTAATCTAATATTATATATATCTTTGTAAGCCGACATAAGGCCTAAAGTTGTATAGGGTATATAGGTCACTTTGATAGATCATTTTGAGAGAGACTGAGAATGGATATGTAAATGTAATGTAATGCAAAATTATTCAGAGAGACTATGTATGTGAGGAATTTATTGTAAGAGTTATTCCGGTAAAGGGATTTAGGGTTTCTAATCGGAACAGACAAAGTTTAATCTGGAACAGTATTCTGGCATAAAAGATGATATCTTAGCAGTTCACACTTCTCTGGATTGTTGTTTGGAATTTTATGTAGTCAGTGAGGCTGCTATTGTGATTGAGTAGTGTGCTCTAGGCTGTAAGCCTTCCTACAAGTGAAGGCCCCTCATATATTGTAATATCTCTTCATATGGCCAGTGGATTGATATTGTGGATCACAAATCCCACCATGGTTTTTCCTCTTTGAGGTTTTCCATGTATGAATCTCTGTGTTATGATTCTCATTTATGTGTTTGGCTTATTGGTTTCTTTACTTCTTTCAATTGTGTTTGTACCGGTATACTGGTTGGTGTATGAATGTTTTGTTAAGGCTAAAATCTTTTATTCCGGTATAACACTGACTCACCCCCCTCTCTTAGTGTTATTGGTTTCCAACAATTGGTATTAGAGCCTTGTGCCTTGGAGGAAGTTTAACAACTTGAGGAAGATCTTGAAACCAAAATCATTGAATATGGCTTTGGAGAAGCAACTTGAGATGGCACTTGAAGATTATGATGCTGAAAGGTTAAAGAACTTAAAGCTACAAGATGAATTGAATTCTGCTAAGGAATTCATTCTTGTCCTATAAGAGAGGCTATCATCTATTCAAGCTAGGAGGAAGGAACTTTTGCAAAATCAGGATGATCAAGAGAAAAATGCACTTAAGGAAAAATGTCAAAATTTGAGTCAGAAGAACATGGTTATGAAGAATGAAATGCAAGTTATAACTATGAGGATGTCTATGGAGATTGAGGATAGAAAGAAAAAGGAAGAAAAAGTTTGAAGAATGTGGTAGGTTGGTTCATGAAAATGATATGTTGAGAACTGATTTGGTGCAATCCTAGAGCAATGAACAAGAGATTGAGAGACAAATGACAATACTAAGAGATGATTTAACTGCTGCTAGTGAGTAAAAAGAAAAATTCAAGATCAACTCAGCACAACTTGATGAGTTATTGAAGAGATAGAGGCAGATTGGAGATTCCACTGGACTTGGATTTGAGCAAGGATGGAGTTCCGATATTGCTAATGAAGATTAAAACAATAAGAAATTAGTAAGACAATTCAATGCTTATAAATTCAATGGTAGATGTTTTGTTTGCAATAGATTTGGTCACATGGATAGGCAATGTAGAAACAGAGAAAATCAAAACCCTGATTCTGCTCCCTGTAAATGTTCTAAATGCAATAAAATTGGTCATAAGGCAGAAGATTGCAGAATGAATGTAAAATGCTATGTTTGTAGAAAATTTGGACTTATGGCTAATCAATGTAGGTCAAGCAATTTCACCAGTTTAAGCAAAATAATTAAAAAGAACAATGTTACATGTTATGCATGTAATGAATTTGGACATATTGCTAAGTTATGTAGAAGCAGAAATCCATCGGTTAGTAATGGAGGATCAAATGAAAAGGGAAAAGAGAAGGTTAGTGAAATCCGACAAGACCATATTCAGAGATGAGTTAGGAAGACTAAAGAAAAATCATCAGATGGGAATGTCCCGGTTACCTATCCTGTAGAAGAGGCTGCTCCTGTACTGGTAGTGAGCTCATCCGGTAACTAAGGCATATGCCTTAGGGGTAGGCAAAATTTATGAATATGATGCATATGCCCCAGGAAGAGGTTCTGGAAGATGTTCTAGATATTGGAGAGGATTATCAGTTATGGATATGTTTCGAGCGAGATCCAGTATCTTTAACCGACAGTCATTTATGCTAAAGGAATATTAGGGTTTTTATCGAAGAATAAAAGGTCAAATCCATTTCATTGTTAATCACCCTGCATTTAGAGTGATTTCATAGCGATCCAGAGAGACTAAGTGTGATCAGAGGCTATTTAGAGGCAATCAGATTTCTTCTTGAGCAATCACACCAGCATTTGGAAGAATTTGTTGGAGGTTTCATCGAGAGCGAACAAAAGGTATTTATCTTGAAAAATGGAAGTGGTATCATCTTCTATTCCTATTTTTGTTGTGTTAGCACCCCCCACAATTTTTCATTTAGAATGTTCAAGCTTGTGGGTTGCCCTATGGTGTCTTTACTTCTTTCGGGTCTTTTGTACCTCTTCGTTTTGAACCTAAACCGTTGAACTTTAAAAACATTCTATAGGTTGAAGGTTCAAGGTGCATTTTAGGAAAATGTCTTTAGCGGTCTTTATCTCCACTAAAGCAAGCGCGTTATTGTTATGCGTTTTGAACTTTGAACCCGTGAACCTTTTTGGTTCAAGGTTCAAAACATCTTTTTGTGAGTCGTGGCTATGTAATGTTGCTTAACGAGCGGGTGTCAATATGTTTTTAAGTCAGCTTTGAACTTGAACCTTGAACCAATTGTCTTTACGATTCAACGGTTCAATGGTTCAAAGTTCTTGCTTGTTCCCGGTATTGTTTTGAGCCGCTAGTTCATTGTTGTTCTTCCCGAATGAACTTGAACCATTGAACTCTTCACAAGATGGTTCAAGGTTCATAAGGTTGACTTCAAGCTGATTCTAAGACTTTGTTAACACTGAAAGTGGCATGGCAAGAAGGAATATTCCTAGCATCTAACAGTTTAAAATTCTAAATTTGGAAAGTAATCATGAGAACATTAACTATTAGTGTGGAAGTGATGGGAAATTAAGAAGGTGTCATATTTTCAATCATTTCATTGTTACTTCACACACTTAAGTGAATCATTATGAAGCATGTGTGGTTTTCTCAGTTTTTTTTCCCATCTATTTAAAAGGATATATGAATTCATCTCCATAATTTGTAGGGTTGCAACTACTATAATTGAGAAAATTGGAGGCACCGAAGGTAAATTCAGCTCTACTTTCTTGAGAAGGTTTCTAGATTCATGGTTGTAACAGGTAAGTTCAGACGATTCCCCTATGCTGTATTTCTTTAGTTCTGAGGATTTATCAGTGTAGGAAGAAAATATTTAGCTTGTTGGCGTAGAATTCTACCCTATTTTAGAATTGCCTGATTAAAAGTATAGATAGGCAGTATGAGGCCGATATTGCCACATCTTGGCCAGACTTCATGTTTAGTGAGCATATTACTAGAATTAGATGATACTTCCTTGGCTTATGCCAATCTAGGGGATTTCCTAGAAAGAACCAACAACCCTCAAGTTGGTTCAATGATGGAGAAAATAGTGAGAAGTAGTCTCATTGAAGCCACTGCATTTCCACTTGCTGCAGCATGTCCAGATTTGGTGATAGCTTGCATGAATAGGTATGATGTAGAAAATAGACGCATAAGAACCAGTAGTGGTGAGCTACTAGTTGGTATCAATAGGGAAATAGTAATGGCGGTGATGGGAATCCTACACAAGGAAGCATATGAGGATTGGTCTATTGGGACCTCATATGCCTTCTTCTTAGAGAAAAAGAGTATGTATAGGAGTGTAATTTCAAGAAAAAGGCTCCTTAGAGTTCAAAAAGGAGGGTCACGACTGCCAAAGCCCCTGACTAGAGAGCACTTCATCACAGAAGTGTGAGACATTGTTATACTACTAAATAGGCTAAAAGGGAACTCACACTCCTTTTACTGGGAAGATTGGATGTATTTTTACATTCAGGTGTAGTTATCCAGTGACAAATATCTTGATTGGGCCCAGGTAATTGCAGAGAGACTCCATGAAGGTTTGAGTGACTTTGTGGGTATGTCTAGTTTTTATATGTCCTCTTATCTTTTCTACATACTAGCTTGTACCAAAGATTGAACTAGTTTTCTCAATGAACCATGGGTGGATGGCATGAAGATGTATGATTACTACCCTTTGTTACAATAACAGAAACATGTAGAACATATTGCCAGATGGAATGGTGTCTTTCTGGGGAGACTTGCTTTTGAACTACAGGGTGATGTGAACAAGAGGATGTCAGTTGAAGCAATGGAGTTAATAAGTATATATGACAACTTCTTCATTCAATTTCCCAGGTTCACCTATTTCCGCATAGGTGGTTTTGAAGGTGAACCATTCAAGCTACCAAGGTATGCCTTCTATAGCTCTGTACTTATCAAGGTGAGTAGGCAACTACCTCATATTGATAAAAGGTTCGGGGAAAAAGGCAAATCTAGAGTTGTCTTTCCTATTGAACTTGGATACTACAGTTGCAAGTTCATATCTGATGCTTTAAATTTGGAATTGGAATTGAAGAGGATGAACCTGCAGCCCTATGTTGCTAGACGTAGGTTTGATAGCAGAGGTTATGCCATGGAAAATCTAAATGTGGACGACCACTTCTATCATGAAACCCAGTTGGAAGATTACTAGGAGAATTGTAGCGATGAATATGAGGTAAGAAGGAGACTGTGGTGAACATTTACTCTGCAATAGATAATCACCATGAAGCTTCCTATCAATGTATCCAGAGTACAGGAGGAAACAGGGAAAGATATTATGGATCCTGAATTCAACAAGGAAGTTCAAGGAAAGCCAATCCCTGAGATTGACTGGAATAAAAAGGAAGATGATAATGTTCAAGCTAAAACTTTCAATGTTGTAAGGAGAACTGAGAGATGGTTGAGAGACCAAAAGTTTAAGAAAGGATCGCTCATATCCTCCCATGAACTAAGAGTTGATTTACACACTATGACTCAACTTCCTATTTCTTCCACTAATAAAATTGTTGATGTTGCAAGTGGTTCAAAGCCAATTTTTGAAAAAATCCAACCCAGGAGATCAAAGTGGTCACCATTAGGTTCTACAACAACCCAAGTAACTCGGTCAAAGAGTAAGAAAAAGAGTAAAAAGACAGCATTGTGCCAGATTATTGTGGACCTAGATCCTAGTGAAGAGGTACAAGTAATAATGGATCAACAAGATTTAGGTGAGCCTGCCGTGCAGGAAATGGACATAGGTAAAGAAACAGGGATTGAATTGGACCCCATGAACACTCTGGTTATTGTCAATTCACCAGATACTCAGAGAACTCCTCCACCTAAAGAACCTACAAACACACCGCGATGGTCAGATGCTGTTGTTGGGAATATACGAAGTGTGGTTCCAATTACAATCCCTATAGAAGATATGGTCAACAAGTGTCTTGGCAAGGTATCTAAGCTGAAAAGACTCAAAAAACAGACAATGCTTGAGGTTGATGAAGAAATAGGTCATTGGACAACCAAGATAGCCAAGCCTATTCCAAATAGAGATGCAAACAAAGCTACCAAGGATGAATTCATAGTGGAAAAGATTGATCTAGGGGTTGCTTTGTGAGCCGTTGATGTTAAACATTTGGAGTCTTCCACGAAGGGAATGATTTCTAGAACATGGAAGGACGAGAAGGATAAAAGGGAGCTGAAGCAAATCATCACTGAAATGGCTGAGTACATCAATGCCATTCATCATCCAAATCCTCAACCCTTGTCACAGGTGGCAGTATCATTTGATCCCAAATCTCCAACAAATCAAAAGATGTTGGATCAACTCCAAAGAAACAGAATGGTCACAGAGATGTTCAATAAATGGCTAGATCTTATAATACAACAAAGTTCAGACTATATTGTCAGTTTGGTGAAAGTATATGAGGATGCTATGATTGTGAGCAAAGAAATGGAATTAGAGGTCTTTGCCTAGGAGAAAGAAAGGATCAAATGGGTGGCAGTTCTTGCACATATGAATGATATACAAAAATATGGAGTGATGAAGTTCTTGGCTGAAAAAGCCATGGAAAGCCTAGATGATAATGTATTATATATGTTAAGGAAAAATGTGGAGTCGCATAATTCAATTATCAAATAGGGCCACGAAGAATCCACTAAATTGTTTAAAGGATTGACAGATTTAATTGATACAATGCAAAATAATCTCAAATGCATTGACATCCAGCTTATGAAAGATGATGCCACGACAATTGAAGCTGCCACAGATATGACAAAAATCTTCCAAGAAAGGATACAGTTCATTCGGAAGACAAAATCCTTGACTATCGATGACTTCTCAAAAGTAGCCAGGATTGAGTCAATGCTCGTGGTCTGTTCTGATCATTTGGAAGCGCACAAGGAAAGGGTGACACAAGTGAATATGGACAAGGAGGTTTGGAAGCAACGAATCTAGCATATCAGACTTCCCTAGTTTCATGTCATCTTGAACTTCTCGGTGACACATTTAGAGTGGTGTGGCGTGCGCAGTTCTGCGGCAAAGCAAGATAGACCAGTAGCTTCCTCTGCCGCGGTGGAGTTATGATCAATTTAGGGATGAGTTGTCAGCCTTTATGTGGCTGTTATTTTAATTTCTCTTGTTTTTTTCAGAAAATGGTTTCTTTAACCTATGGTTAAAGTGAAATTTTAATGATTATGTAACAAACTATGAGCCTGGAGGCTATTTAAGCTAGGAAGTAAGTTTATGTGAAGGTTGGAAAAACTGTGATTTTTCAAGGAACAAACAATATCTATTTTCTGTGAATTTCTTAAAACTGGAATGACTGGTTTATCAATGAAATGTTATGGTGTGCAGTCTTTGAATCTGTGTGTTTAAGGATTGGCGATCTTTCTTGAGAAATCAGCTAATGGGCATGATATCATTTTGTTATCAATTATTCCTATGTTTTTTAGATTTATTTGTGGATTGAGTTGTGCTGATCCCCCTTGTCCCATGAGACATGAGAGAGAATCGATCAGAGTTCATATTGCTATGCATTTTTTTTTTCTCTGAATTTATGAAATGAACACCTGTGAAAATTGGAGTCTGTGAGCTCTTATTTGAAATTGATCTTTAGAATATTTTTTCTATTTTATTTCAAAAGTATTCCTTTGTGTTGATAGATGAATGCTAAAGCCTTTCCACGATTTTTGGTTAAAAGTGTATTCATTTCAATTTTTTCTACATAAAATTCATTGCAAATTATACGAGGAGCTTCCCTCTAATGCAGAGGATGGATTTTTAATTGGTTCATCCAATAGTTGATTTATTTGTTTCCTTTCATAAAGGGGTGTACAACAGTCATATTATTATTCAAAGAAAACAAACACTATAATTTGAATAAAGGGACAAATCTGTTAACCAACATATTGCAAACCCACCTGTAGTGGAGGTCAAGGACCGCACCAAGCCAATTTTCAAGTGGTATCCACATGTGGCTACCCAAGAAGATTCGGTTGGAGCATTTTCTCATGTTCTGGAGGGAGTTGTGTATGTAGAGGATGTTAGGTCATAAATTCACTATCATATAGATGACTTAGGAACTTCAGAGATCAAGGGAATGCATATGAGTGAGCTAATGGGAGAATTTGGTAAGATTAAACTGACATATAAACATCTTGAAGAACTAGGGTGTACAAATAATTTGGATATTCTGGAGTTTGAGGATGAGATAATCAGATATGTACTGAGAAAAGTACATGGGGAATTAATATGGATGGACATACCTTATAAAATCACTAAGAAAGCCATCCGGGCAATTACTGGTTTGTCATTGATAGGGAAACATCTATATAAGAAAGTGTCAAACGAATTCATGAAGAAGATCATCGGTGCTACATCTAACAAGAGATCCATGAAAGTGAGCACCATCACCAACATGGACATCAAATTTGGAAGTATGATTATAGGATACAAGGTAACTCACTCAAACCTACTGAATTATGTTTCCAGTTCATGTATTTTGGCTGCATATTTGATGATTAGAGATAATGTAAAGTTAGATCTATGCAATTGGATGCTTGATGAGTTGTTAATCAACTTAGGAAAGATTAAGGGTGAGAAGAAGGGCACTTTTCAGTATGGGAATTTGTTGGTTTGCTTGATGCTATATTTTTTGAATGATACACGCGGTTCTGGTAGGAAATAATGGGCTTTTGACATTCTGGTAGGAAGACAATTAAAACAGTCAATTGTTGCATTAGGAGGCAAAAGAGATGATAAGATATGAGAGTATTTTAAAGAATTTCAAAAATCTATGAGGTGTAGGGTAAGGGTACTTGAGCATATTGTAGAGAAATACTCTACCGACATTTGCTTCATGGTAAAGAAGGATGAGACTCTCATGGAAGTAGTTAAGCCTTGGAAGATTTGGATTGAAGAAATGGGCTATGAGGTGGATGCACAGATCCTTGATGCATACACCAAAATTATAATTGATGTAGAAATAGATGAGGCATAGAAGCCATGTGGGACTGCACAACAAAAGACTCAAGAGGTTGAAACAGAGTTCAACTGGAAGAAAAGGGAGAAACAAGAAGGAAAAGCTAGTAAATTTGTATAGAAGGTCTCAAAGGACATCAAGGCACTAACTGATGTTGTCCCAGAGAAAGGTAGGAAGAGGAAGGATCTGGAAGTTCATATTGAACCTGTTACTCTTGAATCTGAATCAGAGGATGACACTCTATTAGCATTCAAAAGAGTTGTTAAGAAGAAACTAGAGGAAACAAAGATGGAAGAAAAGAAGTAAATGGTTAGGAAGGCCACAATCAAGCTACCGGCATAGAAGCAAGCATCGAAAGCTACACCTACAACTACATCCGGTATTGCCAAGAGGAAGAAGAAGAGTGACATTGATTTAGCACTTGAAATTGGTAATGTAACTATAATACCACCCAAAACTTGTCCAGAAATTGTAGACGAAATTACTAAAGATGGCATGTTGAAGAATGTTAAATTTTATAATGAAAACTTAGAGGATGATGAGCATAGAGAGGTAGAAGAAGCAATTCTATTATATTTCGATATCTATAAGAAAGCCTTAATAGAGATAGAAAATCAAATACTGGCTTAGTTATATAACATGTTAGATGCTAGAAGATTATCTGCTATGTAAGAAGATAAACACATAAAAATGCAAGAACTATTAGCTATATGCCTTACTATAGCTCTAGATGAAATGGAAAATCCAATAGAGGTGGCAGATAGAAATTTTTTTAACAACAAACATAAGATAACTAGTTTGATGCTAGGGAGAGTGAATGAAGTAATAAAGGAAACTCAAAAGGCATGGATCAAATTTTTGGGAGAACACAGAGGATTCTTTACTTCACCGGAGACCAAAACAGACACTTTAGATACACCGGTTGAAGGAAAAGGAAAAGGGATTATGGGCACTTCACCATCAATTTTGAAAAACATCAAGATAGTGGAAGTTGAGCCACCGATAAATAAAGATGTACAGAAAAATACTGAAATACCTGTTAATACAGAGAACATTGTATATGATACTAACATTGAGGACAATTGTCCTTCAGATACTAATGCACAGGCTGAGGATATTGTTCCTGTAGAGGAATCAACAGCTATACAGACTGCACCGAGTGGCGAAGCCACCGGTGCAAGTGAGGAGATTATAAAGGATAAAACATCAGAGGAGAAAATAGGGGAATCTGGTAGGATACCAGTTGTTGGCACATCATTATTGACAATTGACACTTCTCAGGTAGAAAAGAAAACCATCACAAAGATGAGTCCCACTGAACCAATGATGATGGCTGCTCAGAAACTGATGAAGGAGGGATCCACGAACAAGGGGATTATAGACCAATCAATCAGTGTTGTACACAGATTGGTCTTGGAATGTAAGATTGAAAATGAAGCGAGCCCTTCCAGAAAGCTTAAGGTAATCACTGAGCACATATTAAAAGACTTTCAATCCTTACAGAAAATCTCTAACTGGAAAGCATTAGAAAGATTCACTTGGGCTAAGAGAGCCGCTTTTGATCAGGTAATTGTGACAAAGATGAAAAAGATTGAGGAGAAGCTAATTTTCATAGAAAATTCTTTGAAACAATGTACTAATATATCTAGGGTATGTTGCAATATTGAAATACTTACAACAAATGTAGATAAAAAGATAAGGAGATACAGGAGAAAATTACTAGTATTGCTAACTCTTTTGATGAACTAATTTCACTGACAACATCAATTGATGGTCAAATTTTGATTTTGGAGACTCAAATTTCTGCTCTTGAGAAGGAAAGAGATAAAATAATTTGGAGAGCCAGAAGTCTAAGAGGTTTGGTGAGTCCAAAATTGGATTCACTCTGTGTACATAAGAAGGAATGCATGATATGCTGGGAAAGCCCACACCGATAGAGATAAATGTGAAAGAATCTTTTACACATTTATTGAGTGGTCTTGTATCTATTTCCGTCACATTCAAAACCGACTGGGATACTTATGTGGAGTTACTAGAGAAAGCTTATTCGGAAATTTTGAAATTGGTCAAGCTCCAGTAAGACAATTTTAGAGGTATTCAGTGTACAGTTCTTATTCTTTGACATTCTTTTTATAATTTTTGGGAATTGATGTCAAAGGTGAAGTAGTGTAAATGGGAAAAAGAATAAAAATGGGGTTGCATACATTAGGGGGAGTTACAAAGTTTTTGGAGATATGGAGTATTCTGCATATTCAGCTCAGGGGGGAGTAGGGCAGGATGAAACCAACAGATGAAACCTTGATCATTTTTCACATGAGCGTTGCCATCAATGGAAAAGGGGGAGATTGTTGGAAATTGAAACTCTATTGGTTGGTTTCACTATGTTGTCATTGATGGCAACATGATTTTGTGTTTTAGCTTCATATGGTGTATCGATAGGCACTTCACAGATTCTACACCGACACCGACACCGACACTGACACCAGCACCGATAGGTCAGAAGGAATTCTTTGGTCACCAACAATGCAGACCGACGTGGTATAATAAAGGTTATCAGTATTGGATGCTAACATATCTTGGATCCGGCATTGACAATTTGTTTTAATGATTATTCATTTATGTTATCTAGCTGACATGTAATCTGATATTGTATATATCTTTGTAAGCCGACATAAGGCATAAATTTGTATAGGGTATATAGGTCAGTTTAATAGATCATTTTGAGAGAGACTGAGAATGGACATGTAAATGTAATGTAATGCAAAATTATTCAGAGATACTATGTATGCGAGGAATTTATTGTAAGGGTTATTCCGGTAAAGGGGTTTAAGGTTTCTAAACAGATAGAGCTTAAACTAGAACTATATTATGGCATAGAAGATGCTATCTTAGTAGTTCACACTTCTCCATATTGTTCTCTGGAATTTAATGTAGTCAATGAGGATCCTATTATGATTGAGCAGTGTGTTTTAGGTTGTAAGCCTTCTTACAAGTGCAGATCCTCATATATTGTAATATCTCTTCATATGGCCAGTGGATTGATATTGTGGGTCACAAATCCCACCATGGTTTTTCCTCTTTGAGTTTTTCCATGTATAAATCTGTGTGTTATGATTCTCATTTATGCGTTTGGCTTATTGGTTGCTTTACTTCTTTCAATTCTGTTTGTACCGATATACTGGTTGGTGTATGAATGTTTTGTTAAGGCTAAAATATTTTATTCCGGTATAAAACTGATTCACCCCCCCATCTCATTGTTATTAGTTTCCAACACATAAAATGTGCAAAGAGAACCAAACACTTCAAACAAGTTCTTTAACCCCAAATGTAAAAGATATGTGACCCTAATTAGACTAAAATCCAAAGACACACACCTATATTACCCCTGCAACAAATGATTAGTAGTTTTCATATATTACCCTCACCTGCAAGCACATTAATTATGTAAATTTTAGAAATCCAAATCCAAATCTGAAAGGGGGGCCTTCGACAATACGTTTTATTGATTCCTAAAACCACAGATTGGAAATCAAAGTGTTTTGCCACTTCTCTTAATGACTTCTGAATCAGTCTTGGCCAACAAACAAGAATGATCGATAGATCAAATTCCCCTACACTTCAGGCTTCGCTAAATCAAGGCGGGTGAACATATACCTAAAACCTGAATCCGTAGGTTAAATACTTTTCTATAGCAAATTTAAGAAATTTAATGACTTCAAGATGGCAATTGTTCTTGAACCCAATCTTATTATCTGAAAATTGCAACTGCTTACTTGTAAATGAATATTTATAAAGTAGTGATTGTATGAATTAGAAATATGTTTCCTTGATGAAGGTTTCTCTAAATATACTTCTATGGAATCCCAAATTTCATTCCTGGGTGAACTCACAATACTGGTTCCCACTTTTTGACCAACTTTGACACTTAGATGAACATTTTGCAAAAAACCTTCACTTTCCGACACCTATAACTTTTAAATTGTTAAGAATTTGAAGATGATGTAAACTAGTGATTTGTAACATCCTTTTTGTAGATTCTAAATATATTTTTTTCAATTTTTTTTGAATAAAATTTTATTGATTTTTCCATCTCCCTCAAAAGTAGTTTTTTACAGGAAACAACATTTTTTAAGAGTGATGTGCATCCCGAAACGTATAAATTTTTTTCTATAAATGATAAAAACTTATCTCTTTTAAATTTTGGTTTGTAACATCAATACCCAGGGCATGCAGTTGGTTTGATAGTGATATGTTGAATATGTTTTATTTTATTAAGTTTTGAAGTCCGACTAATTATAATTTAGATATAGGTGTACGTTTGAACACATAACTTGCTCTATATATATCAAAATTGAGTTTTATTTTTTTTGTTAGAAAGAAGACATCAATACCTAGGGCATAGATTATTTTCAGAATTTTTTTGAATTAGTTTGCTATTTTTCCCAATGCATTGAACAAAGAAGTTCATGTTCGGTGAAAAACCTACATTCATAAAAAATAAAATAAAAATATATTATTAAACTTAAATATATTAAAAATTATACTATTTGGAAATCTTATAATAAGGACTAAATCCTCAAGAAAATAAAACTTCTAAATGAATTCGTTTGACCCCTCAAAAGCTAATGTAAAGTTGGTTTTTTATCAGCATTTGATAGATGCAAAGGAGACTCCATTGCAAGTATGATTTAGAAGTAGAGAGGTTCTATCCAAGAAATTTTGATCTAAGAGCCTTTGATCTAACTCTCTTCAATTAATTACTTCAAATGGGACCTCTTAAAGCTTAAATAATTATATTTTCCAAAAAATGTATGATTTCAGCAAAAATCAGGATGTATCAAAAAGTGGGAACCAACTTTGTGAGTTCACCCTCCTGTAACGTCTCAATTTTGAATTCTTAGTTGAAAATTTGTTTTTAACCTGAGATATAATTAGCTCTGAATCACCATAAAGTGTCAACATTTTTATCCCATGCACATTTGCAATTCTAAGTCCTAATAAGAGAGATTCATACTCCGCTATGTTATTTGTGCATTCAAATTCTAAAAGGAGTGAGTATTTAAAAGACTTGCCATTAGGAGACATAAACACAACTCTAGCCCCATTTCCATATTTGCTACATGCCCAATCAAAATACATTTGCCATATCATGTTTTTATTTTCTTTAGCATGCATTTCAATTTGTTTTGTATTTGAGATGGCATGTTTAACTATACTTAATGTGAAAATTATCCATGTCTGTATGGAAAAAATATGTCATCTGATCTGGGTCCACTTCCTCAATGATGTATGATGACCTGGGTTCTCTATCAATCCTAACCTCTGTTCCATTTACTGGGATGGTTGCATATGCTAAATCCAATTGCACATGTCCACCCACCAAATTAGACCATTGTCTATATAAAAGAATCCCATAACTTGGAGGCACCTCCACCACTGTGATATCAGTTTTGTAAGATGCATCAGGGCACACTAGAAATTTGAATTCCACATCTTTCATGATTCCCACCATAGGTATTGATCTATTGTCCATAGCATAACATTGCCCATATGGGGTGTCAACATTCATTGCTAGTTCCTTCATAACATTAGCCAACATAATATTTACTGCTGCTCCTGAATCAATCATGCAATTCTTGGCAAGCTTGTTATTAATCAACAATGTTAGATAAAATGGGTCCACCTAGTTTAGATCCTTAACCAAAGAAGTACCTAGATAAACCATTGGTGGATTCTTAGCAATTTGTCACTGCTTAGGGTTCTCTTGACTGATTTTACCCACATTAGATATTATTTTTACTGTTTCATCTCTATAATTAGGAAATTTAATAATCTCAAGTAAAGGGAGGGAAATTTTCACCTGTGACAGAGCTTGGGACATAAAAGAATTATAGCTTGAAACTTGCTTACCGGTTGTCTACTTATCAATAGGTTTTGTTAACTTTGGAAGTTCTACTTGCTCATTTTGTTTTGATATCCTCTCATTTCCCCTTTTTAGATTGCCATCTTTACTATCATTTTGCTTTGGTATTTTTTCAAACATCCCTGCTAAGTTTCCTTGATATGTATTTATTGTTCTGTTTCTCAATTGATAATTACTCTTAGATTTTGCTAGTGTTGCTATTGTATAAGCCTTCTTCTCTTCATCTGTTAGGAAAAAAATTCTCAGCAAGGGTGGTTCATCTTCGTCTAATAATACTTGTTGCATACTACTATTTTAATTTATCCTTCTCAGACATACATCTGGTACATATTCTTCTTTTGATGAACTATAATCATCTCTACCCCAAAATGGTTCAAAGGAAAGCACATTTATCGTGGGTTGCTGATCTTCATCTTGGCTTCCATCTTCTAATAAAATTTGAGCAATCACACACTATTTGGGTGCATGAGGCAACCTACAAATGTCACACCATGGGCAATCTTCTACCAAATTATTACCTTTCTTCAATGGATCAGGAGTCTCCTTATTTTGATTTGGCTTTTCAGACTTACCATCCTTCCAATTAGTATTGTCCATTATTTCTTTGAAATCATCTCTTTTTGGAACCCTAGGATTATACAATTTTACATCATCTCTCTTATTTAGTCTACCACAAGATTTCCTATTGTTTTCAATAGTAGCGACAATTTTAAAAGCTTGTTGCAATGTTGTAGGCTTGTGTGACCTGATCTCATAATGAGTCTTACTATCAAATGCACTTAAGTAAAAATCAATTAGGAAGGAGTCAACTGGTCTCACATCTCTTGGTATTCTGTTCAATAATTTATTAAATCTCTTATTAAATTTTGCCACTAATTCATTAAAGTTCTTTTTTATACTAGTTAATTCATGAGAAGAAAATGATGTGTCATTATGATCCCCAAACTCTTCAATGAATTGTGTCACAAAATCCTGCCAACTGACAATTGATCCATCCGGTAAGCCTCTGTACCATTTACCAACATCTTCAGTCAAGGATTTCACAAATAATTTCATGAACACATCTTCATGGGGAACTTCAAATTCTTCGACGGTATTCTTTAAATTTATCACATGTTGTTCAACTAATTCTACCCCGTTGCTAGTAAACTTGGGAATAGTAGTCCTCAACTCATTTTGAATAGGATTTGGGTATCCTATTATTGCACTAAAATAAGCCTGCCTATATCTTTCAATAGTCATAGGTGCCCTATACCCAGGATTATAATTCCCATGATTTCCATTTCCACCATTTTGCCCTCTATTGTTCTGATCCCTGTCACCATTATCTTGTTGTCTTGGATTTCCTTGATTTTGAATCCTTCCACAATTTGGTTTCCTCCAATGGTCACTCTTGTCACTCCTGTTGTCACTATTTATATTTATCTCTTGAGCTCCATGTTCAAATAGTGGATTGAAATGATTCCTACTGAATACTTGCTCTCTATTCTTTTTGTGAGGGGGGTTGTATCTAGGAATTCTGTCATCCCCCGACCCCCTTTCACTTCCAACTTCCTCATGTCAAACCCTCTCATTTCTTGATGTTTCACCTATATTTTCCTTTTCTCTTGGGTAAATGAGTGCAT
Source organism: Cryptomeria japonica (assembly GCF_030272615.1). Classification (NCBI taxonomy): domain Eukaryota; kingdom Viridiplantae; phylum Streptophyta; class Pinopsida; order Cupressales; family Cupressaceae; genus Cryptomeria; species Cryptomeria japonica. The sequence continues at coordinate 391,973,230 of NC_081406.1, read as the reverse complement.
CTCTTTTTATTCCCAATTTATCTAATATTTCATTTGGCTTCCTTCTAAGGGCCCTAGCCATTTTGTCCTCATTTGAGCCCATGCTAGCCATTTTGCAAATAAGGCCATCCCATTGGAGATCCTCTTCTTCTTTATCTGGTCTCTCACAATTCATCTCATGATGCCAATCATAATTCTCCATGCTTATTCGATAAAATGGATTAAGATTTTCATCATTACTTGAGGACTGTGATGGCTTGATGTAGGATCCTTATTTTCATTTAAGTTTCCTCTTTCCTTGCTAGGGAAACTTTTAAAACTTGCAAATGTCATTTTTGATGTTTGATCTTTCTTTCTATTTGGTCTTTTATTAGGACTCAATTCAATATGGTTGTCTTGTGTATTGTGCAAAGATCTTCATCCCCACATAAAATCTAATGACAAGTGCCTAGGGTTCTTCCTTACCCTCTTGCAAGACAGAGCATTAATCATGAACTAAAAGTAGAGTCGCCACCCCCTTTGGAGGAAAACCTTATTTTAGTTCGTCTGAGATCTTTTCATAGTAGAGTCTGAAATTTTTTCACCAAAGATTCTGAAAAACTTCTTTTAGCAACTCCCCAGCAGAGTCACCAATCTGTTGGTTCCCAAAACCACAGATTGGAAATCAAAGAGTTTTGCCACTTCTCTTAGTGACTTCCAAATCAGTCTTGGCCAAAAAACGTGAATGATCTATAGATGAAATTCCCCCACACTTTAGGCTTCACTGAACCAAGGTGGGTGAATCTATACCTAAAAACCTAAATCTGTAGGTTAAAGAATTTTCTATAGTGAATTTAAGAAATTTAATGACTTCAAGATGGCAATTGTTCTTGAACCCAATCTTATTATCTGAAAATTGTAACTGCTTACTTGTAAATGAATATTTATAAAGTAGTGATTTTATGAATTAGAAATATGTTTCCTTGATGAAGCTTGCTCTGAAAATACTTGATTCAAATATATAAAATCAATAAAAGACCAGTGCCTTGATTCCTTACTAGTTTCATATCATTTCAAATGAAAAATCCTACGTTTAACCTTAGAGATAGTTTTAATAACTTATTAATGAAACAAGACCATCATCTCAAATGCTTCTATATGAATTGTAATTAAAATGTAACATCCAGTTAGTCTTACTAAATTTAAATTTACTTTGAAAGACCAATAAGACAATTCAAAGTTTGCCAACCAATCCTTCAAATTGATGTTCAAGCTGAAAATCAATCTTAATTACAACAACATAAGATTGCACAATGAAACAATATATTTAAATAGATTTATCTAAGGAATTGATCAATCAATTGAAAATATAGATACCATCATGAATAAAAAACACTTGAATCTTTACATTGAAAATATGATACTTAAACCAGTTGATTTCAATGTATATCATCCATCAACTTAATACTTCCAGACAACGAGTTCATAAGAAATGCATGAAAGATTGTCTTGATATAAAACTATAAACTTGTGATATTATGTCTTTCCTAAAATATCCTCTATATATAGATGAGGATTCGGTTTGAAAATGAAAGGGCAATACCCTTTCATTAAAACTAAAATTAACAAAAACTAACTAGAAACTAACTATTTAAAAACTGCCCTAACAATATGAACAAACTAACAAACTATAAGATGCAAAGTCACATATTTGAACACCCTCTTGATATTTATGGTTGATCCCCAAGCATTTGACTACACTTCTGAATATGCTTCAAGTATCCTTCTGATTTATAGGTATCCACATCATAGATGATATCTCTAACCACAATCTCCAGAGTGACGAAGTTTTCCATATGCTTGATTGTCTTTGTCATTTTAAGTCCATCAGTCTAGGCAATGTTAAGGGAGGTACTGAGAATAATTTGGTATTCCATAATCCATTTATCCTTATCCTTAATCTGTCCATTTTGATCTTTGATCTCTAGAAAACCATGCTGTACTATTTCCTTACATTCATCAAATTCATTTTGTAGTTCTGTGTCAAAGTCTTCAAGCCTTCTCAACAACATTTGTATTCCTTCAATAACTTTGGTAGTTGTATTGGCCATTGTCTTATCATGCAATAAAGTTCCTAATCTCTTATAAATATAATTGTGAGATATCACATTATCCATATTCTTTTGATAAATAACCCAAAAATCTTCAAGGAATCCCTGCAACTTTTCAAACCTTTTGGTCAGTAAAATAGAGGTTGCATCATCCCTCACACTCTGCATTTGCTTTTTTAACCTTTTGTTTTCCAATTGCACTTATTCACATTTCTTTTTCCATTGAGACCCATCATGGATATGTGGCACACGATGTCCTCCTCTTTTTAGCAACTCTTCATATAGTCCTTTGTACTGATCTATTTCTCTGATCACTTTGACTAATTGTGCTTTATTAAATTTTCAAATATCGATGCCCATGTCGACAGTAACAATAGGATCCACTTCACCAACTTTTAATTTCATCATATGACCAAACGATATCCACATCAATGATCTTCAGTGTCTTATTTGGAGGGTAAAGAGCCCACAAAAGAAGATCCTCTTAACCTTGGTCAAATATAGAGCCAATATACAAATCATTCACTCCCTGAATATCTAATTTAAATTCCTTATTCTCAGAATGTAACATGCTATCAAAAATAAATGACACACTCATATCCCATCCTAGAAAGATGATAATTTCTCCCTCACTAAGAAGTTGTCTTCCCCTTTGAGGGGTCATAATAGTTAGTTGTAAATTAATGTCTTCCTTGAGTTTCCTAAACAATTCTAATTCTTTTTCAGGGGTTATGTTTGGGATAGAGTCCCTCAATTTTTTACCTTTGAAATGATATAAAAAGGATTTAAATTCTTTTGACTTGATAAAAACATCATCAGACACAAAATCAAAATTCTCATCATATCTTGCATCACTATGGATGTTCAGCCTGGCAACAATTTGTTCTTGTAAGTCAAGTTCCTCTATTGTATTCGGTGCTTGATGCCTGGATACTATGTCAACATATTCTAACTCACTTTCACTCTCCTCCTCTTCGGTCTCCATTTCCTACAATCTCTTTTTCTTTTTTTCCAAATCTTTGTTTAATTCATTAATGGCCATATGGGCCTCTTCCTACTCCATGTTCCTAAACATATCTTCTTCTTCCTTGTAAATATGAAAATAATCTCCCAAATTCTAGCCTTTCTTACAACTGTGAATATACCCTTAAAGGTCATAACTGACTCTAGCAATATATTTGAACAAATTATATTCTTCAATTAATTTTCTATTAATGGATTCATAAGCCTTTGTTGATACAGTGGTGAATTTCCCAAAACTAAGTCTTGGGCAGGAAAGCTTGCTTACACATATCTCCAAAATGTCTAGCATTTGACACACTTAACTGCCTTACAATCTCCAAATAAGTAATCCTGTCTGGTACAAATTTTGGCAACACATATGGGGTTCCTTCAAAACCATAAATTCTGAAGAAAGTAAAATCCTTATGAACAAACCAATCACCCTAGTTGTGATTGACAATACCTCTCTCATCAAAAGCAGTAGGTCTCAGAAATCTTTTAATCTAAGTGGAAACAAATTCTTCACACGAGACACCATAAACTTATTATAATGACTTTACTATTAGATCTTCAAACTTAATGTAGTTTGACGTCACATATCATGTGTCCCATACCAATGTCCATATTTGCACTGGTTGTTCTCTACTTGATCTGTCCACTGTGTTCAATTTTAAACTCATTGGCCACATACCCTAAAATTTCCATAAAATAAAATTAAATGCATTAACAATGAGTAAAATTTAAAAGTGGGCTCCCTATTATCCCTGAGGTTCAAGAAACCCTCATGCAATTTTTTTGCAAGATAAGTAGCATAATCAAAGTATCTCAGCTCATACATTTATACATTTGTTGCCAACACCAGTGGCCCAATACTAGCCACATCAGGGACCTCTATACCTCCAACCTTTCCGCATGACATATTAGTGTATTGTAAGTAGTGCCTGAACACATCCATGTTAAATAGGGGACCATCCTCTTCAGTCATAATGTCCTTCTCAACCTTGTGGAAGGATAAGTTCCACCCTTTGTAAATAGTATCCATTTTAACAAATTCCTCTTCTAGTTCTTCAAATGACAAGGACACATCAGGGTTAGGGTCTAAGATAAAAACTTAATCTATAGTGCCATAACAAAATCTGATAAACACCTCGCCATTTGGAAACTAAATTGATCTCTTCACAAAATTATAATTTTTGACTAGGACTTCCATCAGTCTGATATTTACGAAAATATTTGGAAGAACAAGTTTGCCTAAGTTGGTTATCCATGGGTTACAGATTGGTATTTCTCTGTCTTTTCTCAGAAAATGAAATAGGAAGAGTTCATAACCACTCACCTTTGTCCATACATCTCAAACCCTTTAAACCTATCTTCAAGTTGATATCTTATGGGCAAATGTTATTTCAACCTTCTGGATTTTGGGCCTAGAGACTGCAATTAATCAATAATATCTTGATTCAATTTTTGTGTGGGAGTGACTTCTGTTGTTTTGGATTTTTGGGATGTGGACTTGGAGACCTTAACACTTCTCTTCCTTCTCGATGAACTTGAAGCTTACATGATGCATGAAGAATTGTGAGCAATAATTCTCATCTGGTGTGTTTTTCATTAGGACGCCATATGCACTTGGGTCTTAATTCACCTCGTGTGAGCCATCAATCTACTCAGTTGTAAGCATTAAATATAGGCTACATTGGTTTCAATTTTTAATTACATCTATAATGGCTCATCAATATATGCTTTTTCGATGAATTACTCCCTTGGCACCACCAGAAATATTTCATTCCTTAAGTCACTTTGTTGTTCATCGGCATGTGTCTTCCCGGTGCCCTTATTGATGTTAGATACTTGATCAGTCCCAAAGACACTGAGAGGGGGGGTGTATCAGTGTCTAACCGGTAACCAAAAGATTTAAATTTGTTTGCAACTTTATAACCCAAATTAATATACCGATAAACAAGCAATAATGCAATAAAGAGAAATAACAGTATAACCATCAATGCACACCATAACACAGATATTTTTGGCGAGGAAACCTGATAGGGGAAAAACCTCGGTGGGATTTGTGACCCATAATATTTACTCACTGACCAATGTGAATAAATATTTCTTATACAATAGGGGCCTGCACATGGAGGAAGGCCAATAGCCTAGAGCTCACTGCTCAATACAAAATAGGAGTCCCATTGACTACAAAATTGGATGATTAAATCCAATGACAATGTACTTCTCAAAATAGCATCTGCAATGCTGGATTCAGTACCGGTTTAAGCTCTGTCAGATACCTCTTCCATAAACCTTGCTTCTCTCTGCTTTTCTCTTATTCATTCATAAATTTATTACATCATGATGCATATACAGATATTCTCTCTCATATACCGCTTACATTCATTACCTATAAACATTTCTTACTTTGCTTACATACCTTTCATACTTACAAAACGACCTACAAGATCTCATACATATATGAGTCTTTACAATTCATCATGTCGGCTATACAAATAATATTACAATACAAAACAATATAATTTCCATGTCGACTAGAGTTCTGGTGTGATCTTCTGTCGGTGTATATTGGATGCTAGTGAGAATAGACTTGTAGCATCTTCCGGTGTCGGTAGATGATATATGTTGCCGGTGTATCCTATAAACCATGTTACCAATTGGTTGCCATTAATGACAACATAAAATATTCCCATTTTAGTGTATAATGCCAACAATCTCCCCCTTTGGCATTGATGGCAACACTCATGAGAAAAATCCAAAAAAAATTGTTATCCAAAAATGAAGTCCAAAAACTGATCCAAGAAATAAGAGTGCTCCCCTTGAGAAAATGATCTCTTCTGTACATTTTTCTCCCACACTACTACTCCCCCTTTAACATCAATGATAAAGGATGTCAAAAGAATCAAAGAATTCAAAATTCTAGCTCATATCCTTTAACCGGTTATGTACAATCTAAAAGATATCTGCTAAAATCAGATTGAGACTCTTCATAAATTTAGTGTTGTCAGAAATAATGGTTTTAGTCTGTTGGATCATCCTAGTCAGATAATGCATCTGTTGCTCCGGTGATCTTTCTCCTTGAATTTTTTCTTTAGACAACTCAATCCGCTGAGTTAAAAGATTGTCCAATCTAGGACCAATTTTATTTTTCAGCTCCCATGCCTTCATTCTTATCCTTGCTTTTTATTTTTCTAATTTCTCAATCTTTTCTTCAAAAACTACCATTTCTTGATTTAAAACTGAGGTAAGTTCCGAAGAACCTATCATGTTATCTGCTATATCATCAATCTCTTTTTGTGTTTTCCTTATCTCCTCATCAATGTCTTCGGTTAGGTGGTGAGGCTTGCATGCTTCCTTATACAATTATTTATATTCCAAAATAATGGAATTAAGTACCGGTAATAAGGAATCAATATGCTCAGTACAATCCTTGATAGTCTTATCAAAGAATTCACTTTTCTCCTTATTCACCCTTTCCCTAATAGTCTCTTCATTTATTTTATCTACAGTTAGAATATTTGAAGCAATGAATTTGGACAATGTGTCCAATTTACCTAAAGATCCAGAAATATGATCTATCATACAATCTGATGCAATCATTTTCAAAATAGGTAATGTATCATCAATGGCCTTAAATACCAAGGCGTTGCATTCGGTGATCTTCTTTATGGAATCTAGAAGTACATCTGTCACATTAGTAGGTCTGTAATCCATGGTGGAAGTGCTAGGTAGAGTGTGATGTTCTGTAGTTGGTTTCTTCTCTTCTCCAAATGTCTGCACATTAACCACTTCTGCTATCTTGTTTCCATCATTGACCTTTTCTTTATTCATTGTTTCTTTCTTATGATCACTCTATTTTTCAACTTTATTTTCATCCTTACTACCTACCTTACTGACTGTCGGTTCAACTACACTTTGTTCTTGTCCCTTTCTAGTTTTAGTTTGTGCTTCTACTTCTGCTTCTGCCGGTTTTCTAGTGTTCTGCTGAGAGTCAACAGTGTTGACTGGTGACTCAGAGATCTCAATATTTGTAGCTTCAATTTTTTTTTACCTCTGTAGTTTCCTTATCCATGACAATGTTAAAATCATGAGTGTCCACATTCATAGTAAAAGGAATGTTTGACTCTGGATTAGTGTCATCTCTTGTCATTTCCTCTGGCTTCTCTTTTGATTGATTGTCAGTTTGTGCTGGTGCCTCTATAGTTATTGGTGAGGTGTCCTGTGCCGGTACAGGAAGGTTATCCTTGACCATAATATCAGGTACACTACTAATTTTACCTTTACCTTTATCCTTTTGATATACCTTGGCAAAAGACATCCATTTTCTGTCTATCCTTCTCTTCTTTCTTCTCTCTTTCCATAAAAAGTATATCCCACTTATCTACCATTTCATCTACAATTTCCTTGACTCTGCCTGCCATAAGGCTAACTTGCCGGTGACCACTCACAAAAAATGTTCTATTTTCCTATGATATTAAATCATCAATTTCCTGTTTGGAGTTAATAGGATGTACAACAAGTAGAGCTTCTACCTATAATTTCTTGTCTAACTCCATTACCGACATTCTTTTAACCTCTAATCTCAAGTATAAATCATTAGGTAGATCATCTACAACCTCAATAAGAACTTTCTTGAATATGTCTAGGTACAAAATAATGCTTTCTTCTAAAGTGTCCTTATCCAAATCCTTGAAAGAATGATAAAGTTTATTCACATTACTAAGGTTACCTTCTTGTGTGATTTCATTGATCAACTCTTCCGATGTAAGAGTATCCGGTGCCTTAGGTTCTTGTTTCTTCTTTGGACCACTAGGCTCTCTTATAGCTTGTTGTTTCTTTCTTTGAGTTCTTGTCTTCTTGGGAGATGGAGCAGGTGCCAGTGAGTGTTTTCTTTTCTTCCTATCCACTCTCTTGAATTCAGTTGTCCTGTCACTATTAGAATCATATGTAGTAGGTACAGGTGAAATCTGAGCTACTAGTTGTTGTTCTAATTGACTTTCCATCATACTAGCAGCAATACCATCAAGATTCATCAATCCTTCTTTAACATCTTTTACCATCTTAGAAGAATCTTTCATTAGTTTCTCTCTTTTCGTCCTTTGCTTCATCATAGCTACATCACTTTCAATGGTTTCAGCATTACCAAATATTTCCTCTGTTGGTTTCGGTGGAGCATCTAAGAGTATTTTAGCATAAGAGTCTAAGATGTGAGAATTTATTGTTGGAAAATGCACACTCCAATGAGAAATTGTAGGTGATTGAAGGTATTGTTATTGATGGCAACCTTACAATCCTATGGCACTGGCAGACACTGACACAGTCACAGATACCGGCAGCGGCAGCGGTAAGATGTTCACCGGCACCCTGGCCGACAAGATTTTGTTTATTGTATTTTGTATTTATTTATAAAATCTTTTTGTAAGACGATAAGGAAAATTGTAATAAGGCTCATATATAAGTATGAGATCTTATAGAACATTATCAAGAATAGGAATATGCGAGATGGATAATATGTGCGAATATTAAGGCAGATTGTGGAATAAGGTTTATGATTATTGCAAGAGCTTAAACCAGTATTGAACCTAGCATAGCAGATGCTGATTTGAAGCAGTACATGACATTGGATTTATATAATCTACTTTTGTAAGTCAGTGAGACTTCCCTTTTTGTATTTAAGTAGTGAGCTTTAGGAAGTTGGCCTTCCTACATGTACAGGCCCCTATTGTATCAATAATACTCACTTATTGGCCAGTGAGCAAATATTGTGGGTCACAAATCCCATCGAGGTTTTTCCCACACCGGGTTTCCTCATTAAAAATATTGTGTTATGGTGTGCTTTCTATGTTGTAGTTATTGCTCTCATTTACTGCATTGATTTTTGTTTACCGATATACTGTTTTGAGATGCAATTCATTTAATAAGTTTAGAAAATCCATTAACCGGTTAGATACTGATTCACTCCCCCTCCTCTCAGTATCTTTAGGAATCCTAACAATTGGTATCAGAGCTTGGTCCTCTATTTTCAAAAGCCTAACAACTTAAGGAAGATTCTGACACCGGCAGAGATGGAAATTTTGAGAAAGTAATTGGAAACAACTCTTTCAGACTATGATGCAGAAAAGTTGAAGAATATGAAACTTGAAGATGATCTGAAGGCTGCACAGGAAATCATTCAGGGACTTCAAGGAAATCTCACTATTGCTAGGAAAAAAAGA